>NC_133791.1:8673750-9406688 GCF_003597395.2 Chelonoidis abingdonii
AAAAAAAAAAAAAAGCTCAACCCAAGGGAGTTTTGGAGATATCACAGGAAGAGGCCATGGCTTTGTTTGACTCTAGACTAGGTCCCCTATGAAGGAGAGAAACTGGTCTAACGTAGCCCAGCCCAAATGTATAAAACAACACTATGTCAGTAGAACAGCGTATCCTCATACGCCACTGTGTTAGTAGGGAAAGAATTACAGCGGAGATTTTCAAAGCAGCCTAGAGGATTTAGACCCATCATCCTTTAAAATTAATGGAGGGGCAACTAAATCCTCTAAGCCACTTTAAACAGATCAACTCCCTATAAAAAAAGCAGGAGGGAATGATTTAGCTGATAACTTTTACCTCTTCCTGTTTGCAAGTTATCCACAAGTATCCTGTAATTTAAAATTTGATATTCAAAATTACTGGCCAAATAAAACCCGTCTACTCTCCAATCTGCAAGTTTCTGTATTATATTATACACTAAGAAAGCTTCATTTTAACCTCAAGCTAAGGTGGAACTACAGAGCTGAGAGACTAAAACAAGCATCTCAATCACTGGGATATTTACCAGCCTGTATGTTACAGATGCTCTTGTTCCCATTGTAATTAAGTTGTGTACACACCTGGCAGACAGTTGGGGCATGTAAAAAATAAGCGCGTTACCAGCCACCTACGAAACTGCTTGGTTGCCACCTGAGTGACACGTCCCATCGTGGAGCAGAAAATTATTTGTTCAGCTGCTTTGCTATGACCCGATGAAGCAGAATGCGGCAAGGTAGGAGCTGAGACTCTGGGAGGCAGGTGGTGAGAGGGAACGAAGTGGCTTTTGCAAGGCACTAAACAGATTTTAGGATAATCTAATGAGAGTGAAGCTGGGGAGAGCCTTGGGTCGCTCTTACGGCAGAATGGACAGCAGGTTAACTTCCTGAAAAGTAAGCACACTCCAAACCTCTAAAGAAGGGGTTCTAACCCATCCACACCCAGATCATAACCGTAATTTTGGAGTAAAATCTCAGCATGCTCAGTGTTATGTTTTGAGGCCAGAGTCTGTGAAATTGAGCTTTTCAGGCAATGATCTGGCTGCATTTAGCAGCTCCAAAATGTGGCTTCAGGAACACTCAAACGTCTTATCCCAGCCCACCTCTCCCCCAAGTGAATATAGTGTGGTAGCATAGACTTGATACACACACACACACACCCCACTCATCCACCTGCTCTGATGGAGAGTTTTCCCCCTTTTCATTTGATTTCACTCATATGCAGCTGCTTTCACACTTTAAGTTGCTTTGGGTCTCAACTAACTTTTCTAAACTGCCCTTGCGAGGACTCCTGAGTTTCTTCTGATGCATTTTGTGAGTATTTGAAAAAGTCCTACACATTCAGCCCTTTGAAGCAGCAAAGGCCATACACAGGCACTGTGGTTCATCACTAAGAAAAATGAAACTTAACTACAGTGCATGGCTAAGTGTCCTAAACAAAGGAACAGTAAACGCAATATTGCTACAGAGTATAATACATATGCCATTACATAGATCACACACACCGCAAGCGCCTCAGAGCAGGGACCACCTCTCCCACGCGGTGCACGGCAGTGGTTCTCAGCCAGGGGTACGTGTACCTGTGGGGGTAGGCAGAAGGCTTTCAAGGGGGACATCAACTCATCTAGATATTTGCCTAGTTTTACAACAGGCTGCATAAAAAGCACTACCGAAGTCAGTACAAACTACAAATTTCATACAATGACTTGTTGTTAATCACTCTATATACTATACACAGAAATGTAAGTACAATATTAATATTCCATTGATTAATTTTATAAATTACATTGCCCCTTTCTCATTGACAATTTTTCAGCACTAGTGTGTCTGTGAAACTTTTGGATTTTTATGCCTGATTTTGTAAGCAAGTAGTTTTTAAGTGAGAGGAAACTTGGGGGTACGCAAGACAAATCAGACTCCTGAAGAAGGGTACAGTTATCTGGAAAGGTTGAGAGCCACTGGAGTACAGCACCACACACTGTCTCTGTACTAATTATACAAACAAAGTTGCTCGCACACTTTCCTAACACTAGTAAAAAACACAGGGAAAGCCAAGCATCTGAGACACTGTTTCCACTGCAGAAATCTTGTACCTCCAAGGAAATGAGAACCTGCCTGTGGACAGTATTAACAATTATTTGCATTGCAATAGTGCACGCACCGTGCTAACTGCTGGTCCATTTGCACAAGTGGAGGCAGTTATAGGACCTGAGCGACATATAATTTATACCGTCTTCTCCCCTTTTCCTTTGCTCTGACTCACGAGCACCTTTGCTGAAACACAGACACTACAGACTCGTAGAGCCACTCTCCTACCTCACCATAGCGCTCAAGGCTCGCCAGCCCCAGGGGCGTACAAAGTCCTTAGTCCACAAACCACAGGGCAGCTCAGAAAGGAGGCAGGGTTGCGAGGCGCTAAAGGTGCGACTGTTCAGTAGAGTTCGCTGCTCAACAGAGCTCCAGCCTCTAGCATCTTCAGAGGTTTGGCCAAAGTGACAGAACAGGAGGAGTTTCAAATGAAGAGGGGACAGCTGAAGTTATTTACCGAAAACCAACCACCACCCAGCTTATCCTGGACAGGAGAGGGGGTGGAGAGAAAAAAAGGAAGTCATCTCATTCTCTTATCAGAGCAGAGCTGACAGCTGTGAATGTAATGTTAGAGGGGTCGGGAGGGTGTGAACACCACAAACAACACTTATCTGTCCAGTTCAAGGGTAATCAATGAGTGGCCTCCTAGCCAAAACGTGGAGTGTGTGCTCCTGCATCAGGATGGGGACTTCTTAGCGTACCCTGCTCTTCTCCTTTATAGAGCCAGGGCTACAGAATTCAAACAGTGATTCCGCTCCTGCTAGGGGATCCCACGGGGCAGGTCCAAAAGCACCAGCAAAACCCATACAGGACGGGCAATGAAGGAGAAAGATGGGCTTGTGGTTCAACCACTTGTGCCAAGACTTAGGAAACCTGGATTTACTTCCTGCCTGTGCCAGAGACTCCCTGTAGGGCATCAGAAGAGCCGCTCCCTCTGCGACCCTGTTCCCCCACCTGTAAAACAAAAGATAATAATCCTTCCTTTGTCTGCCTTGTCCTCTTACACTGCAGCTGTTTGGAGCAGCGAGTGTCTCTTACTGCTCGTTTAGACACGAAAGGGGGCTTCACTGGGCTCCTACAATCCGCAGAGCCACAACCCGGCTGCTTCCATCTCTCCTGAACTATATATGACTCTTGCTCATGGGTTGACACCGCAAAGCTCCCTTTTTAAGTGCTATAACCCTAAGAGGCAGGTGGAGAGCTGGTGCGAAGCGAGGCTGGATGCTGAGAGATTAGCCAAGCAAGAATTTTGGTCTCTTTAAAATTCTTGCTGCAGGACTGAACTGCAGTCAAGACAGGCACAACACAATGCTGGCTGGGTCGAACCGGGCCTGGGCAGCTGCTTCTAATCAGAGTCACTGATGAGCTGCGTAGGCACCAGGGTAATTCCTATTTTGGCCAAGTAGCTCCTGCCAAAGAAGCCAAACACCCAGACCTACGCCCCCCACCTAGGGCACATGGCCACCGATTGGCAGTCCCAGCAACGCATCAATGGATTCAGAGCCACAGAGAGCGACGCGATGGGAAAACTAAATCACCTACAAGCAAGATAGCTGGCAAAGGACAGAACCCTGCCCCCATTGTTCATCTCCTCCACCCCAAGGGTTCACACAGTGAAGGAAAAACGAGTCTCCCTGGAACACAGGGCTGGAGGATGGCTAAATATACATCAATTAGGATATTAAATATCCAGGCATGTGGCAGCCTCTGCATATACAAGTGTTTAGCCCATTACCCAACAGACACTTAGTGCAATTATGGTCAGTCTGTGGAAAGCCTTTAATGTGCCAACAGAGCAGTTGAGGCATAGAAGGGATTAGAGGGCAGCAATATCCCAACCACAGAACAGCTCTCAGGCGTGGAGCGAGGGCTTCCAAGAAGGGTGGGGATGAGCTGGGAAATGCTCTGCAGCAGAGGGCGGAGGGGGGTTACATGTGATCAGCTCGGATGGGGACAGATCTGATGTGGATTGGAGTCAGGTTCCTGCACGGTGCGTCTGGCCAATGGTGCTTGGCATGGAAAGCTCCCTTTGCAGCCTGAGGAGCAACCTCAACTCAAAACAACCTGGGTCATCAGACAGGAGAGGAGAAGCGATGGTCAGAATGAAACTTTGCCTGCATGTGGCGTTAGACTCAGGGATGACTTTCGGGTGAGATGACTGGAATCAGACCCCAAACCCCACAGACTTAAGCCCAGACTCCACTTCTGTCCAACACAAATCTGACTGACTTGGGTCACCAAGCACTCCGGATCCAGGTCCCAGGACCCTGTTGGTGGGGGAGAGTCCCACTGGGGCTTGGGTCCAAGTCATGTCATTCTGTAGGGTGGACATAGCTCGTGCTGCAGATCTGCGTCAGAAAGTCTGAGCAGTGTGGTATGGACGTGAGAGACCCAGAGCCAGCCATCGTAAATCCAGGCTGTACAATTCAGTGTGGACGCTAAAGCGTGGGCTTGGAACACCAAGTCCATAAACCCGGGTCCTATAGGTCTGGGCTTGGTACGCCATGCAGACATGACACACCCGTCAAGGCCCTTTTCAGCAGAGGATCTCCAAGCACGTCACAAAAGAAGGTTGCTTTCTCATTTTGCATTCTGGGAAATTGAGGTAAAAAAAGCAGGGACATGCCTCACAGGGAGTCAGTGGCAGGGCTGGGAATAGATTCCAGGACTCCCCACTCCCTGTCCTAATCACTACAGCTGGTCAGAAATTTTGAGAAAGATGTGTGGGTGGGTGGTTCTCTGTGAAATGCCGATTTGTTGAATCTGGGACTTACAGTGGAAATGTAACATTATTGCTAAAGCTCAAGTACAGGATGGAACTTCAGATCAAAATCAGAGCGAGGGAGACCCACCCCTAACAGCCAATAGCCCAGTGGTTAGACTACTCAACTGGGATGTGGGAAATCCAGGTTCAAGTACCTGGTCTGACCTGGGAAGAGCAGGGACTTAGTGTTCACCTGGGATATTAACGACCACTCCAAGCACTGGACTGTTAGCTACTGCGGCGTGGCTGAGCATCTGTCTCAAGTTTTCACAAACCCCACACAGAAGTTTTGGTTTCATTCTGCACTGGAATGGAAACGTGCTGAAACCTCAGAACTCTTCGTGAAACGGAATTCTTGTCTGCCACCAGCCTGGCTATTCACGCTGGCCGCTCATTTCATCTCCCCCCCTCAGCTGGAATCAAAGCAGAGGAGCCACCACCCAGGAATTTGCCAGAGATCACCAGCCCACAGACCACAATTTGGGAACTGTGCTATAGCGGACTGCATGGGCTACTCCTGACAGCCGATCAGCCTTCACGTTTCCTCCCTCACCCATGCCCCACACACTGTAACCCTTGCCTTCCCTACACGCCAGAGTGTGGCTGTGTCAAACGCCAACCGAACTATCCAGCAGCCACCCACCTGGACCATGCTGGGCTAGAAAAAAAGAAGGGCAGGTTTGTGCCATCATCAGACCTGGCAGAGACTTTTGCTGATGTTTCATCATTCAGAAACATAAAAAGCTTTTTTAAAAAAAAAAAAATAAAAAAATTTTAAAAAATTCTTCTGTCAGAGAATCTTCCAAAGCTTGGACTAAGCACATTTGGCATCTGATTCAGGCAAGATATTCAGAGTCTACAAAGTGTCCAAACCTGGTAAATTCAGGGTTACCCCGAATGTCCAGCAACCACACAAATAACCTGTTATTACAGCACAAAAAGGCCAGACAGGTACTTTTCAGCAAAGGGAATTTGTGCTGCCAGATGCATAGAAAGAATGGCAGAAACATGAGCTAACACCAGTGGAGCAGGTAAGGCTAACGGGCAGCAGAGCGTTGACTGTCCCCTGTAGTTCTCTGCCCAGCTATCCCTTCATGAACGATGGGCCGAGGCTGCCTCTTACTTATGCTAGTTTTGTACCAGCGTATCTCCAGTAGCGTCCAAAGCGTTACCCCTGATTCACACTCACATAAGGGAGACCAGAACGAGGCCCAATATTCATTATGATTTTAGTCCTTTTTCCTGGGCGCAAGCTGTCTGTGCATCTATCCTGATTTTCATTCCATGTCTTTGTTCCTTTCGCCAAGGAGCATCTTCAGACCCTGGACTGTGCAGAATGGGCAAAACATGCCTCCGCAGACAGCCTGCACAATGTCTATGCACCACTTAAATCTCTTAATCCCCACTAAAGCCACTGGGGATTAAGTGGCATATACACTTTGGATGGGACCTCTAACCAGGATGAATTTCACCCAAACTGTTGGCATTGACTAGTCACTGTTTGCATCCACATGATCAGTCACCTCCGTCCCATAAAATGGCTTTTGCTCCCTGACTGGATGACTGAAATATTTCAAAGAGACAAACCTTTCTGTGTCTCACGACAAACTGCAGGAGCCACCCCTCTCGCTGACTTCAGGATTCCCAGGCCTTTCCACAACTACCTTTGCAGAGGGCCCAGGAGCAGCACTGCCAAGCCCAAGCATTTGAAACAAGTCAAGAGTAAGGTTCCCTAAAAATCATGATTTTAAAACAAAAAGAACTCTGGTTGCCTTCTGTTTGAGCCAACGCGCGCATGTGCGTGTCACATTTTCCAGATTTTCTCCACAACCATAAAGGCTAGAAATGTTAATATTCTCACATAATGGCAGGATTCTAGGAGTTGTTTGGGGATTTAAGGTCAACCCCAAACATCAGCGAACTCAACAAAACCCCAACACTGCAATACCAACCTAGGAACTGCCGTATGGGATCAGACCCATGGTCCATCTTGACTAGCTCACCTGACGGCCAATGGCCAGCACCTCATCCTTCACAGGCCAGGGCATTGCTCACAAATAGAGGAGAACAGGACCACAAACATCTGCATGTTACTTAAGGATCCATGAGGTTTCAATCCCCATTCTTCCCCAGGCATTTCTGTGTCTCCCCCCCCCCCCCAAATGCAGTTTTGTTATTCGGTCAATGCGGCATGGGGAAAGAAGAGGAGCTCTCCCTAGTCAAGCTCCAGAGACCTCGCTTCTCCCTCGCTGGAGGCTGGTATTTTACCTTCTCCTATCCCTTAAGATAGGCATACAAGACAGAGGCACTTCACTGAGATCAGTCCTACCGCCTGCAACCCAACAGCACACAGATCATTAAATACAAATTTATGAAGAGGGGGGGGGGGGGGGAGAAGGGGGAGAGGAGAAAAAGAACCCACCCTCCCCACAATTGTTCCAAGAGTGAATACAGCAACCAACGAGCTCTGCTGTGCCAAGGGAGACTAAACCCTGCCTCTCTAGCAATTAACTGCATCAGCAACTTTACAGCCAGAACATGACTTTCCTTTGTTTACTACCAATGCTTCCGTGCAAACCTGTGCGTTAAAACAGAGACCAATTTCCTATTTGACACTCAAGCACTTTTCCTCTCAGCTCAATGCCGTGTACGAGTAGATAGTGCGGCCAGTTAATGGTCAGAGATAGTAGATGCAAGAGATGTAGCTGTGATGATACTGGAAAGAAAAAAGTAGGTTACATCCTGGGCTGAAATAGGACTTCGCTGGACCTGCAGTTTCCTCCTAGCTATGACTGAGACATACTAATTTGTGTTTACACACCCACACACCATGTTTTCGGTACATTTTATACACCCACAAGTTATAGCACAGGGAAAAAGCCCACTGTAAAGCCATGAAGTTCAGAGTTAGAGGTAAACTTACAAGGAATCTAAACATTTTAAATTATGAAACTCAGTCAAGGAACCTCAAACGACCTTAACTCTGCCCCTTTTGTCCGAAATCTAACCTATCCATTTTCAGGCAGATAATCCTTTGTGGATTTTAGAGGGTGGATCAACAACAGCAATAAAACAACTCTTACAATAGAAACTTGCTTCCAAACTTAGCTATGGTGTGGTTACCAGTATTCCATAAGAGACCAACACACACTCTCTCTCTCACGGAGCCTAATGAATTAGGTGCCCAAATCCCATTGAAGGTCAAGGAGAGTTGGATGCTTAACTCCCTTACATTACACTTCAATACCCCCAGTCTGTATTTTATAGAAAGGAAATACCAGCCCCCCACCCAAAAAAAAAAAAAAGTCACCACCAGCGTTGGGCGGGAGGGGGGCGTGGAGGAAGAGCTTAAGGATAAATTATGTTCGATTGGTATAGAAAATTTTTTTCCCTTAAGCACTTGCCAGAAATTTTCCCACATGAGCCTCAGAATTTTGCAACAACTGCGGGGAGAACTTTCTCCTGTAGTAAATATTTGTTTAAGCTCAACAGGCGGAGGAGGAGAGGAAACTGCTGTGTGCTTCCATGCTAGATAAGCACACTACCCAAACCAAACTTCAATGCTGGTAGCCCAATGACAAAGAGAAAGGACAGCAAGGCCAATCCCGCAGAGACAGATGTATGAACTTAATGTTGATGGAACAGCACACTCGTGTAAGGGCTTGTCCGCATGCAAACTTGCTTCAAAATAACAAAAAGGGAATCAAAACTGATTTCGTTATTTCAGTGCAAATGTCCACAATCAGATCCACAATGAAGCACCTAAAGTGCCTCTCAAACGATTTAGCTATTTTGGTGCAAGTTTGCAGGGAGCCCAGCTGGAACTCTCTGCAGCATTGGGAACCGAATGATCGCAAGGAACAGGCTGCAACAGGATTAGGAAATTTCCTGTTCTTTTCCCAGATACCCTCCCTTTTTATACCACAGCTTATGCAACCAGAGCTGCACAGCATTTTTATAGTAGCACAAGTCCCTTCTCTTTTAGGAGACCAATAAAACAACCACAAAATGTCAGCAATTGCCCCACCCAGCCACATTCCCTACCCCCAAATCATGAGTTCTGTGAGCATCTCTTGGTCTATTTCACACTGGGGTGAGGCAGGATGGATAAAGAAGGTGCCAACAGCTGCCAGTCTGCACATTTGCATGCAGCACATGGGCGGGGGCGAAGCAAGGACATTTGTCCCCACTTTGCCCTTTCCCCTCTCAAAATGAGATCCTGCCAGAAGTCCAGATGCTGGAATTATAAACGCACAAAGCAGAGATTGCAGCCAAGAGACAGGGCTCCATTCTCAAGAATTAATCTTGCAAAGGGGAGTTAACTTTATGCAGATGCAAAAAACCAGCCCTTTTGATTAAAGCCTGGTCTACACTATGATTTTAGGTTGAATTTAGTAATGTTACCTCGATTTAACCCTGCACCCGTCCACATGACAAATCCCTCTTTTCAACTTAAAGGGCTCTTAAAATCAATTTCTTTACTCCACCTCCGACGAGGGGATTAGCACTGAAATTGGCCTTGCTGGGTTGAATTTGGGGTAGTGTGGACGCAATTCAATGGTATTGGCCTCTGGGAGCTATCCCAGAGTGCTCCACTGTGACTGCTCCGGACAGCGCTCTCAACTCAGATGCACTGGCCAGGTAGACAGGAAGAATCCCGTGAACTTTTGAATTTCACTTCCTGTTTGGTCAGCGTGGCGAGCTGATCAATACAGGTGACCATGCAGAGCTCATCAGCAGAGGTGACCATGGAGTCCCAGAATCGTAAAAGAGCTCCAGCATGGACCAAACGGGAGGTACAGGATCTGATTGCTGCATGAGGAGATGAATCTGTGTTAGCTGAACTCTGTTCCAGTAAACGAAATGCCAAAACATTTGGAAAAAAAATCTCCAAGGGCATGAAGGACAGAGGCTATAACAGAGACTCACGGCAGTGCCATGTGAAAATTAAGGAGCTCAGGCAAGCCTACCAAATAACCAGAGAGGCAAAACAGCTGCTCCTGGTCACAGCCCCGGACATGCCGCTTCTATGATGAGCTGCATGCCATTCTAGGGGATGCAGCCACCAGTACCCAACCCCTGTGCTTTGACTCTGTCAATGGGGTAGGATGCAACATGGAAGCAGGTTTTGGGGATGAGGAAGATGAGGGGGAGGAGGTTGAAGATAGCTTACAGCAAGGAAACAGAGAAACCAGTTTCCCCAACAGCCGGGATCTGTTTCTCATCCTGGACCTGGAGCCAGTACCCCACCGAACGCACCCAAGGCGGGCAGTGGTTTGAGCATTGGCCTGCTAAACCCAGGGTTGTGAGTTCAATCCTTGAGGGGGCCATTTAGGGATCTGGGGGGAAAAAATCTGTCATGGACTGGTCCTGCTTTGAGCAGGGAGCTGGACTAGATGACCTCCTGAGGTCCCTTCCAACCCTGATACTCTATGATTCTATAAGGCAGAGAGGGACCTCTGGTGAGTGTACCTTTGTAAATATTATACATGGTTTAAAAGCAAGCGTGTTTAATGATTAATTTGCCCTGGAATTCACGGCCAGTACAGCTACTGGAAAAGTCTGTTAATGTGTCTGGGGATGGAGCGGAAATCCTTCAGGGACATCGCCATAAAGCTCTCCTGGATCTACTCCCAAAGCCTTTGCAAAAGGTTGGGGGTGGGGGGGGCAGCCTTATTCTGTCTTCCATGGTAGGACACTTTACCACACCAGGTCAGTAGAACATATCCGGGAATCATTGCAAAACAAAGCATTGCAGCGTATGGTCTCACAGTTTGCTGGCATTCAAACAGCATCCTCTCTTTATCTCTGTTATCCTCAGGAGAGTGATATCATTCATGGTCACCTGGTTGAAATAGGGTGGTTTTATTAAGCAGACATTCAGAGGTGCCCGTTCCTGCTCGGCTGTTTGCCTGTGGCTGAACAGAAATGTTCCCTGCTGTTAGCTGCACTCTGGGGGGAGGGATGAAGCCATCAAAATGCGATCTTGTAACAAAAGCACATGTGCTATGTAATGTTAACAGCAAGGTTTGCTGTGAAAGAGCGTACCCATTGTTCTATAAACACGTATCTCCCTTTTCCTCCCCCCTCTCCACCAGCTGCATATGTTTCTCCTTCCCAGAGGCTAGCTAAGATTAGAAGGTGAAAAAAACCGCACTTGAGATGAAATGTTCTCTGAGCTCATGCTGTCCTCCCACACTGACGGAGCACAGCAGAATGCATGGAGGTAGAAAATGTCAGAATGCACAATATGAACGCAAGGAGTGGTGGCAGGATGAAGAGAGTAAGTGGCAGGCTGAAGATAGGTGGCATCAGCTTGCTGACAGAAGGCAGGAGTCACTGCTCAGGCTGCTGGAGCATCAAACTCACATGCTCCAGCGTATGGCTGAGCTGCAGGAGCACAGACTGCCGCTACAGCCCCTGTGTAACCAACCGTCGTCCTCCTCAAGTTCCATAGCCTCCTCACCCAGATGCCCAAGAACGCAGTGGGGGGGGGGGGCCCCTCCGGCCACCCAGCCACTCCACCCCAGAGGACTCCCCAAGCAACAGAAGGTTGGCATTCGATAAGTTTTAAAAGTGCGATGTGGCCTTGTCCAGCCTTCCCTCCTCCCCCATCCCACCCGGTGCTTCCCTCTTCCCCCACCCCACCTAGGCTTCCTGGGCAGTTATCCCCCTATTTGTGTGATGAATTAATAAAGAATGCATGAATGTGAAGCAACAAGACTTTATGGCCTCTGCAAGTGGTGACTGAAGGGGGGAGGGTAGGAGGGTTAACTTACGGGAAGTAGAGTGAACCAAGGGGGGGGGGGGGGGTTCATCAAGGAAAAACAAACAGAACTTTCACACTATAGCCTGGCCAGTCATGAAATTGGTTTTCAAAGCTTCCCTGATGCGCACCACACCCTCCTGTATTCTAACCGCCCTGGTGTCTGGCTATGCGTAATCGGCGGCCAGGCGATTTGCCTCAGCCTCCCACCCTGCCATAAAAGGTCTCCCCCTTACTCTCAGAGATTGTGGAGAGCACAGCAAACTGTAAATAACAATGGGAATATTGGTTTTGCTGAGGTCTATCTGAGTCAGTAAACTGCGCCAGCGCGCTTTTAAACATCCAAACGCACATTCTACCACCATTCTGCACTTGCTCAGCCTATAGTTGAACAGCTCCTGCCTACTGTCCAGGCTGCCTGTGTATGGCTTCATGAGCCATGGCATTAAGGAGTAGGCTGGGTCCCCAAAGATTATTATAGGTATTTCAACATCCCCAACGGTTATTTTCTGGTCTGGGAAGAAAGTCCCTTCCTGCAGCTTTTGAAACAGACCAGAGTTCTTGAAGATGTGAGCATCGTGTACCTTTCCCAGCCATCCCATACTGATGGTGGTGAAACATCCCTTGTGATCCACCAGTGCTTGCAGCAGCATTGAAAAGTACCCCTTTCAGTTATGTACTTGCTGGCTTGGTGCTACGGTGCCAAGTTAGGGATATGGGTTCCATCTATTGCCCCACCACAGTTAGGGAATCCCATTGCAGCAAAACCATCCACTATGATCTGCACATTTCCCAGAGTCACTACCCTTGATATCAGCAGCTCCTTGACTGCGCTGGCTACTTGGATCACAGCAGCCCCCACAGTAGATTTGCCCCCTCCAAATTGATGCCTGACTGACTGGTAGCTGTTTGGCGTTGCAAGCTTCCACAAGGCTATCGCCACTCGCTTCTCAACTGTGAGGGCTGCTCTCATCTTGGTATTCTGGCACTTCAGGGCAGGCGAAAGCAAGTAAGTGTTCCATGAAAGTGCCCTGATGCACGAGAAAGTTTTGCAGCCACTGGGAATCGTCCCAGATTTGCAACACTATTCGGTCCCACCAGCCTGTGCTTGTTTCCTGGGCCCAGAATCAGCATTCCACACCATGAACCTGCCCAATTAACACCATGATGTGCACATTGCCGGGGCCCGTACTTTGTGAGACATCTATGTCCATGTCTATGTCCTCATCACTCTTGTCATGGTGCTGCCATTGCCTCCTCACCTGGTTTTGCTTTTGCAGGCTCTGGTCCTGCATATATTGCAGGATAATGCGCAGGGTGTTTACAGTGATCATAATTGACGCGGTCTCCATGTTTCCAGTGCTAGGACGTCTGTGCTGAAAAAAGGTGCGAAACGATTGTCTACCATTGCTCTGATAGAGGGAGGGGCGACTGATGACATGGCTTACAGGGAATTAAGATCAGAGGGGGTGGCTTTACATCAAGGAGAAAAACTGTCACACAGAATTGATTGAACTCAAAACCCTGGGTTTAGCAGGCCATTGATTTCACGGAAGAAGGGAGTGGGGAGCAAATGAATAAAAACACAAATCTAGTCTATTTCTTGTTTTGATCCACTCCATCTATCTTATACATCCTTTAGGCTGGCAGCAGACGGTGCAGTACGACTGCTAGCCATCGTCATCTCCGGGGTGCTCGGCAGAAAGTGCTGCAGTACGACTGGGGAAAGGACCTGGCTGAGTCACTCCAATGTCTGCCCAGGCACCCCAACGGACCTCACCGAGGTTGACTAAACGATCACCCAGGAGTATGACAATGATGGCTACCAGTCATAATGCACCATCTGCTGCCAAAAAGCTGCTGCTGTGTAGCAATGCAGTCCCACGGCTGCCAGCACCAAGAAGACATAAGGTGACAGTGAGCTGAGCGGGCTTCATGCTTGCCGTGGTATGGCGTCTGCACAGGTAACCCAGGAAAAAAGGCGCAAAACGATTGTCTGCCGTTGCTTTCACAGAGGGAAGGAGAGAGAGGGAGGGAAAGGGGGGGGGCTGACAATATGTATCCAGAACCACCCACAACAATGTTTTTGCCCCATCAGGCATTGGGATCTCAACCCAGAATTCCAATGGGCAGCAGAGACTGCGGGAATGGTGGGATAGCGACCCACAGTGCAATGCTCCGGAAGTCGACGCTAGGTTCGGTACTGTGGACGCAGTCTGCCGAGTTAATGCACTTCGAGCATTTTGTGTGGGGACACACAAACAGTATAAAAATGATTTCTAAAAAAAACAACTTCTATAAATTTGGCCTAATTTGGTAGTGTAGACATACCCTTAGTTAAAATAACTGGAGAGGCCTAGACCTATACGTGTCCCCTGCATTCTCCCTACCCAGAGGTGTTTCGAATCTTGCTGGAGGATTCTCTGCACCTTGAGGTCTTTAAACCACAATTTGAGGACTTAATAGCTCAGACATAGGTCAGGGGTTTGTTACAGGAGTGGGTGGGTGAGATTCTGTGGCCTGCATTGTGCAGGAGGTCAGATTAGATGACCATAGTGGTTCCTTCTAACGTTAAGTCTACGAATCAAAATCCAGATCCAGGTACTGCAAACAACTCCAACGGGCAAAAAGCCAGCTCTACACAGCAGTATTTGGGGGGGAAAGAACAAAATCCAGCTCCTCATGTGTCTTATGTCCAACCTTATCAAGAGCCAATCTGAAACTTCAAAGTTTGAGAAATTCATTTAACTCTTGCTTTCATTATTTTAGTCTCTGCATTTCCTGGCTCTAGACAGGGCCACAATTACTAGGAGACCATGAGAAAGGGGCCCATTCTTGCCAGCTTCCCAACCAAGTTCTGCCGATGCAAGAGATTAAGAGATGCACGTGAACACTGAATATTCTTCAGTTCTTGTAGGTTGTGTTCTCACTTCCCAAATCTGAATAGTTACTGAATTCAGGATGTCAGGGCTAGAAGTGAAGCTGCTTTTAGCTGTAGTAGCAACAAGCATGACCCTTTGGGTTAGTGAGAGCCCGGCTTGGGGGCAAGCATGAAATTAGCTTGGTTGGCTGAGTTTAGTAACACATGGCTCTCTGAGCACTGCAAGATCACCCCACACTATTCAGAACAAATGTCTAGAGAGATTCCACGAGGCTGGGGCTGGAACAGCGAATGTCGTATCGAAGGTTGGGATTTGAGAGAAGCTCCCAAAGCACATACCTACTGCTCACCAAACTGCAGCCAGTCTTCAGCTCCTACAGGACCTCTTTGAGCAACCAGTTCACAGACAATTTAAGAGCACTAGATCACAAGGAGCAAGGAACAGGAAAAAGTCTTGCAGGATCACTGGTTTAGCTGCCCGGCTGAAACACCTACTCAGTGGCTCAGAGCTGGCATCCTTTGGAGGTCCTTTGCCAGAACACTGGTGATGGGTTTGGGGTTTTTTGTTTTTTTAAAGTTCCTTTGCTCCATCTGGTGGCTAGAAAGTTTTAAACTTCGCTGAACTGCCCAAAGCAGCTTCTTCCGATGAGTGAAACGTTAACTAAGCATCTTTAAAACCACCAACATTCTGACAAGTCACATGCGAGCACAACTAGAGAGAGGCTATTCAAATAGCTCACCCCAAAGACTCACTTATGTCCACAGTAGACAGAGAGGTGAACTCACGCTTTGAAAGGTGAGAATACGAGCGTGGGGGGAGCAAAGGATGTTGGGACACTATTGAGCATTCTTGTTAAGTGTGGGACAAGGAAGTGACAAATGCCTAGAAGGCCACAAGATGGAATTTGTATTTATGTGTTTGCCCAGCCCTAGCATAATGGGATCCATGACAGGCTCCTAGGTGCTACTGCAATACTAAAACACTAGAATCTCATGTGAAAGAGCGATGGGCTGCTCTGAGCAGGTTGGCGAGACCAGGAGGCTCTGTAAAGAGACAGTGGCTGCAAAACAAATGGGTCACGGTCATGAATCCAGCAGTTCCCACCACTCAGTTAACCCCTCTGTCCGCCCCACTGTATCCGACAATGCACCCCAACCAACCCTTCGGCTTCCTCTGGGTTCCCTAGCCACTCGTGCATGTCCAAGCAGGGGTGGCCAGCACACATGGCTGTATGAACACCAGCTGACAAACCCTCAAAAGAAACTGACACCTGCCCAAAGGGGCATCAGACATCTTGGCAGATCCCATAGTCTTCTTTATGGATGCTCTGTGCCGCTGGAGTAGCGCAAATGGGCAACGGAGGCTTCCACCTCAGCAGAAGGGCCAAAGGCTGGATAGACCCTGGAGAACCCAACATACCTTCTCACTCCACAGCAGCAGCCCCTTCAAGCCAGGCGTAAGGCACGTTGGTGGGTCAGTGACACTGTCCGTGCTCTGCCAGTTCAGGAGAGCAGACCGAAGCTCTTTCTTCAGGACTAACAATCCAGCACCGCTCCCTCAGTAATAAATTCACACAAACTAACTCGAGCAAGAACAGCTATTGCTATCGGCAAGAGGAGCCCAAACCCGACAGCTTGACAGTGAGCGGGGCTGAATGATCTGGCCTGCTCCTTGCTCAGTTCAGGGAACAAGAGGCTCTCTCTGCACCACCAGCACTGTGAGCTCCCCTGGCCAACACTACGCAGGCAGCTTACGTCCACCTAATTATGTCAGTGTGCACACACCAACCTAATAACTCCACGTCCATGAGAGGTGCAGAGCTGATGTCAGGGTAGCTAAGGAGACGCAATGTCTGTGCAGACACTGCAGTACTTACATGGGTTGCCTTGTCAATGTCATGGCTCCAGAGGAGGACACACCCCACCGACAGAAGGTAGGTAGCAGGATCATGCACCACTGAAGTAGGTACTGCAGTGGCTGTAAGTTGACCTAATACAGGTCGACTTACAACTGTAGAGTAGTCATGGCCCTCAGCCTGTACTCAGACATGAAGCTGCACTGTTTGACTCATAGCCCCCTCTTCCCCACCCACTCACCAAGTAACAGGAATCTCGTGGCCAGGAGTTAGTCATCTGTTTGGCAACATAAAAAGGAATTCAACCCATCCCCTTGTAGCACTACCCAGCTAAACAGGGTTACCCCAAGGGGCAGACATATCAGGCAAGGAGGTGCCATTCTTAAAGAGGTCCTTCTCTCCGTTACAGCCACACATCTGAAGCGCAGCTAACAAGATTTAAAAAACCAGGGCAAGGGCAGACACTGGAAGGTGAAGGCAGCCTGACACAGCCGCTACCAGGCAAGGCAGTATTAAGCAATGGCACGTTAGCCTCAGCCCAAGATCCCTCCACCTCGGCACTAGAGTGAACAGAAGGAGAGGGGATTCCTGCCACATCCTGCCCCCAGGACACCTTCCCCCGCTGCTGTTTGCCAGAGACCACAGAATCACGCGCATTCCTGCCAGGCCCAAGCTCGCCTTTCAGGATTATACAACACAACGAGCTAATTAAATGATGGGTTTATTTTGGACCTGTGCAGGGTGACAAGGCAAAATATAGCCCTTAACAAGCCCATGTCGCCTTTGAAGAGCTGCCAGGGTTATTTTTTACCTAGAAGCATCATGAAGAATCAGAGAGGATAAAAAAATAAATAAGTAACACGGTTATATTTAGAATTTAATCAGTGGCAGGGCGGGTAATGCTTCTTAGGGAGGAGACTAATATTTAGGGAAGGAGGCCAGGACAATAGCAGCTGTGGCAACTACCAAACATGGGATAGACACTGCTTGGATCAGCTGTGAGTCTTGTTATTACTTTTCCCCTCCTCTCCCCCGGTATCTTTCACATCCTCTGACACTATAACAGCCTGTTGTCACTCCCCAACCTCTTCTTTGGTTGGGTCCTCTTCCCCTGCTTCATTGACCTGCCCAGTAAGAGGCGCTGTACTGATTTTGCACAGCTGCATATGACAATCATGGAGCATTCTGGAAATCAAGACCCCAACTGACAGACATGCCTATTAAACGACTGCTGAAGGAGGGGATATGTCCTCAATTATAGCTCCCTAAAAAAGATGCAACACAGGTTCCCCCATCAGAACTACCTCGAAACTAGAGAGCTTTCAGTTTATACAGTACCGTCAGCTCCATGCCCGATTCATGTTCCACATCCTCCCACGTGCCCAATCCACAGAGGACAGGCAGAAGTTCCAGCCCAAGTTAGCCAGATCTGGCTCCTGAACCCAAGCTGAAGTAGCTCATTCCTTTTGCTCCGGAGGTCCCCAGTGCGATTCCCGCTATGGGTGGCCTGCTCACATGTACTCAGCAATCATGAAACTGCCCGCCCTCCAGAATCTGGAATGAATTCATTCGGGGGTTGTTTCTCTGTCTGTCTCCTGGTTTCCGAGCCCCATACCACAGGGATTCTACTGGACTTAGTTCCTTGGATCCAAGCACCTCGGGGTGGGGAAGGAGATGTAGTAGGACGGTGTGTGCTACAGGAAAACAAGCCAACAGTCAGACTGCTCCTATAGTAACTCAGAAGTCTGACCACTGACTTCCATGGGAGAAGGCCCAGAGCCATGAATTTGGCATTGGTGTCCAGGCTGCAGCTCCTACCCCTGAGGAGGGAGGGTGACTCCCCCTCCCAAATCAGGGAATACACAGAATCCCATTGGAATGGGGCCTTTCTGGGAAATGTTTAGTGTGAAGGGAACGGTTGGGGGGGATTTCCCCCTTGTCTGAACCCCTCATTGCTCAGTTTTCAGCACCCTCTCCCCACACCCTTGCCTCTGGCTTCTAGGCAGCCAGTCCCCATGCTCGCTCTCCCGCCTTTCACTCTACCAGGAGGCAGATTTCTTGTTTAGCATCTGTTTGTCAAAGCTGCCAGGAGGGAGCAGGACATCTTTTTAGATCTAGCTGCTCTGGAGCTGGCTATAGCAAGCCTGAATTTATTTAAGTGCAGACTCTTATGTAAAGCACAGAGGAGATTAGTAGGCAGCTAGTTATAGACACATGACACAATCTGCATTTAATAGCCAAAGAATTTCGACAGGTCGGAGATGGGGATGATTTCGACACCTTGCTGTTATCATGCAGCTGTAGCTGGCTCCGATTCAGCAGGGGGAAGGAAGAGGATGGATTTAAGAGGGACTTCATGCAACTCCCCCGTCTCCTCCCCCTGCTCTTGTAAAGCCACAAAAAGGGAGGGGACCGTGCAGATCTGAGCTATTCTTTGCTAGAAGATGGAGAGAATGCCTTCTGCCTGGATACCGAGACACAAGAGCCAGACTCTCTGCTGCTCACAGCAAGGATCCTGGACCTGACTAGCCCACAAGGTTGCAAAGGGTTTACGGCAGGCCACAAGGGGGTGTGTAACAATCCCAAAGCGCAGCCCTTTGCACAGTGGGGTCCTGGTCTGACTAGGACTCTGAGGCTCTACGTCACGGGTGGCCAACCTGAGCCTGAGGAGCCAGCCTGGCATTGCCCTCCATGGGGAAGGGGGAACCAGAACTGCAAGGCATGCGCAAGCGGGGCACCCAGTACTTCTGGAGCAGGAGGAAGAGAATTCCATGGGACCTTCTGACTGGGCGTGGGCTGCATCGCCATGACCACAGGGAAGCGCTAGGTAGCTCCAGGCTTGCTGCAATTAAAGGGCTAAGCTGCCCTTCCCAAAGGTGCTGTGCACCCACAGCCACCCCCTCCCACCCACCCAGGGTGCCGGCTGAGGGTTACACTCACATCCTTCCCTAAAGCCTTGAGCAGATGTGCCCACCCTTCCTCCCAAAGTCAGCAAGCAGTCACAGGTGCACGCATTCGTTTTTCCCAGGGCGGGGGGGGGCATGGTAGCGCACATGAAGGGCAGGCTGGGAACCACACCCTGACCATCTCTTCCTGCGCAGGAAGCTTCGGAGCAGATGCTTGCTAAGAGATGGGCCCGTACCTGGTGTATCAGGTCAGTTATAGTCACCAGCAGCTGAGGTTTCCCAGCCCCCACCCCCACCGCTGCTTTCAAACCAAAGAACCTGCAAGAGGACACAGATGTTCATTGCTCCTTGCTGCAGCAAGCTCGCCAGCACCAGCCACCCACCCCACGGGGAGCGGTGCCGTGATTCACCCGGGCACACACACTTGCCAGGAGTTACCAGGAACAGCGGCTACACCAGGTGACCTCGCAATCCATTTACAAGGGTGTCCACTGTTCCCAGCGCGAAGCTATAACAGAGACAGGGGCCAAGGAAGTTAATCTGTATCCCAAACATATGAAGAAATTAATACAACACATCTCCAAAGAAACAGACTCTTCTGCTGACCTTTGCTTTGCATTACACACCTGGGGCCAAATGGTGGAGGGCCACATGGAACAGATGGAGTTAGCCAAGGGATGAGTTTAGATCCTCACTTCTAAAGGGATCAGCGCTCCAGACACAGAATAACTGTCTGTTAAAGGAAAACCAGATTCCTGACTCCCCCCTCGCCCCACGATGTCAATGTTTAAGAGACCAGACAGCAAACAAATGGAAAACATTTGGAAATCACTCTAATGCTGCATGTCAAGAATCAGGCGAGAGAGGTAAAAAACAGAGGGGGAGGGTGTGGTAATCTAGCCGTCCAGTCCCAGACCTGGACTTTAGTGTCCACCAGTCTGGTCCTGTCCCAAACCTGGACTTTTGCGTCCAAAGTTTGGGGGCTTACCTGAAACTCCCCCAAGCTCACTACCAGCTTGGATATTCTCGCTGCCACCAGATCAGGAATTAATCTATGGGGCCTGATCCCCCCTTTCCTCCCTCTGGTGTCCCCAACCCTCCCTTGGTGGGACACCCAGATTCCCAATCCCTTGGATGCTAAAAGCAGGGAAAATAACCCCTTCCCCCTCCTTATCAGGCTTGCCTCGCGGCTAACCTGTGTGACCCAAGAAACCAGCTTTTCTGCTTCCCTCAGGACAATGGAGATGCAAAATACCCACAGCTGGGCTCTGCCACCCCCCTTGCTCCAGGAATGAGGGAAAAACTGTAACCACCAGAGAACAGAGAGAATTCTTCGTCTCTTTCCCCGTAGTCTGCTCTTTCCCTGGACCCAAATAGGAAAATAGCCCACCGCCTGGCTTTTCCCTTTGCCTCCCTAGGAAAAGAACTTTCACAAGGTTTAACAAGAAAACTTTATAGAAAAAAAGAAAGAAAATATAAAACAATCATCTTGCATTAAGAAACTCAATACAGGCTCTTGCTTATAAGAAAATATAAAGAAACAGTCTGATTTAAAAGATAGCCCAATTAAACCAGCACAACAAATTAACATACAGGTAAATACACCCCAAAGACCATCATAGCTGAATTACTTTGCGGTTCCTGGGTACTTACAGATGTTTAGAAGAAGTATTAGGAGAGAATTAGAAGAAGACTTGTTTCCTCATAGCTAAGAAAACAACAAAGACCCCGAGTATACAAATTCCCGCCCCTGACTTTAAACAATCCAGTTCTCTGATTGGTCCTCTGGTCAGGTGTTCGGTTACCCTTTTCAGGTAAAAGAAACTTAACCCTTACCTTACCTATCCATTTATGACAGAGGGAGCTGCATATTTCTATTGTCCACACATGTAAGGACAGTAATCGAACAGAGTGCCCTTCCCAACAAACAGCAGAGCAAAATGTCAAGCTCCAGCTGTTCTTGGTCATCCCCTAAATTCTGAAAGGGAAGTTTGGCGTGCATGTTATCCATAGATGCAACCACTGGAGGGGTTGGGAGATATCCCACCACTGGGCAACACAGGATTAGTGCATCATTCTTCCTGACTCCCTTTTTAAATGGGGTCACATCTTTTCATTGCCCTGGATAGGAAAGAGACCAGCTCCAGCAGAACAGGGGGAGCAAAAGGGGTACAGACTTTGGGAGATTTTCACCCTAGAATATCCATGGCAAGACTTGTGCACAATCCCAGCTTACTTTCCGATTTTTAAACAGCAGAAGAACTGACAATTTTCTGCCATTCCTACCCCCAAACAAGGGAATTTTCCAAGAACCACCAAGAAGTCAGCAGCTGCCGCTAGCAAGGGTTTCTCCTACACAACAGGCCTGTTCCTTGTTTCCAGCAAAGCCAGTGAGAGTTTTGCCAGCAATTTTGATAGAAGGAGGATTATAGCCACAAGCCTTCCCCCCAAAGCCTTCTTCATTTTAACGTTAGGCTTGCCGAAGCTTTCTATGGTTTCTCCCTTCCATTGCAGGGGTCCTTGGACGGAGCAGGGACTAAGCTACTTTGCAGCAAGCTCCCAAGAGCCAGCAACAATGAAATAGTTTTGCTATTCCACCAGACTTCTCTGCTTTTCCACCCCATGGAAAGTGAGGTGAGGGAAAGCAGGATGAGACATTAAAACTCTCTCCCCTCCATATATGTCCCTCAGTCAGTGTGGCCAGACAAAGCGCAGGTCTTTGGAAAGCACCGTAGATAGCAGCAGTTTGAGCTGTCCACAAACAACAAAAATGCATCTATACAGGAAGAGCCTAGTTCCTGATTTCCAGTTTGGTTTAATAAGAAGAATTTCCTTCTTCCCTTCAGACTCATGCAGGAAGCCTGCAAACAGACCAGCTCCATAATCTGATTAGGTTCCACCCTACACACGTTTCCTGAAACACAAATAATTTGCGGGAGTTACTTTCCATTCCGACTGCTGCCCCCAAAAGGCAGCAAGTCGATTCCAACCAAGGGATCAGTCTTGGGTTCTAGAGAGCAATGAGCAACTGAAAGGAGAATGCAGTTACCCGAGTCATTCTTAAGAAGATTGCACCCTACTAGCACATCCCCCCACACCCTTGGTAGGACAGGGACTGATTTTTAGACAGTAAGTCCCTACTCAGACTGCCAGTCTCTCAGGGCAGGGAGGGCGTCTGAGTTGGGACTAAGCGCAGTGCTTAATAATGCGCAGTGAGCCATTTAGAGAGGCTAAGACAGACAAAGGCAGAGCATGCACTTAGACACAAGCTGTATTTCAAGGGTAGCGGTGCAGCCTGGGTGGTAAAGGTAAGAAAAGAAAAGCCAGAGAATTTCATAGGTACTTCTATGACTACGTTCATCACTCCAGCACCCACATGACTCACAACGCCCACGTGAGCAAGGGAAGTGCTATCTCCATTTCACAGATGAAGCAACTGAGACAGAGGGGAAGTGACTTGCCCAGGTCACAGAGTGAGTCAGTGGCAGAGCCGGAACCAGGAATAAGGTCTCCCAGCTCTCAGGCCGTGCCCTCCCTACCAGGCCACCCTGAACAAAAAAAGGAGGTTCCTGGTTCAGAAAGGACCTGGCCAGCACTAGCAAGGCCATGGCTCAGTGGGTGGAAAGAAGAGATCTTGAAGGCCTTGACTCTCACTGACCTCTCATCAGGGATGGACGAGCACCAGATGGATACAGAAGGCCAGCAGGATCCGGGCTTATCACATGTAGTGCATTAAAGGCATGAAGCTGAGGCCAATACACAGCGGTCACCAGTGCTTAAAACAAGGTGACAGCTCAACTCCCACCCCACCCCCTGCTTGGGAGATACCCACTGTGTGGGAACAGCAGCTAGACACCAACTTTTTAACAGCAATCTCCCCCACACACCCCGCAGTCTGCAGAGAGGTTACTACTGCAGACAGCTAGTAGATCCACTGCTTCAGCTCAAGCCATAGAGGCTCATGCTTTTAGCATGGAACATCTGGGTTCAAACCCTGCCAGTGATAAGCTGGGGCAGGTCATTAGACCTGCCATAACACTGTTACAGCCCAAAGGATGGTTATCTTCCGGGGAAGAGCAATACAGCCCTTGGAGGAGGGCAGCTAATACAGGTTCAGCAGCAGCTCTGTAATCAACCCCAACTGGGAGGGCAGCTGCTCAGTCTTTGCATACCAAGCCCCCTACCCATCTGGGTCTAGCTGCTGGCATGTTCCGTATTTGGGGCAGGGGGAGATTGAAAGTTTGTCCTCTGTTAGCAACATTGTAGCTTTATTAGAACATAAAAGGGACAAGTCACTTGGTTTTGCTAGGTTTGAAAAGACCCTCCTAGAAACTAGATTAGAATAATCATACTGGAAGAGGGTGGGTCGGTTACTCACGGCCTGCAGAAAGAACTGGGGCGGGAGAGTAAGGGAGGGGGGCTAAGTTCCTTTTCAGTGCACCGGCAATTCTTCCAGCTAAACCGCTACTGCAGACGGCAAGGAATTCTCATTGGCAATATGAGGGACAGATACAGCTGCATCGGGGGAAGCCACGTTCTGGGGTAAGCGCACAGTTTCTCTTGCTCTCAGCCTGTGACTGAAAATGCCGTCACTGCAGCCAGACTGACAGATGCAGGCACACGCTGGGCTGGCAACCAGCAGTAGAGAAGACGCCGGGTCAGCAGCCAGGAAGAGAGGTGACGCTGCTGCCGAATCCGCTCTGATGTTCTCTAGCTGCTACAATACCAGAGACCAGACAAGCCGGCACATCAGGGGGATCTAGTGACCTGCATAGCAAGGGACTCCTTGGGATTGGGACTGACCCCAGATCTAAATCTAAGCAAGCACTGGTCAGGGAAGTGCTCGTGTGCAGAAAACAGGAAGAGGAGGGTTATTTGGAGGACATCCTAATCAGGCTCTTTCCATATAGCACCAAACTAAAGCTAGGGTCCTTGACTAGGAGCCGAGATACATCGCTGCCCTGGGACACACACAACTGCCAAGCAAAAAGGGATATGCTGTGACATTTTGATTTCGAGGAATGCTTCCTGAGTTCTATCTGTAATAGTGTTAACGAGTCTCTGGAGGAGGCAAAAACACCACAGGTTTTAATCTTCCCAGTCCAGTCCCCCCCCTCTTCCCCAGCTGCCAAAGCAAGCAGCTACATCAAATACTTATGGCTAATATTTACATTCAGTTCAGGAAATGTGTGTTCTCTTCGGTGAAGGAGTGGGGCACTTGAACTATAGGCTCCAGACCCCCTGAGGGAGGGCAGGTTTTTGGCATGATGTTTCTTATTGCAACAACAGGTCAGAGTTAAAAACTAAACAGGGAGATTGGCAATTCAAGGCATTTGCAGATCCATTTTATAGCTTCAACAGTTCAGGTCCCTGGTAACGTCAGATCTTTGGCACGTCACGTAGCATGACCGGCTGCCTCATGGAAGGCATATCTGCATGGAAAACACTCAGAAATGGGTCCAACGCTGACTTATTTTCCGAGCTACAGCAGTGCCCGCTTTATACTCAAGCACTTGAAGCACTGAAGACTTCCCCACCAGTTACAGGTGAGCAGGGACCTTAAAATGGACCCTTGGCCGCAGAGGGAAAATGGACAAAAAGCTTTGGATAAACGAAGAAGCAGCACTGACTTTCACCTACAGCTCAACCTGAACCTTTTCTCTAAACAGAGGCACAAGTTGCAGAGTCCAGGACAGATCTGGATTCTGAACACCTCAAAGCTCAGGATTGTTTGGATTCAGCGTTTTTGGTTCAGCCCATTACAAAATTGGAAGCACTTTGCAAACTTCAGGTCCACATTTTGAACTCTGTTCAAACTCTTACCTCCTATCTGAGTCCCTCTTTGCCCCCAGCCAAGTTCTGATCATTTTCTCCCTTCATTTTTCATTGCTGGATGTGCCGCGTTGGAAGATTTTCTGCCAAGATTTCCAGCCTGTTTCTTTTTAAGACCAAGAGATGTTACAAAGCTTCAAGTATTACAAACATTAAACTTTGCCTTTGGCCCTTCGCTAGTTGGGAAAGATGAAGCAAGGCCATCTGGAGAGTAGGGCCACCCAGTCACACACTGTTAACGTGGGGTACCTATATGCGTATTCCAGGGTTAAGGCTTCTACACAGCACAAGACCTGTCCTCAACATGCTAATACAGCAAATCAGCCAGGGCAGGTAGTCTGGAAGACTATATATTTTATATTACAGCAAAAATAGGTTTGCTCAAACACTGGATGGCAACAACGTATAAGGAGAGAGAAACCGGGGGAGGGATTTTCAGAGACCCTTTGGGGACTTAACTTTGAAAATCCCAGTACAAAAGCCATTTTATTTAATATACAGGGACCTTCAAGGTGGGTGGGTAACTGTTCCGACTACAGCGGTGCACTGCACACAAGCACCGATTTCTTCCAGGGGTTGTAATGGGAAAGTTGGGTCATTAATTCCCTAACTGCTGGCAGTTCTGCAGAGATACAATGGCTATTAAAGACTCCGCAGCTTAATGTTTATTCTACATTTTCATGTACTAAGGCCAGTTTTGGGGTCAAACCCCGGCGCTAGTGAAGCAAATGGCAAAGTTCCCATTGACTTCAATTGGGCCAGAATTTCAGCCTTAAATTCACTGTAAACTCACTTCTAGATGCTTGCCAAGCTGCAGTTCTAACTCACTCCTTCGAGAGTTAAATCTGCCAGCTCTAGAATAAAACGAATACAAAGACTGATTTTTGTCCCTGGGGCCTGCCTGGAAGAAGGGAGCCCAAAACTTAAAACCAGAAGTGATGTAGCATCTATACAGGCTTCTTCAGCAGGGTTTCTCAAACGCTATCACCTTGGCCGCACGCAGCCACCAGGGGCTTTTCTTGTGGCCACAGCATCCTAGGCTGTGATGCAGGAGAGGGGGAAGTAGCGGCCCTGCCGTGTTCCTCCTGGATGCACCACCTTGGTGTTGGCTGCTGGAGCTGCCAGCAGGGGTTGGACCCTGCCCCCCTCTGGAAACACCTCAGGCACAATGCTGGAGATGGCAAGGGCCCCACCTTTCCAGGGGCAGTAGGGCTCAGGCTTCGGCCTTCAGTTCTGGGGTGGCGGGGCAGCAGGCTCTGGCCACAGGGCTTCGGGCTTTAGCCGCACAGCTTCAGGCTCCATCCCCAGGCCATGGGGCTTCAGGATCTGGACACAGGGCTTCAGGCTCCAGCCCCCAAGTATTTTAGTATCACCAGCAACAGCTGGTGGCCACACTGAGGCCACAAAAAAAAATTGTCCTAAGAGCCCCCGGCTCAGGGTAGGTCTACACTACACACTAAGCCCAGGCTCTGACTCAGTTCCGCTTCCGTCCACACACACCAATCAGTCTGACTTGGGTCAGCAAGCACTCAGGACCCGGGTAGGCCAGAGCTCAAGTCCCACTGCGACTCGGGTCCACGCCCTGTCATTCTGGCCACAGCTCAAGCCAGACTTGAGTCTGGAGGTCCGCGTAGGGCACTACAGATATGCTAGCACAGCAGTGGGACCCAGGCCCAGCAACTGCAAAGCCAGGTGCCCAATGCTGCACACACTCAGGTGCAGGTGTGCAAACACCAAGTCCACAAGCCTGGATCTCACAGACCCAGGCTGACAATACACTATAGACTTACCCTTCGAGGGTGGTAACATTAGTGAGCAGCAGGTGTTGTGTGGATTGTGAACACTCACGGCCACTGTATATGCATACAAAACCCACTAAAGGCTTGGTGTTAGCAGCACAGTTTCAGATGCTACATGCCCTTAAGAAGACAGGTTTACATTTACACACAAACAAAAAGAAAAGGAGGAAGCCTCCCTCAGCCCTTTATTGGGGACTGCGAAGAGAGCGACGCAGAATAGTCAGGGACTATGCGCCATTTGAGTCTGCGAGCACAAGTGCAATTGGCAGTACACTGCAGCCACCACATCAACCTGGTTCTGGTCACTCATCTCAAAAAAGGGTAGAGCGGAACTGGAAAAGGTTCGGAGAAGGGCAATAAAGATGATCAAAGGTATGGAACAGCTTCCATACGAGGAGAGAGACTAAAAAAAAAAGATTAGAACTATTCAACTTAGAAGAGAGATGACTATGAGGGGCTAGGATAGAGGTCTATAAAATCATGAATTGTGTGGAGAAAGCGAATAAGAAAGTGTTATCTACCCCCTTCACATAACACAAGAGCTAGGGGGTACCCAATGAAATCAATAGGTAACAGGTTTAACCAAAACATAAGGAAGTACTTCACACACCACAGACACAGTCAGCCTGTGGAACTCATTGCCACAGGATGTTGTGAAAGCCAAAAGTATAACTGGGGTCAAAAACTAATTAAATAAGCCCACGGAGGATAGGTCCATCAATGGCTATTACCCAAGATGGTCAGGGACACAACTACATGCTTTAGGGATCCCTAAACCTCTGACTGCAAGAGGCTGAGACTGTATAATGGGATGGACCATCAAAATTGCCCTGTTCTGTTCATTCCCTCTGAAGGATCTGGCACAGACCACTGTTAGACAGGGTACTAGGCTAGATGGACCACTCGTCTGACTCAGTAAGGCCATTCTTATGTTTTCTTTCCACACTGTTCATAAGATGATCCGTTGTTTTCAATTTAAACTGATTTTACCAAAAAATTGCAAGGTTTTACAAAAAGTATTCTTTGGTATTTTCTGACTTTCACCCTACTTTGTATCAAACATATAAAAACAAAACATTGCATGAGATCTGTATTATCATAATACATTAGTCTGTGCGTATATGCAAGGCTGCTGTTGAAGTAAGGCTACGTATTAGTCTAGAAAACACACACACAAACAAACGAGGCACACACGCAAGCTCTGAACCGCGTGCGCATCTGAACATACTGCTGAATCTCACGCCCGCCATGTACACACTTCAAGCTGTAGCAGATAACGATTTAAAGATCTGACACACTAAAATGGGAAGAAAATGAAAATCTATATCAGAATACGTTTCAGAACACAAGGAAGTATTTAAAAGTTTAACAACAACAAAAACAGGAGAAAAGGACAAAGCCAAGTGTGTGCGCTGTAAATATTTATACGCTAATAGTTCTAAATCTACAACAGTAAACTGTTTATTCAAATCCAAAGTTTTATTTGGGGATTAGAGATGTATTGTTTTCTTAAACTCACAGGTGGTGGTGGGGTTTTGAGTTGTTTTCATTCTACAGCAAACCACATGGATAAACGGAATTCAAAGCATTAATCTACCGAATACTTTCCCTCGTCTTTCCGTCCATCAAAATAAACCCTGATATTTATGCAGAAAAATAATTACTAGTTTTCTGCACTGATTTTCACCTGTTTTTGTTGTGGTGGTAACAAACACTGATAGATTTTAATAAAATAAAAACTGAAAACAAAACTATTCATGAGATGTCATGATGGCCAAAATGTACAACTTGGTTAAGTTCATGGAGAACTAGTTAAGTTCATGGAGAACAGATCCATCAGTGTCTTTTACCCAAGATGGTCAGGGATGCAATCACATGCTCATGGCAACCCTAAGCCTGATTGTCAGAAGTCAGGAAGAGAAGATCACTCCTACTGCCCTGTTCTACACCTCACTGAAGCTCTGGCACCATCCGAGAAAGGATACTGGGCTAGATGGACCATTGGTCTGACCCAACACAGCTGTTCTTATATACAAGGGCCTGGATTCTGAGCTCAAGTTTGTCTTCAGTTGAGTGACACTATGGGGATTATGCCAGCGTAAGTTTAGGGTCTGGCCCAATGGCATTTGCTATCATATTGGTTTCTAGAGGAATTTTTTAACAAACTATTTTAACTGAAAAATGCTGCTTCATCAAAACTGTTTGAGAAACTGGGTTGGTTTTGACAAATCTCCCAACACAAAATGTTTTTGAAAAAAACGTTAGAAATTCCTGAAATTTCAACATTTTTGACCAGAAAAAGTTTTTTGCATATTTTAAAAAGCCTGTTTTGCAATTTTTGCAAATTTAGGTTAAAAACAAAAAAAGGCAAAATTGAAATTAAATGGTTTGTTTGACACAATCTGGAGGGGAAAAAAAAAGATTTCTTGTTCTGAAAATTTGAGATTGACTTTGTCCAGATTTGGGACAAAACATTTTTTCGTTCATGCAAAAATTCTCCTGGGAAGGGAAGACCATTTCCCACCCAGCTCCGCTTGTTTCCTCCACCCCTTCTTTCTTCCTAAACCCTGCAGTCCCAGGGAACTGATGGAAGTTAAAGCCTTGCTCTGCACATACGCGGGTCCTGCAGGAGCAACAGTACAAGTGCCATGTGTCTCCTTTCTAGGAACAGGACGCAGGGCACACAGGAGCTAGTAGCAGCCGGTCACGGCTGGGAGACAAGATTTATCCATTCAGATCTCTATATCCCAGCAAGAGACCTCTAATCTCACTAGAGTGGACTTAAGCAGGAGGCTGAGGGGAGCTTTTCTTAGATGCCTGACCTCTCAGCAAGCCAGCTGGGGTGTTTCAGCAGAACCCTGCTGCTTGCCCTCTCTAACCTTGCAGATTTGGGTGATTTTCAGACAGTCAAAGCCTTGAGACCTGAACTGGACCAGATGCTATTAATGGATGAATGAAGGGGTGGGAAGGCTGCCTTTGAGAACGAATACAACAAAGCATTGGTAGAAGACTAAAGTTAGGAGCCAGGGACAGCTTTATGTTACAGTTTTAAGACAATAAACCCATTTCCCTCTACAGCAGAGCTGTGAACACTTGTCAGTTTACACACACACACACACACACACACACACCCCCCATTGCTCCTAGTATCCACGTGACTTCAAGAAGCATAATGAGGCAGTGAGATTAGCATCGGTCACCTGCAGTTCTCTCGGGCAGGACGGGGTATTTAATTGTAATGTGATTTGATTAAATAGAAGTACGTGTGCGCAAAAAGAGAAGGAACTTATCTTGACCCTACGCCTTCCTTTAAAGGAAGAGCAGTTTTAGCATGTAGCATTATCTTCCCAAAACAGATACACACAAGCAGAAGGTGTGTCAAATGCTCACTACCAGCAACGCCAGTTCCAATGCTGAGTTCAGCTCTGCTCCTCTGTACCACCGCTCCTTCCCCCGCCGCACACTTCATGGCAGATCATTTGTTCCGGTTTTGTGTATGGGGGCAGGGAATCACACAAATAAAGGGCTTAATTGTCCGGCTCACACTATTATCACAGTCCCATTCTGTGCATTGGGAAAGTAGGATTCAACTTTTTTCGAAAAAGGGTGTCAATTCTTTGTAAGAAGTCTGTCTAAAGAGATGCTTTCCTGTCCCCTCCTTTTTAAAAATAATTTGGACAGACAATACCAATGTTCATTTTTAAAGCATTTTTCAATCAATTTAATTTTTACACTTGTGCAGAATTCAGAGTTCTCTTTTAATTTTCAATTTAAATGTTCACAGTTGTGCAAAATTATGGGGGGGAGAGGGCATGGATCAGACCATTATGTAATACCAGTAGCAGCACCGTGATTCAAAAGGAGTTAAAGCTTTAACCATTAAAGCACAAAATGTCACCGTCACACGTCAATATATCCCATGCAAATATTCTTAGATCAAATTCTAAGAAGTTCTCAAGCAGCATTTTTTCGTACTTTGCCTAGCTCTTAATTCCCATCATTCTTTCCTCGGTTTGCGAGTGCTTACGCTGAAATCCATGTGGACTGACAAAAAAACCTCACCCTTCCAAGCCTAGTTACATATCTAAAGCTGTAAGCTCATCAGGGCAGAGAACTTGCTCTGTAGTTTGTACACCATGTGCCCTTGATATCCCTGTATAGCAGCCAATCAGACACAATTTCCATCAGCTCATTTTATGACTAGCCACATGTTGAAGCCCTCTTGTAAGCAGTAGCAATCTGATCTTTGAAGGAAAGTCCCGCATCAATTCACAGCTTGCACTCTCTTTCCATCACCTAAAATCTGAAGCCCCATCCCCAATGCACAAGACAACTGATCTAGACTTTGAAGTGGAAAGGGTCAAAATAGCCACCATATAACTAAGCACAGAACCGTCTTATTTCAGCAACATTACAAGCTGAAGGGCTGTTTGTGCTGATGCTCTGTACTGGCAGCTGAGCCCAACAGCAAATGCTTCCGAAGCGGCCTCAATTCATGTAATGAGGTAACCACCTTACATTGCCCCTAGGCTGAAAGCCATAATGAGGCACGCAACCGGTTCGTGACATCAGGCAGGGCCTACTTTGAAGCATTAAATACGCATACAGTAAAACTAACATCAGGGAATCTGGTCTTGCCTTCCACTAAGACAGGAGATCTCCTCCCCCTCCCCAGGGTTTAAAGCCAAGTCTCACACACACACAAACACAGGAGTGATGACCTAGTGTTACACTCCTGTTTACAACTGCTTCCAGCTTTCGAAGCTGGCAAGCACCCCATTGTAATCTTCCGATGCAGAGGGTAGATATAGCCACAGAGGTGGTACATGAAGCAGCAGATCAGTACACCTCAGCCCAGGCAGGAACCACCAGAGCATTACTTGATGGATGAGAACCCCCCCTCCCCCCCGCAGTAGCCTTTTACAGTGGGATAGGAAGACACTTCAGAGCCCTGCACTCACTTTCAAGCACTCCGCACTGCCACCCGTTAATAATGCAGCCAGTAACCCCATTCATTCCAGAGCATCTCTTAGCACCCGGGCTGCCATGCAAGTCTGAAATATGCATGAACAAGAGAGTAGGTGCATGGTGTGCGAGAACACTTTGCACAGCTATTGCCCTTTGCACCTACGCATCTCAGTGTGTTTTTAGAGACATTCACGATACTACTTGCACTCTTGCTAAGCAGGTGTGACAGCCACGGTCTTGGAAGACACACTGGGAATTGAACTAAGGGATGTCCAAAGCTAAACATGCAAGTCTTCACAGCCTGAACCAAAGGGCCAGACTCTGCAGCTGTGGCCTGAAACAGAACCTCATTTCCAGATCAGGCACAGAGGAGGATGCAGGAACGGGACTCCTAGTCTCTGTTTGCCAGAGGCTTGGAGTGGGCAACAGGGGATGGATTACTTGATGATCACCTGCTCTGTTCATTCCCTCTGGGGCACCTGGCACTGGCCACTGTCAGAAGACAGGATTCAGGTCTAGATGTACCCTTGGTTTGACTCAGTAGGGCCATTCTTATGTTCATAATACATACCAAGCCAGTGGGTTACACTGGCTCAAGGATGAATTCTCATCTGGTATAAACCTTCAGAGCTTCACTGAAGTTCCTCATCTGCTATGAGTCACATCACTACACCAAAGTCAATAGTGCTGAGAGAGTTTACACTGGAGGAGGATCTGGCCCATTATCTCTATCTTACAGACAGAGAAGCTGAGGCACAGAGAGCTTAAAGCAACTGGCTCAAGCTCAGAGCACTGAGGCCGAAGCTGAGTATAGAACCCAACCATCTAGACTCCCACTCCTCTGCTGGTCAGCAGATGTGTGGTTCATAACCTAACAAGGCACCTACCAGTTTAGTGCGGTGCCTCTATTTTTTACTGCCCCATTATACTTCGGGTCAAAAATTCATGTTGATTCCCCCTGCAGGAAAGAGTCTAAGGCAAACTTCAAACCTTTTGCTTTAAGAAAAAGAAATGTTAAGATCTCAAATCATGAACAAATACTTAATACCCAGTAATATTTGGAGTGAAGTGAAACCAGATTCCTTCAATTACCACCCAAGTCCAGAGACATTAGTTATATCAGTGTAGTGTCTAAGAGCACCCTTTATTGCCAAGGATTCCACTGTGCTAAGGGCTGTACAAACAGCTCATCCTTGTCCTATAGCTAGCCACAGCACAGAGTTTAAAGTGTCAGTCATTTGTGGTGTTGCTTTCCACCACCATCTCAACCCTTCTAGCAGAAGAGACACCCTCCATTCCATTTTTAATATGAACAAAAGCTTTGAAAGTTACTTCTCCCGTCAGACTCCAAGGGCAAAGCCACTTGGGGATACAGAAAACTATGCAGCTGTTTTGGTTTCATAGGATCACAAGAGAAAGCAGCTTGCACATCAAAGAGAAATCCTTTGCAGTGTCTGTTTACCCATTTTAGATGCACTGCTCAGGAAGCCAATTACTAGGAAGTTTTAAAGGTAGGTAAAGGTCACCTCCCCTCTTTAAAGCCCCTGCATAAATAAGTAGCAACCCTTGGTTCACGCTAAGTCCCTGATGATGATGCTATCAGAACCTTGTGCCTGCGAAGAGCCCCAGTAAAGGAAAGAACTACTGCAAGACAGAGGCTTAAGTCAGAAACAATTTTGCAACTGACTGATCATGACAGTGGCAGATTTAGGTCTGAAGAATTTAGGGAAGATATTCAGAGTCAGCCACCATCTCTCTTCCGCCCCTTTCGGGGAAAAGGAAGGCTTTGCAGAGTTTGAGTTAAGACTCTTTGTCAAGAAAAACTGAAGCCAAACTGCTCATTTGTTAGAGGGAGCCCAGTTAATCCCACCTTCACTGGAAAGCATTGTGCAACTTTAACTAGGGACAAAGTGGATATTCACCCACAAAAGCTCATGGTCCAATACGTCTGTTAGTCTATAAGGTGCCACAGGACTCTCTGCTGCTTTAACTATGGAGCAGTTCTGCAAGTTAAAAGCATTGATCTGAAACGACCACAAGCGTTCATATTTACACACATTATATATGGAAATCAGAACTCAGTTTTAACCACATTTGGCTGCTACCCATGGCCAGTATAACAGGTTTAAAACAAGTCCTATTGGTAAAGAACAGCAGACTTTGAAGAACAGTCACTTTTTGAAGGAGGGACGGACCAAGGGGCAGGAGGAGTGGAGTGGAGAGGAGAGGTACGTGACAGATGGATGATGCCCCATTTGCTTTGTTTTCAAAGGCCACCTCTTTAACTGCATTTGCCTTGCCAACTAGCAAACAAACTGCAGTAGAGATCAGAACTCCACTACCAAGCTCCTCCTTTTCCCTGGCCGAAACAGCAATATCTTTAACACAGTTCTGGATCAGCTTTTTCCCCCGGCTTCAAAATTCCTGGTTTTAGCAACACAGGCAGGAAAGTCCTTTCCTGAGTTCCGCTATGTCCAATATCACCTTACACGCTACCTTGCGCCTTCCGCTTCCTTTAACACAATATGGCCCAAGAGGCTGCTTAGATTATTAAGCGTCACTACAATGCAACAGGCACCAGAGTCAGCTTTGAAAACAAAAACAAAAAACCCCACAAGGCCAGAACTTTCCAAGCCTTCAGAAGCCGCTCTCATGATTTCCTCTCTTACTTATTTGATACCTCGCTGCGGAAAGGTTTCAGTCTCTTTCTACCAACTCAGCAACTTCTTTTAAAAAAAAGGAAACAAGGACCCCAGCGATGGTACCAACAAAACAAAAGGCAGTTCCTTAAAAGCAAGCCTGCAGCGCGCTGTTTTCCCCACGTGCGGAGGGGACCCGCGAACGAAGCCCGAGCCGTGCCCGCACGCCCAGGGCCGGGGAGGGGCGCTCTGCTAGCCCCCGCCCCACCAGGGATGGGGCTCAGCTGGGTGCTTTGCCCAGGGCAGCTTTAAAGCAGCGGCTGCTGGAGCCGAGGGCGCGCACACACCTGCCCCGCCAGCGGCCCCGCGCTTGGGACCAGAAAGCCGGGCGCGAAGGGGTCGCAGAGCCGGGAGAGCTCGGGGGGGAGCCGGCTCCAGGGCCGGGGCAGAGCAGCCCACAGCTGGAGGGAGGAAGGATTCGGGGCGGCGGCTCCCGGGCTCCCTTACCTGCGGGAAGTCATGGCAGCGCCGGGACGCAGGACCGGGGGATCCGCGGACACCGGCGCTCAGGCTGCTCAGCAAAGCGCAATGTGCCTGCCGGCTCGGCGCAGCTGCTCAGGTCACAGAAGGGGGCGGTGCTCAGTCCCCCAGCCACGCCCACTCCCGGGCCATATATGGGCTTGGATCGCCCCCTCCCTCATCCCCCAGGCCTCTCATTCGTCAAGACTGCCAGGGTAGCCCCGCCTGCTCCAGCTGGAAGTTTAAACCACGTGTCAGCAGGGGGAAAGCCCTCCCTGTGACGAAGGGGACACCCGCCCTCTGCTTCTCTGCCCCCTCCCTCCCTGCTTGGCAACTGGCACCGCCTAGCAACAGAGGCAGGGCAGCCACTGCGGTTCTTAAAGAGGCAGCGCACGTCCTGGGGAGGGGATGCCTTAGGCCAGTGGTTTTCAAACTTTTGTTCTGGGGACTCAGTTGAAGAAAATTGTTGATGCTCCCGACCCAAGGGAGCTGGGGATGAGGGGTTTGGGGTGTAGGAGGGACTCTGGGTTTGTGGGGGCTCAGGACTGGGGGATGGGGTGCAGGAGGGCGTCAGGTCTATGGGCTGGGGATGAGGGGTTTGGGGTGCAGGAGGTGCTCTGGGTTTGTGGCGGCTCAGGGCTGGGGCAGGGGATTGGGGTGCAGGAGGGGGTCAGGTCTATGGGCTGGGGATGGGAGGGTGGAGTGCAGAAGGAGATTAAGGGTATGGGCTGGAGATGAGGGATTTAAGGTGTAGGAGGGACTCTGGGTTTGTGGGGGCTCAGGACTGGGGGATGGGGTGCAGGAGGGGGTCAGGTCTATGGGCTGGGGATGAGGGGTTTGGGGTTCAGGAGGGGCTTTGGGTTTGTAGGGGCTCAGGGCTGGGGCAGGGGGTTGGGACGTGGGCATGGACTTACCTCTGGCAGCTCAGTGGTGCAGCCGGCTTGCACCATGGACTGCGTTGCACCCCGGAAGTGGCCAGCAGCAGGTCTGGCTCCTAGGCAGATGCGCACAAGTGGCTCCGCGCGACTCTCGCCCACAGGCACTGCCTCCTCCAGTTCCCATTGACCAGGAACCAATGCTTGGGGAGTGCGGAGCCAGTGTTCGGGGTGGGGGCAGTGCACAGAGCCCCCTCCACCCTGCCTAGAAGCCAGATCACCGCTGGCTGCTTCCAGGGCACTACATGGTGTGGGAACAGGTAGGCACTAGCCTGCCTTAGCGAGGCAGCACCACTGATGGGACTTTTAACCTCCCGGTCAATGGTGCTGACCAGAGCAAGGCGACCCAGCTCCTTACATGCCACGACCCAGTAGTGGGTTGTGACCCATGAATTGAAAAACACTGGCTTAGGCAGCTGGGCATCAGGTTGGAAAGGCCGAGCCTGGTTGAAGAGGCAGGGTAGGAGCCTGGCAGCTGCAGGGTGCCCACCCCAGCAAGGGGATCAGCCTGTGGTCCCCCTAGGGCTGGGGCTGGGTGAGGTGGGCCTAGGGAAGTGGGGATGGAGGGTAGCTCTGTGGCTGTTCCCTAGAGCCCAGGGACAGGCCAGCCGGAGTCTGTACACTCAGCAGGGAGCAGCTCAGCCTGTTGTCATTAGTCACCACTGCCAGCGGATGATGTGAGCTTTAGCCAAACCCCAGGGCAGGTAGCCACCCTAGTCTGCCGCTCTATAAATAAAATTCCTGTGGCAGGGCACATGGCGTTTGTTCAAGCACCATCCTGACTTTGGTGCCGGGCCCTCTGGCTCAGTCATCCGAGGCTGTGCTTTGTCCTGTGGCTCCGGCCGCACAAGGCAGAAGATCAGAGATCACATGTTGAGATGCCAGTGTGTGGTCTTGTGATAGGCCTTCCTTTAAAATAAGCTTTGTCCTGTAATTTTCATAAATTGTCCTTTGTTTTCTTGACATGTTTAGGCGGGCGCTAGGAGCACAAGTTGACCTGCTGTTCAGGAGGAGAAAGAGAGATGGATCCTCTCTGTTCTGCTCCCCACTACAGGTACCCCGGCACTTCTTGTTACCCAGTTGCCCAGAAACACATTTTTCCACGTCCCTCCTATACACCAGACTGCTGCTTTCCCAGAGGTGTCTGCATGGTTTTCTCTACATGCTGCCCCACTGGAGTGGGACTACTCCCACCACTAAGGGAAGTAGGATGTGGTCCATATTTAGAAAAGGCTTCGAGATCCTTTTGGATGAACTAATACGTTTAAGCAGCAAAGAGTCCTGTGGCACCTTACAGACTAACAGATGTATTGGAGCATGAGCTTTCGTGGATGCATGCTCATGCTCCAATACGTCTGTTAGTCTGTAAGGTGCCACAGGACTCTTTGCTGCTTTTACAGATTCAGACTAACACGGCTACCCCTCTGATAATACGTTTAAGACATTAATAAAAAAATAAAACACTGCCTTTATTGAAAAACCAAGGAAATCCTCCTCCTCCTCCAACCCAGTCTCCATGATCATGCCGCTGGTTTCTAAACTTTTATAATACATGTGCAATTGGTATTTACAACCTCTTATCACAGGTTCTTGAAGTGCTTCCTACACATTAATTGTGGCTTGATAATTTCCCAGCCAGGGAAAGCAATGCCCCTGCTCTCTATAGCTTTCTGTTGCTTGCATTATATATTGCTTAATGTATTCTGATGTGCTGGTTACCTTTCTCCACAGTTCAATACCTTTGTATATTTTCTTCCCTCCACCATTGGATGAAGCTAACCTCATCTGCTCCCTAAAGCAATACCACTTAATTAAGAGGTCAGGACCGCCACCTCACCTTTCCTTTATATGTTATCATCTTATCTGCTTTAATTGCCCAGCACAAAAGTTAACAGAAGGTTGCTGCCTTTCAAAATAAATCAATAAATAAAATAAAATGCAGCACATAATTATTGCATAGAACAGCAAATGTTTTGATTTATATTTTGATTGATTATAGAATGACAGTAGCTACAACTGGAGGATGGTGTCTTTGGCTTTCGTAGTCAAATGCCACAGTAATTCAATCCACTACATTAAGCACTGAAACCAGGCTGCCAGTAAAGAAAATTCTCTTTCCGTTAATGAACGTAGGGGAAAGCAGCCCACCATGCCAAAACAGTATTAGGTAGGAAGGAAAAACCTGCCAGCTACGCTAGTACAAAACCAAATAGATGGCATAAAGCTGCCAGCCATGCTGACATCATATCAGACATTGCCAGGGGCTGTGAAGGCCAAAACTATAACGGGGTTCAAAGAACTAGATAAGTTTCTGGAGGAGAGGTCCCTCAATGGCTATTAGTCAAGATGGTCAGGGAGGCAGCCCCCTGATCTAGGTGTCCCTAGCTGCGAGTGGAAGAAAGGGGATGGATCGCTCACTGACTGTCCGTTCTGTTCATTGTTCTGAAGCACCTGGCATCAGCCACTGATACAAGACAGGATCCTGGACTAGACGGATCATTGGTCTGACCCAGTATGGCCGTTCGTATGTTCGTAAGAGGTAAGCCTATGAGCACTGGCCCAATTGGTCTTTAAAGTTAGTTCTATTCCTTGTTTTGCCTTCTCTTTTGGAGAGGGAGAGAGAGTCCTCAAATGTGAAGGGACACATTGTGATTGTCCCTGTGCCTACGCAATGGTATTAGAGAGAGAATCCGGCTTAGGTTTCAGAGAAGCAACAACAATGACCACGCTGCATTGGTACATCTCTTAAATCTGCAGCCCCTCACCCTAGGTTCCCCCTTTGGGTTTCTGATGAAAGCAGCAAGCTGGTAATCAGGCTGGTTAGAAAAAGCAAAGGTCACTGAAGGCCCAATCTGCCAGCCAGTTGCTTTGCAAACCAGCCACTAGAGGGCAAGGCAGTTACAAACCAATAACCCTTGAGTAGGTCTGGGAGAAGCTAATCCACAGCCGAGCTGCTGCTGCTTTGGTTAAATGAGGAACGCCTGGTACTATAGACCTGAAGGATGCAGGCTGGAGCATGCTTAGGTTGCATCTGTCATCAGAAGGCTCACACGGCATTCTGTGAAAGGTGGTAGGACAGCCAACCATTGCTTCAGAGCTGGGGCGGGGACCGACACTGGCAAACAGAGAAATAACCTGCGAGAACAGAGAAGGGGAAAAGAAAAGGGCGAAGAGATGAAATATATAGGCCAACGTCCTTGCAGTCTAGTCAGAGAGAAGAATAGAAGGAATAGCCCCAAGAACTTAGGTGCCATTTGTGTGAGGAAGAGGACAGAGCTTCAAAAAATGTGAAGAACAATCAAAAGGGATTGATGTTGTGTTATTCTTTGAATTCTGCACTAAGACACTGGATACGATCCACAGCCACGTCTCTTCCTCCTGTCAGCTTTCGGGTCTGGCCCCAGTGTCACACTGAAGTCAATAGCATTGAATGGGTGTAAATGAGAGAAGAATCAGACTCGCTCTCTCTTTCACGCAGATCTGGCCATGTCAGCTTCAAGTAAAACCAACTGTGCCCTGGAAAAGCAAAGCCCAGTCCTTGTAGCCTACAATTACCGTGTGAAGGCTGATTGGAGAGCTGTATGCAATGAGTTGGGTGGAGCTCTGCAGTTTCTAGTTGTCACGTCAGAAGTGCCACCAGCCCAGCTGGTGCCCCTGCTTGCCTAAGCCAAATGGGCAAGGATTGAGTGGGCCATGGAGGCTGAATGTCCCCTTAACTCTGAGAGGTGTTTCACTTCCTCTTTCCCAGGGCAAAGGTGAAGTCCAATGAGTGGGACATTGGGCCAGATCCTCAGCTGGTGTCAATCAGCATCAGTGGAGCTAGGCTCCAGCTGGCCGATGGTGAGGAAGTTTGTACAAATATTTGGCCATCTGTGGTGTAAATCCAGAGGACTTTGATGATTTACACCAATTTATATGAGGGCAGGGTTTAGCCCAAAGAAAGTACTGGCCTCCGGCCCCTTTCCCGAGCACTGCATGAAAACAAAGCCAGCTGTCTAAGGCAGAAAAAGCCAGAACATGACTGACCAACTCCCCTTCCCCCAGCCATGTACCCGCTTGCAGTAGCACAAATAGCAGTTTTCTAACTATAATAAGACACAGTGAATTCCACTTCTATTCGGGGAATACCCGGGGCCCTGGCAGCAGCAGCAGCTAGCTCATTTTTCAGTGGGGAGGTTGGCAGGGTTGCACAGTGAAGCAGTGGATTTTTTAACACGTGATGAGACTCAACAGACAAAAGAGCCACAAAAAAGAACCCTGCTGCTGTGTCCACTAGCTCCTGGGAACACCTTGTAGTTCTCCATTGTGAGAGACAGAGCAATGGCTTCTCCTTGAGGCAGGCATGGCTGGTAAAAATCCTGTCCAGGCTGAACGGAGACCAGGAACCTTTCTGAACCTGCTTCAGCAGTGTGAGAGAGGAGTCTAGCCTGACTAGAGAAAATGTCATGGGAGGGTTAAGAACAACAACAAAAACAACCTACTAGAAAGGATCTGACTCTCTATTCCCTCCTAGGGCTGGTTCTAGTAACTACTATCAAATGCCAGGACCAAATTGCTGCTGTAAATGGACATACACACACCCCAAAACTAGTGGGGGTGCCCCCACTTCCATCAGCTGGGAATCCAGCCTCCCAGATTCTATCCAACCTCAGTAACTGCATTCCCCAGTATGCTACACCAGTGTGCTACAAAGCAGTGAAGAATCAGACCCTTGGATGGCCAGGTGGTTAATGCAGGGACTGCCCCTGGGTAGATGTCTGCACAGTACCGTAGCCCAGCGGGGCCATCAGCCTTCTTGAGCCCTGCAGTGTGAATGTTACATGGTAATAACGACCATGCTACATTTCTAGCCAAACCCCAGTGATTTTATCCCTAGTAAATTCTAGCTGGTAAACTAGAAAAGTCTATGTTGTGGACAGTGCTGCTATCTCTGCTCCAGAGGTCCCCAGTTCGGCTCCTACCAAGGATGGCTTCTTTGCTCCCTCTTTTTTCATTTGCCACTGCTAATTCCCGGCTGGTCTCTTGAGGCAACTGCTCCGACGCATGCCAGGGAGGGATATCGAGCCTCCACAGAGGGGGGAGCGGCTGTGCTGATGCATGCCCAACATAACTGTATGGGAAGGGGGATTCAGCTCCTTAATCAGAAGCTGTGGAATCCATCATTCATGCCCAAGCCCCAAGGCATTTCCTGCTGCAGACTCAGGACATGGTATATTTAGCTATAACACACACGTTTTCCTAGGCATTGGTATTGGGGCAGGGGAGCGGACTGGTCAATGCTGACGTGGTAAAGGGCTGGGGCGCACATGCAGCAGGCGTTGGGTTTATTAACAATCTAACACCCGCCAGAAAGCATCACTGGGGCAGGGGATTTGCCTTACGTTTGTCGAGTGCATTTCCGCGCTGGAGCCTGCTAAGGCAAGTAAAGCAGGGGCCCCGCATTGCTCCCATTGGCTTTAACAGGAGCAAGATCAGGCCCTTTATGCTTCACAAAGAGCACCACTGAGATGCGGCACCATCTGGGCAGGAAGGGCAGCAATCAGCCCATAGATCATTGTTCAGCAGAGGAGAGGGAGAGTTTGGCTAAGGGCAGCTGTATAAAACCCAATTCTTGTAAAAAGTATCAGGGGAGCCTCATTGTTGGCATTGAGGGCCTGCGTTCTACAAATCTCAGCAGCCACACACCCAAAGTTCTCTCTCCAAGAGCATGAAGACCTCATTTGACCCTAAGATTCTAGGGGTTTAGCTAGAAGCCTGATCCTTAAACCACATTTAGATAAGGTCAGTCATCCAGAAGGATCTCAAAGCATTTCACAAACTGATCAAAGTGATTTATAATCTCTCCCCAATCCATCTATTCTGTCTCTCTCATTTCCCCTACCGGAGAAATGCAGCCACTTCTGGGCTGGCACAGAACCACTGTTTAACAGCACACAACAATACTATGCAAATAAAGAACACTTAGGTAACAGACTGCAGGGGCCTGGGATTTTAGTTGGCCAGAATGTAACCCCCAAACTGGATTTTTGCTAGACACTATACTTAATACCACTTCCCCAGTTTCAAAAAGGGCACGAGATGTGTAATGATGGTAAAGGGCCAGGATCTGACGTTTACATCTCATCTGAAAGACAGCACCCAGAGCTGCACAGTGCCCCCTGAGACCACGTGAGGGCATCGGTTTTGAACTAAGTCAGGGAAGATGACGCTACTGGGTTTCCATCGTATCCAGAAGCACCTTGGGCTTTCTTTGGACATTTCCCTTCCAAGTATTGAACAGCTCCAATGCTGCTTGCACTCAGGAGGTGAGAGACAATCCTCTGGGAGGGCCAGCCCCGACAGCTCGGCAGCTGAGATGCTATGAAAATTCTAGGGCAGGCTCATCTCAGCCCTTAGGAGTGGCGATAACGCAGTGACCGGGCCAGATCCAAAGCCCGCTGAAGACAAGGGGAGTCATTCCATTGGCTTTGATGGGCTCCAGACCAGGCCCATGCCACATGCATACAAATTCCATTCCCTTCTCTTATTATAGTAACTGGCCAAAACCTTTTTCATGGAATTTTGCTGTAGGGGAAAGAAATCAGCCCTGTGGCAGGGGCTAAGCTTTCTCCAGCAGCAAACTTTTACAAGTGTGTTATAAATCCCGAAAGGAGGGGTTTCTAATAACCCTTAATTACAGCAGCCCTGCAGCTGCCTCGCTACTTAGAGAATGAGGGATTGTTATAAGAGTCAGTGTTATTTGTCGGGGCCAGGGCCCTGTTTCACTCACTCTGAAGCATTTCATGCCCTGTCCTACTCTAGCATTAGTACTTAGTTCTCAGAGCCCTGTTTCCAGCCATAGACCTCAAGGCAATTTACTAAGATGGAGACATCTCATTATCTCTGGTTTTGCAGCTGGGGAAAGCAAAGTGCAGCAAGGTGAATTGACTAGCCAGGGGCCACAGAGCGAGGCAGTGACAGAGCAGAGAATAAAACCCAGGTCTCTCGCTTCCCCGCCCAGGCTCGCTTCACATACAGCATACAAATGTGGCAGGCAGCACAGGGCTCGCCAGGCTGCTTCAGACTATTAAATCTAGTGCTCTGCCTCCGGGAATGGCCGATAGCTGAGATTTATGGGGGAGGAGAAAGATATTCCATAAGTTACACATCTCCCCTCCCATCTAGCCAGCCCCTTGCTGGGACCCTCTCCCTTTCAGTATGGGAACAGCAGGGTGATCACAGCTACCCCAGGCTGAGTACCCGTGATAGAAAGCTGTGCAAGGAAGTGTTACAAGTGCACACGCACCTTCCATGCCTGACACCCTCCTCCTTGGAGCTTCCATCCACATATTTCTCCCTTCCCTTCGAAGCCTAGGATGTTGGAGGTTACATGGGGCTGCGGCTGGGTGGAAGTAGAGTGACATATCCCCACCCCCCCCACACACTGAAATGCACTAGAGCAGAGGAGCCTTTTGGAGGGACAGAGCCAAAAGCCAGTAATATTGTTTGCTATAGAACAGGGACACTTGAAACCACGGCAGGCTCATGGAAGATGCTATTAAAAAGGCACTCCTCTCTCACCCCATAGAATACTCACAGCTGAGCTATGCTGACAAGTGTGGGGTTAGTTTATGAGCTCGTAAGTCAAGGGCCCAGTTCTCCACCCACTTGCTGTCACTCCTGATTTACACCAGCACAGGCGAGAGAAGGATCAGACCCTATTTGGTTTGATTTGCAAAGGTGCTGAGTATCTGCACCTCCCCCTGAACTTAAGGCCTGATTTTCAGCTGCTGCCATAGGTGCCTGGCCTGGCTAACCAGCCTCCTTCCAGACCGCATGTGACCTCCCAAAGCAGGGGAAGGCCATTCCTCTGAATGGCGACTGCCACCTGCTGCATGCACCACTGTGTGCCCTGGACAGCACTTCTCCTTCGTCCTCCAGCTGCGTTTCCAGTGCCTAGAGTGGAACGCAGGCAGGCAGGGCCCTGCTTTTCATTCTGTGCCAGAAGACAGTGGCTTTTCCCCTGCCGCTTTGCGTCAGCGGCTTGAAGAGGTACTGATTTAGCAAGCCGCTGCCTGCTGCTGCATAATAGGGTCATTGTCAGGAAAACTCTGCACCAGAAGGTTGATCTTCAGCAAAACTTAGGCCCAGTGGTGAGTTTTGCCACCCCTTTTGCTCTTAAAACACTAGCCCCATTGTTCCCTCCCCATAGAATTCTCTGGCGTCTGGTTACCCATTGAAAATTTTACTTCCCACTGAGCCGAGGCAGGGGGGCTCGACCCCAATCAAATGCTCATCATTGCGGGATGTCAAGAACATCTTTGATTTTAAGTTCTAGTCACCTGCTGGTTAACAGAACATGCACTCCCCCCATGCAGCTCCACTGAGCACTGCCTCCTGTATATGGAAGCATGAATAACAGTCTCCACTTGCCATCTTTTTATGCGACAGCTGAGAATAACAGCCTTAAATTGGTTCCTAGGAGGTGAAAAGACACCACCATGAACACATCTGCAAACTAAGGCCCAGATCTGCAAAGGTATTGGGAGTTAGGCACCTGAAAACCTTTGCGGCCAGCCACCTAGATAACCACCCATACAGATATGAGTTGTGGTGCAGAACAACCAACCAATTAATCAGGTGCCTTTTGTGATTATCTCCTCACAGGATGGCACCTCAGCTCGCTCAGCATGAACATCCAGGTGCTAAAGCTGCCACTTTTGAGGACTTGTCCTGAGACAAGTGATAAAGTAGCATCATTTGGAGCTTTTTCCTTTTGAGGCTGGTGCAGCAGCAAAGCTTGAAACCCACTTGGACTCCTTTAGTTGCCAAGCAAACCAGGACTTAGGACATGGTCTTGAAATTGACAGCTGTCACATCCATTTTAGCACAGGAAGGAGAAAGTGTTTGTCAGGACAGTCCTACACTCATTGGAAAACCCACTCCATATGGTGCGTGGCTCACCATGCTATTCTTCTGAACCCCATAAACAAAGGGCAGCTGGTTTCCCCAGACATTGTTGGGGAATAAGATAGCTGTGTCCCAGGGTCACCCCCTCCAGAGCGCTGCCTCATGGCATGGGGCAGCCCTGCAGCATCACTCCCTCATTTTCCTCCTTGCTGGTGAAGTCCCTCAGCCTTCTGCACATGAGTTCGTGTTGGTGATGTGGCTTGACCCTCTGACAAGTCACTCAATCAATTTAACCCTTTCCATGCTAACAAAAATCCACACAACCCAAAGGTTTTTCTGCCCCTCTTGGGTGACTCTTCTGTCCACCTTCTGGGCTCAGGTCTCAGCCCCTTCTGCACTACCGTGAAGCCTTCTCTCCTCTGTGCTGACTCCCTGCCTGGTTTCCCCAGAGGCCCTCTTGCTATCTGCCACTCATTTGAACTCCCTGCTCTTCACTCCTTACTCCTGGCCCCTGCAGAGTTCCTCCTTGTGCTCTTTTAGCTGAGGACTTTCACCCAGGACTTTCTCCCAGGAGGCTTTTTTCCAGAAGGGTTCCCTTCCCATAGGCCTCCATAGAGCCCCTTCCTCAGGGCCTTCCACAGGATCCTAACCTGGTTCCTGTAGTTCCTTCAGCCCTTTCTGTAAGGCCCAGGTGTTCACCAGCTGTCACCTGACTCTATTCATCCCATGATCGCCTTCATCTGCCCCACCCAGGGACGCCAGCTAGTGGATCATAGCTGGGGCTGGGCTAAGACTGGCACCTGTCCAGGTTTTCCCAGCCATGTCCCTTTTTCAAAGAAGCTGTCATGGGAAGTCTGTCAGGGTGTTCAATCCACACTGCCAGTTTGATAGGCTCAGGTTCAGCCCAGCTGTTCGGGTTTTTTTTACCTTAAAGGTGGCCACTTTAGACCAGCTCATCTCCCCTTAAAGGGGTCAGCCACCCTGTGACAAGCTGCATTTTGGACCACCACCCAACGAGGTGACAGTGATGTCACATAAAAATTGGGGTGAACCAACTTCATGGAACACAAAAAATGTTATTAGTGCATCTAAGAGAGGACAGCCCCAGACTGGAGTAGAGAGAAACCAAAGTGCTTTGGAGCAGCCCATAAAGGGGTATGGTGAGGGGAGAAAAGAATATTGATGGGGCTGAAGGAGGAAAAAATGCATTGAGGGGCAGGGCTGCAGGTTAAGGAAAGTGAAGGTGCTTTGAAGTATTTGGTCTCTACATGGGGAATGGGTTGGACAGAAGGTGACTCTCAGAGGGAGGGTGAATTTGGAAGGTGTAACGGGACTCTGAGATCCTGGAGAGAGTTTGGATGGGGTAGGTTGAGCACTTTGGCTCAGAGTGGAATGGTGGCCGATAGATGGGTTTGCTTCTGGACTGTATCTGTAGACAAATGAAGATGCAGACTGCAGTGGTCTCCTGGCCCTAGCAGAACAGAGCAGGATCAAGGCTAAATAATATATTATTCTAGCCCCATTGCTGGAAGTTTTTAAGAACAGGTTGGACAAACAACCGGCCGGGATAGGCTAAGTCTATTTGGTCCTGCCTCAGTGCAGGGGGCTGGACCTGGTGACCTCGTGAGGTGCCTTCCAGCCCTACATCCCTAGAATTCAATGTCCTCCAATCACTATGATCAATTCATTAATTGGCAGATAAGTACACGTAGGATACAGGCAGGGCACAGGAGGGCGAGTGCTATTTTAGCTCAATTCCACCCACAGACCCCAAACAACAAGAAATTTCTACTCACATGATCAGCAGTGAAATATTTAAAATGCCAGCATTATTAACCTATCATTGAACCTCAGAGTTAACACTGCTATGAGATGAATGGGGTACTTCACACCTCTCCTAGCTGCTGTTTCAGGTTATGTGTTTGCAGACTCAAAAGACAATACATAGCTTAGTCTCATCCCTGCAGATAAAGACACATGCAATTTCTTGCTTTAAAAACACCAGTAAAGGCAATGCGTAGAATAGAGAAGGCAGGTCTGGTTCTAGGCAGAGTACTGGGAAAGTCAGGGGTTTAAAATATTGAATCCCTAAAGTGTCTGTAAATTTTTTCTTGAAAGGCCTTTCCTACCCTCCACTATTCAGTGTTAGAATCTAGCCCCAGTTTTTAAACTGCCAGATTTATTGTTCCAAGGCTTTGCCTTTAGGTAGAAAGATGTTCCCAAGGATACTTGTAAAAATGGAGCCATGTCAAGTAAATATGTAACCAGCCACACCAGATTATAGCTAGATATAAAACCCAAACCAACAGGATACAAGGGGCAAAGGCCAAATTCTTAGCTGTTAAAATTCTTGGTTTTTTAATCAGTTTGCAGCACAATCTTATGTTTTTCATTAGTTTCTCTCCATTTTTCTTAAAAAATAAAGAGGAAAACACAAGTAGAAGATTAAAACGTGCCCTCCACACAATACATCTGCCCAGCAGATCTCAGACTTGGCTGAACCTTCCAGGAGCTACCACGATGTAACTGTTAAAACACAAGCTCTGGGCCTGGTCCAAAGCCTGCTGGAAGTAAAGGGAATGACTGCCCTTATTACTGTTGTGCAGTAGCATCTAGGAACCCCAGGCATGGACCACAACTCTATTGTGCTAGGGGCTGTACGAACATAGAACAGGGAGCCCTTGCCTCAAAGAGCTTACAATCTAACACTGCCCTGACCTCGGTATAGCTTTGGACAAGCTCAGGCTAATCCTGGTGGATATTTACAGGTCTCTAAACTGTGCGTTTCACTAAGCACTTACCTCTTCAGTGTAGACACTCACTACAGCGAGGGGAGGGGTTCTCCTATTGCTAGAGTTAATTAATGAGGCCTGCGGAAGAATTTGTCGTTGACCTAGTGCTATCTATGCCGGGGGTTAGGTCAGCTTAGCTACGGCTCTCGGGGGGTGGATTTTTCATACCCCTGAGAGCTGGCTATGCCAAGGTACACTTTCAGTGTCAACGAGCCCATAGTTTTGAGCTAGAGAAGGAAGAAGCACCAAAGACTAGGGGAGCAGCACACCTTTGGAGACAAGGAATAATGGGCAAAGTTCACTGGAGATAAGATTCTGCCATTTGTTGTACATGGTATGTAATATATGAGGCTACCATCTTGGTTTGCAAAATGACTGTCCCAGGAGGGTCTTGTATCAATGACTTGAGATTGACACTCGCTAGACCAGATCCTCAGCTGGTGAAGTCAGCATAGGTGGAAGGCAGACGTGAGCCACAGAGAGACAAAGCAACGGCCCCTTTTAAACATATTTAATAGTTTTCAAACTTTATTTCATGGTGATTGACGAAAGACACAAGTTAGTAATGGTTATATCATGCTGCTCCTCTACTGTGCCTTGCCCTTCAGAATTCATACAGCAGTTCACAATGGTCATTAATTTACCCTAAAAATGAAGCCACGTGGACAGACAAACTGTAAAAAAATAGCCAACCAAAAGTTTAAAAAAATCCAAAACTCGATGTCTTTTTGTACATAGGAGTTATCAATGCTGTTGAAAATAAAGCCCAAGTTAAGTGCATGGCCCCTAGGGAGCGTTGCTGAATCCGATGTTGGGTCAAGATGCTTGGCAACAAGGACACAACGTTTGTTTTAAGGCATTTCCAAGCCCCAGCAAAAGCAGACAGTGTTTTGTTTTGCAGTGACCTTGGCTTCATTTTAGTGGCATTCTGGGAAATTAGCAGCTTCCTCTCTGCACACCCTTCTCCCTCTCCCCAGGGTTGGAATCTTCAGCCCTTACTTGCAGCTCAGGAGGTTCCACCTTCCAGCTAGAACCTAGGTTTTCAAAATATGGAAGGAGAGTTTTACATTCCCGCCTTGCCGCCACCCAGTCCGAGTTAGCCTCTGGTGACCAAGACCATGTGCTTCAAGTCCAGTAGTCAGTTTGCTTTATAACACAATCACATTACTCTCCATCGGGACCCACAATATATTTACAGTCGCCACTTAAAATGTGGTATTGCCACATGCTAGAAAATACTGGAATCTGCATTGTAGCTCTCAGAAGGCCATGACCTCCACTGAGTCACTAACCACTTTGCATTTTTATAGGAGCAGCAACAACGTAGGTGTAGATTTCCACTGGGAAAATACATCTATGTCTTGCCTGCTGGGACGTGAAACAAGGGCTGTTCAGGTGGGATGGAGTTTTTTGTTTCTTTAAGTGGGGTGGGGTAAATAAAGCTAGGCAGGGAAAAGAAGAAACACATCAAACAACCCCCCGCCTCTTCCCCACTCCAAAAGAAAGGGAATCACAAATCCAAGACAGGACATCTTTTGAGGCCTGGGACACTTTCTAGTCCAGGTGTCCCTGGTGTGAGTTGGTCTGACTTTAGAAATAATACTCTTGCTTTAGAAGGGGGAAAAAAAAAGTGGTTTTAAAAGATATGTCCTTTGCTTCACCTGCCTTCAGATCTCCCCCCACGAAAAGCAGTTGGGTTTCCTGGCTCAGAGTTCAGCCTGGAGAAATGTTATTTTCTTGGGGGGAGGGAGCACCAGCAGGCAGGCCAGAAAACTGCAAAATGGTGGCATCTTTTGCTACAACCATATATCACTTTAGAAGAGGCAGGATCTTGCAAATTAATGCCCCCTGCTTGGCTGCTCCATAAAATGTGCTTTACACGCAGTAAAGCAAAACTCGCCTAGCTCGGGGCTGAGGAAGGAGACATATTGTATTAGACAGCATCCGTGAGTCCTTCCCACAGACAGTGAAACTGAACACAGCAGGTCTAGGGGAATCAGACAGCAAGTGTGAAAAATCAGGATGCTTTTTTTTCCAAGGGGAGTGGGGAATAGTTGTGTATATAAGACAAAGCCCCTTATGTCAGGATAGTCCAGATAATATTAGGGCAGCTGGTCACCCTAAGCAGGTCAGTCCTTTTCAGCATCTTGGTCCTTTTTTCTTAAACAGCGTTGTGGGCTTTTTTCTCTTAAGAAGAGAATCGGTGTTTGCATACTAATGCGTACATGTAAATAGACACACACACACACACACACTGGGTTCGGAGCTGGCGTTACAGTATTTGCATCATAGCAAATTTTTACAAGGAATGATTTGCATCGTGGAAAATAAAAATAGCTTAAAAAAAATCAAACAAACCAACAACCCTGTCTCTTGCCTGTGTAGTAAGGGCCCAATCTTGTTCCCCATTGAAGTTATGGTTTGTATCATGGTCGTGTCTATGGGCATTGGCCAGGATCGGGTCCCCTGTTGTGCTGGCTGTTGTACAAACGTGAAGTCAATGGCCAAACACCCATTAGCTTTCAAAGTGTGTATGCAGAAATCCTTAGGACAGCTGGTCTGAACCCATCGTCTCTGTAAATAGAGGACAGGCTGGAAAAGGGAAGTGTGCTTCACATGGGTTACAGAGGAAAAGGGCCCTCAGCCTGTGTCCTCAAATCTTGTTGACCTTAACAGACTGGGGGTGGGTGAACCTCGCCGGATCAAGCCCCGGACATCCAACATACTTTGCAGTGTTCTCACTGGCACAAGAGAGGACAGGTTTTGGTAAACAGCAAAGACTCTTGGAAAGCGCAGCGAGGACAAGTGGGCAGTTGGGACATGTCTGGATAAAAATAAAGCCTGGAAGTAGGTTTCTCAGCTGCTTCGGCATGCATCCAGGAGGAGGAGAGTGATTAACACAGAAAGAAGCTGCTGCCCCTCCTCAGCCAAACTGATAAAAAACAAACAAACTTGAGTCCAGCGAGTCAGTCATCAATGAGGCATGAGCCAACCATAGAGCGGTGCTTTCCAACCTGCCACAAGCTGATCTTGATCCGTCTTCCAGCAAGTAGCATTCCCTGACAGTGCATCCCAGACAAAACCACTTGAGATCCTCACACGCTACCAGACAGGAAAGAAGGGGATGGATACGAAGCCTGGAAAAGACATGGTAGACCCTGGCCCAAATGCAACATGATGTCCCCCTCCCCTGAATGGCTTCTTCTCCGCTCAGCCAGGAATGAAGAAAGCGGAGCATGGACCCAGCCTGAGATTGCACAGCAAGGATTCCCCAAAGGCCGCCGTCTTGCCAGCGCCGCAATCCTTGTTTTTCTCCCCCTCATGGGCGGGAACAAGAACCAACACAAAATAAAAATAAAATAAGAGGAGGGCGGGAAAAGGCTTCAAGTATTAATGACATTTACAATGAAGGAGGCTACGTGGGTTTGTTCCTCAGTCACTTCCTGGAGACTTGGTTCAGGGCTTGTTCTATGTTGCTGCTGCTCGATCAAAGTCCAACTGATGTGGCTACACTGCGACCAAACAAATAACCAACCAAAAAAACAACAACAGGTGTTTCCTCCCCCTTTTCCCTCATCCCCCCCAAAATATAAAAAGCAATAAGTTTACAAAAATAGAAAATAATTACAGCAAGAGGCAGGAGGGGGAAGGGGAAGGAAGGGCCCCTGGGGGGTTTATTTGGCTGAGCAGTGTAATATCGTCTGGTTGTTTAAAGCGTCCTCCACCAGATGCAGTTCTTGGCGGTCGACTATCACATCCCTTATACAGCCAATAAAGCCGGTGCTGTAGGCCTTGTGCAGTTTGTGAGCCACGCTGAGCTTCTCTATTCCCCCTGCAAGAGATGGCACGAACAGATCAGGTAGGGCACAGAGAATGGGCCACTCTGTCTAGAGCAGCAGCACAGGAAAGTGACTTTCTCCATCCTGGCACTTGTGCAATGCTGCCTGCAGTGCTGCACCGCTGGGATTCCTTCCTGACCCCTCAGCCAGGAGTAGTTGGTGCCATGAAGCTTAAGAGTTAATTACTAGAGCTGACTGAAATGTTTCACTTGAAAAGTTTTCCTGGGTGGTTTTGCCAAAACTGAATTTGTTTGCAAGTAAATGTCAAGTCCGGGAAAAAAATTAGTTTTCCTGGAGGGGAATTTTTAAATGAAAATTTGCGTTTCATATCAGCACTTAGACTTCAAATATTGTTTTGGTTCTTTTTTGTTTGCAGGTGAAAATGCAGTGACATGGCATTTTAAGTGGAAACAAAATTAATCTTTTGCTTCATGTTCCAATGTTGATTCAAAACAAAAACTGGCAGGTTCAGTGGGAAAACACTTTTTTTTTTTTCAAACGAGAATTTCTTGTGGGAAAGATTTTGGTTTTCCAACCAGCTCTGTTGATAACCCTTCTCTTAACTCCCATGTCGACAAGCTACAGAGGGGATACAGCCACTGCATAGTTAAAGGCTGTGTTGTCCATTAGGAAACCCTCATATAACTTTGACATGGGAAATTGGTTAGAGCTGAAAATGGCATCATTTCCCCCTAATGACGGATGTGTCTGCAAAGGCTAGAGAGAATGTGTCACGTTGCTTCTTTGTGACAGATCATCAAAAAACACTGCTTGTTGACCATTTTGATCTATCTGAAGACCTCCCCTTACTATCTGAGCACCCCACAATCCCCCAACACCCCTGTGAGGTGGGGCAGTGTTGTTATAATCAATTGACAGATGAGGAACCGAGGTACAGAGAGGTAAGTGACGTGCCCAAACACTGCAGCAGAACAGAGACCTGAACACAGGTCTCCCAAGTCTGATGCTAGCACGCCAACGATTGGAGAAAAATGACTCACTGCTGCCTCTTCAAGCTGAGAGCGCTTGCACTGGCTGTATCTGAAGACCATCAGATGTAATTAAGCAGGGTTAATAGTATTTGTTGTGGGTCATTTTTGACTCTGTCCTGCCCCCACAGATGTGAACAAACAGTTCTGAGGTCAAGTTCTGCTCTCACCCACATCAATGGGCATTTTTGCCATAGGTTTTAGTGGGGGCAGGATCAGAAACAACGAGCCAAATTCTCTGCTGTCACAACTCCACTGGATTTGACACCGGCAGAGAATTTGGCCCCACAGGTGTATATGCCTGTAGGTTATCTTCTGTTGACAGGCTGCATCTTCAGAAGGACATACGGATATTTGTAGCAGGGTCACTGTCTCCAGAGCACCACTCCCTCCCCTCCCGGCATGGGGTGGCCCTCCAGCATCGCTGCCTCAGTCTCTTTCTTCTGGGCTCCTCAATCAACTCCCCACAAGCTTATTCTCTTGACCAGTAATACTTTGCTTTATTATCGTGGGTTGTTCAAAACGGAGCCCTCAACGTCCAGATATTTACCTGCCCATGCTCTTCAGCAGCCCGTCACGCCTTTCTCAGTTTTGGCAAGCCGCTCCCAGCCCCATCTAGCTGGAGTCTTCTCTTCCCTGGTATCATAGGGTCTCCTGCAGGAGCCTTTTGCCGCCTGCAGCCCTCAGGCCTCTCCTCCTCTCTTGTTAACCAAGCTTTTTCCTTACTTATCCCAGAGGCCTGTTTGAGTCACATGACCCATTTCCCCACCTGGGGAGGAAAGTGAGTATGGAGCCTTCTGACCTTTAAAAGGCTGGTCACCCTGTGCCAGTGCTTCTATACCTAACGGGGCTCTTCTGTCAGCAGTAATGCTATCAGAGTTCGGAACCAGGATTCCAGCCCCAGAATAGCACTATTTTTAGATCACTCTCTATGTTCACAGCACTGTGTGGACAGTGGCGAATCAAACCTCGTGACACCGCTGGGAGGTAGGAGGGCAAGCGGGATTCCCATTTTATATCTGGAGAACGGAGATGGAGAGGTGAAGGGACTCACCCAAGGCTCCATAATGAGTGAGGGGCAGAATGGACATTAGAACTCAAGACCTCCTGTCTCCCAACCCAGTTCTAATTCCTCCAGACCTCACTGCCTTCAGTCTCCGCCTTTTATAATGGGGAGGGGAAGAGCCTCTCCATAGGTAGGTTTGTCACCATTGTCACTTTATAAGGCTGATTTGTTTGCATTACTGGCATGAGACAGAAAGAGAGAAAGAGGACTCCTGGCAGTGAGCCCCAAAGCCCAAATCAGCGGATTCGGGCTTGTGTCGTGGGCCTAAACTGGTAGTGTAGATGTCCCAGCTGGAGCCCAGGCTCAAAATCTGATGATGGAGCAGGGCCTTGGAGCCCAGGCTCCAACCAAATGTCCACACTACTATTTTTAGCCCCCCCTGGGCTCTGAGACGCAGCGCCGTGGGGTTTTTTGGCTGTGTAGACGTACCCTGAGAGAGAGTGCGTGTGCGTAACTGTTGTATCTTCACCCTCCTGAGCGTCCCAGCCACCGAGGCTGCTGTCTGAGGAGCTTGATTAAACTGATTATGAATCCAGGCCCCGATTCTGCAAGGTAACTAAGCGTGTGCAGAACTTTAAGCACACGAGTCACCCTGGACATCAATGGGACCGCTCACCTGCTTGAAGTTATACATGTGCTTAAAAACCTCACTGAATCGGAGCTGCCCAGACTTTACAATGACTCCCCTGGGAAGTGCCCAGTTCGGTGTCTCCCTCTCTCTGCCCAGGGTAATGACATACCGCCCCCCACAACTGGAACGGCAGGGAGGGCATTCTGATACTGGCGCATGCAAGAGACCGTTTTCAATGGCCGCAGCGGTGAAATGTTTTTAAGAAGAAGCCATTATTTGAAATCGGGACACAATTCTCTGTCAGTGAAGCTGCTGGAGGAAAAAGCACAGGGCCAGAAGTATTTCTATCATTGGTTTCCCAACTAGACATGACTACATGGACATCTCTGGCACATGCGGGGAAACCAACTCCTCCTGCAGCCTTGCTGTATGGAGAATGTTCCTTTAACAGGGGCCTGCCAAAGATTCCTCAGGAGGAGTGTGGCATAGGTGGGAACAGACACTTGATTTTATGGGGTAGGCACCCACCAGGCGAACCCACAGTGCCACCTGTACAATTTCTGTCCTTGGTTAGACCAGCTGTTGACGGAGGTTAATGCTTGTGTCCAGTTCTTTGAGATTGACAGAGGAAAATGTGCTATCCCTTTAACTGTGCAGTGGTACCATGGTACAAAGCAGCCATCACCTTCTCCAGCACTGTGGCCCATCCCACTGATTTACGCCAGAGCTGATATTTTCAGATAACTAGGAGATTGAGGACTCAGTTCCCATTGGGGTTAATGGGAACTGTGTGTCTAACCCTTCTTGGAGGCTTTGAGACTCTTCTCTGGGGTCCAGAAGGGAATTTCATTATTCCTTCCCGTGTTCAACTTACCCAGCCAAAGGGCTCCGTCAGTGTCTAGCTGAGTTGCTCCGAGAGGGGAAGAACCAGTTATGGGGGCTTCGTTGCCAACCTGCAAGGAGCCATCTCTGTGTACTCTATTCCCAGAAAAGAGAGAAGGACACTCAGTAAAGGGGCCTGGAGCAGTGCTCTGCCTTAGCCTGGCTAGGGATGCTGCAGATGGCATCAGCCCACTGCTCTCTGTGCTGTCTTTGGACCACTGCATGCCTTGATTTCTCCCGCCAGGACTGGCATTGCAATCTGCAGCCAGCACTCCCGCACTATCCCCTGCAGCAACTCCTCCTGGGAGAGGCTGGTATGACATGCAAGGTAAGCTCTCCCCTCCAGCCTGCCTTTATGGGGGGGTTCTGCTGCAAGCTGATGTCCCATGCAGAGCTCTCCAACAGCCCCTGCTTCCTAATACTCCCTCCAGACTCATCAGCAGAAACCACTGGCATTCCAGCCATGCGAGCAGCTCACCACTCCCCTCATCACCAATATAAATAAAAACCATGGGAGGCCCAACACGAACAGAATTCCAAGCCCTTAGCCGGCTAAAATAAAAGGCACGGCCAGGAGTACTTCCTTGAGCCTGTCCCTCTGGCATTTCCTAGAATCTAGGGCAGGCAAGTCAAGGCATGCACCCCTCCAACGCTGCATTGGCCGAATACCGCACCTCTATTATTATCTATAGGGCTCAGTGGCCCACGGAGACCGCAGGGCCCGGCTCCAGGGTCATGACTCAGGTGCCCTAGATGTGACCCAGCCGTGAGCACACTGTCTGCAACCACACCAGCCCTTATGCCCCTTCGCCCCCCGAACCTTCTCACCTGTACGCTTTGATCTGAATCCAATGGTTCGTGTTCACTGGCACCGTGGAACGCAGGACAACTGGCTTGGAGCCAAGGTCGTACGTCATCTGCACGTAGCCATCCACTATGGCCAGGGCGATGTAGTCTGACCGTTCCAGCCCCTTCCCGCTCCACAGGATCAGACCCTGGGTGGCATCTGTCTTGATGCTCAGTTCAAAGTGATTCTCCTGCAAGGCCTTCTCGCTGCACCAAGGGGCCGGATGGGGAGAGGGAAGACAGGCCTGAGTCAGGAAAGAGGCTACTGAGGCAACGGGCAGCCCCCCACTCGGGCAGAGAGGCAGGTGTCCAGCCCACCAGAGCAGCATGCTCCTCTGCTTCCTGGCAGGTCACCACCAGGGCTGGTTTACCCCAACTAGCCTCTGGAACAAGGCACGGGGAGCGTGTGTGTGTGTGTGGGGCGGGGTTATACATCTATCTGCAGTACGTGATGGATCTCGGGCATAGCCAATTCACAAGGCCTGATGCGCTGTTTGCAAAATGAGATAAGAGGAGCAGCTGCTTCAGCCCCTGCTAAAGGTCTGAGGCACACAAGCTTTGCCCGGGGTTTTGGCTGGTATGCAGGCCCTGGAGAATGGTGGTGGTGGGGGGGGGGAGCTGGGCAGGCCCCAATTCTGCTATCGAACACGGCTTCACACACAGCAACCTTTGAGCCAGGCTAGTTCGGTACAAAGGAGGCTCCATCAGCTGGACTAGAAGTGCCATGGGGAGGAATGAGCTGCAGCTAATCCCATTTTGCCCTCCACTAGCAAGTTCCCTGGGTCCAGCCAGAGGAGACATCATTCCGCCTGCTGGTGCCACACATGAGGGAAGGACCCCCCAGCACTGCTGCCCCCTCACCCCCAAAGCCCCAGGGTCATCCTCTGCCCAGCCCACCTGCCTGACTCACAGGATGCCAGCAGGGGAGCAGCACTGGGCCGACCCTGCTGAAGATGGAGTGGCCCTGTGTCAGAGTGTCTTCTCGAGCATCCAGAAATAGCACCAAAGGGTTAATGGCGAGACCATCAGGCATCTTCGTAGCAACAAAACTCAGTGTCACTGAACACCCCCCGCCCACAGTGACTTGAACTGACGCCCACCCCCTGTGGCTCCGGGGAAGAGAGGCATGACGGGAGCTAGAGGGAAGGCTGCACTTTGCACCTGGGGCAACAGAGACATTCTCCTCCAAAAACCAGTGCATTACTGGGGCCAGCCTATCCCCCACCAGAATCCACATCTCCACTCAGTCACCCCTGGAGTGAGATACAATACCCCGGCCCAGTTCCTGCCACTGGCTACAGCACTGCCTGACTGGCCACGTTGCCGCTGCAGTTACAGGTGGCTATAAATGCTGGGTTTCCCCCTTTGTTCTCCCAGACCCATGTACACACAGAACACCAGACAAAACAGACAGCGGCGGGGAGAGCATTTTATTCCCAAGGGACGCTGCAGCCAAAGAGCCAGCTAGCAGCTCTGGGTGAAGCCCGCATCACCAGCAATATGACCCAGCCTCATCACTAAGCTGTGGGCATTTGCTCTATCACACGTTTGCTTGGAGGGTGAGTTACTGTGGAAAGGCAGATCCAGAGCGGGTAAATGACTTGCTCCAGGCCACAGAGCTGTAGCTCCATCTCCTGAGTCCTCATCCTGCGCTGTATGGACCCCCTCATCTCCCCAGCCTCCCTTTATTTCAGGCTCTCGCAGGCTGCGAACCATCGTCCCTTATAAATAAAAAGCCAAACGTTCAGACACACACGACAGACAGAGAGGCCAACAGAGCAGCAACACCAGAGCGCACGAGACACAAGAGCAGAAGGCAGGCGGAGACTCACCTGTGATCCAGGGCATAGTCCAGTGCTTCAGGACTTAGAAGCAGGAAGAAAGGGGAGGCATGCCATAAGCGCCAGAGGAGAAAAAAGGAAACCACCCACCTGGCTCGTGGAAGGCCTTGGGTGTGGTGCATGGCCCTGCCTGGTACATGGCAGCTTCTCACCCTTGAGCACAAAGCCTGGGGAACGGTCTTTAGCGAGAACTGAAGCAGGGAATCAAATGTCGTTTAGGGCTGCCTGGATTCCTTGACACCCACGGGGGTGAATTCTCAGGACTCCAGTAAGCAGGGACATGGCACGATCCCTGCATGTCTGACCCACGCAGGAACATGCAGCCCACTGCATGTTCAGCCTCCACTTTCACTAGAGCTTTGCTGGGGATACTCTAAAGGCTGCCTGCGAAGGGTGGGGGGAGGGCAGGAAGCAAGGTACTGTTTCAAGGCAGGACTGGAGAGGGTACTGCAAAGGGTTCTGCTAATTACACAGCTGCTTTTGCTACCGGTACGTATTTGCACCAAGAAACCCCTCAGAGATTCAAACTGTCCAATCCAGACTGCCTGACACAGGGCAAGAGAGGGTTTGCATGGCTCAGGGGATGGGCAATAGGAGAAGGAGTCTTTTGCCTTTAGCTCAGGAGTTTGCATCCAGCCCAGAGTGGCAGCAGATCCCACCCAACCGGTCTTCAGTGGTGGATCTTGGTACAGTTTGTCATAGACAGGTGTCTGCATCAGCAAGATCGGCCCCTTGTTGGCTGTCTGATGAGCGGCCAAGGCCTGAATGGCTGTGGAGCAAACTCTGGGTCAGGGCTGGGACATTTCGGCAGGGCAGGTATGGAAATCCCATACTACAGCTGTCCTGCTCACATGAGGGGCTAGTCTCAGGGTCTGAAGTCAAGGGCATTTCACGCCCAGCACGACACAGCAAGGCAACTGTGTCATTAGCAACAGCTCCGCATGGCCAGCATGCCTCCAACCTTTACATACTGAGTCAGAAGAAGCTGGTTTCTAGCCATCAGGCCTTATGGGCAACTCTGCAGAGCAAGCCCTGCGCGGTGCCAGCTAGTGTCTACTGCCAAATCCCAGCTGGAGAAGCGTTAAGCTCCACTGCCAGTTGGATGCCCAGATGAGTGGGCACTGGCTGGCACCGCTGTGGAACAGCTCCCCAAGTGAGCTGGGAAGGAGTGACCCTTTCTCATTTGGGGCAGGGCAGAGTGATAGCAGCTTTCCAACACCCGAAGAGTGTGCATGGCTCCTACTGGCACAGCGGGGTAGCCAGGCTCCCAGCTGCATGGCAAAGAGAGTCGGCATGCTGCCAGCTGGAAGGCTGCTGTGAGATGCGGGGCTCACATCATCTAGCTGGTGAGGGGGCCAGGCTCCTGTGAGGACGCCCTGGGCTGCTCTCAGCATGCAGCGTCAGTCAGGCCGCTTTGCTTTCTGCCTCCCTCAGTGCAGACATGCATGCATGCATGCAGGTTCTCAGCCTCCGAGCCCTCCTTCCAAATCCTGGCCTGGAGAGAATGAGGTGGGATGGGGATGCACCAGACAGCTTGTGCCCCCACCCCCAGACACACACAGAATAGAGAATGCAACTGGATGAGCCACTGCTGCTTCCAAGGGATCAGGTACCCCCCATTCCTGCTCCCAGACAACCAGCAAATAAGCAGCTGTCAAGAGGATTTTGGAGAAGAATCCTCCTTCCCAGCCAAACCTTGGCAGCAAGGAACCCCTCCCTGCGTGTTACCCAGTGGGCGTCTGGGCCATGTTCCCTGGGGTTGCAGGATCTCAGGGCCTGACTGCACACCCTCCCTCCAGTTTTACACTGCAGAGACTCACTCCGGATCCACACTGGTACAAGTGAGCGCAGAATCAGGCTCCCAGAGGGTCCACCCTGCTTACTGCTTAACCCCTTCATTGCTGACTGAAGAGATGCTTGATAAAGGATCTCTCACTCACTTCCTCCCTAGGCCCCATGCTCATTCCCTGAACACATCTGCACTGATGGAGCTAATCACACACACCACTGGCATAAAGCCTGACTCCCCTGAAGCCAATGGCAAAAGCTCCCATCCACTTCAATGGGGCCAGCATCTCAGCCCTGGATTCTGAGACCAGTCCCTCGCTCCTTCTCTCAGCACCTAACCCTGCCAGTGAAACGCAAGTGGCGCCCACTGCAAAGCTCTGGTCTTCCCAGGTGCTGGATGAGAGATTCTAGCAGCTGCCCCCTCCCTCAAACACCGCTCGCTATCTGGCTATGTGGAACGGGGCTCAGGGTCATGGAGGGAAGCCCAGGGCGGTGGATGGGAATCTATATGCAGTGGTGGAGGGCAGATGGCTGACAGTGAAGAGGGGTGTGTGTGAACTACTTACGCTGGGATCTCATTGGTCAGTTGGCTTGAAAACAAAGAAACAAGGACATTCAGAAGAGACAGACAGACAGACAAAGAGCAACAAGCAACGGGGGTGTTAGCAGTGGGGGTAGGTGAGAAAGCAGAGTGGGGAAAAGGGCAGAGAGTAACTAGTTATCTGGCTCCAGAGATGCCGAATGGTCCCCAGAGCTGGGAACTAGCTGGACTAGCTCCAGGAACCATGAGGCTGAGGAACAGCTAGGAAGCTAGCTGAGATGCTCCTTGGATAAAACCAGAGGCTGAGCTACCCTGCTGTGGATTAGACAAGTCCGTCACTGCTGAGGGCTTGGTGGGGTCACACAGGTTCAGCCGCAGGTGGGCAGCACTGCCCGGCTGACGGCACATGGTTATTAGCTGCCCGCAATGCTCCACTGAGTGTGAGAGAAACCCCCCCAATGGACCAGTAAACAAACAGACAAGCCAGAATCAGGACCAAATTAACTCCCGAAGCCAACGGAGGTGTGCCTGGGATGACTTTGGCCAAGGTGCGGTTGGAAGATGCCAAACAGAGACACCTGTGTAGTACAGATGGCCCCTAGCAGCACCGTCACTGCACAACAGCTAGTGAGAGAGATGGCAGGGTCCCAGGGGAGTTGGTTTAAACCATCAGCTTGAAAACAAAGGGCCCAATTCTGCCCTCGAGTTAGGTCCTCGCAACCCCACTCAAATGATCCATTTCAATCGGGCTGCAGAAGCAGAATGGAGGGTAGAATTGACCCCAACTTCTGGGATGTAGCTGTCAGAGGAAATGCTGCCCTCAGCTACACCCTGGCTGCTCCACTGCAGTCAGCGGTGCAGGGGTGTAACTGAGATCCGAATTTGGCCCACAGCATATTAAATGGAAACTAATTCTCCAAATCCCAGCCTCCAGCAGCCAATTGAAATTCCTGCTTACGAGAAGAGCTCAGGGACACTGTGGATTGACAGCTCTAGCATCAATGTTAAGCATTAGCCTAACAAAGACAAGGTTAAGGGGTGACTTGATTACTATCTACAGGTACCTACATGGGCCACAAATTTACTAACAGGCTCTTCGGTCTAGCAGAGGGAGGTCTAACATGATCCAATGGCTGGAAGCTGAGGCTAGACAAATTCAGACTAGAAATAAAGCATCTATTTTTAATGGTGAGAGTCATTAGCCACTGGAACAATTTACCCAGGGCTGTGGTGGATTCTCCATCACTGGCCATTTTTCAATCCAGCCGGGATGTTTTATTTAAAAGCTCCGCTCTAGGGATGAGCGTGGGGCAGTTCTCCGGCCTGGGCTCTGCAGGAGGGCAGTCTAGACAATCACAACGGTCCCTTCTGGCTTTGGAATCGCTGAATTTCAGGTCTGCAAACCTGGCTTTGTCACTCGCACAGTGGAGCCTGGTCCCTGAAGCCTAGTCCCTGATGGACGTTTGGCTACATCACAAGCCACACGAGTAATCACTGGGAGCCAGCCAGTTATGATGATAGGAAATTTACAGTAAGGAGCCTATAGTTTCCCCAGCTCCGTAACCTATTAGTCAGTTATACAGTAAAATATCGGCCTCTGGGGTGCAGGCCAGGCTAGGACAGGTCCCGGCAAAACACCGGCCAAGGACAGTCTCTGACAGCTGGCAAGCAATGAAGCCTGGTGTAAGGTCGCCAAAAGCGGTGGGCAGGGCAGGAAGAGTTCTCAGCAGCACTGCTGGGTCCTGGGATCTCCTCCTGGCCTCCTCCATTCCTGGGGGATTGGTGCAGAGCAGAGATGGGCTGAGCCTAAACCCTGGATCTGAAAAGCCCTGAACCGTGAACTCTGCAGGTAGGGCCCATTGTGCCAGGTGTTACAGGCAAGTCTGGGAAAGGGGGAGCGGGGGGCGGGGTCTGTTCCATAAGGGAGACAGACACAGAAGGAGACTGACAGTGACATACAGAGATAGGAGAGCACAGAAAGATGGGGAGCAGGCCCTGGGAGAGCTGGGTGGCAGGTCCCTCGCGGCAGTAGTGTTTACACAGCAGCTCCTGATAGGGAGAGGGCCCCCACTCTCACTATTCTGCACCCTTAGGACTGCCCAAACTGGCTGGGGGATGTCACTCATCCTCATCCTCGAAGCTGCAGGACCCTGTCGCTCCCCTCAGCCTGCTAGGTTTTCAGGGTACAGTCCCAGATTAGTTCTGGATGTCGTAACACATCGTTGCCATTGGGCCCTGACTCACACCCAGACCGGATGACTGATCTGGGCCAGGAACTCCGGAGAGTGGATCCCGCCCAGCTTAGGGACTGCACATGCACCAGACCTCCAGACAGCAGCTACCAGCCTGGCTGAGCGAGAAAGCCAACATTTGGGTGCATTGGGGGACGGGACTGAAGGGGAGGAAAAGACCAGACCAGGAGAGGGTGATGGGTGAAACCCCAGCTCTGCCTACCCTGGTCTGAGCACTTGATTCATATTCCTGTGCCCTATCGGCTTAGCTCCCACCAACACCCCCCCCTTCAATTTAACCTCCCCAAACCTCAGTCCAGCTCACCTCTTTGTCACGGCATTGTGGTACTCCATGTAGGTCCTGCCATTAAAGGCAATGGCCTCCGAATCGCCTGCCGCCTTCTCGATGATCACTGGGGGCAGGGAGAGGAGAAGCAGAAGCAGAGATCACGACACTATCGATGCATCTCCAGAGAGCAGCAATAAACCACAGAGCGCTCCCCACGGGTCCAGGGCACCTGGCAAACTCATCTGCTCCTGAGGTTTGTTACGAACGTGACACCCTGAGCAAGTCCCTGGAAAGGTTTGCTACGAGTCTCACACCTTTTGACCCACCAGGAGCCAGCGTGCGGAGCGAGGTTAGGCCAATTTAGGGCCTAGCAGCCAGATTATTTGAAATCCCACAGCCTCGCTTGGCTTTGAGGCAGAGGTGAGTGAAATGGGGTAGGGGCTTTGACTGAGCCTGGTTCTGGGAGTTGGGTGTATATAAAACCAAAGAGAAAACCAGGCTGGGGGAGAGAACTAGAGAGCAACCATCTATTTCCTAAGCACTGAGTCCCAGATCTTCACACGGCTCCTCTCGGCACGGCAATGCCGAAGTCTGATTTTGAAAAGTACCATAAGGGTAAGTTTCAGGAGTGTCAATGGGACTTGAGTTTCTAAGTCAGCCGAGCAGGGCATCACCTACAGACCCTAACAAGCCAGGGCTGGAGAGTGCACTGCTCCTGTACAAAGCCACAGCGAAAGACCCGGCCCCTGCCCCAAGGAGCTTACAGTGGGGACGGCTGACACAGTCCAGACTCACCATGCACAGGGAGAGCCAGAGGATGGGGCTTCCTTTGGTTAACTCACTGGGTCATGTTTTCACTGACGTGCCTCACGTAAAACGCTAACAGCCGCAGGGCACGCTGCTCTCACCCGGTCCTATCCTGCAATCCCAGAGCACAGCCAGGCCACGTGACCCCAAGGCCTTTGCCCAGGAACATGAATGGCACCAACAAGAATAAAACCCCAGCCGTGGCCAGAGAGTTTCCAGCCGGCTGCCCTCAGCTCTCTGCAGAGCCTGGCTAATCAGCGAGGCCATTGCCTGTGGGGAGTGCCGTCTGGCCCAGGCTCACTTCCCGCCAGCCTCACCTTTTTCGCAGTGGGCCCCGGAGAAGCCCCTCTGGCAGGCGCATTCATAGCTCTCTAGCCGGGGGTTGCACATGCCTCCGTTCTGGCAGGGGTTGGGTTTCTGGGAGCAGGGGTGGGAGCGGAAGGCAGAGATCTCAATGGCGCTGCGGATGTTCTCTTCCTTCAGGACCGGGATGCCCTTAATGGAGATCTGAAAGGGGGGGCGGGAGAGAGACAGGGAGGGAAGCCAGAGGCAGCGTGAGGGTTACACTCCACTCCCAGCTGGGGTTTGGCGGGAGAGTGGGCACAAAGAAAGGAGGGTACGTACAGAGTCCATCCCATGAAGGAAGGACATGAAAATTCAGCTCATCACTCCCTAGAATAGGGGTGGCCAACCTGTGGCTCTGGAGCCACATGCAGCTCTTCAGAAGTTAATATGCGTCTCCTTGTATAGCAGGGGTTCTCAAACTGGGGGTTGGGACTCCTCAGGGGGTTACGAGGTTATTATATGTGTGGGGGGTCACAAGCTGTCAACCTCCACTCCAAACCCCACTTTGCCTCCAGTGTTTATAATGGTGTTAAATATACAAAAAAGTGCTTTTAATTTATAAGGGGGTTTGCACTAAGAGATTTGCTATGTGAAAGGGGTCACCCCTGTAAAAGCTTGAGACACACTGTTGTCCAGGCACCGACTCCAGGGCTGGAGCTACAGGCGCCAACTTTCCAGTGTGCTGGGAGGTGCTCACTGCTCCACCCCTTCCCACCCCCTCCCCTGAGCCTGCCATGCCCTCACTCCCCGCCCCCGCCCAGTCTCCTGCACACCACTAAACAGCTGATTGGGAGATGCGGGGATGGGGGAGCTGATGGGGGGCTGCTGATGTATTACTGTGGCTCCTTGGCAATGTCCATTGGTAAATTCTGGCTCCTTCTCAGGCTCAGGTTGGCCACCTCTGCCCTAGAGTGAACTTCCCTGAGCCTGGTATGTCCCCCTGGCATGACCCTCAAGATCACATCCTGCCCTCCCCTGACCAATGCTGGCTGAGCATGCATCACCATGCTGCAAAATGGGCCCCAGTGCATGGGGGGCAGGATGCCCCCTGGCCTGTCCTAAGGCTCCTGTGACATACAATGGTGTCACAGTGAGGTACCAGGGACAGAAGGGCTGCCAACCATTGTGTCCTCACTGCCAGATGCCCACACAGGGCTCCCCTTGAACCCACAACCAGCAGCCTTACCCTCTGCACGGCTCCGTCAAAGCCAGTGGAGATGGCCGCGGCGCGAGCCAGCTTGCTGAAGTCGGGCGCTCCCCCCACGTAGAGGGGCTCTTTCAGATTCAGGGAGGTGTGAGGAACCTGGAGGCAGGGGAAGAGGGCAAAAGGTGAACCCGGGACCAGGATGCGGATGGAGCGAGTGAATGGCTCAACCCTGCAGCCTAGGAGGGGAGGCAAGTGGGGCACTGGCTGCATCAGCTGCCCTGTGTGGCCTGGCAGGAGACAGGGAAGGTGGCGCGAGATGGAAAAAGGGATTTAGCGCAGCTCAAGGGCCTGGCCTTGACATCAGCCCCCTCTCTACCCTGACTGAAGCCAATGGTCCCTCACCCAAGGGAAGAGACCCCCTTATTGAGGGCAGACACACAAAGGAGGAACATTACAGGGAAGAATTCAACATCTCTCCAAAAAATACCATCTCCCCATAGACCTACAGGGTCACCCTCCTCTAGGGTTGCCAATCCTCCAGGGTTGTCCTGGAGTCCCCAGGAATTAAAGATGAATCTTTAATTAAAGATTATGTCATGCGATTAAAACCTCCAGGAACATATCCAGCCAAAATCGGCAACCCTGCCCTCCTCTCCCATGCACTGCTACCGCCCTCTGCTGGCCACTCTTAAATGCTACCGCTGAGAGAACAACTTTTTTGGCCAACCTTCCCCACCCCACCCCCGGTTCGTTCTCTCCTTATTGAGAGGTTTCCTATGGTCCTAGTGCCACGGAGGCTGGGCACAATAATAAATGGCACCTCCCACCAAGGAAGAATTATCGCCTGTCTTTTTACAGACAGAGGAATCATGCTGCTGGATTCTCTCCTTGCCCCACACCTGCAATCCCTGGCGCAGCAGAACCTGTGCAGTTGAGATAGCCAGGGCTTGCTGAGCCGCTTGTTAGACCACAGACCAAACCAGGCATCTGGCCAGGCTCCAGCCACTGCTCTGGCTGGGTAACTTTTTGACAAGTCTTTCCAGAGCCAGATTTGCTCTGTGGGCCACCAGTGCCTAGGGATGCTGCATGGAGAACATACACCCTGTGGAGGTGAGCCCAGCATTCATGCTTCAGCGCTGGAGAGGTGCTCTATGCACATCGGCAGCAAGTCAGGGTCTGGGATTGAAAGGGCTGGGGGAAAGCGAGGTAGCTGCAGGAACAGGGTGCGTCTGAGCTACGCTCCCCCTGAGTCCGACTGCCACATTCTTACATGCCAGCAAAAAGGAAGGGATTTCAAATGAATTCAGTTCTGATGAAGGTACCGGATAGATTGCCCTGGAGACTGGAAGCCTCTAGGTCTGTTTGTGACCTGAGACTTCAAATACAGTAGAACCCCAGAGTTACGAACTAACCGGTCAACCACACACCTCATTTGGAACCAGAAGTACACAATCAGGCAGAAGCAGAGACATTCCCGAGGTGTTCATAACTCTGAGGTTCTACTGTAAATAAATATCGACATGCTCTGGTTAGGGCATGTGTGTCACCACTGCCCCTTCTTGGACAGAATCAGAACTGATCACTTGTGTGTCATAGGCCCCAAACAGCAAATAACTATAGAGAGAGTCTCTTTTAGTTCGCACAGCAGGAGTTCGCGGTCTCAGAGTAGGAGGATCCGAGTTCTATCCTTGCTGTCACCATAAAGCCCACAGTGGGCAACTTAACAACATTTATCATTCACAATGCAACAGTGGAAGTTTGCCGGCCGGCTGAGATGAGATTATATTAATCACTAACTAACACTTTGCAGAGTTAAAACAAGAAGGAATGACCGGATTACTGAAATGTGTTGAACTCAAATAGAACTCACTGAAATTAGAAGGAAAAGAAACAAAAATGGTGTCTAGTCTACAGGAACCAGAGTGGGGCTGGTCCGCCAGAGAGGGTGAGCGGATGGAGACGAGCATGGATCACTTGGGTCTGAATGGAGGAACGTAAAACATGTGGATGGCATATGAGATGGAAGCCCGGTGGGTTATACTTATCTTTACCTTACGGGATTTCTGAAATCCAGACAGCAGGGGAGGGAAAAATACAAATGAAAATCAAAAGGGAGAGAGAAAGAGAGAAACAGGAGATCAGTGGGGTTCCGTCATAGCACGCAGGGCTGCAAGCACATTGGCTAATGTCCGTCCCCTCGTTAGCAGGCAATTAAGACAGGGAAGATGCAGAATGGAGTGCTGCTGTCCTGCCAGGCTAAACGCTGCTTTAAAAAGGGCAACTTTAATACCAAAGGAAGCTTGAAAAGGGACTAAAAGGAGCATTTATGGAAATCAGACAGCCCTGGGCACCCTGTGTCCCCCTTTGCTATCGAGGAGAGAGCGGTGTTGGGGGAATCAAAGAGCTCTCGTCCTGCTGCAGGTGCATAATGGTCCCACGTTTTAACGGGCGTCAGTCTTGACATGGGGGAGCTCACAAAGAAGGGCACAAATCCAGCCACTTGATTGCACAGTAGAGAGGGAACAATGCCCTGCTTTAATTACAGCTGGGCACAGCCCACTCTAAGCTGTAGTCTAAGTCCAGATGGGCACGGACTACCCAGCCTATACTACAGGTTGGCATGGACCACCCATACACAATTCCTTTGAGGCCTATGAAAGGTCAGCTCCAAGCCCTGAGACTCAGTCCCATCTTTATTTTAAACCCAGATGACTTTGGTAATAAGTGGATGTCAGGAGAACATCCAAAGCGAAGCAGGCAATCAAATCGGATGAGGTTTCCCTCAGTACCAAGGACTCTTTCACTGGAAGGTTTATATCCTTCATTCTTAGAAACTTCTCCATTGCTTGGGAGAACAGAGCTTGGGGTTGCTGTCCCAGCTCCTCCACTGGGAATAGCGTTTGCACACAAGACCAGGGCAAAGGCTGTGCCTGACACCATGCGTGGAAAACACAGCCTCGCTCATTTCATCAGAAAGTCTGCATTCCGTGCGTAGGGGCATGTTTACCAGCACTTGGAGTGGATCTTCTCTCAGAAAAAGTTCAGGATCATCGCTTCCTGATACAAGGGGAGGGATGCTGGAAAAGCAACCACTCACTGGGGAAAGGTGAGGTCGGGGGTGAGGAAAGGAAGGGGCACAAAGCATCCGCGGTGTGGGTTAGAATGTCAGTGTCTAACCTGCTGTGAGTGGGGCTGTTTGTAGGGAGATGGGAGAAGCGTAGAGGGGAGCGGGGGAGAGAAACCAGAAAAATGAAGCTGCCAGGTTGAAAGCAGAGCAGAGAGAGTGGGGACAGATTTGCTGACATCTGTGGGATCATGGTAATTGCTTTTAATGACTCAATTTTCTTTCCCCCTGAAAAGCACTGTCTGGCTCTTCATCCAGAGCACCAGGAAAGGCTCTCAAAGCCAGGATCTGGCCCTAACACTACACCCCAGTGGAGGAAGGGCCATGTACCTGCAGCTGCACCCAGCCAGGGACCTGCAGCTGGGGGTGCCTGACTGGACACAACCCACAGAGTGAGTGTCTGGGGAATCAGGCATGTTCCTCTTGCAAAGGGGCTGCCAGCTCCCCAGGTGGGGCGAGCAGGAGAAGAAAGGTAGAAAAGAAGAGTGGACCTGCTCTGACAGGGAGGAGGCATTCCCCTAGTCACCCAGGGCAGCTAAGTGCGGGTCTGAGCTCTGGGGCTAGAATCCAGCCTGGGGAAAGCTTATGCCACAGCTCTGCAAAGTATCCGAGGGGGTAACCGTGTGAGACTCTACCACAAAAACAATGAGGAGGCCAGTGGCACCTTAAAGACTAACAGATTTATTTGGGCATAAGCTTTTGTGGGTAAAAAAACCCCACTTCTTCAGATGCATGGAGTGAAAATTACAGATCCAGGCATAAATAAACTGGCACATGAAGAGAAGGGAATTACTTTACAAAAACACCCTTCTCTTCATGTGCCAATATATTTATGCCTGGATCTGTAATTTTCACTCCAGTAGCTCTGCAAAGGTACCGCCGACCTGCTGCATGGTGCCCCATCCCTCCCCACTGCTCCCTGGGTTTCCCCGAACACAGAGTACTAGGCATGCCCAGTTGTGTGAAGTGGAAAAATGCCCACTAAATAATGATTGGAGCTGAGAACCATTCAACTCGCTTCGCTTGTGAAAGGCATGCATTTGAAACCTGTCTAAGCTGCAGAGGCCCCAGCTGGCTCCTCCAAGAGAGGTCTGCCTCTCTCGCTGTTCCCCTGGCTTTGCATCCCTGTGGGTCTCCCTGTAATCAGTGGAGTTGCTACAAAGTAGTCCGGGATAGGCTGTGTCAGACCGTGTCAGGTTGGGTAGGGGTGAGGACCATCTCCGGCTAGGCTCTCACTGGCGTGCCAACTTACCGGTGACTCTCCCATCACCCTCTCGCCGTTGTTAATCCGCATCACCCCCTTGCGCCCGTTCCTCTCCAGTGACACACTAATCCAGGTGTTCAGAGGGACTGGCTCCTTGCTCCTGGTTATGGGGTTTGGCAAGGAAGAAAGGGGGTGAAAAAACACAGCTGGGGTGAAAGTCATCCAACAGATGCACCAGGGGGGGGGGTGAGGAGGGGCAGAACAGACTGTGCTGGTTGGTATTTCCTATTTGCAATATGGGGGCACCCTCTGGCCAGGGCTCCATTGCGCTGGACACTGCGCAGTGTTATGGGAACTAGCTAGGCCGGGTACGTCTGCACATGCTGCAGTCATATCTCTGGCTTCAGTGTAGACATGCTAAGGGAGTGACAGGCCCTGCCCCAAGGAGCTTAGTCAAGGGCAGGAGACAGGAAGGATTCTGCTCCCCATTCTACAGATGGGGGGGACTGAGGGCCACAGGGTGACATCTTCAAAAGCGCCTAAGGGCCAGATTTTTAAAAGGCATGCAGGTGCCTAGCTATGTTGCACTCTGGCCCTCAGCTGCTTAAGAGTGCCAACACCTATTTTCAAAAAGCATTGAGAAGCCAGAGAGTCTCAATGGAAGTGAACAGGGCTTAGGCTGCTAAGGACCAAATTTTCAAAGGAATTTCAGTTCCTAAAAACGATCACAAGCACGGTGTGGGACTTTCAAAAGCACCCAAGGCATCAGGCACCTACCAGGGCTGGGCACCTTTGAAAACCTCATTAGGTGCCTCTCTGCATCTTTAGGAATTGAAATACCTTTGAGAAATCTGGCTCCAAGCGATAGGCCCAAAGCCACAAAGTGAGGCTGTGGCAGAGGTGGGAAGGTCTCCTGGCCTGAAGTCCAGTGCCTTCTCCACTAGACCATCCTTCCAGCTGTGTGTCAAAGGAGGAGCCGCCAAGACTCAACCAGCAACAACACACAGAAGATGGCCTAGCTGGAGGAATCAGCAGAGAGACAGAGAAATAGCAGCCCAGCCGTCCCTGGCTTTTGTCCTGCAGCCATCAGAACAGCTGGCTGCAACATCCCATAATACTGAATGGGGCTCGGCTCACCCCACACTACTGGGCATGCTGGCGAAATGCAGCAGGCACAATTCCCTGTGACACGTCCAAGCCGCTCCCTCCCTCTCTTTTAGTAGTGGAGCCCATCAGTATTTCGAGATGTGTCAGTCAATCTTCCCAGGGAAGCTCCAGTCTGTGACAAGCATTGGACTCAAGTGGCCCAGTCCTCAGCTGGCCTACATCGATGGAGCTGGATTGACATCAGTTGGGCTGTACTGACTCCCACCAGGTAAGGATCCAGCCCGGTATTATTAACGTGGAAGATGAGCAAGCACCGAGGGAGACCGATTTAACCCCATGGCTGCCTCGTGGGCAGAACTCCAACCCCTCCCAGAAGCTGGCAGAGAAGTCTGAAGTAGTAATGGCTCTCTGGTGAAAGAGCCACATCATGTATCTCCAGGACAAACCAGTCTCCTCTGCTGGTACTGGGATACGATCGCCGTTGGGTCTGGGAATCAGGGCCAGAATCAGCAGGACCGGAGATGAGCTGGGGTGTGGTTACCCGATTAAAGTGAGTCCTGTTCATTTTGGCTACTAGATCCAACCGCCCCATTGGGGTTTTGCTTAGGGGCCGTGCCAGCTGCTTAAAGCTCGAGCTAATGCAGATCTGCCCCACCTTCCACTCTCCACCTGCGGTGGGTCTGGCCCTGGTGCCTGCTAAGAGGAGCACTGCCTGGCGGTTTTCACTCCCACTCCCCCTGCTCCTTGAAGGAGCACCATAAACCAACGAGCGAGGGGCCAGAGCCAAGGGGTCCTGGAGTTAACCCCCAAACCCTTCCTTCCATTCCTTGGTCCCCTTCTGTGCCTCCCCAGCAGCTAACAGGGCTAGAGGCCTGTTCTGGCGAGGCAATGCCCCCTTCATAGGGGGTTCTCTCCCACCCACTTGGAGAGCTCAAAGTGGAGCCTCAACCCCCCCACCTCGCCCCCACCCCCAAGCAGCCTAGGGGCACGTACTTGAGCACAGCTGCCCCCTTGCCCAGGTCGTATCTATACTCCAGGTAGCCATTGTGCAAGGCCAGAGAGATAAAGTCTCCTTTGCCGTCCGTCTTCTGCCCGTTGTAGAAGATCATGCCGCTGGGGTTCCTGGCCAGGAACACGACCTCCATGGACATCTTGTCCCTGAGAGAGAGAGGGCATGAGTGCCGCCCTCCCAACCAACGGCCCCAGGGCTACTGCCACGCAAGGCCCAGGCACAGTCTCTCCCTTCATCCCCTCTCGAGGGGCTGCACCGCAAGGTCTCTGCAGCCAGCCTGACAGCCCTGGGCAGCAGTGTCCTCTGCTCAGCCACACAACAGGGCCAGCAGACGGGCCAGCTTCCTCCTCCCCCAGCCCCTAGGGCCTCTGGCCAGAGTGGCACAGAGCCCTTGAGGGCCAAGTCTCCCTGGGCCTGATGGCTCAGCTGTAGCTATCTGCATGAGGGGTCCTTTCCATCCCAGGTCCCCCTTCCACTTAGCAGTGTGTGAAGAATTGGCCATAGGGGGTGCTGTGCCTGGGGGGGAGGAGACCAACCCCTCCTCCCCATTTCTTAGGAACAGTCCTCAGTCCCCTCCCCATCCCTGTACCTCCCTCTCACACTTCCCCTCCTCCTCCCTACTAGCTTCTCTGTGGCCTTACTGCAGCTCGTGCCCAAAGGTCTGCAGCCCGCCCAGCTCCAGGTAGGAGAAGCTGTTGAACTCCGGGAGGAATGGCCGGGTCTGGTCCTGCTCTGTCACTGAGTCACAAAACAAGAGGGGGTGAGATGGGAAGAGGAGAAGCCATTTGGGTCTGTGCCCTCCAAGCCCCTTGCCAGGGGGGCGGGTGCCCCTCACACGGAGACCCTCCCCTTACACGCCAGGCCCATCGCAGCCCACCTGCCTCGCAGAACTCCCCTTCCCGCCCCATGGGGCACTCGCACTTGGCGCCTCCCTCAGGCAGCACCAGGCACGTGGCAGAGACGTGGCAGGGGCTGGGGTCACATGGGTTCCTCTCGTCGGCACAGGTTGGACCTAGGGGAGAAAAGCAGCACATCAGGGAGGGGTCTCAGAGCTGGGGTGAGGCTGGAAGCTCTGGGCTCACGTACCATCAGATGTGTGTGCACCGGGAAAGAATGTTTCCGGTCCCTGTAGCCTACCTCTAACTGACCCACCTGGGGGCAGACTGCACTGGCTGGTTCAGCAATGGACTGATGTCCTTGCCTGGCACTAGGGGTAGGCCAAGCTGCTGGAGGGTCTGTCTTCTGGGTCAAGGAAAACCCAAGAGGCCTTGACTTATGGGCATATATTTTTTTTTTTAAGAGCAGCTGAGTATCAACTCCGGGCTCCTGGTCTCAGGATTCACCTCCAACTGGGCATTGTTGCTGTGCACTGCTACTCAGCCATCACGTCCCACCCCAGAGGTGGCTGCATTCCAGTAGCGGGTGAGGACATGATCACCTAAGCGTGGGATCTCTTAGAGCGGGCAAAGGGGACTCGTGATTTGGGCCGCCCCCAGGGATGCCCTGCTGCCCAGGTCACTCCCCCAGCTTCTCACCTGTGTAGCCGTTGAGACACTGGCAGTGGAACATCTCAGCCTCCTTGACATGGCAGATGGCGCCATGGTGGCAGGGGTTGGGATGGCAGGGGTTGTTCCCGCACTCGCCCACCCCGCTGCCGTACAGCACATCACTGCCCTTCTCCCGCAAGTCATACATCTGGTTGTTCACGTCCAGCAGGCGGATGCAGCCCTTCAGGCCGGCGGTGGCTGACGTGCGATCTGCCACCCTGAAGGGACGGGACGGCGGCACTCAGGAGAGACAGCGGGGCCAGGGCGCTACAGGCCGTGTGGCATCTGCGCTAGTAGCCTGGCTTTGGCTGGGCTCATTTGCAGAGACTCCAGGCAAGGATCCTCCCCTCCAAACCCGCTCCCCCCTCTGCCCAGGAGAAGGGGCTCCCCCAGCCCCCTGAGCTCTGAGATCACCCCAGATTTTTCTCCCAAGAGGACTCCGGTGCTGGCCTCAACCCCCGACTTTCCCTTTACGGCTGCACTGCCAGAAGCCACCAGCAGAAAGCACTAGGACCCTGGGAGCAGCAGTTCTGCGGGCGGACTTAGCTTCCCCTACTACTCACACAGTCATCTGGTCTTCTGGCACCCCTCCGATGAACAGATCTGTATCAAGGTTCAGCCCATCGGTACCGCTCGGGCTCTCCCCATTCACATGGGGCTCCCCGTCCACCGACAGCATGCCGTTACGGCGGTTCCGGTTCACCACCAGCTGGTGCCACTTGCCAGGCTCCACGGGCACCTTGCTGGTGATGACACCTGTACCAGATCCTGTGTTGAACCTGAAACGGAGGAGGCGGGCAGTGGGCTTGGGGTGGCGCCGTGGCTATTGCAGGAAAAGTGGTGCTGGGACAGCTTCTCAATTAGATGCTGCAACCACATCCCAGCTGCCATTTCCTACCACAGAGGTGGCTGCATTTCACTGGTGGATGATGTGATCTTCGTACACACCAGACAGGCTCTGGAATCTTAGGGTAGGCAAACTGGACTCATTACATAGGCCTCCCCAAGAACCCCCTCACACACAACTGTCCAGAATCTGCAGCACCCCTGGCCACTGTTTCATTTCAAACAAACAGAATTTTCATTTTGGCTTTTGTAACCCACACACGTACAAGGTTTGATTTTTGGATTCTCCTTTCGCGCCATCCTTTTCCTGTAGAAAACGGGGATTAGAAAAGGGAGAGGAGCATAAACCCCCAAAATCAACACCCCAAAAATGTTCAGGTTTTGAAAATCAAATGTTTTCATTGGGTTTTGCTGGGTTTTTTTTGTTTTGTTTTGTTTTTGCTGAAGTGTTTGTTTCCTTCAAGATCCTTTTTACTTTTTGGTCCTTCTGATCTTAACAACTGGATCACTAATGCCTCATTCTCCCACCCACCACTCCGGCCCCTGGATCTGGCTGGGTTCAGACCCCTGCTGCTGCAGCTGTCCAGTGCTTTGCATCCCATCAGCCCCCAAAGGGGTGTAGGAGGCAAAACCTCCCTGGGCCGGGTTTAAAGAGATGACTGTTCAGCTGCAGTCGGGTGACCTGGAGAGCTGGGAGCTGGCGAGGTTATGCGGAGAGCTTGGGCTGAGGACAGCCTGGCTGGGAGGCACCCTGGACAGAGGGGCCTGCATGGTAAAAAGGGACAGACGAATCTGTGCTTTCAATGACTGAGCAACCCAGGGAACATGCAGGGGAGCTGGGTCCCTGCTCACGCTGCCAGGCTGCTCCTCTCCCTTCCCCGCCGAGTAACCCCCGATGGGGGACAGGCCCAGGTTGATGGCTAGGGGCACCCACCTGAGCTCCACGAAGCTGTTGACCAGCGCCAGGGAGATGAAGTCCTTGCCCCGGTTCTGCCCATTGTAGAGCAGCAGCCCGCTGAGCTCGGAGGCCCGGAACTCCATGGCGATGCGCACCGTGTGGTAGGCTTTCATCATCTTGAAGGCCAGGTACGACTTCCCGCCAAAGCCAGGGATGAAGTACCTGATGGCTGTGTGCACAGACGGAAAGAGGACGGGGTGAGTGGGAGAGAGCGAGAGAGAGAGACAATCCCAGATGTGAGTCCGAGAGCACCACCCTCCCTGCACATCCATGGGAAGGGGGCAGAGATGGAAAGGGCATGCTAGGCCTCACCTGCCTCACCCCAGGTCATTATGGGATCGGTCCCCTACACCATCCTCCTGGATCATTTACCCAGCCTACTGCTCAACGCCCCCAGTGATGGGGCCCCCATAGGGCAATGACTCCAAAGCCTTTTAAATCTTGCTGTTACCATCACCTCCCAGATATTTACCTCACGTTGCCTCTTGTTCGATTTCACCCCATTGCTCCCAGCTAGATCCATGCGGGTGCCCCTCAATTCTCCTCCTCCCTCCAGATCAGAGATGCCTTTCACACACTCAGAGAGCTACCCCATTCCCTTGAGCTGCGTGCACCCGTTCCTCATAACCCAGCCCCTCCAGCCTCCGGAGCATTTTTCTCTCTTCTCCCTGAATCCCACATGATAGAGCTACATTTATCACCCCTGTTCTTGTTTAGTGCAGCTGAGATTTTTCAAAGGGATCTGGACAGCCAGTTCCCATTAACGTTAACAGGCCTGGATATCCACATGCAAAAGCGGCTTTGAAAACCTCAGCTTCCTGCATTAGGGGCAATAATTTCCAGGAATCAACACTTTACAGTCCCATCCTGCACCCCAGCCCGACATGGATTTGCCATTCTGAGCTGTCAGTGAACGGATCAGCTTCGGCTGCAGCATGCAGCCAGTTTGGAGTAGGTTGATGGGCAGCACAGAGTGCTAGGGGATAGGTCCTGAACCACCCATGTGCATCCACTTGTGCTATGAGAAAACACTTTGAGCTGTCACTATGCTAGACCGTACCCAGCATTCATTGGCCTCTGAGTGCATCACTGCCTGGGGTCAGGAAAAAAATGACTTCCAGATGCATCCCCTCACTAAGGTTGTCGTCTTTCTAAGGAAGTGCCTTGCACAGGGAGTGTCATGCCTGTTTTGAACAGAGCAAGACATGGGGCTAAAGGGACCACTGGCCTGTTCCCGTGTGGCATTTCTAGCCTCCTCCAGCCTGCAGTGCCGTTGTGGGGGCAGAGGGGATGAAGAGGGAGATGGTTTTCAATTTGGGCCTGATTTGCAAAAGACAATGAGTGGCCAATTCATCGTCTAGTCCTGTCTCCTGCACTCAAGGCAGGACTACGTAATAACTAGACCATTCCAGACAGGTGTTTGTCCCGCATGATGCATGCACAACTGTGCATGCAAATAGCTAATTGCAGTCATTTGCGCGCACACTGCCTGGTCTGGGTGCCCCATTGCGTGCGCAAGTTGGCTGGGCCTAACACAAATCCAGATCACTGTTATTCACTGGGAATCATGGGGTTGTGCCCACCCTGCCCCCCGTCCATCTCCAGCTGGGGTCACTGAGGGCTCCTGGGGCTTAGCACCTCACAATCAGGCCCCTTGGCATTCATTCACTGCTCCCCACAGACAGGGAGCCACCTACATTTCTCGCAGACCGCGCCCCCTTTCCCTGCAGGGCAGCTGCAGGTGAACTCCTTCCCGTCATCTTCGCAGGTGCCGCCGTGCAGGCAGGGGTGGGAGTCACAGGGCCGGGCCGGCTTCTTGGTGGCAGGGGGCTGGCGCGTGGGCTTCCTCCAGGTGGTGGCTGGCACGGTGCTGGTGGTGGGTCTCCTGGTGGTGGCGGGCCCTGTCATCTTGGTGCTGGGCCTCTCCATAGCCTCTGGGGGCAGGATGTGGGCAGCCGTGGGGGCGGTAAACCTCCGGGTGGTGATAGGAGCCATGGTGGTGGCGGTGGTGGTGGTGGTGGTGGTGAAGAGCCTGGGAATCCAGTCTGGAACACAACAAGGGGTGGATTGGTTCTCAGGAGGAACCTGGCACCCAGCTGGCATCCCCGGGGAAGGTAGAGGGCTGGGAGCCGGATTCCTGGGTTCAATTCCCAGCTTTCAGAGTGAGGTAGAGAAGTTAGAGAGGCGAGGTGCCTAGGAGTCAGGACTCCTGGGTTCTATTCCTAGGTCTGACAATGAACTTGGGCTAGATCATTTACCTGCCCATGCCTCAGTTTCCCCACCTGTAACATGAGATTAATGGTTTTTCAGGGGTTGCAGTGGGGCCGAGTCTTGATCCTGAGTCTTCCCACCCCCTTACAAGGGTTGGTTCATTCAGAAAGTAGCATCCTCTGCCCTCCATTGGGCCTGGATGAACCATTACAAGAGATGATGGTCAAAGAACCATCTATTCCACTGCATTGAAAAGCTGGAGAAAAATCAGTCTCATGGCTCAACCCACNTGATATTGTAGACGGAACAGTGCATTCACTGTAGTGTGAAGCTGGAGAAAAATCAGTCTCATTGCTCAACCCACCCACCCACCCCCTCTCCCATGGCCCACCTCTCTCCCCATACCTTTCTCCTCTGACTAACAGCTCTTCCTTGGGTATCCGGGGACTCGCTGCATGAGCTGGCAGGTGGGTGGCCCTGGCAGCTGTCTAGCCTATCTGGGGTCTTTGCAGAGTGGCTGTCACTGAAGTACATCAGTGCTAATCACACTAAATATGCTCCCTAATCAAACTGAACTGCACGCGACATCAATACTTGCTTGTGCTTGGCTATTCTCTGGCAGATCAATAGGAAATTGATTGTTCAGACCCATGGAGCTGCCCAGCTGACTCCCCTCACCCTGCGGTTACCAGGCGACAGCAGCGATGGGGCATTTGACGATTTTGTGGGCAATCAAGCCCTGTCACCTGAGCCCTTGCGCTGCAGTATCACATGGCACCCAACCTCACGGGAGCGCAGGGAGCAGGACGATGGCCGGGGCTGCAGACCCTCTTTGGTGGCGGGGGCAAGCAGATTATAACATGGGGGTTTCGGTTCCATGCACAGGCAGTAGGAGAAGAAATGGAGACAAGGGCCAGACCCTCAGCTGGTGTAAATCAGCACTCAAGGGAGCTGCCCAGATTCACGCTGGCCAAGGATCTGACCTGACAGTGAACTGGGGTCCGGATGTGATTTTTCAGGCTAAGGGAGCCCGGCGGTTCCCAAGGAGCCAAGCTGGGCAGAACACAGCTCCCAGTGTGTCCCGGAGACCAGCGCCACCCTGGCGAAGCTGAGCATTATGGTCTCTGCGGATGAAACGTCTTCTGTAGGACAAGGTGTGTTGGACGGGCTTCTGTCAGAGAGGACAAGTACCAGCCGAGGACAGAAGCAGGGAGGATAAGAGAGAGCGAGCGACACAGGCAGACTGAGGGTGTAAAGTGCTCACCAAAATCCATGAATTTGATGTGATCCTCCTGAGGCTTCTTCACGAGGATGGTCCTCTTCTTAGAGGCCCTGATCTGCTTGAGCAGGGCCCTCTGCACGTCAGCCGCTGTGTAGGAGGTGGCTGCTCACACCCAGGAGGAGGAAGGGAAAGGCATAGAGTGAGGACAGGGTAGCTCCCACCCTTCGTCCCTTTCACGCTATGCGCTTGAAGCACCCGATGCTTTTCATTCCCTTCCCCGCCGCAGCCCTCCCCCTGGCACGCCTGCTGCAGTTGGTGAACAAAAGACCTGGCGTTCAGTGTTTTTAACGAGACCCTTTCCTGCCCTCCGGCTCTTGCCATTTCTTTGGGTTTGCGGCTGCTCCAGCCCCCTGGCTCTCCCACCCCCTCCAGGCAGATGACGCCACCACGAAGCATCGGCAGAGACCCGCGGGACAGCTCTCACCGGGGTCAAAGTGGGACTCCACGATGACGCGGACTGTGCTGCTCTGGCCGAGGTCTCGCACGCGGATGCTCTTGAAATCCTTCTTCACGTCGGAGTTCCGGAAAAGCTCGTCCAGCTGGTTGGCCAAGGGGGAGAAACACAAAGCAAGGGAGTCGGACTGGGACCACGGTGGCTTGGAGTTAGGATGCCCCCACCTCCTTTCAGCCTCAGGAGCCCGGCTACCCAGGCCCAGCAGTTCCTGTTCCCACTCCCCCCGCCCCCGCCTCCTAATGGGTTCCACATCTGAGCCTCTGCTTACTATGAATAGAAGCAGCAGGATAATACTAGCCTGCTATAGGTCCTAACAGAGATCGGGGCTAACAGAGCCTTCTTGTGCCAGGCTCTGCACAGACCCCCCACTCCCTCCCCATATTATGCCAGACACTGAGCAGAGCCCCCTAACTGAGACCAGGCCATCAACATTGTGCTGGGCAAAGTGCAGACCCCTGAGCAAGATCGGGCCCCTGTTTTGTTGGGTACGACACAGACCCCTGTCTGAGATCCCCCTGTCACCTCCCCTCCCGTGCCAGGCACTGAACAGACACTTGGAGAGAGAGTCCCTGCCCGACGAGCTCACAATGGACGGTAAAGAGACAAGACAGACAAGGGTAGGGAAAAGGGAATGTCTGTATGCTCACTTCACCGATGGGGAACGGAGAGCCAGATTGACTAAGGTATTTCAGTGCTGAAAGATGCAGATTGGCACCTACTGGCATTTTTAAAAGCACCTAGGCCAGTTCGGTGCCCAACTCCCATAGGACTTCCATACGCTGCTGAAACCCTAGCTACATCTTTAGGCACCTAAATACCTCTGAAAGTCTGGCCTTGAGAGCTGGAGCAACTTGCCCAGGGTCAACCAGGGAGTTTGTAGCAGCACTGGGAATTGCATGCGCATCCCCTGAGTCCAGCCCAATGCCTTAACACATCCTTCCATCTGTCCCTCACCCAGGCTGGATCCAAGCCCCCGCACTCTTTTCCCTCAGCCAGAGGGCAAGGACACAAGGGTGTCCCAAAGGAGAGGTTCCATGGGGTTCTCTACACTAGGGAAGTTCCCCCTCCCACACCCCACCCTGCTTTGGTCCTAATATGTCCATGTGTTAAAGGGGCATACCAATAGCTAGGCAAACATGCCTGCCCTAGGAAAGTACATCCCGGTGAATGTGTTCTGGGTCCATTCCAGTGCTAGGTCTCTCCATTAGCCTCTTTGCCTCACGGGGGGGAGTGGGCAGAAAAGGGTTGCCATTGGAACACTGGTATTGCCACAGTTAGGTAACTTGTAGACACAGGGCGGTGCCGAAGGGGTGTGTCTGTCACATATTCACTCAGTGTGTGAGACCCCCTCTGGCCCACTCATGGCCAGTCCATAGAGACAGATGAGCCCTCTTACTTGCAGCCGTTAAGAGAGCTTCTCTGTTAGCTCCTGTGTCAGAGGATGTGTTCATGGAGCCAGAAGTTACGAATTCTATTCCCCACGTGCTGCACAGGGCAAGGTTACATTTACCCTCGTAGAGCAACTTAAGGAAGGATCCCTAGCCGTCACACTCTGAGCTAAGCAGGATAGTTCCTCCCTTTCGCCAAATGCAGGGCCAAGGCTCCCAGGGCAGCCAACTCACCGCGCTCTCGATGCTCCTGGCCGTTTCCCCAAAGAGCTCCGATTTGGGGTCAGCCATCTCAGGTGTGTAGAACAGCTCCTGGCCCTCCACCTCCTCCAAGATAAGAACTCCCTGGAAGACTTTGGTGGCTATGGGAAGGAGGGGCAACAAAAAGAAACAATACAGACTCGGTTAGCTGGCTAGCTGGGAGGGGTTTGGCAGTAAACAGCTGAGCAGAGCGTTCAGTCCCTGGCAGGGGTGGATGGTAGTGTGTGGGTAGTGCCAGGGCTTGGGTTAGTTTTGATGGCTATGGGGGATTAGTATCTGAGGTTGCTGGAGCAGGTGGGTCAGATGGCAAAAACCAGGCTAGAGATGGCAGCTTTTACCATACGGTTTCCTCTGAACTCTGGCCCGGATAGCAGCCCCCCTGGACCGGCTGGGTAACAAGAGAAAGACGTTAGCCAGAGCAGGACACAATCAACAAGGCAGGATCAGACATGTGCATGCAAGACACAGAGGCAGCTGACGGAGTCCATAAGGAACCAGAACCCCTGGCGAGGAGAATTCCCTGGCTGGCAGAGGGAACCAGGGAGCCTGTTTGTAGGTTCTGGGAATCTGTGGTCTGGCACTTCTTGCAGGGATCCCACCGAGCCACCCAGAAATCAGAGGAAGGAGGCAGAAACAGCACGGAGCCCTGCAAAGGGGGACAGCCCCCCAAGAGAGTCTCATGGGGGTGCACAGGGAGCTGCAGGAAGCAACCTCCTGGCACTGGTTAGTACATGGAGGGATTGCACCTCCTTATGGGGATGGGGGTACTGCACTCAAAAGAGAAGGGGGCATCCCACTGGAAACCCCACTGCAGGGAGTGTCGGGAGGGGACGACAAAGAGAACCTTGGGAGAAACCCACCTGGAACGTACATGGGGAGGGGACCTGGTTTACTAAGCTCGAGAGCAGGACGACAAAGGCACGTATCAGGACCGTGTGCTTGTGGCTCCGGAGATGTGCACCCCAGCTCTCATGCCCTCTGGGCGCAGGACTAACTCAGAATGAAACTCACAGAGTCTCTCACTCAGCGAGAGAGGAGCTGCAGGCCTGCTGCCAGGGGGCAGAACACAATGGAAAGAGAAGCTCCCAGGCGCCTTGGCCATAACCTCAAACACGGCCATGTCAGAGACACTGAGCCAGCGGCTGTGGCTGCTAGCCGCAAACCAAAAGGTTGTTAGCCAGGGACGAAATCGAAACCCAGGCAGCGCCCCCCTCCTGTCCTTGCTACCACCAAGACCAGCCCTAATCACCCCCATCACACCTCAGAACCTGGACAAAGAAACAGGCCTGGGAGGTCAGTGCACCAAGCTTTTTCACGTACGATTGTCCTAGGCCATGTGGGCCTATGTAGGGCAAAACGAGCACCTACAACTCCAGCTACCAGGCTACTAGTGAAGATCTGGGAGAGAGACACCCCACCAAATAAGCGAGCAGCAGCTCCCCACACCAGCCGTCACTCGCTGTAGCTCAAGAGATTTTCTGTCGTGGCCCCACTCACCCGGGCAGTTGCTTCCTTCTGCATCAACAGCTGCTGTCTTGCCATCTGAGCAGCATCCCAGAGGGGAGTTGTAACACGTCGCTCTTTCAACAGCAGACGTGGATGTCACTTGGGTCTCCTCTGGCTCCTCTTCCCCTACATGGCATTAGGGGCCACATGGGCATGTTACAGCCCTGATGAGAAGCGGGAACCCCTCCAGCCCCATCACGATGTGGGACCACCACTCCCTGGCCCTCTCACAGCCCCAGCGAGAGGCAGGAGCCCCTCTGGCCCTGTCACAGCCCCGGCGAGAGGTGGGACACCCCCCTGCCCTCTCACAGCCCTAGTGGGCGGCAGGAGCCCCTGTGGCCCTGTCACAGCCCCGGTGAGAGGCGGGACCCTCCCCCCGCCCCTCATCAAGAGGCCCCATCACAGCCCCAGCAAGAGGCCCCTGGTGGCCTGTGGGAGATGGATGGGAAGGTGACTCTCCAGGTGCTAGCAGGCAGCCCTCCTCACTGCTAAAGCCCCCTTGCTGTGCTGAGAAACCCAGGGCTGAATGGGCCATGGAGACTGGACTGACGTCTCCCCTGACTAGGTGGCGCCTGCTGCAGGTGAGCAAGGGGGCAGAATGGAGGACTAGAGGCCTCCTACCTGTGCTGAAGGAGACCCTCCCTTCTCACCCCCAGGCTGCCTAGGCAGCATCTTTCGCCAGCACCCACCTCCTGTCTCACAGATTCAATCCTCCCACAAGCAGATGCTGAGACCAGCCTTCAAGGAGGTCTGGGCTGGGAGCTGAGAGCTGGCGCTAGCTCAGACCCCTGGCATTGGGGTAGTTTTGGCAGCGCCAGCTCAAGAACAGCTGCTAAGGAGGAAGCAGAAGTGGTGGGAGCAGGGGCTTGGACACTACGTGACTACTGAACGGGAGCAGAGGACACTTACCAGCAGAGCCAGCCCCGCTGGCTTCCTGGTCTCCACTGCTGCCCAGTTCTGGGTCCCCGCTGCCTTCTGCGCTGCCAGACTCCGAGTACGCAGGTAGGGGGGTGGCCAGGACTACAGGAGCGGTGGAGAGGGGGCGGATGGTGGTCCTGCGGATCCCCTGGGTGGTCCAGGTGGTGGTTGCTGGCCGCGCGGTGGTCACCCGTACCGTGGCAGGCTGGCTTCTAGGAATGGGCCTGGCTTCGAACAGCAGGGAACTGGTAGCTGTCTCCGTGGGGTCGGGGGCCCGGGTGGTAAGTCTTAGAGGCGGGGAGCGAAGAAGCTTGTCCAGGGGCACCGTGGGCAGTGGCATGGGCTGTACAGTGTGACTCATGTGGGTGATGGATTCTGAAAGAGCAGCAAGAGGAGGCAGTTAGAGGAATGGATTGGACAGGAGCCATGGATCTCATCCTCTGGGAGGCAGGGCTGGGTCTATGGAGGAGGGACAGAGGGAGGCAGCCAGAGATTGCACCCAGAGGCGTAATAAAATCACAGAAACGTAGGACTGGAAGGAACCTCAATAGATCATTTAGTCCAGTCTCTGCACTGAGTATTATCTAGCTCATCCCCGACAGCTGTTTGTCTAACCTGCTCTTACAAACCTGATGTGACGGAGATTCCACAACCTCCCTGGGCAATTTGTTCCAGTGCTTAACCACTCTGACAGTTGGGAAGTCTTCCTAATGTACAACCTAAATCTCCCTTGCTGCAGTTTAAGCCCATTGCTTCTTGTCCTCTCCTCAGCGGATAAGGAGAACAATTTATCACCCTCCTCTTTGTAACAACCTTTTACGCACTTGAAGACTATCATCAGGTCCCCCACTCAGTCTTCTCTTCTCCAGACTAAAACATTCCCAGATTTTCAATCTTTCATCATAGGTCATGTTTTCTAGACTTTTCATCATTTTTCTTGCTCTCCTCTAGATTTTCTCTAATTTGTTCACATTTTCCCCAAAGCCTGGTGCCCAGAACTGGACACAATATTCCAGTGGAGGCCTTATCAGTGCTGAGTAGAGCAGAAAAATTACTTCTCGTGTCTTGCTTACAATCCTCTTGCTAATACATCCCAGAACGATGTTTGCTCTTTTTTTTTCTTGTGCAACTACATCCTATTGTTGACTCATATTTAGTTTGTGAACCGCTAAAAACCCTAGCTCCTTTTCAGCAGTACTCCTTCCCAAGCAGTCATTCCCCCGTTTGTATTTGTGGAACTGATTGTTCCTTCCAAAGTGGAGTACATTGCATTTGTTCTTATTGAATTTCATCCTATTTATTTCAGACCATTTCTCCAGTTTGTCAAGATCATTTTGAATTCTAATCCTGTCCTCCAAAGCACTTGCAACCCCTCCCAGCTTGGTATCCTCCGCAAGCTTTATAAATGTACTCTCTATACCATTACCCAAATCATTTATGAAGATATTGAATAGAACTGGACCCATGAAAAAGCCCCACAGGACACCACTCGATATGCCCTTCCAGCTTGACCATCGATAACTACTCTCTGAGAATCCTTTTCCCACCAGTTGTGCATCCACCTTATAGTAGGTTCGTCTAGGCCATATTTCCCTAGTTTCCTTATGAGAAGGTCATGTGAGGCAGTATCAAAAGTCTGACTAATGTCGAGATCTGTCACAACTAACACTTCCCCCTTCTCCACAAGGCTTGTTACCCTGTCAAAGAAGGATACTAGGCTGGTTTGACATGATTTGTCCTTGGCAAATCCATGCTGAACGGTACTTCTCTTATTACTGTTTAGGTGCTTAGTGATGCTGAGAGGAGCAGGCTAACCATGGCCCATACGTGCCTGTCCGGAGTGCTAAATAGGGAAGAGACTCACCATGGCACTGTCCAACATGCTTCACCTCAATGACCTGCCCCTGCCGGCATGCAATGGTCTTCAGCTGGCACTGGTCACCGTAGGTCACTCCGTCAGAGCCACAGACCTGGGAAGGGCAAGGGAGAGTGGTGGCAGCTGGAGAGATCGTCACCTCCTCTCATCATCCCCTCTGTAAAGCAGAGCCCACCTGAAACACGGGTTTTCTCCTCCCTCCCCACCCATGACGCAGGCCCCGCACGCAAAATACACCTCCCTCTTTAAATGGTCAGCGAAGGGTTGAAGGCCAGGGAGACTCCTGTTTGTGTCTCCCTGCTGGGAGGAGACTCGGGGAGAGTAATCCTGAAAGGAGGAACCCAGAGGCACTGTGTGAGGCTATCAGAGAAATCCTGGCCTTTCCGATGAGCTCCTTTGACAGCCAGCAACATCATCTCTCTCTGCACGCTGAGCAGAGCGGCCTTGCCTGCAGCCAGCAGAAATGCCGGGTTTCAGTCCCATACACGTCCCCACTCCAAACCAGCAAGGCTGAGCCAGCTAAATGCATGAGTGCCTGCCGTCTGGCCCCCAGCCCCACTGGGCTGCCTCCTCCTTTTACCTTGGTCATGTTGGCCTCCACGCACAGTGGGGACGGGCACTCGCAGTGGGCAAAGCCACTGACCTCCACGCATGATGCCCCGAACTCGCAGCTCAGCTCGCGGCAGGACTTTGGCGCGGAGGGATCTGGGGGCGAGAAGAAGGGTGATACACATATACGGTGTCCCTCTGCTCCGGTCGTGGATGCAAAACAAGTCCAGCTTAGTCAGAAGATTCAAATGGTCCCACTGAGAATGACAAGGCAGACTTCTAGCCTGGCCCTCCAAACTAGTTAAAGGTCAGTGGTCTGAGACAATCTGTTGTTGCGAGTCTGTGGGTGTACAGACATCAAGGCTGTGGATAGGAACAGACTCAGGACCTGCTGCTCCAAAGAAATAAGCACCTGGCAGTTGAGCAAAAAGAGATTCTCTATGGTCGCATGAGCACTCGGGCTTGGGTCCCCTCTCCGGGTCAGCCACTAAGGGGCGACCGATGCCACACATGGGAACGGGTCAGCAGAACACAGTGGTAGTTGCGCACCCGCTAGCTAGTATATCACAATTGACCCAAGATTTCTTCTGCAAGGAAAAAGAGCCACTGGCTAAGTGGCTTCCTCGCCTCACCTTTCTCGCAGCCCGTCATCCCCAGCTTGCTTCCGTTGGGGCACTGGTTGCATTTCATGCCGGTGATGCCAGTCTTGCAAGAGCACAGTCCGGTCATCTGCTCACAGTCGTCACGCACCGAGCCCACCGGATCGCAGTGACAAGCTTGGCAAGGAGGCAGCAGGGAGGCAAGGAACAAACATTGCCACATTTTAGAACGCGAGCCTTCTCCTTTTTAGCACCTTCCACCAGAAGAGCCGCGCACGCCAATGAATTCAACTTTCCTACCCCCAGCTGCATTAATTTCAATGGAATAAACAGGCCCAGAGTCAACAATTAAAACCTCTGAAATGTACAGTGTTAAATAAGGCTTGTATCATAACATTGTCTCTTATTCCCTTTTAGCCGGAAAGAGCTTTTAGAAGGAACACCCCTTTCCCCCTGCCATTTGACAGTCTTTTCGATGGTCTTAAAGACAGGAATAACTGTCCTTTGTGAGGAAAAGGGAAGATGTTAGTTGAAATGGGCTGGAACTGCTGCTTCTAAAGTCTGATCCTGTTTCTTGAAGACAAAACAAGACAAACCCATTCAAACGGGGAGAAAAGAGAACAGTAAAGACGGGCAATGCAGCTTCTGCTTCTGACACTGGCTCCTTTGCAAACTGACTGCTGGACAAACCCAGGCACAGCACACACAGTTTTATTAGTCAGTCTGAGACCTGGCAAACTTGTAGCAGCATTGGGCTGTCAAGGACATTGCCTTTAGCTGCACCCCTGGTCACAGTTTTAAAGCAGTGTTGCAAAATCGGCAGTCTTGGCTGGCTAAGTCAGACTCATTAGCCAGAAGCAAAAAGGAGAGGGACAGGAAAGAGAAGAAAAAACGGTGGGGAAGGAAAAAGTTTCCCTCCAGAGTCCTTTTTGGGGATCCTCAAAGGGGAGTGATGGCTGGAACACCCCATCCTCTCACTATTTTGTCCATCACTTCAGCTTACTTTCCTGTACACCAATTTGGATCCATTGATTTCCAGTCTCACACTTCTCCCATTTACCAGGCATGATCTCCTCACAGTCCTTGAGTTCTGCCAAGGACGTTTTGTTTGGACTAACCCAGTCTCCCTTTTGCCAGAGGCAGAATCAGGAAAAGAACCCAGGAGTCCTGATTCCCGTACTAGTCTCTAATCCCTACACTATACTTTCCAATACCGGAAAAGAACCCAGGCATGTGGGATCCCAAGTCTCCTGTTCCTACCATTAGATTCACGGACTCTCATTCTCATTAACACGAAGGTCACTTTGGTAATTACGTTTACCGTCACCACAAGTCTCCACAGCCAGCATTGTGTACAGGACCCTTATGGTAAGTGAGAGTCTGGCCGTAGATTTTAAGGCGAGAAGGGGCCACCATGAGCATCTAGTCTGACCTCCTCCATACCACAGGCCAGAGATTATGTCCATTAATTCATGCATTGAGCCCATATCTTGTGGCTATGCTAAAGAGGATCTTTTAGAAGAAACATCCTATCTCAATTTAAAGACACCGAGTGGTGGAGAATTAACCACAGCCCTTGAGTAGCTATTCCAATTAACTTCCCCATTAAACTGGCATCCTATTTCCAGTCTGAACTTTTCTGGCATCACCTCCCAGCTACTGTGTCTATGTTTAGACAAAGACTAACTCCCAGAGTCAGGAGTGGAACCCAGGAGTCCTGATCTCCCAGGCCTGTGCTTGAATCAACAAAGCCCCCTGTATCCTGTTTAACTGCATGTCATCGTAAAGCGTGAGCTTGCAATCCCAGAGCCTGAGCCTCATATTCAATCCCTTGACCTAAGCCCAGGTGGAAGCACGACACACGTCTATCACTCTGGAGAGAGAGAGCGCTATCATTTCACAGAGCGAGAAAGACAGAATCATATCTCTATTGTTTGCAATCCCCTCCAAATAACTCTTCTTTCCCTGACCAGCCTATTCTCTTCCAATTTGGCACGTATCGACTTTCCTGCTCGTGTCTCCAATGGAGCTTGAAATTAACATGGCTTTTTTTGTTTATTTCCTTGTTTGTACAGGGGCACTGTCGGTGATGTCAGCGCAGATTTGGGAACTGGCTGTAAAGACTCTGATAGGGATTGAGGGGCGTGTCTGACGTTCCCTTGCCATGGACTGGGCAGCCAGCCTGCCGAATCCTGTGCTGGCCCGATTCCATGTCACCCAGACGGTAGAAACAACCCTTTCCCCTGAGTGTGATTTCACACCTGGGTCTGATGCAGCAGCATTGGGGAATGCTTGGCACCAGTTTGGAGACGTGTTCCCAAAGCGCTTGCCTCAGAGAACTGCAGAAATACCGACAGCCTGAGCTCTGTATGGTTTTGCTTAAGGAGGCCTGTGCTGGGCTCTCCTCTCATGAGCGGGATCTAGTTAAGATCTGGTGTGATCCAGGTCAAGGTTTCTCAGAGGGAGATAGGGAATACCTAGGATTCAACTGTTTTTGTGGTAGAGCAGCAGGAGAAGGATAAACACAAGTGGTCAGTGGGTTCCTCTACCCAGGCACCCTCTTCCCCAGCGCCCCCTGGTACTCACGGGTGCAGCCGCTCTTGCTGTCCGTGACTATCCCACGGAAGTTCCAGAAGCCGGGTTCACAGCGGTCGCACTTCAAGCCCCCCACCCCCGGCTTGCAGGAGCACTGGCCGGTGGTGGGGTCGCAGGCCCCCCCATACGAGCCGTAGGGGTAACACTGACAGGTGCCTGAGAGAGTCAAAGAGAGCAACCCTCAGTCCCATTAGCAGCAATCAGCAAGGGCCTGAAACAGGAGGGGCCTTAACTTGGCTGTATGGGCTGACCTGATCCGCTCAGGTGAGGCAATACCGCATTCCTGGGGTGGGTATCAGGACGCTGATCCATGTGCCCTCCCTCTGCCCCTACCAAACCCCTTCCCCTTCAAATCCTGCCCCGACCATAGGGCCGTCTTAAAACCTTCAAGCTACTCCTGCTCACTTTGCTTGCATCTATCGTTCCTCTCTCTTTCTAAAATGAGGGAGGAGACGCAGAGAAAGAAAGAGACGCCACTGTATTCCAGGAATGGATAACCAGATAATATCCAGGGTGAGAGGGCAGGGAGGGGGCAGGAAAGGGAAGGGAGGCCAGCAGTAGTTGTGTCCCACCTCCTCCACTTCCCATTATCTCCAGACCTGGCTGTGGGGAATAAAGAAAGTTACTTGCATCAGGTGATTACATTTAGATATATGCTCCCATCGCCAGCTCAAGGGCAACGGTGGAAGAGAAGGGGAAGAGGAGTTGGACACAGAGCGAGCCAATCAATCCGTGGGGCTTCCTCTGGGATGTGATACCAGGTAGGAGTCCAGAAGGGGGCGTGAGGCCCCAGCCATGGTTAGGGGCGTGTGTGTGTGTGGGGGGTCACTGACCCAGAGGATGACCATTATAATTTGTGTTCCAGTCACAGAACAGGACCCACCTGCGCTGGGCACTGAACAAACACAGGACAAAAAGACAGTCTCTGCCCCAAGGAGACAAGAGACAGAGGGATGGCGTAGCACAGGGAATCAATGGAACCCTGGGTCAGGAGGGGGTGGTTTGACCACACCTGCTCTCTAAACGGCTGTCATGTTTTGCAGGCCTACAGGCACAGGCATTGATTTACTGAGTTGCTGGGGGGTGCTCAAGCCCCATTCCTCCCAGGGCCTGCCCCCACTCCACCCCTTCCTCCAAACCCCCACCCCTGCACAGCCTCTTTTCGCCTCCTCCCCCACCTCTTCCTGTCCCCATTCCTTCCCCTCCCCACCTAGTGCCTCCTGCACCCCGCAGAACAGCTAATCCGCAGAGATGCAGGGAGGGAGTAGGAGGAGCTGACCTGTGGGGCTGCCAGTGGGCGCTGCGCACCCACTGTTTTTCTTTCGTGGGTGCTCCAGCCTTGGAGCATCCACGGAGTTGGCGCCTGTGCCTGGAGGCAAAGAAACGTTTGAGGGAGGACAACGAGGTGGCTTTGTCGGTGGTTACGGGGAACTCTGAGCAAGGGGGCAGCATGAGGGGAAGCATAACGGGGTTCCTTTGAGACCATTGGCTGAGCAGAGGTGGAAGTCATCTCGTCAGCCCAAGTGGTGCCATGAGCTGGCCCCTTCGGGCTGAAGCCCACCCAGGGTGACCCTGTGCCACGAGAGTCTGTCAGAACACCGCTGCTTATTAAATTACATGGCACATTAAACAACACTAAATCCCCATCAAGCGTGCATTAGCCAGGCCCATATACACGGCTTTAACTATATTTCTGCAGTTTAATGTGCTTTCCTAACAGTCGGTCACAGCCTCAGCTGTTAATATATGGCTAATGCCTTTCCGAACACGCCATCTTTGAAAGCCCTGACTCCGGTAATTATTTAATAAATATTAATGATGCGTTCATCAACTCAGCCTCCTGAGAAGCGGAGTCACCTCTCAATCAGCACTGGGGTGGGCTGCGAAGGACCTACCGGGTGGGAGGATGTGGATCTGTCTCGTACTCTGGGGCCAGGGCTAGGGCCAATATTTGTCCAGCTCAGCCCCAGAACTAGCCCTACCCTCTGAGATGGCGCAAGACGCCCTTGGGAAGAGCTCACCACTGGGAGCACTTCCAGGGGAGCACCAAGCACCCTCAGCTCCCAGTAACGTGGGGGCTCAGCAACAGGCTGGGTCAGGCTCAAAGAAACGTCTGTTACCGTCCAATAAAGGGACAGGTGGCAGAGCAGCGCTGCTAACTGTCTTTGAGCTGCCACATGGCAAGGAACCTAGAGAAAACAAACAAGGCAACCACTTGCCAAGGTTTTCCCGAGCATGGCTCCACCAGGAGCCAGCTGCCATCTGTGCAGGCCATGACAGCTCAAGCCGGATTTGGTCCTTGTCCAGAGAGGAAGGGAGGTTTGGGGCACCTAGTTCAGAGCAACCCTCTTGCATTGCTCCCCGCACAGATTTAGGGCAGCGGAATTGGCACTTTACAGAAAACGAGAGATGCCGGGAATTTAGAAGGCACAGGGGACGTGTGTGCAGAGATGTGCAGGTCTCTCTGTTCGGGGGTGGGTGTGCTCCAGGCTGCGGGCTCTGGAGACATCTAGAGGCTCTGGCATGTCTGGTGGAGGAACTGGAATGGGGCAGATATGAGACGGGAGAGGTTCTCAGCCTGGGGGTTGCCAACAGACTTTTTGAGGAGGTTCTCCCCACCCTTCCTTTCCCATGGCTAGATGGGATGGAGACCCCAAAACTTCTTTCTGTTACAACATGGGAGAAGGGTGTGGAAAAGGCTGAGATCCACTGCTCTACAGGGTCAGACAGAAAAGTAATCGTCTGCAGAGTTTTCCCCATTATCTGCGATCTGAATCTCCACACTGTCCCCAAGGGATTCACAATCCAGGACCCCTAGTCTGTTACAAGAAATTCCCCCCAAGCTTCACTCACTTGGGCAGCCAGCTGAGCCCACACCAAGGGCCACAGTTGTATTGTCTGGACAACATCCATAGATGGTCTGGCTGCAGTGCAGAACCGGGCCCGGCGGGGGAGGTGTTCCAATAACTACAGAGAGAAGGAGGGACACAGGTCACACCTTGGGCAGACGGAACCGCAGCTGTAACCGGGCTACATCAGGACAATATAACAAATGCATGGGATCCAGGCAGATGTGTCTCTCCATGTCCTCTCTGCACAAACACCCTTGGTCTCTGCCCTGCATTAGGGCAGGGACACAGACTCCAGGCCCTTCCCAATGCAAGTAGCAGCATCCAGGCATGCAAACAGATGCACAAAATGGCTCAGCCACTGCATTGGTACCAACAAACTAATGCTGACCCCCGCCAGCAACACAGGCTGATCCCAGCAGTGGTCCCAGACGCAAGGCAGAGGAGTTCCCTATGCTGCGGGGAAGAGAGCGGCTGAAGGCTGATGCAGCCCCTGCTAGCCCAAGGTCTGAATCCCAGTATTGGTCGGTGTGACAGTGCTAGGAACCCAGAGCTGAGCCAGTACTCTGGTCACTGCAGTACTAGCCATTCCCCCCAGAGTAGCTTTAATTGGAGGGAGATGGTGGGAACAGTTAAAGGACAGGAAGGAAGTGCAAGGGGGGAGGCTGGCAGCGACCAGGGGATGCAGAATCCCAGGAGGGTGAGATCTTGCCTTCTCCCTCCCTGGAGAGCAGGCTAAGGAGGACGTTCACTACTGATTGCATGCGGCTGCACTGGTGACCTGGCGGAGGGGACCCAATAAATAACACACGGTGTTTAGCAATTTGAAAATCTCCAACCTGTTTGTGATGGCTCAAAGGGTAGAGAAGGGACCCTGTTGCCACCCCAGACAAATGGCAGAGGAGCATGGGATGCTGTGAGGCAGGAGCTGGCTAAAGGCCAATACCGATGCTAGCCAGGTCCAAACCTCAGTGGGGACTCACCCCGGCAGGCTCCTTGGCTGGTGATGTAGAGGTCCTGGCGTTTCTCGCAGCGTGTCTTCTTGAACTCACACTCGTTGGCATAGGTCACACCATCAGAGCCGCATACCTGCTCGGAGGATTGGCGGGGGGAGATCACTGTCTGCAGCCTCCAGCATGCAGAGAGCTGCCTACACCTCTCAGCAGTGCAGAGCCCCACAGGGTGCCCCCATCCCCAGGCCAGTGCTGGGCAGGGAAGCTGGAATTCTACATCTGGCACTAACCAATCCTGCCCAAGTGGAATAACAGCTACTGAGGGAGATGGGCGTGTGCCAGCCAGCAGCACCCGGCATTGCAGGATGGGTCCCTCAGCCCTGGCATCCCCTGTGTGGGGAAAAGGCTCTGACCAGAGCCCTGGCTGGGGAGCAAGGGGGCTGGCTGTGCTGGAGAGGCCCCTCTGAGACAAGGGGGATGAGGGAAGGAGGGACAGGCCAGGAGGGATAGAACAAGAACCTCCTCCCAAACTCAGATGGGCCCTGTGAGTCCGGGACAGCTTAGGGGAACTTCTCCCCCCTACCTGCTCACAAGGATTTCCACAGTCCCACCCAACTGGGCCGGGGTTAGAAGAGTGACAATACCCTGAGCCAGGCTGAGCTTGCGAGACCTCCAGCCTGAGAGGCTGCAGAGAGCCCCTCACTAGGCCGAGCTCTCTTCCATAGAAAGGGGCAGTCAGGCAGGGGGAATTACCGGGTTGCGTGGCACAGCCAGGCAGGTGAAGTCACACACACAGCGGTCGTCCTCCACGTCCTCGTCCCACAAGCCCCCGTACTGCCGGCAGCGGTCCTGTTCACACTCGTTATCTTCCCCAGAGCCTGAGCCCCCCGAGCCACACTCTGCACAGGAAAGATGGGGACCCTGGAGGGCGACTGCTCCTAGTCCACACCTGTCTCCAAGAGCAGCAGGACCCTCCTCCCCCAGGACAGAGCCTCCAGTCCCCCATGAAGACGGAATACAGCCACGTGGCCAGTAACAAGGGGACAGCTCTTTGCGCAGTTTCTTGAAGACGGGCTCAGGGCTCCGCTTGTATTGGCTTGGCAAGCAAAAGCTCAGACCTCCTGTCTAACTCAGATATCTACCTGGGGATCAGACACAGATGAGCCTCATGCACAGTACGAATAGCAGCCGGCTGGCTTCACAACGGTTTAACTCACTTCTCCCTCCAGCCTCTCCCCCCTACCCACGCTGCAGCAGGCAAACGGATTCCTTCTGCTCAGATAAGCACAGAAACCTGGGTGGTTTTGGTTTTCAGTTGAAAGTCCAGCCTGGCAAAGATTACCGGCTTGGCAGAGAGACACTTAATGCGCTGTATGTCAACTCAGCTCCTCAATCAACCACGAGATGCTCAGTGCTCTGGCAGCAAGAGAGAGATGTTGATTTCAAAGGCTTTAAAAAAAAAATAACAACCTGCCCCCTTTTTATTGAGTGATCAAAGGATGGGAGCTGACGTTACACAGAGAATTATTTAAGCTCATCTCTCAGAAGTACAGCAGCCTGAAATTCCCTGGCGAGGACTGTGATCAAACACCATGTTATGTCTTCCACTCTCCCTAGCCCTGCCACAGCACTCCAGCCCTATCTGGCTAAACTACATGAGCAATGAGCTAGATGGTCTCAGCTGACAGAGTTAACACATTGAAGGGACAAGGTGGATGCTGTTTCCCTATTGGCCTTCAGCCAGCACTGCTCTAAAGTATTCCCACTCTGGAGGCCTGGGTTCATCGATTTCAGGCCACCAGTGAAATGAGTTGGGAGGCCTCAACCTGACCCCTGATGGGTGGCTGGGCCTAGAGCAGAGCACTGCATGTGAAGACTGAGGTGCCCCAGCAGAGCTGCAGGAGGGGCAGCACTGGTGTGCCAGAGGTTGTTGGGGATCAGTATGGTGGAGCTGTGGGGGAGCTCCAGGACTGGACTGGCAGGGCAGAACGGAGGCGCACAGGCAGAGCCGCGTGTGGACTGCAATAGCAGATGATGCTGCAGGTGAGACTGAGGCGAAGCAGCAGGGAAGCGGGCACAGCCTAGGCACATTCAGCTTTGCTGTAGCCAGCAGTATCCGCCCCTCACTTTCAGTGGCGCTAGCCCCACACCTCACCTTTACAGAGGAGTCAGGAAACAGCAGCCCAGGGACATGCTGCTCTGAGCTGCCTAGACACTGCTGGCAGCTCCCTGCCTCCAGGTGAGTTTTGGTGAAGCTTGCCCAGTCCAGCTCAGGGACAGACACTGGAGTGTGGACTCTACAGTAGGCGTGGGGACAGGCCCACAGTGGGTCAGTGAAAAGACCCCCCCCCTTGACCACAGTGGGGTTTGGCTCAGGCCCTTAAAATCCAGTAGGGGGTCAGTCACCCTCTGCGGCCTGTGTCGAGCGGGCTGCTGGTTTCAAACCCATTGGCATCAATAGTCCCCAGACTTGAGAGAAGCACTGCGGGTTGCATGGGCCGAAGACACTAAGCTCCCCTCTCCCACTTAAAGGGGACCCCCCAGGCCGGGGCAGGCAGGCCAAGACATGCAGGAGGCTGTCTCTGAGACTAAACAGATGCCTTTGCTGTCCAGGACTGTTGATCCAGCAGCTTTCACTCACTGACTCTAAAGGCTGCATGCCATCGTCTCCCCCACACCCTGCCCCAGTGCTGCTCAGAGGGGGCCTGCAGCCGGGATCCCCCCGAAATCTGGTCGAGCAGGGCCTGAGCAGAGACACATTTCCCCAAGTGCCCAGTGCTGAGATAATGGCAACCAAGGGTCCGACCCCAACAGAGTCCCAGGGGCAGCGGTGAGGCAGCTGGGCACCATGCCTCGGGAACCACTCCGTCTCCTCACGCCTCTCTCAAGCCTGCGCCCTTTGAAGTGTGAAATTAAAGCAGTGATAAATCTCCTAGCCCAGGCCCATTAGGTGGTGTCAACTTTCATTACCGCTAGCTAGAAAGACGAAGGGGGTGGGTGCCAGGTGCTGTTGACGACACAGTGCCAGCCGCCGAAATGAGCTTGGGCAAGCTGCTCTCCCCTCCCACAAGGGCAGGAGAGGAGCCTCCCGACTCCCATCGCAGAGCCATTCGCCTGCCATGATACAGAGCGAGGAGCAGCCAACTTCCACACATGGAGGGATTGCTAGAAGACTCAGTGAAGCCTTTAAAATACACCTGCCGTACAACAGGCCAGAGCGCTGGAGGGTAGGGGGGGAGGAGGAAGAAACTCTGCCAAAGAGACCGCTTTATCAGCGACCCAAGGGGGGTTACACCTGGGCACGTCACAGGCAGCTCCAAGCAGCAGCTGGTGTAGCTTGCTGTTGTACCTAGCCCCAGCAGGGCAGGTGAGGGGGATGAGAGAGAGAGACAGTCACAAACCATGAGCTCTGGACGTTTGCCTTTGGACCACGCAATATAAACTCCATGTGTGAGGAAGTCCAAGCCCCCTCCGCCCATCCCCTCCATTCCTCACACCCTCCTGCCCCCCAGAACCAGAGCGAATGGAGCTTCTTACCCTCCTCACAAGGTCCTGTCCTGGAAACCTCGATGGCCTTCTTCTGCTGGCAGGAAGCTACCTGCAACTCGCATGGGCTGTCGTAGGTGACGTCGTCGCTGCCACACACCTGGGAGAAGGGCTGCCTCTCGCAGCGCGGGCACACGCACTGCCCGCCCACGCACTTGCTCCCAAAGGCACAGACGGTGCTGCCGCACGACTCTGGGGGGAGGAGGCAAGCGAGAGGAGAACGGGGAGGGAGAGAGAAGTGGTATGAGATCCAGCAGAAAGCCTCCCGTGGCAATTGTCAGCCCGGGCAGTGTCAGAGGGCTGTGCCCTCAGAGAGGGCCTGGCTGCTGATTGCTTAACCCATCCGTGAACAGGCTCAGGACAGAAGAAACTGGAGGTGTGTTCCCAAGGCAGAGTCCTAAGCACCCACAACTCCTGAAAGTCAGTGGGTGTTGCAGATAGCCAGCTCCTGCGGACACTAGGCCAATGGTGCATTCTGCTTATAAGTATTGAATGACTCTCTCTAGGCACCCACAGTCCCATACCCGCAGCAGGCCAGAGCCCAGCCTTGCAGCGCCTGATGCTGACGGGGCACCCCATGCAGCCCTTCCAGCTCACTCAGGTTTCCACTCTGAAACGTATCCGTTAGCTCCCTGCCCCTGCTCAGCTGGGACACGTCAGCCCCAGCAGCAGAGAGAGAGATTATTTGGTCCAGTGTATCATTTTTTCTAATGTAGCATTTCATCGGCACTTTTAGTTCATGTGGAAATTAGCACAGACTGTTCTGGGCTGGGCCAAAGGACTGAGGCTGAGAGGGAGAGGAAGCAGGGCAGGAGGAGCAGATCAGGTAGGAACTAACCCCTGAGGGGGGAGGAAAAAAGAAACCAAAAAAGGGGCACGCTGACCAAACAAGAACATGGTACAGCTGTGTTTAAAGGCAGCTGTTGATTGCAAGGTTCTAGCACGGCATCTTCCCTGCCAAGCTTCCAGTTGGTATTTCAATGAGGTTGATTAAGCTTCGTGATATCTCCCATAAGGGGAGATATTACCCTTGTATCGTAGCCGCGGAAACTGAGGCACACTGGGATTGTGGCTGAGATTTTCAAAGCCGGCTAAGGGATTTGGATGCCCCATTCCCATTCAGGTGGATGGGAAGTGTGAATCCATTTGTGACTCTAATTTGTATTACCATAGCCCCTAGGAAACCTCGTCATGGACCACAACAGCCGAAGTGGCTTCGAAAGGCTAAGCGTTAGGGTCTTGCCCTAGCTCTCATAGAAAATGAGACAGTGGCAGAGCTGGCAATGACCCTATTAGAACTGGGCTATTACAAGACTGCTTACAGCCTTGGTGTCTACCAAGTCCATCTGCCCTGCAGGGTGATGCCCACTGAAGAATGTTCAGCTCCTGTTCGAAAATAGAAAAAAAAACCCAACCCTGTGGCTGAGATTTACAAGCTGACCAAAGGATTGAGACACAACTTTCATTCATGGCAATGTGTCTAACTCCCTAATCAGCTTTGACAGTTTCAACCGAAGGATTTCAAGCCTGTTTGAGGATGGCTCTCATGAATGAAATAAAGAAATCTCTGTCCAAACTGGGCAGGGAAACTCTGCTAGAACCAACTGGGCTAGACAGATGTCGCTTCAATGCCTTTGGGTGCACTATGCCAGTCGAGGACCTGAGCAGGCAAAGATGGCTGTGGCTAGCTTGGTTCTAGCTCCAGCACAGAGATGGCCTGGGTGTAACAAATCAAGGAAATTCTTGTGATGAAAACCATTCCATCCACCAGCCTATTGCCCGAGATCTGTCTGCAGACATGATTGCCAACGGTGGCTAGTGATCTTGGATGCCTCCATATCTGGATGCTCAAGTTGACATTCCTTAAAGCCGCCTGGTTTTTAGAAAGTGCCTAGCATCTGTCCTCTGAAAATTGGGCCTCTTCAAGATGTCTCAAGTTGGCCCCCCCACCCAAAAATGGAGGCACCCAAAGTCATTGGTCACTGGTAACAATTTTCCTCCTTGGATCAAAACTTCTTTGGATTTTATTCCTTTCCCCAGGGGAGGGTGGAACTGAAGTAACACAAAGGGTTAAGAAAGGAATGTGGGGGCAGGGGGGAAGGACGGGTGCCTCTGCAAACTCACTGCAGTCTCCTTGCGTGGCCACCTGGATGTTGGTCTGCTGCGTGCACGCTCGGACGTGGAGTTCACACTCGCTGCCGTAGGTGTTCCCATCCGTGCCACAGACCGGCTGGGAGGAGGAGACGCATTCTGTTGGGCACACGCACCTGCCCGTCTCCGCCTCGCAGATGGCCCCGAATTGACACTTGCTACACCGGTCTGCAGGAATCAAAATAGAAAGGGACAAGAAACCTAGAGAGAAAGTCAAGTCACTAAGCACTGGCGCAAAAACACGGCCCTGCAGAATAATCCAGGGGCTCGTTATCCCAAATGCATGCCACATCAGCGCTCCAGCCAAGGCGGGGTTAACAGCGCTGCACTCCTTCACTGCCATGTGAAATGGGGGAGAGGACAGCTAACCTGGAGAGGGGCTCATCACTTAAGGACATCCTAGCTTTGTCTGTGCAGAGCACTGCCTGACAATCGCCCTCCATTGCTCTAGAATGGCTACAGCAAAGATTCTGCTCATTGTTACCACCACGGCAGCTAGAACTGCTCTGACAGCCTGATCCCAAACCCACCAAGGCTAACGGGAAAAGTCCCACTGACTCCAGTGGGCATTGGATCAGGCCAGAGATTGGAACAGAAACCAGATCCAGGCAAAAAGCTACCTGGCTTCAGGTCTCGAAGCACAAGTTTTTCCATCCACAGAAATGATCACAGTGTCGTAGATGGAGGGTGGAGACTTTGTGCTGGAGAGGGAGAGGGGGCAAAAAGGCCCCAATTCTCAGCTGGGATAAATGAGCGCAGCTCCCCGACTGTCCCATGTATAGGACTTCATACGAAGTATTGTATATCCCTATAACAATTTTCAACTCAAAGCACTTTACAAGCTAGCAAGACCCACAGAGAAATGCAACCACCTCTGGGGTGGAACACAGCAGCATTTTAACAGTGCACAGCAACACTCTAGGTCAGATTTGGGCAGCAAGTCCAAGAGAAATTTAGGCAGAAGAGTGAAATTGACCCTAGGGTGGGAGGTGGCCAAGGCAACAGGGTTAGACACTTGTAATAGGGATCATCAATGCTCATGAGGGAAGAGGCAAAAAAACCTAATGAAAAGATAAATGGGTGGATTCCCCAGCTGGTGTAAATTGGTGTTGCTCCATGGAGATTTACACCAGTGGCGGATCTGGCCCATTGTTCTACATATTTCTAAGTATTCTGTGGGGACATCGTTAACCCTTTAACTGTACAGCTGAGCACGGTGTCTGTAGCATTCACCTGCTTCTGCAGGAGTGGAGGGTGGGGAAGGACCCATCGCTGCCAAGACACTCCAGAGACAGGAGCATGATAGGAGAGACTCTATGAGGCCAGCACGTACATAACCAAACAGCTCTGTGGGCCAAGGCTGAACATGAGAGGGGCGCTGGAGGGGAGGGGATTGAACATCCTGAGAGTCACGGGAGCACCAGAGATAGCTGCATGAGTAACCTCTCCAGAAGCATCCATCAACGCCTGCCTCTGACCCCAAGCTCTGCCTCCGCTCTAGACTCTGGGAGGCATGGGAGGACTGAATGGAGGAGGCAGCGGTCTCTGAACCCAGTGTCGAGGCAGCAGTCATATGCCATCCAACCCCCCTACCCTGCCCTCCAGACACTCACAGGGATCCCCAGTGAGTATGGTGGGGGGAGGAAGGAGCAGGGTGGGCAGAGAAGGAAGGAGATGCACTCGGAGGCAGAAAGTCTTAGCCATAAAACCCATCAGGGCCAGGGTAATTGGGATGAAATGTTACTGGGGTTATATGCCATTACAGCTCTAAACAGGGCTGGAGCAAGTGCAGGGCCAGTGCAGTTACAAAGGCTATAAAAGGCAGTTACAAAAGGTTATAAATTAGTCCTGGTATCAGCAGCCAGAGACAAGGGCTACAGCCCAGACAGCTTGCAAATCTCCTGGGGGCAACCTCTGGGAGATCTGCAGGGGAGCGGGGTGGCTGGGCAGGAGTTCGGCGACAGGGCTGTGGAAATGAGTGGGAGGGGAGGTTTTATCTTAGGTTCTGGATCCCAGGTGCTTCTGGAGCCAATTACTCCCAGAGGAAGGTGGGTCAGCACTGCTCTGCGGGCCAGTCCCACTCTCCCAACCCACTCCAGTCCTGCACCCTGCTATTTGCAGAAGCTAACAAGGGGCGTGTCATTTAGCCAAACCCACTTGTCAGCCCCGCTCTCACCCCCCTCCATTGAGAAAAGCAGGGCTGGTCTTCTCTCTAGAGCCTGACTGACACAGACTAGGCGAGCACTCTACCCCATGGGGCTGGGGGGGCTGCAGGGGGTTTTCTGGGAATGTACAGATCAGAACCCCCTGGAATGCTGTGAAAAAGAAAGATCACCCCACAACAGCTACTGCAGCCCTCAGCGAGGCAAAGAACAGCCCGCAGCCAGTCTGGGCAGCCATTCCCCGCAGCCGGGCCACCAGCTCTTGCTTTGTGCCTGAAGCCAGCGAGACATGGCTGCAACTTGGTAGGCATTGTTCCCATGCAGGTGCTGCACATCCCTGGCCTCAGGCCACAGCATGGTGGGTTGTGGGCCCCAAGGATTATTTTGGGTTCCATCGAGTTCCTGCAGGACAGGCTCAGAGGGCCCAGACTCAGCCCTGCATTTGCAGGGTCATCATGGAGATACGGCAGCAGGAGACGATGGGGGCTGCACCAGGGGCAGCTGCAGGAGGCTGAAACGCAGGCTGGATTCGCAGGATGAAAAAAGTCTTGGGGAGTCAAGCTCCGGCTTCAGGCAGAGACCAGCCAACCTCGACAACAGGATCACTGACTCCCTGGGATGGAACACCCCTAAAACATGGCTGCGGATCCCAAGGTCCCAGCTTAGCCCTGTTCATAGCAACACCAAGGAGAGGGCTGCACAAAGCCCGGGCAATTGCCCCACTGCTCTATCAGCAGCTCTAAGTGCGGCGGAGAAGAGCAAAGTCTCAAGGCCAGGCCTGGGAATTCCACGGGAACAGGGAGCTGCTTCGAGAGATGGTGGCCCATGTGTCACAGAAGGCTCTAACCTCACGTCCAAGTGCAATGAACCCCTCTCAAGGCTCTGGCAGCACCGTGACCTGCTGAGCCCCTTTCTTCTGGTTTATCAGGATGTCCCCAGGACTGGATGTGTTTGTAATTCATAGTGACACATCATCTCCCTTTCCCCATATAGGCTGTCTGCATGATGCACGTACCTCCCCAGCGCACGCAGTCCTTCACTGCAGGTGAGCCCAGAGCCAGCCAGCACCTCCTGTGTCATGGCCCTTGTGCATTCAGTGACTCACCGGCTAACTTCCTCTTTCAGAGAAGCATCCCCTCCCCCCACTCCATTCGATTCACCAGGAATTTGGCTTGAGGGAGATTTTTCTCATTTTACCTTCACGCAGCAGCTGTTGCTTTGGATGCGTGGGGGGAAAGATGCAAAAATAGCCCAAACCCGTGACTGGTTAGCATGAGCTGTCGGCTGGGATGTTTCTATCTATAGCCTGCCATTTCCTGCCCACTGGTGGGTTTCAGAAGTGGGTAGAGAGGCAGTTGAAGGCAGGATCTATGGGAAAATAGGCCCATGGACGTGCAGGAAATTTCTTCCTGAGTCCCAGGAAGTCCAGGGCCATTTATGCCCTAAAGCAGGGATGTTTATATCCCTTTTACATGACAATCATCTCTCAGGTAACTGCAGATATTCTTAATACACATATCAATGCATAATCTGCTTCTGAAGCCTCTGGAACTCATTGCTATCCTATAGCAGCGAGTTCCATGGGTGAACTGTGCACACACATCCCTCTTTTCTAAGCATTAAAATTTCTTTTCATCATTGTAAGTGTCCCTCCTGCATAATGCAGAGCTGCCATCTGTGCTGAGAGCTGCAACATGATCCCACACTCAGAAACTAGACAGCCAGCCTGAACTTTGGCTGTGGCATTCTGCATACCTCCCATAACCACTCGCCCCCCCAGGTCACGGAGTATATAGCTGGGCATTAGCTCATGATAACCGCTGGAGCGTAGCAGACAAGCATTCAGACCGCAAGCAGGATGACCCTAGTTTGTCATAAACACAGTTGGCTAAATCCCACCTAAGTAACCTCCCTGACTTCAGTAGGGTTGCGGGGTTGGAACCAAGAGCAGATCACGGCTGAGGGACATAGAGAGTGCTAGGATTAAGGGACAGTGAGGGACAGCCAACCCTGGGCATTTGTTTTTTTCTTGTGGCGCATTTCAAAAGGTGCAGGAAAGGCCTTTATGAGCTCTTTGTGGGATGCAGCAGGTGGATGGAGCGACAGCGATCAATCATTCCTCCCAAGGCAGAGAAAGGCCCTTTAATTGGATAAGGGGTGTACGCATTAGCTGGGGGGTGGAGGACTGAGCGAGGTGGATGGTTTCTCTCTAATGGGGTCAGAGGGATGCATTTTGTAATTAAATCTGGACACTCCCCATGCTACCTCCAGAAAAGAGACAAAGGAAGAGCAAGCTGCTCAGACAGCTTCTCCCGCATCTCAGCCCCAGCCACTCCTGGGCAGCTCCCCCACTGTTTAAACTTTTGCAGCAGCTAATTGTCCTGCATCAGACTGGTAAAGCAGCCAGAGCGGGCTTTGCGCAGGGAAGCGATTTACATGCATATTTCCCCCAAGTGCTCCCCCCCATACCTCTATAGGGAGAAAGGAAAAACCACCACCTAGATTGGTTCCTCTCCCCAAATCAACCCCTTCTGCTGAGACATTGTTATTTTTAAACCATTGGAAGGTGAAGGAATAACCTTCCCGAGGGGCAGGTACCAGTGAACTGCGTCATTTTCTCTGCTCACCGGGGGCCCTGCTGATTTCATTGCCGTCTGAGTGGGCAGTGGGTGATCTAAGCGGGCGCTTGCCTGGGAAGGGGAACAGGGAATGGCAAACCACGGATAGATACACGCAGACACATGCTCTGCTCCAGCCCCAAACCAGAGAAACGCTCCTGGGGTGAGAAACGGATCATTTCTGCACAAAGCACACGGCAATAGGCAGCGTTGGGGGCTTATGCTGCACAGAGATTTCATTCAGCCTGGATCCAGCTTGACTCTCAAGTGATTAACAGCCACAGCCACCTGCTCTGCAGCCGATTCCAACTCCTTTCAATTCAGTTAGCATAGCAAGCCACCCAGGATGGGGAAACTGAGGCCCAGGGGAAGCAAAGCAACAAAATCAGGAACAGAACCCAAGAGTTCTAACTCCTAATGCTTATTCTACCTGTAGGCAATGCTCCTATTGACTCACTCTTTCCAAGAGCAACCTCCCGTGTTCAGCCTATCCCCGCTGAGCTCAGTCCACCATTAGCAGCCCCTCTGCACTTTCTACAGGAGGAAGCACTATACCTGGATTACAGGGAAAGCCTCAGTACTTTTAGGAACAATCTGAACACTTTGCTGTGTCCCCATGACAGGCAGGAGATTCCATCCCATGGGGATGAGGGTAACCTTTCTAATCAGGAATATAACTTGCTGAAAAACTCTTGGACCACAGGGAAGCAAGGTGCTCCTTAGGATCCACAGTGGTTCGGTGTTGAGAGCACTGGGCTGGGAATCTAGACTCCTGGGTTCCATCCCCAGCTCTGTCAGTGACTCACTGCATGAAGCTGGGCAAGTCACATGCCTGTGCTCTGCCTCATATCCCCCTCTGTAAAACAAGGAGGCTTCTGCTACCTCGCTGTGGGGGTTGGGAGGTTAAGGGCACTCCGTGTCTGCAAAGCATGCTGCAAGCTCCAGGTGCAGGGGGTTAGAGGAATGCCTGGGCATCTCTCTTCACTGGACCCCTTTGTTCCTAGAGCTACTGTGGTGCCATCCCATGGGGTCAGCAGTCACAAGACCTAACACCTCACCCCACGCCAACTAGAGTTACAGACTCCAACAGCAGCACAGTGGGGCTGCAGTCTACCCACAGGCCTGCCTGGAAGGGGCAGCCACCAGGCACCCCCTCCTTCATCACCATGGCCGGCAAAAAGGGCAGATTCTGGTGGGATGCCAGTGATTCAGGTCCCATTGCCTGCTGGGGTGGCATGGGATGAGATGGGGCTGCCCTGCAACAGATCAAGGACTTGGGAGTGGAGGAGACATGCTGGAACTGGGTGGAAACGTCTGCCTGACTGGGGTGGGGAGCATACGGGGGGAGGGTCACTTGCTCTGTGTCCCCATAACCCTGCCCCTGCCAGCTAGTTCTGAGCCCTCCTGCACCTCCCCACTCCTGACTTCGAGGTTCTCCTTCACAGAGCCCCCCCCGCTCACCGCAAGGCCCTTTGTGCTTCACTTTGATCTCCTTCCTGAGGACGCAGGCCATGGCGTCCAGCTCGCAGGGATTGCCGTAGGTGCGGTTGTCACTGCCGCACACGGGGTCGTAGCGGCTGAGGCACACCTGCTGGCACTCGCACACAGCCTCCCGGTTCTTCACCACGCAGGTGGCCCCGAAGGTGCACTCCACGCTCAGGCACGGGCTGGGTATGCCCAGGTCTGGGTGGGGGCAGAAGAGAAAAAGCAACACATCAGCCACTCCCCATCCGGCAGGGAGCAGGCAAAGAACAACGCCCGTGCGCCAGCCCCCACCGGGACCATGCGGACCCTGGGCGGACAAAGTTATGGTGGTGTCACAAATACACAGTGCTCCTGTCTCCCCCCCTTGAGATCGCATGCCACCCTGGGAGCCCAGGTCTGGAGTCTGTCCTGTAGAGCAGCAGAACACTCTCCTCTCAGGACAGGGCCCTGGTCGACCTCAACTCTCCCTCAGTTATAGCCACTGTGCAGATCACAACAGGACAAGGGGACGGGGATCCCAGAGGCTCAGAGTGGGACCATAACAGTCCGAAAGTCAGGGCGGAGCAAAATCCATCCTGCTAAAAGCCTTATACCTTCAAGTGAAACACATCCCTCGCACCAGTACGTGTACACACACACACACACACACACACCCCCAACCCTCGCACCAGCACACACACACACACACAGAGCCCATCCCTTGCACCAGCACACACCCACACACCAACCCTCACACCAGCACACACCCACACAGCCCATCCTCCACACCAACACACACAGATACACTCACTATCCCTCACTCCAAAACACACACACACACCCTCCCTCACACAAACATGCACACACACAGATCCTATCCCTCACACCAACACCGTCCCTCCAGTGACTGTATGTAGCAAGATCTAGCTTGCAACGGCACCAATACCTGCATTAAGCTCTGATACACTGCGCTCCATCCTCATCCCATCTACTTCTTATTCTCACCCCCGTCCTTGGGTGTGGTGGGAACCAGGGAGAGAGGATCACCCTCACTCCTCCTTGGACAGGTCGCTGCAGAGCTGCACTAGCCCAGGTTAAAATGCCAGAAACACGTGCAGCAGGAGGCCTGGGGCAGGCCAAACTGACTCACCCTAGTGGGTGCTGAGGCTTTCCTGGAGCATTGTCAGCCAATGCAGAGTGTGAAGGGCATCCCTCTGGACACTGCCCAATGAGCAGGGCAGGAAGAGAGGCCCAGACATCTCTCACCAGTCTGCAGGATCTCCAGGCAGCTGCATGTCGTGCTGCAAGTGGAGATGGGGTGCCAAGCCCATTCAATTGCAGAGAGCACCGAGCCCGATTATTCTTTCGCCTGTGCGTCTTTGTACCAGGGTAACTCACTGGCTCTGCTGGAGTCACTCCTGGTTTGCACCAATGGCGGAAGCAAATCGGGCCCAGCATCCCTATTCTACTGCAGACACACAGTCGCCTGCCCCCGGGACTTTTCTATTTAGATTTTTGTTAAGGGAAGATCTGCAGTGCAGAAATCCACAATCGTAACCCCATGGGCAGGCAGTGGGACAAACAGCAGGCTGCATTTCCTTCACTGCCCGGAAGAGCTGGTGCTCTGGTTTAGGCTGCTTACAGGCCAGGCCAGGCAGCTAAAGGCAGGACTGTGCAAACTGCTGAGGAAGAGCCAGCAGTCCAGCCAAGGGGGAGCTCCATGATACTCAAACAACCGCCCTGGGCAGCGAGGGGAGGGGAAAGAGAAGAAAGAAACTTGGTGTGAAACCCTGAAAAGGAAATGTTGACGACAAGCCAGCAGGGAAACGCAAGGCAGCAAAAGCCAGATGGATGCAACAGGGCACGCGCCGAGACAGACCAAGCAAAACAAACACACTGCGAGAACAGCACAGCCCCAGACCAGTGCAGGGTGTGAAAGGCAAACTCCGCATGGACAGCTGGGATAGGTTCCACCCAGAGACAGCCTGCTGGAGCCCCCCTTCCTGACTGATGGGAAATCGAACCCTGGGGCGCCTCTGTACAAAGCCGGGGGGTGTCAATGGTTCAGAGTGACAAGACCAGGCGTGTGCCTTTCAGTGCATGGGCCCCCGCTGCTGCATGCTTCCCACCAGCACCATGGAGAGATCCTGCCTATCAAGAAGCCAAGCTTGCCCCAGGCAGATGCTCCTGGCTCAAGCAGTGGAGAAGGAGCAGGAATGGAGGAGTCCCTGCCATGGGACTCAATGAGAGAGGGTCCCCACGTCTGGGGTGTCACTCAGTTCCAGGCCTGCAATGGAGACAACTGCCAAGTGGGGTCTGGATTGAAGGATTGGGCCACAGGAGTCAGCCAAGGCTTCTCTCTCTCTCATCTCTAATACTCACTCGCCCCTCAACCCACCCCCCTTCCAATTCTTCCTGCAGCCAGATGGTTTCCAAGTTTTTCCCATGTGGTGCCGGTGCCTCTCTGCAGCACCAGTGGGCCTGCTGGCATCTCTTGCTTTGGTTTTCTTGTTTTTAAAGACATGCTTCCCATAACTGTGCCCTGGAGTCATGCAGGGGCAGCACACTGACATGGGAAAACGGCCTCTGCCCGGCACAATGAGGCTAAATGGGGAGCGGCTGGGTGGGAGGATCTCAGGCCTGCAGCAGAGAGACACATCCGCTCTGACATTTCTCAGCCCTTGAGCAATTCAGAGCTGCAGCGATGCAGCAAACGAGGTTCCCCTGGCAGTTTGATCCTCAGGCTGACAGCTTTTCCCCCCCCCGGACCTCCACTGAAGTCAATAGGTGTTTTTCCATTGGTTTCAATGGGAGCAGAAGCAGGCACTTCCATAGCACCTTCCATCCAAGGACCTTGGAGTGTGCTAACAATCAATAGGCAATTTTGACTCCAACCCCCGCCCCCCCAACCACCACCACCACCATTGAGAGTCCTCTTCTCCAATTTACAGATGGGGCCATATCTCAAGGGACCATATTGTCAATCACGTGACTCTGCATTTTGCAGAAACCTGGCCACCCACTGTGGTGCCCAGAGGGGAGCTGAGCTCTTTTGAAAATCTATCAAGTGGAAGAGGAGTAAATGGCTCCTGGGACACCTGCCTCTGAGTCTGCTGCTCTGATCAACTGCACTCCCTGCCTGTGTTTGCAACATCCAAGAAGTTTCGACGCATCCTCCTGCCAGCAGGCTGGGCTGCCATCTACCGAGGCACTATGTTGGTGTATTCCCAGGGAGAAACCCAAGACAGGAGAAGGCTCCTTCGCCAGACTGAAGGAGGATTTAAAAATTGGCACGTTGCAACGTGCATCTGGAGGGAGGCGGGGAGTTTTCATGTTCAGGGCGACACCATGCAGCACACTCACTCCTTTCCATGCCCTGGACTGCTTGGCACGTACACGCACGCACACACAAACGCACGCTAAGGAGGGGGATGGGGGAAAGCATGACAATCTCGGGCAGCCAGGAGTCCATGACCATGCCTGAGCAGGACAAACAGAAAAATCAACCAGGAGCAGCCCAAATTGACTCATCGGCCGGGAAGAGGCACCCAGGTGACTTGAGAAAGGGAACGGGGTTCTCAGCTCACACGGACAGTCAAGCAAAACAGCAGCTGCCCACAACAGAGCCTGCAGTTGTGTGGCCACCCTCCCAGTCCCCGTCCATTTCAGAGAACGAGATGCAAACTGGAGCAAGCATTAAAAATCCCCAGTTACACTGCAAGACACTTTCATTCCAGGCAGGAAGTGGGCGGATTGGTAAAAAAATGTGGGAATCTTTCCATCCCAAGGGCTTTTAACTAAGGCCAGGCAGGAGGAGAGTGAGGGGGAGAGGAAGAGAGAGATCGACATCTTAGGGAATGCCTTTGGCTAAAGAGAAGGGTAGGAAGGCAGACCTCTGAGCAGAGACATCCCGGTTGGGAGCAGTAGGGTGCTGTGCGGATGCACGTCCTTTCTCCAAACAGGCAATGCTGTAAAACACAAGACAGAGAGAAGGGAAGAGAGAGAGAGAGAGAAAGAAAGAAAGAAAGAAAAAGAAAAGGAGGAGGAAAACAGACAGACACACACAACTACAGAGACCTTTCCTCTGCCCCCATCAAACCCTGCCTCTCCCAAATTCCTAACCCCCTCATCCCACCTCCCCTCACCTAGAGGTGGCTTTCAGCTCCTACCGCCCTTGTTTGAAAGCAGAAAGGAACTTAAAAAAATAATCCATGATGGACAGACTGGGCTATTTTGCCTGGCTTTGTTTCCTTTCCCGGCTGCTTGAGAAGCAGGAGCAGCGGGGCTGAGAGTTCATTAGGCAGGTATCTGTGAAAGATTAAAGCATCGTGTTGTCATGTTAATAGGCTGCCTTTCATTTCCTTCCCCTCCATAGGCTCTAGTTATGCTAAATCTTCTTCACTAGATGCTGGCCATCAGTGGCAATCTTCCTCCAGAAGCTTGAGAGTTTGACGACTGGATCCATACTCCCTAAATCCCCCACTTTGGGCTGGTACCACTCGGTGGCTTCTGCCTTGCTGTAAAAGGAGATGCCTCAAGATTTCTGCAGGGAGGTTCCTATTCCCTGCCCCGACCAGGGCCTTCCCAGGAGAAGGGACACGCTAGATCCCTGGGGCCTCTCCCTTGCTCCCTATAGTGGAGACAGGAGGGAACGTCAGGGATTGTAATAGGGATATACTGGTGGGTGGGGGTACATGGAGGTATTTCCTTAGTACCTCTGTCTCTGCAGAGCAGGTCCAGCACAGACAGCGCGTAGCTGGCTTCGCCCACACTTCCCCAATGCGCCTCCACCCTGACCAGGCGAGACCCCATCTCTATGTCCCTGCAGTGTCCCACACTGCGGAGAAGAGGCAGGACTCGGGCAGAATGAAGCTACAGGAGATTCTTTATAGAGGCTGCTGGACAGAGAGCCTGGATCTCTAGCTCCCTTCTGGAGCAGAACTGGGCTGTCACATGGACTGAAATTTCCAGGTCTTGGCTGATCAAGCATCCATCTCTGCTTCAGTTCTCAAGCTTAGTGTCGCCTCACGTCTCCTTAAGCCCTGGCCTGCACTACAGCCTCCATGGACAGACTGCCAGAAAGGAGAAGTTCATGCCAGCGAGCGTGCTTTTGTGCTGGGGACAGGTACCTAGCAAAGACTGCACTGAGATCGCTACCTTATTCTACACGGGTCACGTCTGGTCTGGTGCTGGGTTTGAACTGGTGACCTGGAGGCGGAAGTCTTCACATTGCACAGGGCAGGCATCAGCTGAGGGAAGGAGCGGGCTGACGAGGAAGGAGAAGGCCTATGGCATGGTGATTTGCTAGGAGGCAGAACTGAGCTGTCACATGGACTGAGATCTCCAAGTCTTGGCTGAGCAAGCATCAAACTCTGCTTCAGTTCTCGCCCTAGATTTTATTTACTTTCCATCCCATGAGCACACGCTCTTGAAAGGAACAGTGTGTGGGCCTGCTCTCCTGCCTGGTTGCATGGCCTGCAGGGAGAGGAGGAAAGGCAAAGCCATCAAATGAAGGAGAATCAAAACAGGAGGAGGAGAGATGCTTCCCTATATGGGACAGGGCAGGGTCAAGACAAGAATTGCAGAATCTGCCAAACGTTTGTTTCCAGGAGCCAGCAAGGAACAGACATGCCAAGATGACATGTTGCCAGATCCTGCTCTCACTGATTGTGGTGTAAATCTGGAATGATTCCACTGAAGCTAGCAGAGCTGCTCCAGATTTACACCCTAACAGAGACATAGGGCTGGATTTTCAGAAGGGCTGAGATATTAGGGTTTGATTCCAAGCCCACTGGAATCAATGGAAAGACTTCAACTCTCTTCAATGGGCTTTGGAACCCAAGGAACGGAACTTGAGAAGCAGCCCAATGGGGGAAGGAAGGAATATAGCTTGGGAAAGGAAAACAAAGTCTAAGGCTGCTGACTATCACTATTTTATTGCAAGTCTTGCAGTAGTTGCTGTCTTACTTAAAGCCCCAGCTCCTGGAATCCTGTGAATATGTGAGACACTATTCATTCACTCGAAAAAGAAAAGCAAGTTTCTAGCTTTTGTGGTTGCAAAGAAAAACTTGAAAAAGTGACTCCTAATGGTTCAACAACCAGAAAAGCCCCCCAGGCATAGATTTAAAAAGATATCCCATGATTCTATTATGCCAATCTGATGATTGACAAATGATTTTTAAGTTGCCAGGGTTGGTAATATTGAGACTCTGACACCAGGAGCACAAAGCCAGCCAAACAGTCCCAAAAAAGTGGGGTTCATCTAAGAATCTTCTCAGAAGGTTTGATACGATACAAGAGCAGTTTGAAGATACACCTGTATTTTTCCTATAATAAATTAAAGCCAACCTGAAATCAGCAATTCTTCCAATTGATGCCAGTCAGTGGACTGAGTGTGGTTAGCCCATCCAGTTTCCTGGGCAACAGCTGGATTTTGTAACCGGTGGCTTCCACAGCCATAGAAACCCAGGCCCCCATCCTATCCCACAACCCAGATCTCTTAAAACAGCCTTCATCAGAAGGTCCAAAGACTCCCCCAGCTCCTACCCAGAGACGAGACAGACACAGACGAGACCATCAGAGAGGAGCAGCACTGGGGAGAGTTCCTTATGGCGGGCACCTGGAACTGAGAAAGGCTGGAAAGCATGGCAGGGGCAGAAATGAAAGGGACTTGGGAGACTGGCACTACCCCAGGAGGCGGGATGGGCAATGACAGCTGCTTCCGAGTTGGGTGATACAGCACGTGTGCCTGGCAGGAAGCAGGTGGATGGGGGACATGGACCGAACACTCAAGATGCTTTTCGTTATTATTGTTCAAAGCACGTTTTTCCCCTCCGTTACAGGACACATTGGACGCAGACGACACTGGAGCAGAGAGGGAGAGAGAATCGGCAGCGATGGAGAGAGAGTAGAGAGACAGATGGTACTTGGGATCAGGCAAAAGGAAGAAGAAGAGAAGGGGATGGATCTTATCAGCTTGTAGGTCATGAAGGGGAACAGGGGCTGCCTAGTGGCTACAGGGACATGGACACGACTTACCCCTGGCGCAGGAACAGCATGGCTCCTCCTCTGCCCTGTTATGTGTGAAAGCAGGAAGGGGCGTGGGGCATTTTCCTGCTGGGGGTGAGTAGCAAAGATGGTGGGGGGAGATGCATGGGGACAAACGGGACCGCTGCAGTGCTGCTTACCACAAGGGCCCTCATGCTTCACAGGGATGGCTGCTTTCTGCTGGCACTCCGCCTTCTGGCGCTCGCAGTCGTTGCTATAGGTCCGGCTGTCCCTGGCACAGACAGGCCGGTAGGCACCGTCGCAGGTGATGCGGTCGCAGGAGCAGCGGGTGGTGCCGCGGCGGTTGAGGCACACGGCGTTGAACTTGCACTCGGCCTGGCACTTGTCTGGAATGGAAAGAGGGAAGCACCACTTACACCCTGCGGCTGGGACGCAGGAATCGGGCTAGCTGGCGTTGAGCTGCTAGCAGGGCACCCAACTTGGAGGAGTGCAGCAATGGGAGGGGGCCCTGGTGCCAAGGGGACCCTGGTGCCAAGGGGACCCCGGGGAGGAATAGGCTGAGGACCACGGATCTAACGCATGCTATAAGGAAGAGAACTGGGAAGAGGGGACCACAAGCCTATGGAAAAGCTCAGGCTGCCCGGTTGTTTGCTGGCTCCACTCTAAGGTGGCTTCTGATCCCCAGAGCTACTCCCAGGAGCCCTGCGGAAGAACCAGCTGGGGGAATTCAGAGAGCCTGGGGCCTCTGTTCGATTTTATCTGAGCCGCCCAAGCTCAGAGGCGTTCAGGGCAATACTCCTGGGTACAGCCTAGCTCCCGTTGATGGACGGATGTGCAGATTCGGAAGAAATAGTCCCGTCCCTGCCCTCCAGAATTATTGAGTCTTCTCCTCCACTCCTAGTGCCAGGGCCACCAGAACACCGAATTTCCTACCCAGTCTGGGCCCACTCGGCCCCTGCTCTAGCAGTGACCAACACTGGATTCTTCGCAGGGTCAGTGGAGCCAGATAACAAAGGTGGGGATAGGCTGAGAAGGGGCAGCTTCCCTGTCCAAATCCAGCAGGTTTAGCTGGGGCAGGGGAGTGTCTCATTCCCCTAGGCAGCACCTGCTGGTGGCGCACCCCAGGGGAGGAAACAGGCATCCTGTAACCCAAGCTCCCTGCTGTCAGGCACGTCGCTGAGAGGTACTTACCCTGAGGCTGGCAGTGCCCCGAACGCACCTTCTGGATCTCCAGCCCCCGGATGGCGCCTGACCGCCCCATGACGCACTCGTTATCATAGGTCACCCCGTCATCGCCACACACCGGGTCCCTCTTCGGAGGGCAGTTTTCAGGCCGGGAGAGCAGGTCTGCTCTGCGAGTGCGGGGGTTTACCCGGCATACCCGGTTCATGTCATTGAGAGTGCTCCTGCAAGGGTCTGCACACACAATGGAAGGCAAAGGAAAGGGGGACTCTCAGACCGGCACAGTCATCTCCAGGGGCAGTCCACGCCCAGCAGGGTCAGGCCTTTCTAAGCCTGGCCCCACCACCAGTCAAGCTCTTAGCTGCACTGGTGCTCCCTTCTCTCTTGGTTTCTGCAAGGCTCTGTTGAAGTAAGATCCAGCCTCCAGACGGAGAAAGCCTGGGGATTCATGGTGACAAGAAAGCTTTGCTGACAAATTCAGGGGCTGAGGGTTTGGCCCAGACAGTCACTGGCCCAGTCACTCATGGCCAGGAATATGTGCAGAAGCAAGTGAGACTTGAGTAGCACCAAGGTGAGCAAGGATGGTCTAACCCTCCCCCAGACAGCCCTGACAATGCATCTGAACCCTGGCCTGCAGCGCTCTTTAAACAGCAAGGGTTGGCAACCCTCCAGGATTGTCCTGGGCTCTCCAGAAATTAGATGATGTCTCGTGGTGGAACCTCCAGGATCATGTCCAACCAAAATTGGTGACTCTGCTGGTGCCCCTTGATCCACACCTGGCTGTAGAGCCTGTTGACACCCCAGCCAGCTGTGCCCACTGGTATTCAAGCTCTGTGGGCAGATGGCCACTAAGACAAGGCTGAGATCAAACTTATTTCAACTGAGAGAGGAGCTTTGGGAGCTCAAGGCTCAATCTCCCAACCCCTTGCCCTCAACACACCACAGGTTGGGAGAGCTGCTTGTCTGTCAGAGCCCCAGCCTTCTTGGGGAGAAGTCTTCTATCCTTTCAGCCAAGGCAGACAGGACTCCCTCTAGAGCCAGGCCAACATAGTTCCTTAATATGCCCATGGGTCCTCTCCCGGGCAACACACACCACAGAATCACACTGGAAGGGACCTGGAGACCGCATGCATCCAGCCTCCCAGCTGAGGTCAGTTTGACCATCCCTGGTGGTGTTGTCTGTCTGACCTGTTCCTGAGGTGCTTTGAGCTGCCGGGGGCACTCGCTCCCCAGGGGCCTGCTCAGTTTTACAACTTTCTCATCTGCTCCCTGCCCTGGGCAGCTGGGTTGGGAAATCCAGGCCTTTGAGGGAAGATCCCTGAGGACAGGCAACGTGCTACCTTCCCCCTGACATAATCTGGGCTTATCCGGATCACCTTCACCGCTGATCCGTGCTCACATTAGCATACTAAATACACGGGCAAAACAGGCGCCATCCCTGTGCTAATCCTGTCTCAAGTCTTGGGCTTTTTAGTTCCCCTCCCCAGAGCTGGCCCAATACAGAGCTGCAGCTCTGCTCTTTGCTTGCTCCATTTTAGTCAGCACAGAGACTAAGCAGGAGCCAGGGCTATTTGGTCCCCTCCAGCCTGTTCCCCACCAGGATCATCCCCCACAACGACAGTTTTCAGACCATGCCCCAAAGACCACAGAGCACTGACTGGGGATCTGTAAGGAGCTGGCTGGTCCCATGGTGCTGGCTTCTCCTCCGGCTTCTTTTCCAGATCCTAACTCCCCCCTCTCCTCTAGGGCTGGAGCCAAAGCTCATCTGTGTCAGTGGAAGGACTCCATGGGCTTTGGATCAGGGCCCTGATTTTGCTTTTCTGGGTAAGAGATCATGGTAGCTGCCGCTGGCATGCCAGGGGGTTGTGCACAGGAAGGGAGGTGGGGCTCCCACAACGGTGACTAGGGGTTCGTCTACACAGCAAAAAAAAAAAAAAAAAAAAAAAAGACCCACAGCAGTGAGTCTCGGAGCCCGGGTCAACTGACGGGGGCTGCTGCTGCAGGGCTACAAATAGCGGCATAGACGCTTGGGCTTGGGCTGCAATCCAGGGTCTGAACTTGGCGAGGGGTGGAGGGTGTCTACACTGATCAGTTCAGCCCTGTCGCGTGAGCCCCACAAGCTGACCCGAGCTCTGAGACTCGCTGCCGCTGGATTTTTTAGCTGGGTGGACTAACGCTAGCACTGCAGGCAGGGGAACAAGACCCCTCTGTTCAGGTGTGGCTCACGTGATGAAAAGGTTTGCGAATACCCTGCTTCCCCTGGGCCAAAATGGCCTCCTGCTTGGACACTGGTTTCACCGCTCAGCAGCTTTCGCCATTAGGAATCGGTTCCCGGTGCTCAGCCTGAACGCTTACTTCGCTCAACTGCATCGTGTTACTTCTCACCCACCCTGAATTGCCTGGGTGTTTACACACCTTGAAGCACCTGCAGACAGGTCTGCTCCTTCAGGGCTCAAGTCTGCCAGGGGCTGAATGCCAGGGAACTGGCGGGGTCCGAAGTCAATCATGACCTTGCAGCACTGGCTCCTAGCTCTTCTTTTTCCTCCTCTGCCAGACCCTCCAGCCCTTTAATCGCGCGTGTTGATCTTCTCTGAATCCCCTTCCATTTCGCAAGCTCCTCCTAACGCTCAGCTGTCCAGAACCGAACACAGCTTCTAGGTGCTGTCTGGAGAGTGCTCCCTGGCCCCTCCGAGCTCCCAGACACACACGCACCTTGCCCCCGCTTGGGGTGATTTTGTGACATCATGGCAACTTGGTGGACTGCAAAAATGAACAGGTCTCCTGGTGTCTAGCTTCCCCCCGCCCCAATTACAGACGGGGTACCTGGCACGTGTCCTTAGCACCCCAGTGCTTTTCCTAATTAATACGGTCACTTTTAATTACAAAGCTCCACAGCAGTAATTGAATACGATGGAAGCTGTTCCGGGCAGTGACAGGGCTAGGCATACTCCCCGGGGATCGGTGTCACGCTGCATGACTGATGGGTTTCTTTCATTATGAGAAGTGGCCTGTTTCTTCAAGGCCTGCGACCTCGGCTGCTAGAGATGTGGTTTGGCACGAGAGGCCTGCAGCCAATCCAGGGCAGGGGAGAGAAGGAGCGTCAGAGGCTGCAGCCGCTTTTCAGATCATTAGCGAGAGGCGTGTGTGGCCAGCCACTAGGGGCTGAAGCTCTGTATGAACTGCTGTGAAGACTGACTCCTTCCCAAGCCAGATGGACGGGCCATGCGAAGGGGAGAAAGAGGAGGTGCTCCAGTATAAACCACTGTCCCAGCTCTTGTACTGGGGAGCCACCAGCCCCTGCTCTAGGGAACCCACTGTCCTGGCTCTGGTCCTCGGGTGCTCCTAGGGAAGCTATAGTCTCAGCTGGAAACGGGCTTCTCCACGTCCGAGCTCACACAGTAGGGAGTGGTTTCCTACTGCCCAGACCCCATTTCCTTAGTATGATGGAAAGCCCCCAGTCAGGTACCCCCTTCTCCCAGCCCCAGTGCCAGGCTGCCCCCCAACAAGCCCTTGGAAAGGAACAGAGGGCTCAGTGGAAATTCAAAGAGGCAGTAACTTCAGGTGACAGGGTGTGGCCAAACAGACTGGACAATGGGTGTGATGGTTTTGCGCAGGGCTTTTCCTGTTCTCCGCTGCTTAGACTAATCTCAGAAGCCCCAAAAGAAAGGACTTGCCCCACGGTGCTTTGGCCTTCACCATGTGGTGGCCTGATTCCCTCTCCCAGCATTTCCTAGGGGGTCAGGCCTGAATGCTGGAGCATTTCCTGCTGGTTCCCAACATCAGTAAAACTGAAGGGGGCTCAGGCCACCAGATGCAGCTGTGTTAGCCCACTGCCAGCCTGTGGCTCTAGGCATTCTCACAGTGCCCCAGTGCTTTAATTCCCATTGTTAGAGCCCAGCACGCACTGCTCCCTGCAGCTTGGAGGGCTGGCCCAGTATGGAGTGGGAGGGACCTTCAGAAGTACCTCCCTCCCAGCTTGGAGCTGGCGGGCTCCCCTGGTGCAGGCGGGCGACTCACCACAGGGCCCGTCCAACTTTTTGAAGACGTTCTCCTGCTTGTCGCAGGCGTGCTTGTTGAGCAGGCACTCGCTGCGGTAGTCCTTGCCATCACTGCCACACACCGTGCTCTCAGCCGCTCCGCCACACGAGGCCGGGCAGATGCACTTGGCCGACTGACCATCCGTGGAGCGGGCACAGGTGCTGCCGAAGCTGCATGTCACCTCTGCGCAGGGGTCCTTGGAACCTGGGGAGAGACAAGACATGGCGCTGCTGCGTGAACGTGGTACAGCTCTGGCTCCACATCCCTTCACGTTCCATCCTACTCCTCTCCTCACTGCCTCCCCCACCACACCTGGGCAGGTCTCACAAGGAGGCGATGGGTGGGCAAGAGCCTTCCCCGCTGCCCAGTTAAGGACAATGGCTCCCTTTCCAGGGTAGCCACAGCACAGAGCATCCTGGACTGTGCGTTCCTTGCTCAGCGGGGCCCTTGGCCAGCAGCAGCCCGAACAGCCCCATGTTAAGTTCAGGGCTTTCACACAAATCATTCCCCTCCAGCACCGAATGGGAGCATCCTGCCCTCGGAGCCCTGGGGTCTGTAGGTGGCAAGTCGGATACCAGGTGGAAGGCAGAGCAGCAAGGGCCAACATCGAGCCCAGCTCTAACAGGGCCGGTGCACAGGATGTTTGCATTTCAGCTCTCCACGCTGCTCTGGCAACACGAGGGCCTAACCTATCCCTGCATGAGCACGAGAGACACAGGCAGGTGATTGCCACCAACATCCGAATCCACGCAAATCCCACAGTGGCGTTGCCTTCTTGCAGATCGTGTGCCCCCTGCCTGAAATCTAGCTAGATCCTTAAGACGGGCTGGCTGGCTGAGCAGCATACGACTATCACTGGCGATTTTATCGCCCCACCAAGGCTTTTGGCGACCATGTATTCACAGAGAGGTGAAGCCAGGATCAGTTATTCAAGGCCTCACATCGGGAACATGCTGGGGTCATGCCTGGTTAACGATGTCTGTGCTACGCACTCTTGACATATCATACGGTGACCAGTTCTCAACCAGCGGTACCTGTACCCCTGGGGATATGCAGAGGGCTTCCAGGGGGGACATCAGCTCATCTAGATATTTGCCTAGTTTTACAACAGGCTCCATAAAAAGCACTAGTGAAGTCAATCCAAACTACAATTTCATACAGACAATGTTTATACGGCTCTAAATACTGAAATGTAAGTATGATATTTATGTTCCAATTTATTTATTTTAGAATTATATGATAAAAATGAGAAATGGAGCAATTTGTCAGTAGCAGTGCGCTGTGACATTTATGTATTTTATGTCCGATTTTGTAAGCAAATAGTCTAGTTTTTAAGAGACTTGAGGGTATGCAAGACCAATCAGACTCCTGAACGGGGTACAGCAGTCTGGAAAGGTTGACTCCACCGTCCATGTGTGAACCCGGCATGCTGAAAGGCGCCAGATCTGTTGTGGGGCCTAGGACTGTCATTGGTGAGACTCATCATAAAGCCCTGCAGTTGCCCAGACTTTTCTTCACTATCATTACAAGACAGAGAGACCTTGTCTCCACTTGGCTCTGGGCTGCCATCATGCTCTAGCTAGGAGCCGGAGCCGGCCAGGTGCCAAGCACCTGATGCAGCCAAAGCACTGAAGTACGCGCTTCACTTTCTGCAGGTGAGTAATGCTGCTAAACTCAACGTAGGTGCTCATGTGCATAAAGCGAAGCATTTGCCTCAGGGCTTGGCTGGATCCAGGCCAGACTGCTCAGCCTCTCCTAGGATCAAGCCTGCGGGGACTGCCCCAAAGCCGACCAACGTCAACCAATGTCTCGCCATTGGCTTCAACTGGACTTTGGATCAGACCTGTAGGAATGTTGCAAGATGCTGCCCTTCCGTTCCTGAAATCAACAGGAGTGGAGGGTGCTCAACTGTTTGCAGACTCAGCCCCTAGATCCAGGGGAGACAAAGAAAGGGAAGCCCTCGCCCAGCCAGCTGGCGCTTCAGACAAATCTCTAGTTCCCAGCCTCCTCCTCTCAACTCCCCTGGCTCCCCGCACTGCGAGCTCTCTTCCAAGCTCAAGCTCTGGGAGACTCGCTCCAGCAAACAAGCAGAACAGAGGTCCTCAAGGTACCGTCAGCACAATGTAATTGGAGGAAGAGCTCAAGGAGCAATTTCCTCACTGACAGGAATGGGTCCAAATTTATTTGTCAGCTTTTTCCTTTTTTTTTTTTTTAATTTGTCACTTTTTTTATGATTATTATTTTAAATAAATCACTCGGCACACTCTCGCTTCTGACGCGGGCCCTGGCAGGAATGCCGGGTGCAGATTTATTGTGAGCCGGAGCACTACGCTCAGGAAAGGTCAAGTTAATTTACTCTGAGACGAGGAGACGGGGGGCTCATTTACACAGCTCCTTGCTCGCAGCTGGTGCATGCCAGCCCAGGGAAAGCCTTTATTAGCCTCACTCACCCAGCCTCCTGGAAAAATCTCCATCCCCGAAGCAGGGGCTCACTTAGATGTGTGTGGGGGCTAATCTGTCACACTCTCTCTCCAGAGCAGGCGAATGGCTCTCGCTTCTGGAGGCAGTGCTGCCTCGTGGCTAGAATCCTAGCCTTAGATGAGTTCTGGTTCTGGTTCTGCCACTGAGCGGCTGCATGACCCTGGCCAAGTTACTTCACTTCCCTGTACCTCGGTATGCCTGTCTGCTAAATTAAGATAATGACATTTGAAAGGGCTTAGAGCCCTGTGGCTGAGGAGTGTTACAGGCAGGGCTGGAAAAGAGATGGAGAGAACCAGGGACATTTTCTTCACTTTCAGTGTTCGGTGGAGGCTCTTGCTCTTTATGGGATGGCAAAGGCTGGTGGGGCATCTTCTCCCTAGCACTGAGGGGCATCGGCGCCGAGGTGAAGTGGAAGAGGCATTAGTAAAGCCAGCCTCAGGCTGGTGATCAGGTAGTGGGGTTAGCCATCTACACTGCAAGTCTCAGGGCCTAGATCAGCTGACTCAGGCTCATGGAGTTCATGCTACAGGGCAAAAACAGTAGCATAGATGGTCCGGGTCAGGCTGGAGCCTGGGTTCCCAGGCTCTCCCCGCTCACAGGGTCTTAGTGAGAACATCTACGCTGCTGCTTTTAGCTCCGCAGTGGGCGCCCCACACGAGCCTGAGTCAGCTGACCCGGCTCCAAGACGCCCTGCTGTGGGTTTGCAGTGTAGCCATACTCCCACCGGCCCCCTGCCCCCAGGCCTGATATCTCAGAGTGGCATTAGGGGGCGCTGTGCTGCTGGAGGTAGCACCTTTGGAACAAAATGTAAAACCTACAGCTTGCCCACTTGTGATCTTTAAAGAACCCGCAGCCCCTTTTCACAAGCCCAGGGGCACAGTCACCCTGGTGCCCTGGCCAGGTTATTGCCTTCTTCCTCCGAGATGTTCTCTACCGATTCCATGGCACAAGGGAGTCTCCTTAACCTAGGTGGTTTCGGAGAGTCGCCGTGCACCGTTAAAGAGCGTCTGTGTCACTCCCTGGTGGTGGACAAAGGCGTCTACATGCTGGATCAGTCTGTACACCAGGGATGGCGCTGGCACCTAACCTTTTTCCTTGGGTACCCTGCTTCCAACCTGGGGACGTCTGTCTCCTTCTCCATCCTCCCCAGCGCCCTACAATGCTTTGACCGTGGTTGAGGACTGGCTGTGACCATTCATTTCGCAGCCCCCACTCCCTCCAAACTACTAAATGCAAACAGCTCCCTCCCTTGAAGGATGTCGCCGATGCCAGAGAGTCAGGATGAGTCTGGCGCACAGATGCCTATCTCGCCTTGCCAGGGCTCGAGCGTGTCCTTGGCTCTACTTACCGCATGCCCCCTTGCTGATGACTTTGATCCGCCTCTGCTGGTTGCACTGGGCTTTCTCCAGCTCGCACTCGTTGCTGTAGGTGGAATAGTCCGATCCACAGACGGGGGCCACCACCACCGGGCAGATAGTCTTCTTGCAGACACAGGAGGCCTGGGAGGAGTTGGTGGTGCTCCTCTCACATATGGCTCCGAATCCGCACAGCATTCCTCGGCATGCTGGGGGGAGAGAGCAGAAAGAGGGCAGGTCAGCCTAGGCTGCTTATCCAGAGACAGAACCTCGCTCCCCTTGTTTTGTAACAGTCACAGCAGCCCGGATTCCTGGGTTCCATGGCGGAGTGTAGGAGGGAGCAGGGCCGGCGCTTCCATTTAGGCGACCTAGAAAATCACCTAGGGCGCCAGGATTATTAGGGGGCAGCATTTTGCTGGGGGGGGTGGCAGGCAGCTCCGGTTGACCTGCCGCAGGCGTGCCTGCAGAGGGTCCACTGCTCCCGTGGCTCCAGTGGACCTGCCGCAGGTGTTCCTGCGGCTGGTCCCCTGGTCCCGCGGCTCCGGTGGACCTCCCGCAGGCACGCCTGCGGTAGCTCCGCCAGAGCTGCGGGACCAGCGGACCCTCCGTAGGCACGCCTGCGGCAGGTCCACCGAAGCCACGGGAGCAGCGCGCGGGGTGGCGAAATGTCCATGAGCCTAGGGCGCCAAAAACACTGGCGCTGGTCCTGGGAGGGAGTTTATCTAATAGGAACCAGGAAGGACTAAGAGCCCACACTCCTGCATGCCGTTCCTGACTGCCACAGCCTCACTGCATAAGTTTGAGCAAATGGCGTGCCTCAGTTTCCCCACATGATGATAATCGCCATCAGCTATATGGGGATGCAAGATGGTGTTGTTATTCTCTTCGCAAAACCTCTGTGCATTATTTTATCTGTTCAGCACTCTTGGGCTCAGCAAACTGAACACAAAACCCAGGAATAAAGACAGCCCCCAGGAGCTTGCCCTCAAGAGACCAAAGACAAGACAAATTGCAGGGGGACACACAGCCGCCAGTGAGGCGGCTGCAAGAACAAAGCAGTCGCAAGCGTAGTTATTTACACAATGCCTAAAGTGTGCCAGTACGGGCCAGATCCTGCCCTCCTGGCCACAGGCCAGGATGGGAGTAGGAGCGCGCCGCGATATTAACAATCAAATCTCCTGCCTCTGTACTATGTCAGAGACCCACCCTCCAGCCGTGGGGCCTTTCTCTGCAGATCTGCCTGCCCTCCTGAGCAGCTGCTTCTCAGCGGCTCCTACCATCTTACATGGAGCTGATGCCAATGGTAGTCTTTCCACGGGCCTCCAAGGGCTTTGGATCAGGCCCAGGTACAGTAACCTCCTGCCAAACAGCGCCCCAAAGGGAGGGGGCTTTACATTCTCACAGCGCCTTCCTCACACACAGCCGGAGCAGCCCAGACGCTGCACATCCCCAGGAAGCCAGGGTTCAAAATCACTCCCACTTCTCAGTGTCTGGCCCCCTCTCTCCGCCCGCCCTCTGCACTTGCATGACCTGCCTCAGCCAGCCACAGCTCCTTTCCCACATCCGTGTTGGGCAGGGGGCAAAACAGCACAGCTGTTCAACGCGCCACTGGGTGCATACGTCAGGATCTCTGGGTTTAGGGGCTGATTGTCCCATTCCCCTCCCAGATACCTGCTCCCAAAGGGGTCCACCCTGCAGGGCTAACAGGCAGCGAGAAGTGGCGGCTGGTGGCAAAGAGGAGCATGACATGCCATGTTGGCACCAACTTACGTATGGCAAAAGCTGCACACAAAGGTCCCACCTCCTGCTGTCCGCCCCCTCTGCCGAGTCCCCCGGACAGACACAGGGCAAGTTTCCTGCACTGTCCTTGGGAAGCCCGTCTCTGCAAAGGTGCCACAGGCGCCGACTTTCCAATGTGCCGGGATGTGCTCGATCCCCGGGCTCTGCCTCAGGCCCTGCCCCCACTCCATCCCTTCCCCCATGACCCCATCCCTGCCCTACCTCTTCCCACCCCTGCCCCGCCTCCTCCTGTCCCATTCCACACCCTCGTTCCGCCCCGCTTCCCTCCAGCACCTCCTGCACTCCATGAAACAGCTGATGCGGCGTCTGGGAGGAGCAAGGAGAGAGGAGGAGGCGCTGATTGGCAGGGCCTGCCAGTGGGCAGGAAACACTGCAGGGGCGGGGAAGGAAACTGATGGGGGGCTGCCAGTGGGTGCTCAGCACCCACCATTTTTTCTCTGTGGGTGCTCCAGCCCCAGAGCAGAGTTAGCACCTATGAAAGGGGCCTTGACAGGTCACTTATGGCAGGTGTCGCCCTAGATAGTGACACAGGAAAGAAACAGTCATGGCGCTCTGTGCCCTCCATCCCACACAGGACACCAGCCCCAGAGAGAGCCGGGGAGTACTGGGTGAAAGCAAACTCAGTCAGCTGGAAGGCAGCCTGGTCTCTAGAAAGGGACTGGGAGTTCAGAGAGCTGGGTTCCATTCCCAGCTCTGCCACTGCCCAGTGGTGTGATCTTGGGCAAATCGCTTCCCTTCCCGGGGCCTCTCTCCCTCACTCATCTTTTGTCTTGTCTGGTCTGTTTAGAGCATAAGCTCTTTGTGGGAGAGACTCTCACATACTCTGTGCACTATGGCATCTACCACAACAGAGCTTGATAATGCCCAGCCTCTACTGTGATACAATGAGACAAGAAGTGGCCACGAGGGCAGGGCGGATGAAATTAACCAGGTCATGGAGAGATTCTTGGCCCCTCCAACTGAGGTAGATGGATGAATTGCCTCTGATCCCCACCCCAAAGTATTCACAATGACCACACCCTTTCTGACAGGATGGCTGGGATCAAGCCTTCCTGAGCCCTCCTCGCCAACAGCATTTACTGACACCCGTTCAAGTAAGAGAGAAAGGCCATTAAAATAAAAACCTGAGAGAGAAGAAAAAAAAATGTCTTCATCTTGTAACTATTCAGCATGGGGGTAGAAAACACACACACACACACACACAGACTCTCTCTCTCTTTATACATTGCAATTTATGCATATCTACCAGGATCACATGGCTGAGGGCTTGTGTCTTTCTAATAGGGAATGCACAAATCTCTTTATTACACACAGTAATCAGAGCAGCCAGCACGAACCAGATCAGCATCTGAATTGCTAATATAACAGGAAAGGTAATTTTTAAGTTGGCTGAGGTGCAGGGGTGGAGGCGGGACAGGTACACACAAACTCAGCGTGTAGGATTTGTGAGCAAAGCACAATCGCAGCAGTGAGAAGAGAAGACAGAGCACTCGGACCACTCCCAGGAACGTCACTGACCGGTGCAGAACAATACCCTCCACATACACAGCCACTGTGCACGCACATCCAAAGCACACCCTTTCACTGCACAATCACACAGAGCGCACACCACATATACCGCGCATGCACGCACACTACACACAAATCCACGGCATATACTATTCACCACATATCTATCATAGGGGTTCGCACACTTCATTGCATCAGGACCCCCTTCTAACAACAAAAATTACTACACGACCCCTTAAGCCTGTCTGAGTCCCACCACCCTGGGCGGGTGGGCCAGAGCCGAAGCCCTCCAGGCAGGGGGCCTGTAACCTGAACCCAGCCACCCAGGGCTGAAGCCACAGTCAGGCCGACTCACAGTTTGAGAACAGCTGATCTATCACATACATGCACACACCCACTAGATTTACATTACAGATACATATCCTGCTCATACTTAGGCTTGGCAGAATCCTTTTCTTTTCTTTTCAAATAATTTCAGTGATCTTTTTTAAAGCATTTTTACTATTTTTATCTATTTAAATGTCCACACTTATGGGAAATTGGGGGGGTGGGATGTTGAACAGCGGTGAGCAGAAATAATAATTTAATGACAGTAGACGCTGAGATTGTAAACAGATCACTGCTAAACCACAAATTGTTAACATCACATGTCAAAATAGACAGTCAATATCCTTGAATCAAACTCTCGTAAGTTCTCAAGCAGCCTTTTCTTACTTTGCCTCACTGAAATTCTGATCATTACAGATGGAAACGATTTTTTGTCGGTTTGCATATGTACAGTGAAACTGACGTGTATAGATATTTACCGATAAAAGTCTACACCTTCCAAGCCTAAATGTATTACACACACACACACACCCCCCACCGTGTAAACGGCTCTCACTACCCAGACACACTGCACCCACCCCATATACACATACACAATATACGTTGAACATGGAGACTGACCTACATGCTAGAGAGAGAGAAATCATAAAAGGCAAAATGAAAAGCCTGGCAGTGGCTCATTTACACTTCAATTCCCGGCCGCTTGGCTTTGACTGCTTTGAGATTTTGAGCTCATATGCACAGCAACAATGCGCCACTAAGCGACTAATATCGTCAAATAAAAAAAGAACTCGCTTTCTCTCCTACCCAATATCTAAAAGCAATTTATCATTTTTATGAAGCTCTGTGGATCGCCTCTCTCACTCTTTCCCTTGCTGCTGCTCTCGCTCTCTTTTTTTTTTTAAATGCAGATGAGTCTGTTTAGCTCCAAGATTAGAGGGTGCAAGAGATGATAGACAGCATGTGAATATGAAATGCAGGACAAGTGGGGCTTTATCCAGCCCCACCCCCCTCTACCTCTCGAGCAGGTTCTTGGGAGCAGAAGTGTAAGTGTGTAGTGCATAATCAAGCTGCCACTCAGACGGGAGAGGGGAGAGCTGTCTGGCGACCAGACTTCTCGAAAGGCAAAGGGAAGAAGCCAGAGCACCAGACAGATGCGGGGATGCAGAGCAAACCTCGAGCAGGTTTCAATTAGCTACCTGCTTGCAGAAGACTGGGCAGAACGTGAGGGGTGATGGGGAGCGAGGTGGTAGGCTCTGCTGGCAATGACTGCTGGGCACGTAACATAGAGTTCATGTTTTTCCTAACATCTAACCTAAATCTCCCTTGCTTCAGATTAAGCCCATTACTTCTTGTCCTATCTTCAGTGGACATGCAGAACAATTGTTCACCATCCTCTTTATAACAGCCCTTAACATATTCAGAGACTATTATCAGGTCCCCCCATTCAGTCCTCTTTTCTCAAGACTAAACATGCCCCTTTTTTAACCTTTCCTCATTGGTCAGCTTTTATCAACCTTTTCTCATTTTTGTTGCTCTCCTCTGGACTCCCTCCAATTCATCCACATCTTTCCCAGGACTCCTGCCTGTCCCCACTAGATCTGCAGCTCTCCAAAGCTCTGGTGCGTTGCAGTGACACAAACTACAAAACCTGGGGGAAAAAGCCAGCAGCAACGGTGCTGAGAAGAGGACGGGAGGCTGAGGAGAGAGCTCTGCTGTGAGCTGCAAATTCCAGCCACCCCCTGGGCCAGAAACTGACCCTGGTCTGTGGTGAGCTTAGGGGGCGAGTGCACCTCTGACTCTCCCTGGCCAGCTCAGTCAGGGAGCACTGGGGCTCAGGGCAGGAATGGGGAAAGGAGGTCAGATGCTGATGCCTACTTTTATCTTTCCTTTCTCCTCCTCTTAAAGAAACCTCAGAACCACACATGCTTTGGACACCCCTTCATGACAACCTCCTTGCTGGACAGAGGAGGGGATGGGCCGGGGCTCCCACTTGGAGCCCATAAAAACCATGCCAAGATCAACCAGAGGGGACGCTGCAGAGAAGCCAGAGGCCCTGCCCAAGCCCTCCCCACTGGGGGCTGAGTAATGGAACCATACCCTAGACATGCTTTTAAACAGAGGCACAGAGCGGTTAAGTGATTCAGACCAGGTCTACACTACAAATATAACTACATCATCACTCAGGGGTATGAAAAATCCACCTGTTGAGTGACGGGGTGGTTATGCTGACCTAAGCCCTGGGGCAGACAGGCTCTGTGGAGGGGAGTCAACATAGGCGCCGCTTCTCACCGAGGTAGCTGCACTCTCCCGACAGGTGAAGCTTTCCCACCCGCACAGTAGCGTCTTCTCTAAAGCACTGCAGCTGCACCAATGCAGAAGTGCTGCCCTCAACAAAGATCAGAGAGTGAGCAACAGTTCCAGTCCTGATTCCACACTGTCCACGCCTTGGCGTTCAGACCGGACAAACCCAGCTAATGAGGAGAAAAACAATTGCTTCTATGGCCCCTCGTTACCATGCTGTCTGAGAACCTCATAGTCTAAGGTACTTAGAGCCTCACAGCACTCCAGGAGACAGGGCATTGCGGCTAGCCCCATTTTACTGATGGGGAACTGAGGCACAGAAAGGCTAAGTGACATACCCAAGGTCACACAGCAAGTATCTGTCAGAGGAGGGCATTGAACCTGGCTCTCTCGACTCCCAGGCTGGCTCCCTAACCACTGTGCCATCCTTTTTCTTGAGGTAGTCAGAGGACATAATCCACACCAAGGAGGGTGAGGAGCTAATCCAAGGGGGAAGGAGGTGAGATGGGGTAAAATTGAGAGCATAAAGTGTAGGCTGAATATGGTGGAAGATTTCCTGAGGGCAAGGGTCAAAGGTCCTAGGGAGATTCCCTCCCCGTCCCCCCCCACGAGGGATGGAATGGAAACCTCATTACTTGACCCAGGCTGGCCAAAGCCCTTGAGTACAGTCCGCCACTAGAAGGAGATGGACAGGGGCATCTCATCCCTTCCCTCCACCTCTCCTTACAGAAGAGTCCATTACCGATGGCAGCCTGGGGACGAGAGCAGGCAGGCACCCACGTCCTCTCCAAGAAGAGCCCAGCAGCGACAGCCTAAGCCCCTGCAGGCACTCGGAGAGGCGAGGGCAGAGTAGCAGGATCCTAGAGGCTTTAGGAGCTCATTGCACTTGCAGACTGAGGCCTTCTCCTCGGATCACCCCAACCCAATCCACTGGAGATGAGCCGCATCAGAAGGGTGGGAATGTGGGGGTCATCCAGGCCTCTGTGTTCTGCATCCCACTCTCTGCTTCTCTAGCCATGTCGTGCTGCGACCAAGGCAGCACCAGGCCCCCACTGCCCCCATCTCCCTTTCCGTTACGTCTGGGATGAGGCCTAGTAAATTATTTAGAGCGAGACAGCAGGGCCTGACAGCGTCTGCTCCCCTTGTGCGGCCAGGAGTGTGCGAGGACACAGCTGGAATGGGGGGAGCAGGGGTGCTGAAAGATGCATGAGGGGAACGGCACTGAGCCAGCAGCACCCAACCGAGCTGGGCTTGTTTCCTTCACCATTGCCTCGCCAGCCCCCCTCCCCACGCAGCGGGGAGAGTCAGACACTGGGAAATCTCCCCTTTGTGTCAGCCGAGAACACGCCCTACCTACCCTGCCGATTCGACACCAGAGAGACACCTGGTGCATCAAGGCTCCCTCCCTGTGTGACTCTGGAGGCACAGATAGAAATCACCAACCTCAATCACGCCCAGCCCCGAGTGCAGGAGCAAGGTTCAGGAAGCGGTGAGCTGGGAGATGAGAGTGGTGCCCCTTCGCCTGGGGCCCACAGCGGTTAATTCCGGGAACAAAGAGAGATTGTGGTGGGGGAAGGGATGGCTGAGCAGAGGTTGGGACCTAAACGTTTAATCCACTCTGCCCTCATTGTTCCAGTTTAGGAATAACTCCAATCAATAACTGATGCTCCGTCTGATTTCCCATTACAGTCATCTCCCCGCGCAGCTGTGCCATTGACAGATACATGCTCAGAAGGGGGTTGTGGGGAGGGGAGGAGGTGCACTGGCGGGCAGTTCTCCTTCAGCCCCTCCCTGGGGCACACACACTCAGCAACATCCCCGCTGGCCTATGTGCACCACCAGGAACTGCTGTGCAGCAGAGAGGGAGAGGTAATGCTGTATTACAAAGAATTATTTCTGACTCCAGCTCCATTAGTCAAACACAAGTGATGCTCAGAAACAGACCGGTTCTTGACCTAGGGACCAGGAATGATTTCCATTTAACCTGCTGATCCTAACCACCTAGGGGAAGGATGGGCTCAGATGAGAGCTCCCCAGAGAATGAACAAAGAATATTTGGACTTTACACAGCCCTTTTCATCTGTATCTCTCAGTGCTCTTCACAAAGGTGGTGCTCTGCTAGTGGACACCCGGGGAATTTTTACTACTGCTGTCAGGAACAGAGTCACACCCTCATTTACTGGTCACTATTTCAGGGTTCATTTCCTTTCCGTGTTGGTCTCAGCCTTCAGGCTGAAGTTAAACTAGTCAGTTTCACTTTTGGTTCTAGTGGCACTAGTGTCAATTTCACTTTCACTAAGCACCAGGTTGCAAACATTACAGGGAAAGCATTTACTTTTGCTTAAGAAAATGTCGCGCTGGAATTTAAAATACTGGAAACATTTCTATTGTTCTTAATGTTTCCTAAAATCTTTTTTAATTATTTTCAATTTGATCTAGTGACATTCTCTTTAAAACAGGGGCAGATCCCTAGCATTTGTGTAAACAAACATTTCTCAAATTTAAAATGATACAAAACAACCTCGATAAAATAATGGAAGGGCAATGAAGTATAAGGAGGATATTTGGATGAGGCTGCATCAGGATACTAAATTAAGGCATCATTCCTTCCACCTGGAGCAAAGTTAAACAATCACACTCTGGGTATATACTGGCATTTAAACAAAAGACTAAGGAAGTGTGTTTATTTCGCCAAATGGACAGCGTCAGTTTAATTTTAGCCAAACACTTAAATTCTGTAAAAAAACAAGCTTTCGTAACACCTGAGTCCAATAGACACATTTTCACTTTAACAGAAAAAAAAAAATCAATCAATAATCCAATGAATATGGTTGTTTTAGAAGCCGCAGACATTACAGCATTAAAGCTGTAGCGCTGAGGCCCCTCAGGGGGTGGTGTTTTTCGTGGGGTGGGAGTGGCATGTCAAAGATGAGGACTCCTGACTCTGATGTGAAATTTCCTCTCTCTGCGTAAGAGTGAAACTGACTTCGCTGGATCTCCAAGCAGAGACTAACATATAAATAAAAATACTAACCCCCTCCCGCCCATGCTAAACAGTAACAAGCAAATCAACTGTTTGTTAAAAGTGAAAGAAACATAATCTCAGGTATTATTGGTAATAAAACAAATGTTTTTTTCCAGCAGATGATTTTAAATTTGATTTTACAAAGCGCCTGTCCGATATCGTGATATGGCTAGATTATGTCAGCACAAAGCCCAGAGAGAATAAAATAAACATCTCTCTTCTCCCTTCAGAACTGAGAAATACAAACCAGGTTTATTATAACTGACAAAGATGCACAGCCATACATGTTCTGCATAGCATGAAATTCCCACTGAAGTCAGCAGGAGTTTTCCTTTCCAAAAGGGATCTCTAGTCAGTTGTACTTTAATTTTAGGTATCCTGGCAGAAGTTACCATAGCAGGCAAAAGAATAAAACTTGGAGTCAATTTTTTTTTTAAATTGGAAGAGGTGTTAAGTCCTCTATTCAGAAAAACACTTAAGCATGTTTGTAACATTAAGCATGTGTTTCAGTTCCATTTTCTACAGTAAGACTTCAGCATGTACACAGCTGCTTTGCTGAATCGGGGCATAAAGTACTAACCAGTATGGTAAGAAAGTTCATGGGATTCTTATCATAATAAAATGGTACAGCACATTATGTCTGAGTAAACATCAAACAGCAGGAATATTGACATGATGGCAAGGACCTCTGAGCATTTATGCCCATCTGGGTTTGGAATGACATGAATTTGCAGTTAAAAATACCGAACATTGAAGGGGCTGCTGGCTCATCTTTCCATATGCTGTGATTATATGCATCACTTACAGGCCAAGGCACTGGGCAAACATATAACAAAGAGATGGTCCCCTGCCTCATAATCTAAGTTTCTGACTACAGACAACAGGTGGACACGATGCAGAGACGAGAAAGCATAATGTAGCTATGAGACAGTCTTAGCATGATAATCTAAAAGAGATGCTGTAGTTCAAACAGCAATGAGTTCAGGGACATCCTTTGGCCTGTGTTGGACAGGAGGTCAGACTAGATCACAATGATCTCTTCTGGCCTTAGAACCAACGAATTACACACTACCTGTCTAACCATATACATGAGTCAGTTATAGAAACACCACACAGAAGAGAGAGACTGAGGTTCTGGAGACCTGTGCTCTAACCTTGGCTCTCAGATTGCATCAGTGTTAGCAAATCTACTACTTCATACTCCTCTAGCACTGGTGGAAGTGGGGGAGACCACCCACCACAAAAAGCAGGGGCAAGACGTTGAATCTAGCCAAACTCAACCTGGATACAAGGGGCTTTTTAAAAAACAAAACAGTTAAGGTAATCAACCAGTGGAACTGTATTTCTAGAGGTGTGGTAATCCCTCCAGAAGCTTTAGATCAAGATTGGATGTATTTCTAAGAGAAATGCTCTAGTTCAGGGGTCAGCAACCTTTCGGAAGTGGTTGGCCGAGTCTTCATTTATTCACTCTGATTTAAGGTTTCGCGTGCCAGTAATACATTTTAACATTTTAGAAGGTCTCTTTCTAAAAGTCTATAATATATAACTAAACTATTGCTGTATGTAAAGTAAATAAGGTTTCAAAATGTTTAGAAGTTTCATTTAAAATTAAATTAAAATGCAGAGCCCTCCAGACCAGTGGCCAGGACCTGGGCAGTGTGAGTGCCATTGAAAATCAGCTCGCGTGCCATCTTCGGCATGCGTGCCATAGGTTGCCTACCCCTGCTCTAGTTCTACCACAAGGCGGGCTAGATTCAAGGGCTCACAGAATGACATCTCTTGCCTGCTATGCAGGAGGTGAGACTGGATGACTGCAATGGTCTCTTTGGGCCTTAACATCTAGGAGGCTGCACTTTCACCTACCCGTCATGGTTAGATGACATGATGGCCAAAACCTCTGAGCTCCCACCATTGCCCCCAAAGCTGGAAGTGCATCCACGATGATCTATGGGTCTCTGTTCCCCTGCATGATCCTGAGTGAGTCACAACCAATGGGTGCCTCAGTTTCCCCATCTGTAATATGAGGATAACATTCCCCAGCACTAAGTGTCCTCTCATGGCTGGTCTGAGTCATGGAACAAGTCTGCTGGCTGGTGCAACGGCAGTGTGTTTTTGCATAGGGAGGACTGCGGCTGGAAAATATCGGGTTCTAGTTAAATCATCGTGTGCCTAGAACTGCGCAGAATAAGGGGTCAGTGGTGCATTCGACAGCTCTTAGTGAATGGTAGAAAACCAGAGCGGAGAGCTGACCTTTCCCCACGGCCCCCCGGGTGGTTGAAGGTGAGGGAGAGACACAAATAGAGCAGGACTAGCAAGACAACACTTCAGCAAGCTGACAAAGCCAGAAGGGAGGGTTCATGCTTATAGTAACTGTGCTGACTTCCTGTCAAACTGCTCTCGGCCTCGGAGGGGAAAAATAACCATGCGCACGATGGAGGTGTTGGGGTGACAGATCTCAGTTGGATTTATTTGCATTAATACATTTGCTTCTACAGTTAGAACTGCCATCACTACGGCCTGCGTGGTGAGTTGGTCTGAGCTCTCCACTGCTTCCCCCGGTGAGCCTGCGTTTGCTAAAGGGAGGAAGGTTTAGGTGAAGGGGAAGGAGGTGGGGATTTGTAGCCTCCTTCTAGCTGGACCATGCCAGGCTCAGGCGCTCCCCCTGGTATGGTGCAGTGACCAGCTCCTTCGAGATGGAGAGCAAGAAGGAATGTTAATGGGGGGTTTCATTCTCTGAGCTAAGGGGACTGGGCAAACCCGGGTGATCTGGCCTTTCCTCAGAACAGCCAGAGCTGGGAAAACGTTTCGGCCCTTCTCTGCCTGGTGGAGCGGAAGGGTCACAGCTTTCATCCTTTAATATGAGTCTGTTTCTGCAGCACCAGACCAGCAACAGTTGGAGTGACGGCTGCTTGCTCCCCTTCCCTCACCACCGCTCCCACCAGGGCAAGCAGAGGAGGAATGAACTCCGACGTCCTCACACTATCAATTTACGACATAACAGCCTGCCCACTGGGCCTTGTCCAGCCGGGTGGGCTTGCAGCATCTGCAGAAGGCTACCAAGGCGAGGGACAGAATGGAAGGAAGCAGCGTCACTTACAGTGGTTGGTCACAGCTGACAAGTCACAAAAGTGACATATGGAAACATTCCCTCCTCGTCCCTAGAGATGCCGGGAACACGAGCAAAGCAGCAAGAATGAGGCCAAGGGGAGCCCAGGAAATAGAACCAACTCCCCCAGGAAAGGCAGGGATCCGAGACTGGGATTCCACAAGGACATAGAACAAGGTGGTTGGAGGAGGGAAGATGGCTGGATGGGCAAAGAAACAGGTGACAGAAGAGAGTGAAGGAGAGACATGCCAGCTCCATCATTCCCAAGCAATATGGGTCTCATCTACAGGAGAGCTTTAGTGGTAACCAAAACTGGGTTTCAAAAGGATGTAGCAAACCCAGTGCAAAACGCTGTGCAGACCCTCTGATTGTGGTCTAGGAGTGGCTGATGACACCTGGAGTCAAGCTGAAATAAACCACTCACACAGCCTTCTGCGCCTGGCACAACTTATCCTGGTTTTAATTCGGCCCAGGCTACTTTCCCACACTGCTAAGTGAGTGGGTCACTTCTATCATCATTAAAGCAACCAGCCGCTCCTTGCTTGGGTTCTGAGGGGCACAAGTGAACCGCGGTCTGCAGATGGCTGGTGCTAGCTCCATCTCCACTCTTCCAACTGCTTCTACAAACACCCAGGCTCTCCCCTGCAAAGAGTGCCCCAGATAACAGCAGAAAACAAGTTGGCTGCAGCCTCCACCCTACAGGGACCAAAGCCACCAGGGGAACACTTACGAATAGCTCTTCCTCCCGCAGCCTTACTCTTCGATGGAAACAACTGCTGGCGTTGGCACTGGGACACTGGGCATTCACCCATGGCCGGAAAACCGCTGGAGGATTCAGGCTCAGCCAATCAGATAACTGGATCAGTGGCACGACGTTGGCGGGAGGCATTGAAAAGGCCCCAGCCCGGCAGTACCAGCGGGCATGCTTTGTTGTTGCCTGTACCTGGGCTCTGGAGAATTAAACTCCCTGCTTCTGGTAAAGCGTGGGCGGTGGCTGAGCAAGATGCCCCTTCCTCGCCCCACCCTGTCCTCTCGGCCTTAGCTGGAAGGACTCTCTCTAAGGGAGAGTGGCAGTGCCCGCCCCAGGCCACTCAATCTGCTCTGTGGCAGGAGTAACCTGAGCAGTGGCACATGGCTCTCACAGCACCCCCTCCTAGCCCATGCCAACAACGTCCCACTCATACTACACTGCCCCATGCTTAAATAATTAACTCAGGGCCCCCTGGCCTGCAGTTACAGGCACCCTCACCCTGATTCTCCCTCTGTCTTTCATCCACTGCCAGAGCCAGTCACCCTGATCCCTAGCCTCCCTGCCAACCTCTCCCCCCACCTTAGATATGCTACAGGGTTTACCAAGAAGTCTGCCTGGGCCCTGGCACGAATGGCTGAGTACAGACCCTTCTCCCAAAAACCTGGGGCTGGCCCTGCATCCAATCCTTGGCCTCTCTGGAGGCTGCTGGCACTGGAAGGCAGAGTATCCAGCATTCAGAGCAGACTGCTGGGAAAGAGAATATGGTGGTGGTGATAGGAATGGGGTGAGGGGGAAAAACAGGGGGGGAAGGGCAAGGGGAGTCAAGAGGCCTGGCTTCTGTTCCCAGCTATGCCATTGATTTGCTGTGGGGTTCTGTGCCTCAGTTTCCCCTTTTATAAAATGGGGATGATGATAATTGCCACACATATGGAGCCTTTCAGCCGGGGGTCTCCAATGAGCATTAAGGACTAATACCAGCCTAGCATTGTCAAGTGCTTTGAGAGCCCAAGGCAACAGGCTCTGTATTATAAACTGAAGTGTTTATATTATTACTTATGTTTATTGTTATTAAGCCAGAGAAGGATTTGAGGGTTTTAATACTTAAATTGCTCCTTCTCCTTGCACTGAAAAAGAAAATCTGCTCAGACTCCTCGCTTATTGCACATTACGCACACACACACACACACGGCAGGCTCCCTCTCGCTTTGCTTGCACTACTGCCTCACAGATCCTGCTGTCTGTACCCAGACTGCACTTGCCGTGATATTAACATCAAGAGCCTGCTGGGAGAGTGCCGGTAGACACAAGCATGCTTCACCCCAGCTCATGGGGACCAGAACAACCTTGGCCTCCTGCTCCTGGACATTAATCTTGCAAGAAAAGTCAGGGGCAGGTGCTACGCAGAGGAAGGAAGAGGGGAATGTTGAGACCCAGAGAGAGGGGGATCCTGACAATTCTACCTTCTCCCCAGCTGAAGGCAGAATGTGCATTTGGCAGCCTGGATCGGCTCCAGATCACAGAGGCACTTGTCCCCTCTCCGAACAGGCAGAGAAAACAATCAGAAAATCACAGTAGGAAACTTGATTAAAACTCATGGGTGGGAGGTAGGAGGTGGGATTTACCTAGATTTGTGGTTTAAAATGTCTCTGATTACAGGAACTTGGGCGGGGGGCAGAGGGGGGAAGAGAGAAGAGAGAGAAAGGGTAGAAAACAAACGAAAGAAACCCCATAAACATGCTGTTGCTGTCAGGATAAACTGCAGGCTAGAATTCCACCAGGAAGGAACATGCCCTGGGGAAAGAAAGAGGTCATCCCAGTCCAGTGACAAACACACCAGTTGCAGAACAAGGGGTAGTTCAGGGTATTCAACATCTCCAGGGAACTGCTGGAAACTCAGCTGAAACCTTCACCAATGTCCCATGCTACCAAACAGCTGGCAGATGCCAAGCACAGTTGCCCAGTATGTCTTTGTACCTGAGAGGAGCAAAGCTTCCCCTCCCTCCAGTTATTCACACTCGATGCACCCATCTCACCTTGACACACTGGCAAAAGTACATGAGCGCTGCCTATCATGACGCTTGGCTAGATTGAAAAAATGCCCCACCTGCGCTCACTCACATGATCTTGAATACAATTTTGCCCTTAGTGTAGGCAAGGATTGCCAAGGTTAGAAATGTGGTAGGTCTTGTCTACACAGGGACACTCAGGAAAATTAATCTGAATTAGCTGAAGGTGTGAATTGAAAATGGACTGCTTAAATTGCATGAAGCCCCTGTGTAGACAGTTAAAGAAGCCTTAATTCAGTTTAGCTTCATTCATTTCCAAAGTGAATGAAACTAAATCAAATTCATACAGGGGTTTAATGCAGTTTAACTAATCCATTAAAAAACCTTAATTTTTCTCAGTGTCCTCCTGTAAACAAGCACTTCAAATGACCACGATGACCCTTAGCTGTCCACAAGCAGCTAACGTATCTTTAAGTAGGATTTGTTCCTGGATACGTGAGGTGCCATGTGTAACAGGACAGAATTAATTTTCTAACATGATGCATTTTCCCCACTACAGCACGGCCTCTCCATTTGTCTACTTGGACCTGAGTTTCCACAAGCGTAATCCACTGGTGTGTGTTACAGGCACTCCTCCACAAGTCTGTTACAGTGCTGGCTCAGCAAACACTGGCTCTTCAGATCACGCTCCAGCAACTCCTGCATTAATGGCATGTTGCCTTTACAGCAACGTGTCGAAACCTGCCCCTGCCGCGTTGCTGCATGGGACCTTGGAAGGGATAGGTGAATATCCTGTGTGATGGGGCAAGGCCAGATGGCTACAGTAAAGTACTGAGAAACAGGTATGTTAGCCCCAGGCTAAACAAATCCCTAGTACCCTGGTAACCAAATGGGAGTTGCTCCAGGTTAATCAAGGCACCTAGAGCCAATTAAGATCTTTCTAGAAGGCAGTAGAGATAGCTACTTTAATTAGAAAACCTGCAGCCAATCAAGGCAGGCTAATCAGGGCACCTGGCTGTAAAAAGGAGCTCACTCCAGTCAGGCAGGGAGGAGCGTGTGTGAGGAGCTGGGAGCAAGAAGGCAAGGAGCTGAGAGTGAGAGAGTATACTGCTGGAGGATTGAGGAGGACAAGCATTGTCAGACACCAGGAGGAAGGTCCTGTGGTGAGGATAAAGAAGGTGTTTGGAGGAGGCCATGGGGAAGTAGCCCAGGGAGTTGTAGCTGTCATGCAGCTGTTACAGGAGGCACTGTAGACAGCTGCGATCCACAGGGCCCTGGGCTGGAACCCGGAATAGAGGGTGGGCCTGGGTTCCCCCAAACCTCCCAACTCCTGATCAGACACAGGAGGAGCTGACTCAGACTGTGGGTTCCACAAGAAGGGAAGATCACTGAGGTGAACAAATCCGCCAATAAGCGCAGGACCCACCAAGGTGGAGGAGGAACTTTGTCACACCTGAAAGCAAATAAAGCCAACATTTGGGAAATCCAGGATGAGTGTGAGGGTCAGTGCTTCATTGCAGCAGTTTTTCTTTATTCTGATTCATTCAAAGACCCTAGTCTTAAATGTACTACAGAAGGGTGCACACAAAAATGGCATCTTTGAAACAGATCTAATCATTTAGCTGGCCATCTTCCCCTTGAATGGAACATTTTTGGGCACAGAGTTTACGCCTCTATGAACGTTTCATTGAACTCTCATTGCATCCCCTCCACTGGTGTCCAATAATGCAGTGCTGGAGGATCCCAGTCCAACCCCCTCGGAAGTCAAAAATAATCTTTCAATTGGTTTCAAAGGGACCAGGCCACTGTTCGTAAAAGCCATGTTATCACGAGAAATTGTAAAACCACAGCACACAAATACCCAGAGCTGAACTCAATGAGCAGTAAGAGGGTAGGCACGAAGGTAAGTGTTTGAAGGGGTGCATATGACAAGGAGAGAAAGGAAGTGTTTGGGGTGACACTGGGAGATAGAATTAGCAGGAAGGAATAGGATGAAATTAAGCAGTGGAATATTAAGGGAAGCTTGGTTTTAGCTGAAAACTATTCCCTGGAAAGTCCCATTGGTCAAGTCATTTAAATCCAGATAGGACAAGGCCCTTGGGAACACACATAAGGGAACAATCCTAGATTGGTCAGGATGCAGGGGAGAAGGGGAATAGCTGAGATGATCTGATAGATCTTTGCCATCTCTAATAGGTATTGATGGCCACCCAGCTAACAGAGGTATCAATGCGTCTCTTTGCCGAGTATCCCTGCTTTGTGATAGATTAAATTCATGCTCTAAGTATGCCTGGGCAGAGAGTTTAAACTGACAGTTTTCCTCCTGAAGTAAAACTTAGATCCATATTTCAAGGGAAGTGGGCACTGTCCCAGTGGATCAGACCAGTGATTCATGCAGGCCCTTATCCTGTCTCTGACACGGACCAGCACTATAAAAAGACAATTAAGAAGCAATCCTAAAACCTCCTTCCTTCTCCATGCCCCATTGCACTTGGTTCTGGAGCAGACCCTGAGCCATTCTCATTGAGAAGGGACCTGGGGTGTCACCACTGAATATGTAAATCAATGATTGGTGCTAAATGTGGGCTGGGAGGAGGGTATCTGTTCTTGTCTCTCCTTTGAGAGGAAAGCAAAAGAGGGAAACAAAGACCCCTGGCCAGGAGGGCAGGCGATGGGGAAGGAGCCGTGCCGTGCATGCACGTGCATCTGTGTGTGTGTGAGGACGGGAAAGGCCAGCATGAATTCTACAGGAGACTGAGGTGGATGTTGCCATGGAGACCAGTTAGGCCGGAGCTCCAGCTGAGACTCATCTGTGCACATTTGGTCCTCCACTTGGGCCCAGCCTCCCTGCCATCAATATTAATTACATCAGCAGTGTCTTGTTGGTGAGGGAGAAGGAATCTGCCACTTTCATGCCATTAGGAGAACAGCTGGAAGCCACTCTATCTAAACACGGGTGGAAACCTCCAAAAGCACAGGCTAGGGAAGCCAGACACCTAGATGTGTACAGACGCTCCCCGTGGGGGTTATGCAAGACCCGACTTACGCAAATTTGCACTTATGGAAAAAGTTCCATAAGCCAGAAACAGGATTTTTGAGTTGCTGAAATTTTTGCGTAACGTACGGGTATACGTTTCTGACTTACACAAAGTTCGAGTTATGCAATGCTTTCCGGAATCGAACGATTGCGTAAGTCAGGGGGCGTCTGTACATAAACATACAGATTCCTGCTCTCTTTAGAGCACATGGCTGGAACCACAAGGCCCGTCAGCTCCAGAGAGCAGGGCTCAGATTTCAACTTGGGTCACCAGTGCAGCGTGCGTGGAGGGCTCGTGGTGGACATCCCCAATGCTATGCCCTTTGGCACTGGCCCTCTCTGCTCAAGGACCCTGGTACTGGAGTAATAGTCGGACCCATGAGAAGATGAACTTCTGTCCACATAGACCTGAAATCCAAGTCATTTACATGTATTATATACTGGACTTGTGGGAGGTCATACAGTGATTTGTGTGAACTAATATGAACCGCCTGGTGAGTAGAGACATGGGTTCTGCTACTGTCCAAAGTCACCCAGAAGGCCAAGTCCCTGCCTTCTCTGTGCCTCAGTTTCCCCATCTGTAAAATAGGCATAACGATACTGGATGCCTTTTGTAAAGTGCTTTGAAATCTGCTGCTGAAAAGCGCTATATATGAGATAGGCACTATATATATACGTTGCATCCCATGCTGCATGTAATATTCACTTGACAGTCTATGCATGTGACACATGTATACCCATTCCTCAGGAGTTGCTTAGAGCTTGATCTGCACTGGCAGAGTGACCCAGAGCAAGTCTGCACTGTGCCTGCCACCTCCCAACCCTTTGCTGCAGGAATCTGCCCAACTCGGCTCATTTCCATGCTCCCTAGTCAGAAGAGCTGGCGTGGGCTCTGATGATCCTAGGCACAGGGCAGGAAGCGATCAAGTCTTCATTAGGCTGAGATGGGGAGATGATGGGAGCAGATGAAAGAGAGGGGTGACAGAGTAATTAACAGTGGGACACGAATACACAATTGCCTGCAATAGAGGCACTGACACAAGGAGCCAGGTTATCACATTGGCAAGTGCCACACCCCTCCCTGGCACTGGAAGGCACAAAGACAATGTGAGCTAACACAGTCCACGCCTGGCCCACTCTGGAGTGGGCTCCTTTTACTCCATCTATCTCCATAGTCCCTCTTTGCCCTTAGTGCTTCACTAGCTTTCGCACACAACCCCACTGAAATGGAGCCCAGAGGGTAGAAAATAACCTACCCCAACATGGGGGAGAGGGGAAAATGCTGGCTAGTGATGCCACCACAAACTCTGGCTGTTACAAAGAGCCCCACAGAAGCCCTAGTAAATAGATGGAGCAGGAAGGACCCCTCGCTTTAAAGTCATGTCTGAAAGACCCACCAAATAATGGGCAAGGTGCTTGTCTGCATGGGAAGGATGCAGGGCTCAGACTCAGCTGTTGGGACATTAACTCCTATTACCAGAAGGCCTCGGGATTTCAATCCCTTATACTTAATTCACTAGCCTAACCTCTCCAAGAACCTTACCGCAAGGGCAGCTCAGGACGGCAGCCCAGGGGATCCCTGGGAAACCATGCACTTCCTCCCTTCCAGGCAGCCTGGTAATTCCCCACTCTTTCAATGGTAAATGAGTACACAAACAGAAACACGCACACACACGGCAACCAACAGGGCACAATAACCATGCTCCCACCAATTACAGCACCAGCTTGCCATTGCCCTGCTGCCGCAGAAGCGCTTTATGCCACTTTTGTAACTGATACTAAAAACAGAAGCCTGGCCCATTCCGTGCTCCAGTTTTTCCCACGTTTCAAACCAGTGCAGTCCCTCTCTGCTGCAACTGGCATTGTCCCGCCACCTGTGTCCACACTAAGCAGCAAAAGGAGGAGTGAAAGGAAAGGTGGGTTACACACATTTCGCTAATCAAGCAGGCATTGCGGGGGGAAGTTTACCCAGATGTCAGAAGTAAAGCTGAAGACATCTACGGGCAGGCAGCAGAATGGTGGCAAGCTGCATTGCGTGCTGGAGCAATGGGGTGGGGCAACGCTTGGGGTGGGCGGTGCTTAAGTCTCATGTTCTCGTTATTCGAGACATCAAAGTCACTCTTGCAAATCAAACACCGACCTGGAATCTCTCTCATTAATTTGTCACAAGTCCCATGGTGAGAACAGCTCTGAGCAGGCTGACTGACTTCTAATCATCCACAGAATTAATCAGCCTGTTTCAGGGATGGATGCAGGTCAGAGGTGCATTCCACCGTGAGTTTGGCATCAAGGCCTTTCTCAATAACAAGCTCCAACCCGCCGCCCTCACTAGAAATAAACACAGTCATGAGCAGAATCTGCTCCGAAGGAACGTTTAGCAGTGAAACCAGAAGAAACGACTTGACACGTGAAGGATACAGTCAAATGAAAAGGAAGGTAGTGTATACAGCGAGCAGGAGAGAGGAGGGTGAGAAAGAAATGAGTCATTTTAACCTGTTCTCTGCTGTTGAATCCACACTTTGCAAAATTAGCCAGAGTGAGGATTCTGGAAGAAAGGCAAGAAGACTGACACTGACCTCCTTTGTAAAGGGATGAGGCGACAGCTGGAAAGCATCACATGAGTCTGGAACATTCACTAGTAATACGTAGCTCTCAAGACTAGTCTTCAATTCCATGGTCTGACAAACCCACCCTCTGCCTCTCACTAGCCTTGCCCAGACCGCATGGTCAATCAGCACTCAGCTTTTGACCAGCCCCGCTACTGGCTCCTCCAGGGTATGGTAGGGGTAGTCTTTGGATTTGGGCCAGATCCTATCATGCTGGCATTGGTGGTGGCTCAGGTTTCTTTGTCTGCTGCTCATATTAAATATTAAACATGGCAAAGGCACCTTAAGGCTACGCTGACCGGAGTGGAGTTGCTGGCTTTAATTACCCAAGATCGCACTCAAATATGCATCGGCCCGACCGACAGCAATGGCTGCTGTGAGCTGGAGCCATCATGAAAGTTCTGCTTGCGACACATCATGTACTGAGGGCTTTGTCATGAATGTTATAGACAGAAGAGGCTCGCTCGGGGGGAAAGAGGAGAGCCCAACAGGCATGGAATAGGCAGAAGCCTTGCCCAGCCTTTCGTGATTAGCTCCAGTTTGGGGCTTGGCCCTGTCTAAGAAACAATGACAGCTCCTGCCCCAGAGACTTTAGGACAGACACAGAAGACGAGATGACTTGCAGAGCCGGAAGCGAGTAGCTCTGCCTCATTGAAGAGCTCCAGCACTCTGGATCTCCTGGTCCTGGGCTCCCTGCAAAGCTCTGCCAATACACTGCAACCTCTGGCCTATAGCCTTCTTTTGCTCCTGTACAGGGAGGCTACCAATTTCACTGGGTAAGGTGGCAATTTTAAATAAAGGGCACCTGGCCACTAGGGGCTCTCCACCGTGACCCACTGTAGGTCCAATGCCAGTTCCTCAGTGGGGGTGTATTAATATCCTAGTTCACTGCAGCAGCCTGCCCCACAGTGAAGCGAAATCTTCAGTCTGGCAAGAGGCACTCAGGAAACCTAAATTTGCATGGTGCAAATATGCCCAGTCTGACAGGGTGACAACTGTGCACCACGGAGCCTCCTCTTCCTGGCCAGCATTTGACCTATCACAAAAACAGCGAGTTTCTCACGGTGTCACAAAGATCGTGGGGTGTCCGTGGGAACACCGCTGTCACTGCTGGTGAACGGCGGCGGGGGGTAGAATGGCCTGAGGAAACACATGAGACAAACCTGGGATGAAGGGACTGGAATCAGTGACTGAAGTGCCAAGTCCAGACTCTGGCACCCTGCAGGCTGGGTTCTCAATCCAACGGTGACAGCCAAACTGTCTCGATTTGGCAGCGGCTGCTCACAGGACCTGCAGCAGTGCCCCCTACTGGAGAGGCCAAGGGCCAGCTGGAGGCAGGGCGGCCTGCTGGAGGGGAACTGGAGTCAGGAGAACTAGGTTCAATTCCTGCCTCCACTAGTGACCGGGTGGTCGACTTCAGCAAGTCACTTCCTCTCTCCACGTCTCTGCTTTCCCTCCCACACTGCGTCCAGCACATCTGTTGGACCGTGAGCGCTTTGGGGCAGGGACTGTATCTCTCCATGAGTCTGTACAGCGCCTAGCACAATAGGGCCCTGCTCTCAGTACAGGTAAGTTTTCCCATGCACCTTCCCATCAGCCAGTCCTCTCCATGCCAGGAGAAGCATCATTTCTCCCAGGCACCCACCCTCTTCTCTCAGCTCCAGACCTCTCCACTCCTCCCCAGCTCACGCCCCATTTGTACTGGAGCCTGTCCCAATTCAGTGCACCAGGGACAGTTTCTGAACTACGTTCAGCATGTGCCATCTGCACCTGCAGCGCTGCAAAGGGATGATGAATGCCGTTAGCATCTGCACGGCTGTTTCCAGCAGAGGGGCCAATACGGTTGTCCTTATGCAGGAAGACAAGTTGCTTGACTTGTTGCTCCCTCAAAGACCCTGGAATGCTGAAATCTGTAACGAAGGCCCAGGCTCAAATCATATAGGGGAAGTAGCCAAGGATCCTACACTGAATCACGCAGCTACAGGATGAAGTAAACTGTCCCACAGGGTCACTAGAGTCAAGTACAAAGCTGCAAGGAAGCTTATTCCAAACCCATTGAGTCTTCTCAGCTTCCACAAGATAGAAGCCAGTGCCAGGCACAAAATGAAGCCAGCAGGAAAACCTCACATAAAAAAACGAAGCAAAGTTCGTTCCAGGTCTGAGCGGATGGTTTGTAGTAACACAACAGTTGGCCACATAAGGACTTGAGAGGAGGATTCCAGCATGCTCCCTGCTCAGCAGAGGCTAGGAACACGCATGGGGGAAGAGAGCACCCAATTTCTTTGACAGTAGCTTTCTGGACACAATTCTCCATGACTATGTGGCCCATAGGACAATCAGCCAGATGGTGGGATAAGTGGAGGGTTTCCAAGGTGGGGTGGGTGACTGCGCTGATATTGCCCGAGCGAGGATCCAGGATCAGACAAGACAAGGCAATACAAGCTTGACAGTTCTCCCATCTTCCCCTTTTCCCTGGATAGTTAAATCTGGCAACATGAAAGTGCATAAATTGATCCTCAAGAGACAGCTAAAACTTCACTGCAAATGGAGAGGGGAAAAAAATACTCTCAAGAGATCAAAAGTGGTGTCTAATAACCACTGCTACTTCCCAAAAGCCGAACAGTAAGATGAGCTATGTTTAGCATCTATTCTCTCTCCAGAGCAACCCTGAACCAGTGCGAACTGGCTGAGCCGAAGCGTGCTCTGCCGCAGCAGAGCTCCTGGGGTGCACAGCAGAGCCAACATCCCAGAACAAGTAACAGGCACGTTTCTACTCCACGAAGCAGCAAGGAATGGCCCTGAGTGGCTGCTGCTGACAGACAGTGCCCTGCCTGCCTCTGGCAGGGGGGCAGCCACATTCTAGGTGCCTAGGAGAGCCATCTCCACCAGCAGCGAGTCCACACCAGGAAAGCCACAAGCAGAGATAATGGAAAGTTATCCAAGTAACAAGTAGCTTTGCCAGTCCTGGACAGGGTCCTTCCACAGTCACCCTGTACCATTTCCATAGCCTGGCAGTGGATTGGTTTCATGTCCTTCTGAAAGGTCCCATTCTGCTTCCATGGGAGTTGTCTACCTTTCTTAGGTGCTTGCAACAGTATCTGAGTGCCCTGGTCTTTAACCCATTTATGCTCACAATACCCTGGTGCAGTAGGAAATTACTAATCTCCCCATTTTCCACACAGGGAACTGAGACACAAAGAGGCTAAGTGACATGTGCAAGGTCGTGCAGGGAGTTTGTGGCAGAGCTAGGAATTGAAACCAAGTCTCTTGACTCCCAGGCTAACACACTAACCACTAAGCCATTCTTCCTCATCTTCTAGCCACTGACTGACAGGATCAGCTACAGGCCCAGGATGGCATCTTATAGTCGTTACCATCCTAACAGACCACTGCCATGGGATTACTGACTTCATCAGTGACCTTCCAGTGGGGTTCATTCTGTCATCTCCTTCTCGGGGGTTATTGAGAAAGAGAGGCGGGGGCCTACTAGGGGAAATCAAACATTCTTCCTCCCGAACCACACTGGTGCTTGTTAGGTTTTCTGTATTCCCTTTCACCTTTCAGGTATTTGTGCTTAGAACAACAGCTCTCTTCTCTCTCCTTCCACCCCCCTTTTCTACAAGCAGAGCTCTCCTAGGATTTCAGCCTATTGCCACAGGAATTATTCACGATTAGAAATCAGCAGAAAGCTGTACGTTTACCACTGTAACATCAGTGCAGGATCCAATAGGCTGGGAAGCAGCCAGGCCCCGCCATGGGAACACAAAGGGTCTTGGGTCACCAAGCAAGTGTAACAACGCAAGCGTCTGATTGACTTTGGAGGGAGTTGCGAGCGCCCATTTCGTCTCAAGATCAAGCCCCTTAGCTGTGGCACAGAAGTGCAATGAAAACGGATCAGTAGGTCAATATGCCCGTCTATATTTTAATAAAGTCTTAGGGAGCTGCAAGGCTGTATGTAATTAAAGGGAGCAGCTGGCAGGGGGTGGGGAGAAAGTTGCTGAAGAACCCAGTATACAAATTTAACCTTGCACAAACAGAAAGGGCCATTTTTTTCTGATGTGAGGTGTGACAAAATTCCTGCCATGCTCTGATTCCCCTGACTTCTCCTCATACCCCCTCGGCCAGGCGTCTCTTCAACTTTCCCAGAAGGAAAGGAAGGACAACTAGCTCTGCCGTGAGAGCTGCAAGGGCCATAGCCAGGGCCTGGCCGCGTGTTAGTTACAGGGCTGCTGCAGAGCGAAACAGACTGAGCCACCCAGAGGAGTTCTGGGGAGGTCACAAACCGAGCGAGAATCCAACATGGTGGGGTTTTAACCAGATGCTAGGCTAGTAGGTTATTAACAGACTGGCAGAAGGTTGGTTCTGGCCTTGTGCTCATTAGCCACTACCTGAGCACCACGGACAGCTTCTGGTCAGAGCCTGAAACCATTACAGGCTTTCTCCAGCATCTTGGGAAAATTACCCCCAGCTTCCCCCAAAGCCTTCAGAATATACACCCACCCAACGCCTGCGACATAAAACAAAGCAAAACACCCACTGCCTGAGCACAGCAACTGACCCTCTGGGAGGCCTCGAAGTTCTAGTCAGTCAAAGAATTTTAGGCGTCAGTGGATTTTGTAGGCATCTCCCTTCCCCCACTGCTTAAGCCCAAAGCTAGTGGCATGAAGGATCTTAGTACCATGCTAGATGATTCCCCACCAGCAGCCTCATCCCGGTTTGACATGACAGCTGGTTTCCACGGCAACGATTCCCCCATAAGGGAGGACGGGGAATTTGGGTAGAGGGAAAACAAGACTCCCTCTGGTCCCCGCTGTGATCCAGCTTGCACACAAATTGCCTTTCATCGCTTACAAGTTGTGAATTGCCAATAGTGATTGCTTAAAGCTCCAGGATGAAGCCTGTGGTCAGCAGCTACACTCCTCTGGCACGCTGGAACACAACAGTGAGGGCTTATCTTCACGTACAGCACTGCGGTTGTGAAGATGCTCCTATGCAGCCCGTTGGTGTAGTTAATCCACCTCCTCGAGAGGCGGTAGTGGTGTCGATGGGTGCAACTCTCCTGTCGGCAGAGTGCTGCCCACACGAGGGGTCAGGTCAGGAGAACTACGTCGCTCAGGGGTGTGGATTTTTCACATCCCTGAGCACTGTCGTTATCCTGATCTAGGCTGCAGTGTAGACCTGGCCTAAGTGTAAAACTCATCTGGGGGTGGGGGAGGACAGGGCTTTCCCCGAGGTCAGTCTGAGGCTGTGCAATGGACTCCCCCAGGAGCGAAGGGCCATCACAACCCCCCCCCCACCTTCCGCTCCAAGTGCATGCTGCATTTCTTTGAGCTGCTTTCTCTAACACAACCCACAACCTTTCGAACACAAGACACTTCTCTGCACATGCTGCTCTACACGTGCTTCTTTTGGGAGAGACTGAGAGACCAAACAACCCGGGACAGATGTGTGGTCCACTGCTCAAAGGCACTCGGACAGGGGTGGTGAGAACGGCAGTACAAGAACCTAGATAGAATAGGAGAGGAAGGCCAGCAAGCCACTCACCTCTTTCTAAATTCACCCATCAGAGAAGCAAAATGAACTGGGACCGCTGTAAAATAGGGAGAACGGTACTGACCTACTTTGCACACCCACACCCCCCCCCTGCTCCAAACAGTTTACAATCTAAAGAGAGAAGACAGAAAGGGAGGTTTATTATCCCCTATTTTACAGATGGGGAACTGAGATCCAGAAAGATTAATTGACTTGCCCAAGGTCACATGGTGTGTCTATGGCAGAGGTGGGAGTTCACTCCAGATCACCCAAGTTCCAGGGCAGAGCCTTCACCACAAACCCATCCTTCCTCTCAGATATTTTTGCCCAGACTTTCTTTTGCAAGACATGAGCAAACTCACTCCACGCCAGCTGCAGGTGCCACATGGACTGTCCGAATAGCCAGCACCACAAAAGGCCAGAGGGAGGAGGACTAAGAACCTTGCATGATTTCTCAGCCAAAGTCAGTTATCCCTCCAATTACATCTCTCTCTCTTTTTTTTTTTTTTTTTATTAAGGCAGTTAAATTAAGCAGTCAGAAAAGCCGCAACTCTCGCCCAGCACTGCTCTGGGTAGGGCAGACAAGACCCAAACCACTGACTCCTTGAGTCTGAAGCCAGGTTTACGCTCAGCCACAAAGTCTATAAGACAGAGAGAACCAAAGCTTCTGCGCAGATGGCTGAGCCTCCGCCCCCTCTCCAACACTTTAGACATTGAACAGATTCTGCCAAGCCAGACAGATAACCCCTTCCGGTTCCTGGGCTCCCAAACTGTTTGCACTGTCAAGTTCCTAGGCAAATTTCCAGGCAATAACTGATAGCAGAGAAAGCCGGGGATGTGTTTGGAAGAAGGGGAAAGAGAGAATGTTTTCTGTCTCTGCTGAAACCCCAAGCAACTGAAGCATAAATGTAATTACATCATGTGTGTGTGTGGGGGGGGGTTCTCTGTAAAGTGAATTTAGCACTGGTGCAAGGCACTGGACTCATGTCCCCACACACTGAGGAACAGTGATTACCAGCACTGTGATTTTTATATTTTTGTTAGTGCGCGGGTGGCAGCACCGTGGGCTTCCCCCACTCAGCACCCAGCTAAGCTGTCTCTGCCTGGCATTGGAGGCGTCCCCATCTAGGGAAGCAAGACAAGCTCTTTCACCATCACTCAGCGCAGGCCCAGCGAGGATGAGGCAGAGAAAGAAAACAACTGCTGATTCTTTGGGGGGAGGAGCGGAGAATATTTTGCAATACAACCCTGGCACTAACCAGATTCTAAATACATAGCACCACCGCCTTCCATCCCCGCCGGTATCCACCAGCGATGCTGCGCGCATGTAGCTAGATGGGGGCAGACTACGATGCAGAACAAAACAGGCTGGATTTCCACCCCAGGGCGCAGAGGCTAAGGGGAAAAGGAACGGTCAACAGTCAGCAATGCAGCCGAGGCCACAGCGATGCTCTTGGCTACCAGGATCCAGTCAGGATCCTCAGCACAGCACTGCATGCAGGAGAGAGAGCCCCACCGGCCAGTCAGAGCCAAACGGTCAGATTTATGGCTCTTTGGGATTTAATCGGCTAACTGATTCTCAATGCAAAAGAGAAAAGCCGCTTGCAAAGCAAACACCGCCACCACCACCCCCTCCGCCCAGCCAGCCACTGCTCTGCAAAGCCTGTATTTATGGGGCTGCCAGGCCAGAGAAAGTAGTTTTTCCAATATTTAATTTATCAAATAGCTCGTCTCCTCGTGCATTGTGGTCGGTTTTATGGGTCTATAAACAGGCGCTTAGCGCACTGCCTGGGCCCTGTGGGGGAGGGACCCGCCAGGCTCCAGCCACCCTCATCAAACCAGCGGGAGATTGAATGGCCAGATCTGCAGCCTCCTTCTCTTTCAACAGCTCCCAAAGCCATCAGCAGCACTGGCGTCCATCCCCGAGCCCTGGTGAATAACTGGGAGGGTTCCCCTGTGGGCTGGAAACACCCCAGGGGACAGCACGCTGGTCAGAGGCACATTAGGACTGAGAGCAGTGGGGGATGGTCTCCCTCTCCCAGCAGGAGTGGAGGAGACAGTGACGTAGCCTCAGGGTTTAGGAGCAGGCCAGGGGCTTCCCAAGAGCAGCAGCTCAGCACACATGCTTGATCCAGGATGCCACTGAGCTCGGCTGTCTTCACCCTGGGGAAAGGAGCAGCGACTGCCCCCCAGGGTTCAGCCTGGGCTCCGAGGATATCCAGGGGAAGGAGCAAATACTGATGATAGGCCCTTACGTTGCACCTCACATCCTGAGCGGCCCCCTTGGAGAGAGATTGGAGAAATGAAGGCACAGAGGTCGAGGGAGTCGCCCAAGGCCGTAGGGGCTAGATCAGAACTCCCAGGTCTGGGCTAAGTGAAGCAGAGCGAAGGCCATTTACCCTTTCCCCATGCCTGGGCAGTTGCGAGCTATTCCTTGCCACACGTAGGGGGAAAGATGGGATCTGATGTCACAGGTGCCAGGCCAGATTCTGGGCTTCCCATGAGAGCATGAGGTGGGGGGAGGAGGGGAGCTGAATGCTGGCTGCACTCCCCGCTCTGACATCACCAGAGCTTCGGTTGTGGAGCGTGGGGAAGGGAAGTCAACACAAGAGGAAAGAAGGGGGGAAATGTCCCCCGATGCCATCTGTCCCAGAGTAGGGCACTGCAGGTCTGATTAGCACCTGGCTAACAGAGCAATAGGAGGAATCAGACAGACTCATAAGACAGCCCAGGACTTACCCCAAGGGTATTTAATTAGCAGCCATGTGCAGCCGATGGATTGAGTTGCATACAGCGCCGAGCACACTGTACGCCCTTCAAAAACCTGGCAAGCCATAAAGCATCCTGGGCTCAGGTTGCCATGGTCCCCAAGCAGGAGCTGGGTGGTGCCACAAAGTCACCTTCCATCCCTTCCCTCTCTGGAGAGCTGGGCTCAGACTTGTTGCAAGTCACTCGTGAAATGAGTTGGGTGGCCTCACAAAGCCGGAGAGCATGCCATGCTTGGCACTGTTCGCCAGGGCCTGGGATCAGAAGGACCTGCCAGAGGACAGGAGGGAGCTGCGGGGACACAGTGGGGAGGAGACCCGGGAAGGAGGTATCTGAAGGGGTGAAGCACATTGACGGGGCTGTGAGGGACTGCAGTGCACTAGAGATACTGGCACCACACCCATCTGCATTTAGCCCCTCATTCCCATGACCACTGACGTTCCCGCAGAGGGATACGTGCTCCGTGGCCCTTCCGAACAGCAGAGCGTGCCCAGCACGGGGGACAAGAGAGGTCTATTTGAACTTCCCACCACACAGGCAGAAATCGCTCGCCCCACGCGTGACGAGAATTGCTTTGCGTCACCCCTGCTGTTGTCTCTAACATGCTGCCGGCTGGGTCATCCGCGCTCCATGCAGGTCTTACTCGCAATTACCCAAGTGGAGACAGGTTCCAGAAACTCAGCAGAGCAGCCCCTGGTGGGAGGATGAGATGGAGAGGGGCGGGGAAGAAATCTCAGGCTTGGCCTAATCCATCAGCCAACTGCCTCGTCCCATATATTCCACCCGACTGGCCAGAAATGCCACTCCCCTTCCCCCCCACACCCCTTCCCTGCTTTAAAAGGGGGACAGTTCCCTTTGCCCAGTTACAACAGCTCCATTACACACACACACCAGTTACCAACTCTAGAAATGGATGCTAAAAATGACTGCCACGTTCCAGCCACAAGCACTGCAAAAAGACCCTGTAACGCTCACCATCGATGTCACTCGAGGGGCCGATGTGAAAGCCAGCTCGCTCTCTCACATACACCCCTCTGTGCCACACCTGTCAACAAAATCCCTCCAGAACATTTCTGCTTCCAGAGGCTGACACACAACCACCCTTTAGCTCCCATATTCAGACAAGCCGTTCCACCCCTCCCCAGCCTTCTGAAAAAAAGGGAGCTGCATTAGACAAGTGAGACTCTATGGGACAGATCCGCAGCTGGCGGAAGTGGGCACAGCTCTTCTGGCTTTGGTGGAACCACGCAGGATTTCAACCAGCTGAGCGCTATGGCAAAGATCGACAGGGTTCCCACCTGTCCAACAGCAGGGACAATGGCAGGGTTCCGTATCTGGGAGAGAGAACAGCGTGAGTCACCCCAGTTTGGGGGAAGGGAGATGTCGCTCCATAAATCAGTCTGTGGTCGAGGAGTTTTCTAGGGTAGAGACTTGTTCTTTTAAAAATCTCCAGCTTATTGCTAATAAATGACACCTTTGCGCTCGTCAAACACTCCTCTTCCAGTGGCTTCTCACAGCTGGTGGAGGCCTCACAGGAAGGGCAGACTGGGAACCCCCTGGACACTCAGTCTTACCCTCAATTTCAAAAAGATTCTTGGGGCTGGGGACAGGGGGGAACCTCTGGTTTTCCTGTATGTGTTTTGGAATTTTCAGAGGAAGGCCCAGTTTTATTCTCTCATCCTAGCCCCACAACACTGGGCACGTGTGGTTGGGTGGGTGGGCATCACCCCACCATGGAGCTTAAAAGGCAGTTTCATTCTCCAGCCATTCCCTGCAGAGAGGAACCCAAATTCCAAACCTTGGGTCCAAAATTTGGAGCCAGCTTCCTCCAAGAATCCAGGGTTTCAGCTCAGCCCACCTTGCTTCATGCTTTTTAATGAACCATCATAACCACAAAGTCTTTCAGAAGAAATATGGACTCTTGTTAACCTCAGTTATGCAAAGAGAAGATGGAAAAAATTCACGCATCCCACTGGACCAGACAGACGTGACATGATAGAAATTGTTCCATCGGAGCATCTTATTGAGAAGATTAATGACACAAACGGAGTTTTAACGCGATACGGTCGTTTCCCTTATCTAAAAAGAAACACAGACATGTACCGGAGCGGGATGTGATGCAATGGGAGATTGTGAGGGAGGCGGCATCGGGAGGATAAGCTCAGCTTTCCAGGATTTTGGTTTGCTGCTTCTCTATAATATAGTCTCACGTCTAGCTGGGTATCACTGTTTGAAAATCCAGATACTACATTTGAAAAATAAACCTAACCCAACCCAAAACAGTGTTAGGGCTTCAGGATGAAAATATAGAACCACATATCCCCAGCTGGTGTAAATGGGAGTAAACTCCCTGGAGTCAACAGAGCGATGCAGATTTGCAAGAGCTGAGATCTGGCCCAGAATGTAAAGCAGGAACAACCCAGAAGAGCGGCACTCTGTGTGAAGCAGAGTTGGAGAAAAAGCAATTGACAGCGCCTGCCGGTTGCTATGCGCTCTGTCAGTGCTGCACATATTCGCAGCGCTCTGACAAGGTACCCCACCCAGGAGTGCCTGCCTGCTGACTGATGTCATCACCACCCCACACAATCAACTGCTGCCCGAGAACAATGAACATGACATCACTACTTCTGTGTCCCAATTTTGTGGTAGTGAGGGGAGCTGGGAAGGGCCCAAACTCTCGTATAAAAGAGAAAGATTCCGTCCCCCTTCCCGCAGTGTCTTTCAATAGCTAGCAAGTTGTGAGAACAGGGAGTGGGAGGGGGTAAGCGGTTTAAAGTTACAAATGGAAGAGGCCCCCCCACAATTAAAGGTAGGACAAATGCAACTACATGGCCAAGTTACAGTAGGAGTGTCTCTCTAGCTTCATTCTTCTATAGCTACCAGTCCCATAGTACCCGAGCCCGACCAGCCCTTTAACTGGATTAGGAGACCCAGGTATGGCCCAGGCGACTCTACAAACGAGAGCCCCCATCCTGCAAAGATTTGCGCACGTGCTTTACTTTAAGCACAGGCGGAATCCCATGGACATTGACGGACTACAGCTGAGCTGAAAAATTAAGCTTGCACACAAGTCTTCGCAGGATGGGGGCCTATGCAGATGAGGGGTGACTGATGCCACCGGGTTCCCTGACGCAGTCCTGTACACACAGGGCCGGGGAGTTGATCTTGTAAAGAAATCTGCAGTCCTCTTTCTCCACGCTGCACCCCAAAGCGCCACAGTGGAGCGGGAGGCGCTCCAGATTTTTATCAGACGCATTTGAAACGTTTTAGGCGCGCAGAGAGGGCCCTCTTTAGGCGTAAACCGTGCGCATTTCCACCTCCTGACGGGGGACTCAGTGGAATGTGTCAGCTGCATGGGCTGGGTTATTAATATTACAGAGCCCTGAGATGGGAGATACACCTACGTTCCTTTTTATTTTTGAATTACACGTCTTCTTGAGTCCAATTATAGATTAATGACATTTTATCTGGCATCTGTTTCTCTCCCATCTTCCTCTCCGCCCTGAGAAAGCAAGTGAGAGACAGAGAAACTAACATGCTATAATCGGCTGCATTTTTAGATGGGGTTATCTGTGCATTCAACCAGTGAAACATGGATAAGGTGATTGCACAGAGTGTAGGGAGAAAATGAGGCCTTTTTTCTACCAGGGAAATAACACTGGGCTCTGGGGAAGGGGAACTCCACTGAGGCAAGGAGAGTTAAGATAAAGGGATAGCGGGGAATCCAGGAGCAGAAAGTCTTCTGGCTCCATCAGGGAGGCAAATAACCCCAGGGAAGGGGAGAGTGTTAGGGTCGACATTTCTAAGCATCCAGCTGGCTCGCTGTCAAGAAAGACATTTATGACCATGGCAGTAAAAGGTACCCGATGCCCAGCTGCAAACCAGTTTCCATTTTGCCTCTCATGCCAGGAGGATATTCAAAGGGCTGTGCCAGCTGCAGTCAAAGCCTGACAGATTTTGTGCAGTGTTAGTATAGCAGTACCAGCAGAGAGCTCAAAGGTGCGATGGGCCATGGTGACTCAACTTCCCCAGTGTCTCCAAGACCTGGAGCCTTTCCCAAACTAGCCTGTATGTCCTAGGGATGTGGCTTTACCAACAAAGTTAAAGAACAGCTCAAACCTTCACCCTAGGCTTGGCTGCTTCAAAGGTTCCTCCTTTCTGGACTGTTCAGCCCACACCCTATGTCCCCTCTCTCTCCAAAAGCACCTCTCACCTCTTATATCCAGAAAAGGCACTGAGCCATCTGCCTCAGTGAGTCTGCAGAACCCACTAAACCCTTTCCCAGTTTCAGAGAAGCACTGCCTGCCTGTTACCCATGCCTACGGGGGGAGCAATGGGCCAAGGTTTGTGGCACATTGGCAGGAGGGAAGCTTGTACAGCTGCTGCCTATGCTGTGGTTAAGCAGAGGCCTTCAGTCTCTGGTCCTTTTGCCAGCAAAGACTTGAGAAAAAAGGATTTTTGTAAAGATGTTAAACCAAGAGCTTGGATTATTCTGCTTCTTGGGCAAGTTCTTGGGTTGTTCCTTTCCGAAGCCTCAGAACTTGTGAGCTTAATGATACACTGATGAGACAATAGAGATCACGAGGGGGAGAATTGCTCCCACTCCTCCTGCACACTAACCCATCACCTCCTTGAAAAGGGGCTTTCCCTGGCCATCCTGCCTGGAAGTTTCTGCATCATGTGCCCAGGGCACCTCCTCCCCCACCCCCTCTTACTTTTCTGCAAACCAGCCACTTAGCTCTATGTGACTTTCCCACCCCGGTACCAATGCCCAACGCACCTTGGGGACAACTGCATTATGGCCATGGAATTAGTACTTCTTCCCCTATAAACTGAGTAAGATCCCACCTCTGGTCCCCTCCATCCTATCCGACTAAATGGCCTAGCTGGGTTTTCCAAGCAGAGCAGGTTTAAAGATCTGTCCGCGGCAGTTTTAGATGGGTTTGTGCCACCTCTTCTCAGGAATGGGTGTCAGAGAAAAGGAGCCACGTGGTGTTGCGTCTTTCCAGAAACAAGAGCAGACAAAGCCACTCTGCTCCCTCTGAGGCAGGCAGAGAAATGGTGGGGGGCAAGGGAGCCCAGCCGGCTCAGGCTGCAAGAGGGAAGGGAGGGAGCGTGCACATGTAAACCAGCGATTTAGCTCAGGGGAGAAAGAGAAGTGAGCTAGGCTGAGAAATAGATCACTGGGTCAGGGAGGCACTTCTCCACGAGGCAGCTGGAGGAAGCAGAAGAGGCTCAAGTGATTTGCTTTCAAGTGTATCCCAAGTGTCGAAAAATCATGCGTCAGGAAGCGATCCTGTACTTACCATCCTGCGGCATTGGCAGCGGCGGGGGGAAATAGTTACCGGGCTTGTCTGCAAAGAAACAAACACAGGGAAGATCAGTGACTCCTCCAGCACTGGCACAACCCTCCCTCCTCTCCGCAAAGCACTATCCATGATTACAGGATGGTATTCAAAACTTCTCTAGGGTCCTTCACCCAAGGATCTCATAGCTGAAGCCTCACATCTGCCCCTTGGGAGGTAGTCCCAGACAGGTTAAGTGACTGCCCCCAGGTGACAGACAAGCCAGTTGTGATCAGGAGGAGAATCCAGGAGTTCTGGCTTTTGCTGTTGAATTGTGGATCCCCAAACATTTTCACGAGGCTCATTTGACTTCAGACCTGATGATTCAGAGAGTTTCCTACAGAGCCGACCCTCCATGCCCGGCGACACCTACGAACCCGGAGCAGGCATTGCGGACTGGGGCTGCATGTCAAACCCGGCTCTGGCAAAGTCTTCCCACAGTTCGGGGAGATTTTTTCTTGTTGTCTTGGGCAATTACGTGTCATTTCATCAAGGCCGCCCTGCTCAGCTGGGATGCAAATCAAACTATTTATTACCTATCGCCCAAGAGCCTCCCAAGACACCAATTCATCAAGGCATTCAAGTTGATCAGCAACACGATTTTGAGAGCAACAGCCGCGCATGCAAGAAGGAGGCGTGGCAGGGTGGTGGTGGTGATAGGGGAAATAGTACGACAAAGGGATAGCCTGGGCCGTAGGGACATGCAAGATGCAGACCACGTGACTGAAAGGATCTAGGGACTGAAGGATCCTACAGAATTACAAACCAAGCCATGGGGAGAGAAGCCTAGTAAGTTACAAGCCCTCCTCTGAAAATAAATCAGAACCTGATGGACGGAGGGGGCTTCTCCAACGTGCGTTTTGCTAGCTCAGCAGCCTGCTCCCTTCATCCCTGCCTATCGTATTTCCCCATAGAAAACATCTTCACCTCCAGCTCCCGAATTATGGTGGAGCAATCTAGTTACCCGCATCTTTCACAAGTAACTTGCCCAAGTCAGAAAACGAGACTAAGGCAGAGGTAAAAATTGACCCCGGGTCTCCCGAGGGCCAATTCAGTGCCGTAGCCACCAGACCGTCCTTCTGGGCCAGCTGTAGCACTAGAAACACTGTCTGGACCCTGCTCCGTACAATGCTGCTTTTTAGCTGCTGTCACAATGCCCTAACCGCACTCCAGTGGGAGGAGGCAGCATTTCCAGATGATTTCCCGGCCTCCTCATCTCCCACGTGCTCTCGCAGCAAGCATTTGAGACCCAGAGAAGTTTTCTGGCCAAGGGTACGGCAGAGGAACACTTGCTCTGAAGGCTTCAGAGGAAAGCTGCAGCCTGATGGATTTCTCCTCCCCGCACTGTGTAACCAAGCCTGGTACCAAGGAGATACTGGCAGGGGTGTTAGACAACTGTGCCGAGAGATGCTCTGAGTGGACTTGGCAGAATGACTGAGTGGCCTGTATGTGCCACTAGCCCAGACTCTCGTGTCAGTCACCACCTCAACCACTCACTGCCCAGAGCCAGCAGGATCAGCTCCCAGGGGAGGCCTATGCCTCCTTGCGCTCACACTGATTCTTGCTGACCTCTCAAGGAGGGAAAGGGAAGAGAACAGGGATCCTGGAGTCACTGCCCATCAGGCACAGCCCACCCCAATGAAATGCACGGAACAGCAGAGAGAGGGTGATGGAGAGCAGGGGATTAAGTGTCTTGCCTAAGGCCAGCCAGTGGCAGAGGCAGTCATTGGGTATGGAGCTCACAGAAGCTCCTGGCTCCCAGCCCTGTGCTCAGACCACACCTCCCTTCACACATAGCCCTGGCAGAACCGCAGATCGTTTGTAGCTGCCTCTCTCCTGCCTTCTAACAGCTGTTCCAACAGTTTCTCCTGTGCCTGGACTGAAGGGACCCAGGCAGAAGGAAATGCAGCCCCCGCTCGGGAAGGGGAGCCTGCAGTGCTGGGGTGGGGAAGCACGGGCCAAACAAACCACACTCCGGTTTTCTCCTTCAACAGCTGGCCTGGGCTTGGGCAGCAGCTCTTGGGAGACAGAGTGAAGGAGGGGCCAGGACTGAAAAGGAGCAAGGATCAACACCCGGGTGGCTATTGGGATCTAGGCTTAGACTGGGAAGGACAATTAGGAGTCAAACAGGCTGTCCTGATTTAAAGCCCCTGCCCCCACCCCCTCATATCTCCTCTCCTCCTCCCCAACCCACCACGGAAACTCGATGCCCTGGGACACCTACAGTTATTGAGGAAAAGCAGCACAGCAAACCCCAGGGTGGAGGTGGCCAGGAGGATGAGGCAGATGTTGCATGGGATCATGAAATAGCGCACCACCAGAGAGACCTTGTGTTGGTACATCCGGTCCCGCTCCAAGGTGCCGGGTGCCATGGGGTACTGGCAGGCCGTCATGCCGCTGCTGGTATGGGCCCAGCCTTCCGCTGGCACATCTGAGGCAGAGGGGACCCAGCAGGGGTGAAGGAGGACCCCCCTTCCTCTTCCAGAGCTGCAGGGAGCTACGTTTTTCCAGGGATTCCCATCCTCTGGCTGGCATGTATGGACGGGGCGGGCTTGGCTCACTTGCAGGTGGAAGAGTTTACAGCCACACACTCCATCCCTACGGCCTGCGCAGTACAGCAGGTGTTAGGACCCAGGGCTTGATCTGGAGCCCGAGGGGCCAGTCAGGTAAAACTCCGGAAAGCCTCGCCCTGTCTCAGCTCCACAAATCCCCTTGGAGCCAGAGGTTGCAGGTGAGCACTCGAGGATCACCATTAACAAACAAAGCAAACAACTCCCAGGGACACAGAGGATCAAAGACCTCCCAGCTTCTGAGCCCCAACCTGCCAGGGGCTAATGCTGAGGGAAGAAATTCCGGACGTCTCACTAGGTCATCCGCCCAGCTGCAGGAGCTCTGGTTCTAGAGACAGGGACCTGCCCCCAGAAGGGGGACAACTTGTCATGGACACACAAGCAGGATGCCTCCGTACAGAAGAAAGGTCCCTATTTCGGCAGAGGTATGGCTGCTCCAGATGGGTGCGGCCACCCCGTTAGTGCCCAAGTTCAGGTGCTGGTTGGGTCTCACTGCTGGACTGCTGAGCTCCTTTGGTCCGTGTGTCTGACTGTAAACCCTAGACGGACCCACACATGCTAGTCTCTGCCCCCCAAGCTGAGACCTGCTGGCCAAACACAGGGGGCTTAATTAGCAGTTTGCCCACGTTCCAGCCCAGGGCAGCTCTCTTGCCACACTCCCCTCTTCAAAGTGATGCCAAAGTCCATCCCCGCTCAGCTCCGGCATCCTAGACAGCTGCTGGTGAGCGGCTCTCCTCTTCCGCCCCTGCAGCGGCCAGCTCCTTCGCACCCCTCCACTGAGCTGGGACTTCGGGAGGGGGCCCAGGCTTCGTTTCCCCTCTTTCCTGTGCCACCTGCTCTCAGAGCCTGCCTGCAGAGAGCACAGCGACCTGACACCACCACGCCAGCTGGGACGGGCCAGCTCCCGTCCTCACGCCGCTCGGACATGCCCGTCCTGCCAGGAGAGATCCCGATTCCTCACTGAGTCAGGCATCAAGGGACGCACACCCGAACAGTAACTGAGCCACCAGCAGCGGCAGCTTGGGTGGGTGGGTGGGAAGGAGCGGAGCTTAGAGACCTAATTCCAGAGCCCGGGGGGGCTCTCTCGCACAGCAGAAGGTTTGTGTAGCCCCAAACAAAAAGCAACTGTGTTATTTCCCTCGTGCTCCACGCACCCAACTTGCTTTATCCACGGCCAGCGCCTCGCTGGGGTTGATGGGTGGGGCGGAGGGGAAGAAGGCAGAGAGCATGTTATTGTTCAGTGTCCCTCTCCGTCCTGGGCTTTGCACTGACTCCATGCACCCCCATTGCGATTCCTCAGTGCGAGCTCGCAGGGCGTCCCTGGGAAAGCTCCGGCGAATGCCCAGCGACCCTTCGCAACACCGTCAAACCGCCACCTAACAGGAGACCAGTGCAGGGAACCGAGAAGGGAGGCGGGGAAGGAAAGCTGGCTCCAGGACCAGCAGCCAGCCAGCACGGAGAGAAGCCAACTCAAACAAAGGCGAGGAGGCTTGGGGGAATTCTCTGCCCTGGCTCCTCGGGGGAGTTCTTCGCAGGCGAGAGAACAAAGGGAAACAGAGAGGGGGCCCTTTGCACCTCAGCTCGGCTGCTTTCCCCCCCACCCCACGGCTCCGGAGCCACAGCCACCTGTGCGCAGCTCTGCGCTCCTTGGAAATGTGGGGCTGAGCCGGGATCGACCAGGAGCTGCTGGGATATTCCGCTCACTTCTGTCTCTCCTCCCGAGAGCATGAAAAGCAGACACCCCCCCCCCCTTTCCATTTGAGCACTAAAGATGTGGAGAGGGGCGGAGACTGCACTGTCAAAACTCATTATGCCTCCCCCTGAGCAGCGTGCTCCTGCCCCCTTCGCCCCCTCCAATCCCGCTGGAGGGGTGTGGGGAACGGGAAGCCTCCCCCACTGTGTGGGGAGGGGAGGGGCCCTGCTCCCCCTTCGTGGCCTGAGACCTCGGAGGAGGGAAGCTTTCAAGACACAAGAGCACTAGCAGAACAGACCAGCTGGCCCTGCGAGGGTTCACACGGTATGAATAAAAGCACCAGCCCCTTTGGGCCCCACCGAGGGAGATTTCTGAAGAGCGGGGTAAGGCCAACGCTCCACGTCCTGGCCTCAGCTCACAGCTAGACTAGCGCTGAGGAATTCAGAGCCCGATCCCAAGCCCTGCAAAAAGCAAATGAGGCTCCCCCATGGTGGCCAGTGCGCTCGGGATCAGGCCCGCTAAGTTGTGGGGGGGGGTCGTAAAGACTGTTGTTATCAAGCGGGTAAGAGGCTTCCCCACAGTTCCATAGGGCCCTGGCTGGAGATGAGAGCCAGAGCAAGCACCCAGGGTCCTGGCAGGCATGGTGGACTGAGAGGGCGGGGGGCAGCAGAGGAGACAGACAGTGACATTTCCACAGACTAGCTGTGCCTCCGGGGATTTTCATGCATCTCCATGTCGCCATCGCCCCTTGGCAAGACCTGACAGAGCTGTCATGGCCTGAGCGCCAGCACCAAGCATAGTCCTGACACATTAGACACCAGAAAGCAGCCCAGGGACGAGCCGCGCTTTGGGCCAGAGGGGAGTCAGGACCAAGAGCCCAACGCCATCGGTGAAGTGCCAAGGACGGGAGCAGAAGGGAAAAAAGAGAGTCCCCCAGGCCCCGGAGCAAGACGGCCCCAGCTTTGGCCGAGGCCCACAAAAGAGGCATGTGTCCTAAAAACAACGCAGGCCAGATGCAGTAGGGGCGAGCCGATGCCCATTGAAGTCAATGAACCGGTTCCCATTGATTTCACCCTCCCTTGGCAACACTGCGCCCGTCAAGTCGAGCGCCAGCCCCTGATGGAGGGCAGCAGCAGCACAGTGCTGGTATTACACACTCTCTGCCACCATCAATACCATGTATCCGGAGCGTCCGGACCTGCCACAGTGCTAATTCCAGCCCACAAAGCTTCTCGTCAGGCTGAAATAGATTCTTGGGGGTGTGGTGAAGTCACCCCACACACAGAAGGCGCCCCGGCGCTCTGACCCTTTGCAATGCAGCTGGGGAGGCAGGAGGCAGCCATGAATACAGGCACTTGGGGTCAGGTGGCAGCGCGCTGTCCTCATGCCACAGCTCAACTGATGCTCTGCCGACGCGGGAGATGTTCCGCGCTTCAGGCTCCACGCAGGGAGGAAGGGAGAGATATGGAGATACCCCCTGCCACGCTGGCAATTGCCGTCTGCTTATCCTGGATCCCATGCTGATTGTGCTGGGGGAGGTGTGCATGGGGGGTGCTTATTGCAGATACAAAGCGCGGGGGAGGGGGGGCAGGGAGGAAGAGCTGGCTGTTGTCAGACATGGAGGCCTCTGCAAAGGCAGCTTCTGAAATACGTTCCAGCATCTCCAGCTTGATTCGCTTTCCATCAGGCAGCTGTCAAAGCCAGGGAAACCAGATAGCTTCTCCTCTGCAGCTGCCAGCCTGTGCCATGGCCCACTCCATGAGGGAGCAACGCTGCCCCAGCTGAGCCGTCCACGACCCCCACCAGATCTCCACTCAGGAAGCCGTCCCGAAAGCCGGGCTATTTTTAGTGGAGCAGCCTTGGCAGAGCCCAGGAATGAGGGGGTGCCTGAGCCCCAAGCTTCCTCTGCGGAGACGCCTGGCTGGTTAGTCACCACAACTTCAGCCTCCCAACAGCCTGAAAGGGAGGCAGTGCGTCGTCCTCCAACTCCAGCCTGCCTCTCCGGGGCTGACCCCCTGGTCACTTGGGTGGTTTATCCAGGGTGAGGGCCACACCTGTCATGCACAAGAACGAGCAGATTCCAACCCCCCTGTTCTTCAGTGCCCAGCCGGCAGCCAGAGGAGACTAAGCAGCTCCCTGCAGGTGGCACACACTCGGGCCTGGAGGTCAGGGAGGAGGCAGGCAGAGAAAGTTAAGCTACAGCTGTGAGCAGCTCAGCAACTGCCTTAAACCCACAGACCAACCCTAGTCGGCTCAGTGGTTTCCAGGATTCAGCTGTGCTGGGGACAGGAGACCGAGGTCTCCCCACTTCTCCCCTGGTGGCTGCTCCTTCCACGTGCTCAGGGCAGGCCTCAGCCCTAGCCCCCCGATGCTGCGACGCATAAGAGCCAAGCTGCACACTGCACAGCCCCTCCATCCTGGCTCCGAACAGTAAGGACAAACCCCCAGCAAAAGGCAAACAGGATTAGCTGCGTCCCTCTGCCCGGCCCCCTAATGCAGGGATCGATCCTGCTGCCTCAGCGCACGCTGGGAACCAGCGGCAGGTACCCAGCAGGGCCACGGGAAGGCTCCAAGGACCCAGCAGAACTCCCAGCAGGAAGCCCCTTGGAACGAAAGTGCGCCAAGGACAGTGAGCGAGATGGGAAATGAGCAGGCTGGGAACCAGTCCCCTGCCTGTGTGGAGAGCAGCAGCCAAAAGCGTGCTCCCGAAGGAGGCAGGGGTTACAGGGGCACCTGTGTCCTGACAACTGGGCTGAGACTCACCCCTTCAACTCACTCCAGACAGCGTAAGAGGAGCCTTTGCCACCTGCTCTGCCTTGCCACGCACGCTCTGGCCTGAGGGATGGGGTAGAGTCCAGTACCCTGCATCTCCTATTCCCTCTCCCCCCCCCCTCTCCCCGAGGGGTATCAGATATCCCAATCTTATAGGGACAGTCCCAATTTTGGGTGCTTTTTCTTATATAGGCATCTATTACCCCCCACCCCGTTCCAATTTTTTACATGTGCTAATCTGGTCACCCTAGAACCCCCTGCCCCCCACCAAGTGTGCTTCAGAAGCATTAAGGCCTTTCTAGTGCTTTAATTCTCTGTTCAGCTCAGGTCCGTGACCCTTGACTCTAGGCAACCCACCCTTGGAATTCTTGGGGACCCAGACTGAAACCCAAGCACTTCCCAAAGCTGGTGGTTAAACACACCAGGCTTCTGGGTCCTACCCCAGCCCTGCTCCAGGCTCCCGGCTGTAACTTCAGGCAAGTCCAACCTCTGCAAAGTGGGGAAAGAACAGGCCTTCCACTCTGCCCAGGGGGGATTGCATGGCTGGGAGTATAATACTGGAAGGCCTGTGAGAGCCTAGGGGGGAAGGGGCACAGGAGTGCAGTGTATTGTTCTGGGATGCAAGCAGCAATCACTGGCACTCGCGGCATGAGGAGGCTGTCTCCCATGCTGCCAGCACACCTCGGATTGCAGAGGTCAATCCGACAGGCTAAATCCAAAGGCTTGGCTGCAAATACAAACAGTTTAAGCAGCAAGCAAGCCCTTTGCATAGCTTTCTTTGCATGTTTCCATATGCACATCAGGCACACCACATTCCTTCCTTTCTTCCAAGATTTCCAAGGGCTCTGTCCCTGCAAGCCTTTCGGGGGCCACTTTTGGGGGCAGAACCACGCCGGAGCCACCTTAGCTCCCTGGAAGCACAGGTTCCAATCCCAGCACCTGAGCTCAGCGCTTCCTCCTTGGGGAAGTGGGGGGGAGGGTGAATTAATACAGTTGACCCCAGGCAGGGGGCCTCTAGAGTGGTTATACATCCCATTGTGTATGTGTCAGTTTCCCTCTGTGTACAGGCCGAAGTCTCAGCCTCAATTCCCCGTTGCTGTGTGAATCAAAGAATATGACCTCATGAGGTCATCTAGTCCAACCCCCTGCTCAAAGCAGGACCAATCCCCAACTAAATCATCCCAGCCAGGGCTTTGTCAAGCCAGGCCTTAAAAACCTCTAAAGAAGGAGATTCCATCGCCTCCCTAGGGAACCCATTCCAGTGCTGGTCACCCATCTCCTTTGCTGCTGCCCTCCACACAGAGGTGGCTGCATTTCTGCGCAGTTACACAGATATAGTCATTCATAAATTACAGGATCCTTTCGTATCAAGGATGCGCTCTCGAGGAAAAGCGCTCTCCCTGCCCAGCCCCCTCTGCTGGTCTTCCCTAGAACCTGCACTTGGAGTTTTCCATTATGCTCCTCCTGCTCCAACACCCGAGCGTAGGGGGGACCGAGCAGAAAAGATGAGCAGAAATGAAAGACAAAAAAAGCAATATTGCTCTGTCATATTCCGAGCCGTTAGCTTGGGGTCGTGCGGCAGAAAAACAGTCAGGGAGATCCTGCCAGGCAGCCCAGATGCTGCACAGAGCTTTCCAAACTCTGAACAGCCGTTTGCAACTAAGGGGTGGGAATAGGAGCTGAGTGCCCCTCCCCGTCCCCCATCAAGAATTGGCTTTCTGCGAGGACAGTTTGCAACAGACCAGTGCATCCCCCTAGGAGAGAAGGCTTGCTAGGATTATGGGGACTCTAAATCCATCCTGCCCCAGACTTTGGGAGCAGGGGCGAGAACCCCCATCCTCCTGACACACTTTGTGAGGTCACAGTGTGAGATTGCCCCCGCAGACTGCTCCTGCTCTACTCCCAGCCAGCATCAGACTCTTGGGAGGAGGCTGCAGGGCATCCTGGCAGCGGTAGGTCAGTTAGCCCCACTGGTATCTAGCAGCCAGCAGGGAATGAGCCCACCAGAGACTCTGATGCGGCTGGGTTGGGGACAGCAGAACAGCGTTCGGCTGAGGGCTATTTAGAAGCAAGGAATCAAAAGGGCACACTTGGGACCTGCTGGGAGATAATGCTGCAGCCGCTCACTCTGGCCTTGGTCTCTTCCCCCCCGACATCGCCCCTCCAGCAATGAAAGGGCCCCAATCGTTCGTACGTCAGGAGAGGGCCAGGCATCCAAATGGGACCACTGTACGCTCAGAGGGGTAGGGAGAAGTGTGGGCTGCTCTGCCCCAGCCCTCCCCTCACATGGGAGAGGCTCCGGGAGGGAAGGGAAGAGCTGAAGGGTATTTCAGCCCAGGGAACACCCCCAATTTCTGTGGGCAGAACCCAATGAGAAGGGGCCAGGATGAAAGGTCCCAAAAAGGGCAACCCCGGGGGAGCAGGATACACACACATCCACTGCCATTCTTAAACTGCCACACAGATGTTCCTCTCCGCTGCATTGTTTCAGGCTAATCTTACACGACGCCTCTCCCCGTGGTATCCAGCCACCTGCCTCACGCACCTCCACATCCCCAATATCCACAGTACCCATCACCATGGTATCCAGCCACCTGCCTCACGCACCTTCCCCTCCTCATCCCCAGGCCCCCTCACCGTTGTATCCAGCCACCTGCCTCACGTACCCCCACATCCGCAATATCCACAGTGCCCATCACCATGGTATCCAGCCACCTGCCTCACGCACCCCCACATCCCCAAAATCCACAGTACCCATCACCATGGTATCCAGCCACCTGCCTCACGCACTCTCCCCTCCTCATCCCCAGTCCCCCTCACCGTGGTATCCAGCCAGCTGCCTCACACACCCCCACATCCCCAATACCCACAGTGCCCATCACCATGGTATCCAGCCTCACGCACCCTCCCCTCCTCATCCCAAACTCCCACAGTGCCCCTCACCTGCCTAATGCACCCCCACGTCCCCAGTCCCCACAGTACCCCGCACCGTGATATCCAGCCTCCTGTCTCACACACTCATCCCTAACACCCACAGTGTCTGTCACTGTGGTATCCATCCACCTGCCTCATGTCATCTACCTCAAAATCCCCCCCAAAGGGGTTGCATCTTTCACCTGTGCCCCATGCCAAGTGACCTTCCCCACCCTGGTTCCAGCCCCCAGCAAAGATTCGGAGAGTCTCGCTGCTGCGGCTGCCCTGGGAGAACTCAAACCCCACTGAAGCAGGGTGATGGCAGGGCCAATTTAATGCCATCAGGCACAGCTGCCATTGGTTCATTATGGAGAACAAAATATTAACCCTGGAGTGCTTCCCCTCCCCTCCCCCCCAGCTTTCTAAACCGGCATCTTTAATTCATTAAGGCCTCTGTGTGGTCGCTGGCCCTTTTAAAGCCCAGCACGCCTAATGGGTTTATTTCTAAGCACTCCCAGCAAGGATTTAACAGCTGCTGCCAATGGGCCAGAAACAGGGTGAGGGTGGAACTGCCCATGTCTTATTCTCCTGCTTCTGTGACTCAGGCTCTGCAGGCGCCAGGAACTTCTCCTGGCTCTGCGGTGGCCACAGCTGCATCCCAGTGCCTACAGGAGATGTGCCGCGGGCAGCTATGGAGCTCGCCTAGGGGCAGGGCGTGGGATGAGTCCTGCTCCTTACAACCCACACCACCTGTGGGGTGGGGAAGAAGGTGTGGGGATGAGAGGTATTTGCCGCCTACTCCTGTCTCCAAGCTTTCTGATGTGATGGCCCCAAGGCAGGACAATGGAAGGGACAGATAATTAAACATTCAAGTTCTCACTGGCCTGATCAAGGGACCGCATGGCTGCCAAGGGCTGGGGGGCAGAGATAGCCCCCTTTTCCCAGGAACAGCATGTCTGGGGAGCCCCCAGCGTCCATGAGGAGGAAAGAGGAATGGTTTTAATGCCACAGCTGACCAAAGTAAAGTGGCCTTTCACAGCTGAGGATGGTAGAACCAGCCCCTAGATACTTCAGCATGGGCTCCTCTGCACCAAGCTGGATTCCCGTGGGAGAGGGATCCTCCAGTGGTGCTCAGATCCAGTGGCAATAGGTGCCATACAGGACCCAAACCCAGTAGGACAGGACCCTCCCCCATCCAGGCACGCAGCTCTGTGTTCACCTCAAGGGTCCATCATGCAGCATCCCCATCCCATCCATGAATCATATCTATACTGGGGGAGGGGGATTGACAGACTCTGCAGGTCCCTGTGGGGCACCTGTCCTGCCACAATCCCCTTAGGGGAGTGGTTTATTTGGGAGGTGGCCAATCCCCATTCCCCCCCGCCCTCTTCTCCCTGGCCAGAATGACAGCGGAGAGCAACCTCAGCAGAGACTCGGATATCAATGGCACTTTGGAGTCTGAATGACAGCTGCCAATCTCCTCCCTCTGAGGCAGAGCCAGAGGCCCTGCAGAAAGCAGCAGCCCAGCTCCCAAAGCTGCCTGGTGCCCGCTTGCTACCTAGCTGCACTCTCTAATCCAGTTTGGCAGTGGGGTAATTGGTATTTGACAGCACCCCGTGGCTACGGTGCCAGTTGCAGCATCCTCTGGGGAACCCGTTTAAAGGGTTAACAGCAGCTCCCCCACTCAGCACCCCCTCATGTGTTTTTACAGGCTAATTATCAGCATTAGGAAGAAAAGCAGGGGAGGGGGAGGAGACTGGGGGTTTTAATGATTTCATTTAACACTTGGCAGGACCCAGCTTGCTTCCTTCTGAGCAGCGCCTGGAAGTAAAGAGCCTTTTGAACCTGGCACTGGGGAGGGGAGAGTGTGAGCACGCTGGGGAGGGGGCACCGGAGTGGGGGCCCGAAGCCCTGGAAAGCCAAGCTGGCATGCATGTTGGGAGCAGAAGAGAGTGCTAATGAAGGCCTCTTCTAATTAACAGCCACACCAGGGGGGCTCAGCGTGAGGCTGCTCCTGAGACCAGGGGTTTTTCCTGCTTAATGACTTCGTATCCAGATGAACACACTGAAGCAACACAGGGAGAGCTCAGCTTGTTTGCTGCCTTTTGGGTGGATCTGGGGCAGGAGCAAGGCAGACGGTGGGACCTACGCTTGGGACCTACGCTTGGCCAGCAGCACCGCTCAGAGAGAGGGAGGAGGGGGTGGCTCATGGGGAGGGGAGATACAGATTTCATAGCCAGAGCAGCTGCCTTCCCCCCTCTTTCTGATGGGAGACAGGGAAAGGCAAGGGGTGCCATGGGCACAGATCTCTGCTCATGCAGGCGACAGCACTGTGGGGCCTGGGCGAAGGCATGGACTCTCCTTCTGCACTGCTTGAACATTCTCATAAATCCGAGAGCACCTATGAAAGCTGCTCCAGCTGGGCCCACTGGTGCCTGCCCATTCCCAAAGGGAGATATCTGGCGGGTAGTGGGGGGAGCCATAGATGGAAGCTACCTCCCCTCCCCAATAAGAATGGCAGTACTATGTCAGACCAAGGGTCCATCTAGCCCAGTAGCCTGTCTTCCAACAGTGGCCAACGCTAGGTGCCCCAGAGGGAATGAACAGAGCAGGTAATCATCCAGTGATCCATCCCCTGTCGCCCATTCCCAGCTTCTGGCAAGCAGAGGCTAGGGACACCATCCCTGCCCATCCTGGCTAATAGCCATTGATGGACCTATCCATGAACTTATCTAGATCTTTTTTGACCTCTATTATAGCCTTGGTCTTCACAACATCCTCTGGCAAAGAGTTCCACCCATGGCTTTACACTGCCAACGCTCTGGGGCAGAGGGGTGATGGGGTAGTCATCTCCAGAGCCTGCCAGTATCAAAGGACTCTAAATTACAAAGCTGCCCCTTCCACCTCAGTCCTACCAGGCCGCCTTGGGGAAGGGATGGAGTGAAGGGGCCCAGCCCAATCTGCTCATGGTCTTGTTGTGGGAAAGTGGCAACTCGGCCAGGCCGATCCAGCGCTGGAGCGAGGCTCTGAACTAGGACAGGCTGCTGGACGTCAGGGTGGACAGCACTGCTCCATGGCTAGCTTCAGGCTCCAGCTCGGTTAGTGCTCCCACACCATACTCGATGTGGTTATCCTGCACACAGCCCTGCCACATCTGAGCTGCTTATGTGATCAGTGCACAGCAGAAAGCTCTCCTGGTGCCCTGAGAAGGCTGGACCACTTGCCAAGCATGTGCCAGCAAGACTCCCCCCTTGCTTAGAACCCTGTCCTGTCATTCGCTGTGACCACTAGGACACACAGCCATCTCCCCATCGGATAGGAGCGACCTGCAATTGCCAGTACCCATGTCATCCCCGCACAGTGCTGAGTAGAGAGCAGAGCAGAATGGGGCACTGACTCGGGCTAGGCCCTGCCCTGGGAGTAGGAGCCACTGGATATAACAGGAGTATTTGTGGCACCGTACAGACTAACAAATTTATTTGAGCACAAGTTTTCATGGGCTACAGCCCACTTCATCGGATGTGTAGAACGGAACATATAGTGAGAAGATATATATACACATGCATAAAGAGAACATGAAAAGATGGGAGTTGCCCACTCTAAGAGGCTAATTAATTAAGATGAGCTATTAGCAGGAGAAGAAAAACTTTTGTAGTGATAATCAAGATAGCCCATTTGAGACAGTTTGACAAGAAGGTGTGAGAACTTATCTTAGCAGCTAAATATTATGGGGTACTACAAACATGGTGCTACACAGGACCTCCACTACAGCTGGACACACACACACACACACAAAATTTTGCTGCATCCTTGCTGTTCTTTACCCTGAGCACAAGGCTCTCACGGAGTCAGGTTTTGCGAACAATACAGACTAAGCATTTTCTGTCCTTGTGGTGGCTTTGGCCACATGTGGGGAGGTCTGACCTGGGGGCACTGACCCTTTGCCATCTCCTACCCCTGAGCGTGCTAGTCCCAGACTCACAGACCAATGGTTTGGGGCCTGTCCCTGCCCCACAGAGAAGGAACAGCTGACTCTGGGCCTCCAGGCTACAACCTCAGTGAGCCTGGCTAGACTCGGTCTCGTACCCTGTGCCAGAGCCTAGCCAGATGGAGCGCACTGCAGGGCGAAGCAGGGGCTGGGATCGGCACAGGTGGAGATGCAGCAATGGGAGTGGAGGGAGAGAGGGCTACAGGCTAGGCAACCCCCTCCAGGTTTGCAAAGATTCCCCGCACGTTCCGCTGACCCTCTCCATGCAACAGCCAATGCTCTGGGCTTTAACAAGAGACCAGGGCAGGTCTCTCTGTAGAGGCACCGACGCCAAGCACTACCCCTGCGATTTATAGCAGGAGCCAACTCCATGGCAATCGGTGGTGGAGGGGGATCATTCCAAACCAGACGGGCCAGACTGACAAGACTTGGAGCTGGGGCGCCCCACCCTCGGGGGGGAAGCTTGTCCACATGAGCCAGGCAGTCTCTGGGCTCTGCAAAGCAGCGCGCAAACGCCAACTGTACTCACAGCTTCTGCTGGAGACGCCCGCCCGCTAGAAATCAGACTGAGACCCACCAAGCTCGTGTCACACAACCCACCGAGCAGCCCTCATATAGTGACCAAAACTTTCCCATCGCCACTGCTCTGGCTCACGGACTCAGTGGTTGCGAAAGGCTCCACAAATCCTGAGCCAGCTGCTGTCCTGAGCGACCTTAAAGCCAAAAGTTAAAGATCTGGATGAAACGCCACAACACATGAGGGGGCTTCCCATCTGGCTGCCTCCACTAAGCATGTCAGCCACCAGTGCCCAGCCAGCACGGAGAGGAGAGAGGCCCTCTACCATCTGCCTCTCCAAACTAGAGATGAGCCTAAACCAGAACAGGCCAGACACCCTCAAACTATGGAAAAACTCTGATCCAGATGTTGCAGCTGCAGCCAGCTCCAAGCAGCCCTACTCCTCTGGCCCCCATGGTTTCAAGGGTGGATGGGAGGTCAGACCCACATACCCTATGGTGGCCAAGCTAAGACAGAGAAGCAGGACAGCATGTAAAAAACATCAACGTGTTAGTAGAAATCAGTCCAGAATTTCCACTCCAGAGGCAAACCAACCAGCCCCTGCATGGGAGGAGTCTGGATAAAATGTTCAGCAGCAACCAGATTCAGCCCCCACCTGCAAGTTCCCCTCCTGCAGTGTAATGTGCCTCTTCCAGGACTGGGAAGCCACGAGCCAAGGAGCAGGCAGGTGTTGCCTATACACAGGGAGAGAGAGAGTCCCCTTCTCTCTGACAGATTTTGCTGCACAGAAACGGTGCGGAGCCGACATCTGTTCCGCTGGAGTCGCAACACAGAATTGGATTTTACTATTTTTTTTTATATAATTTAATTGGCAATTACTTAAATGTGGGGTTTACGCAGGGAAATTGACATCTGGAACTAAGCCCCTTAGACTGCAGCCTGAAAGCAGCCGCACCAGAGAGGGAATGGGAAGCAAGCAGCACACGACTCTGCCAATGGATCTCAGCCCTGTGCTGCGGCACCTCCTGCTGGTTCAGTCCTGGGAACCTGTCTTCACTTGCTTCTGACCACAGCAAGCCATTACAGGGGGCAAGTGGCCCCTGGGACTAGCTGGTCTTGCTTCTCTCCTGGCCAGAGTAGCAGCTCAGCTAGACTGATACAAGGCAGCTTCGCACAACGGTCAGGCTGAGGCCAACACAGTGTCTGTGTGGGCACAAATGCAAGCCTGGGTATGTTTCATTTTGGCGGACTAAGGGTTTTTACTTTATATGACTCTTACTGCCAGGATGTTGTCCGAGGAGTTTCAGTTCTCCAACAGCCTCCTCACAGCTATGGACTCCTAACCCTACAGAAGAGATCTGTACTATTTCTGAGATGGCCTTTTTATAGGCTTCTTTGAACCATCCTATGCCATTTCTCTCCTATAGAAAACAGATAATACCAGTACACAAAATGAACAACAGCTAGAGAGAGGGGGTCAATAGCCATCCCCAAACAATACAAGAACAAGAGGACAGTCAATGAAGTTGGCAGGTGGTGAACTCAAAGCTGCTAAAAGGAAAGCTAGACCTCATACAAGACACAGTTAGCTCTTGGTCTCAATTATACCTTGTGGCAATGAGTTCCACTGGCTAACAGGATTCAGAAAGGCCTGGCCCTTTACATGAGAACAGGCTGAGTTATAAAATATTTTAAAATATCAGCTTTGGAAAGGTTACGAACCCTCCCAGTTCAAGGCATAAACCAATCTCTAACTAAATTTCTTCTTCCCCCCACCATAATCTGTCCCCCCAAAATCCCATAACTGCCTGTGGGGGGAGTTTTTAATTCTGGAACATCTGGGAGAAGCTATTAGACTGCATGGGCCCTTGGTCTGAACCAATCTGAAAATTCCAATGTTGCTATGGGAGGAGTCAAATAAACCTATAGAAGGATTGTATTCTTCATTGCGTTGTAGGTGGTCAGGGGAGGAGACACTCCTACAGAGCTGCATTCCATGGCTAGGACCTTCCACCAGATTTATCTCTATTCGATACTCAGCACTGCCAATCCCAAGCATAAAAAAAAAAAAAAAAAAAAAGTCAGGAGTCAGGTCCCTCCAAACACCATGAGACCTGCCTTCGAGACAGGAGATTGTAAAAGCGAATCATGGTTGGGTTTTTTATTTACTGACCTTCTGCATCTGAGCCTTTCGTGGTCACAGATAAAAGCTTGAAAAAAATGTGGCCCCTAGAGTTGGAAACTCGCTGCTCTTTTCACATGAAAGCTGAGACACTCACGTGACTCCAGGAGCTGGAGCTTTGAAGACACTGAATATTGAGACTTACGATAAAACTACAAGAGCTGGCATACTATCAGGCTTTCCTGTATGCTCTACTTCCCCCACCCCCACTCTTCCTAGCAGTTCTACATTAGGAATTTGATGCAGACTCACTAGAAAAAAAGAAAAATCTCTTTTTCTCACCCGAGTTTGCTCCCCAGCATGAAAACGTAACACGCAGAGTTCCCCACACCCCACCAGTGGCCATTCAGCCTCAGAGCTTTTCCTTCTCTTGTGATGTAACAGCACCATCTGCTGATCTCTCAGACACATGCACCGCACCTGCCAGCTACAAAGCAAGGGGCCCAAAGGCTGCAGCGATTTGGGGCAATGCTGTAGTAGATGGGATTTGTGTTGCAACAGGATAGAGCTCCAATCCACCAGCTCCCAGAGCACCTGCCTTCCTGCCACTTGAGCTAAAGTGGCCTCTCCATTAGCAAAGAGTGAATCCTCCCAGGATTTAGCCTTTGTTTCTGTTCACAGAGCGATCCAGCTTAGCCACTAGTGATTTATGCTGATGAATTTCCATCCCAAGTTGGTCTGCAAGCACCAGCTCATTCCCATGGTGTGCGATTGGCCAGGCAAGTCGCATGGATTTGCTGGCGTTCCCCAACCAGATGACTGCAGTGGCACACCCTTGCCAGCCCGGTGTGGTACAGCAGCTGCTCGGACTGTTTCTCCCCGCTGGCCGCTCCACTAAGGGAGCGTCTACACTTGAAATGCTGCAGCGGCACAGCGTCGACACCCCCTACAGTGACGGGATGGAGGTCTCCCATAGGCTCCGCCCCCACAAGAGGCAGTAGCTAGGCCATTCCTCCACAGCGGGGGCTAGGTTGGCTTAATTGCATGGCTCCGGGGGGTGGATTTTTCCCATCCCTGGAGCAACCTAGCTGGGTCGACCGAACTTTTCAGTGTAGCCCGGGCCTCAACCGCCAACACCTTCAGACTGGTGGCGACTTAGGTTACAAGGAATTCTACCCCGTCTGGGTACCCAAACCTTGAAACAAACACAAAAACACAAACCTTCCCTTTCCTTTGGGAGACCTCCCCTGACCCCAGCCAGCCTCCTTTCCCACAGAGAGGACTCTCCATCCCTCCACCCACCCAGCTGCGCAGGGCTCTCCCTTTTCGCTCCCCCCAGAAGCCCGATTCCTGCCCCATGAGATGCAGGGTGGGCTGACTGGGCCCCTGCTATCCCATTAACCCTTTCTTGTTTTGCCTGGGGTTTGTATGCCCTGTCACCATCACAAGCCTGTTGCAAAACTGCGTAAGTCACCCCCACCACAGGACAATTAGTGAGCAAACCCCTTTTGGGGGGAAAACCCATTGTGCTAAATTAATTAAAGCCACTGGCATCCATTATCCTCTCTCAGTGCAAGGGGTGGCTGGGCTAGCTGCCCTCTCGCGGTCCTACGTTTCTATTACCGATGACGTTTTCCCCAAAGATAAACCAGCTGCCACCCAATGCCTCATGTAGGCACAGACCCTGTTTGACCTCCCCTGGTTATTAGCGGTGTAGGATTTGCGACAGGTGCTGATTCCAGGCAGCAGATGTCTGTTCATCACAATATAGACACGTGCACACAGACATAAGGGGAGGAAAGGTACCCACACCTCCAAGGCGATCCTGCAGCCTCACCACACACAGGTGCTGCCTGCCTGAAGATCGTGAACGGCTGGGAGTTGGATACCACTTGCTGCAAGGGACCTCGCATAAGGGGTCACCAAACCTTTAGAGACAGGCAGGACAAATGAATCAGGCCACATGGGATCGAGAGCAAGAGAGGGACCGGGGGGAACATCCCTGTGCAAAATGCTTTACGGCTAACCACGCAGCAAATCCTTCCCAACCAGCACAGAGGCCCAGGGGCTAAGCCCACCTCTGTACCTAGTCTGTGGGGTGATGGAAAAAAGGAGACCAGGAAATTACCTGCAGCCAAAGCAGAGATGCCCACACCCTGGCCGCATCCCAAGTGCAGGAGTCCCTGCTTGGATGTGCCAGCTTTGCCAAGAGCAGCGGGCAGAGGAGGCGAGGGGAGGGCAGGGTGTGCCAGCCCTCCTAGCAGCGCTCAGGAGCTGACCAGTTGGTCCCTAGCTGGAACCACACAAGGAGGGGGCAGGGCAAGAAATAGAAACTAAGGGCCAGCCTGGCAGACGCTGAACACTCTCTACCAATTGGCTGGAGGCAGCATGCGCTCCGTGCCCCACAGGGCCACACCTTCCAAGAGGCAGGATTTCTGCCTAGCCACCACTGCTCCCACTGAGCCCCTACTCCTCAGACAACCGTCCTGGCAGTCTGGCTACATTAAACGGCCTGGCCTGCCCTTCTCCCCCGGGCCCAGAGCTGGGTCACCACTATGCACCCTCACTCTCTGCCTCCACTCCCCATGCAACCCAGTTTGCATGGGACAATCCAGCCCCAGTATGGGTGGGCAGGGCTTTTCCTATCCGAGGAGACACTGCTTAGCAACTGGACCACAGAACTTGGGAGTCCCTGTCTCTGCTACTGACTGCACTGCATTTGGTAAATTCCTGCACCTCCGTGCCTTGATTTCCCCACTGTACAGTGAGGATCATTTAGACTTGCCCTGTGAGGGTGCCAGGAGGTTTCATCCATCAATTTACACAGTAGCTTCCGCCTGAGGATCCCAAAGTCTTTCTAGAGGGATCCCTGCCGAAGCTGCTCTTCCTATGCCCCACACAGCATAACACACTAACACACGCCAGCAGGGAGCTCTGGGAATGGAAAGGAGAGAGGGGCTGAGCTCACAAGGCCCTTGCAGGAGCAGGCATAGGGGCAGTTTGCTGAGCACCCCGCGCTAAGGTGTATACATGGAGCGAAGGAGGGGAGCAGCATCCCAGCAAAACACCTGGCACTGCTGCTGAGCTCCTCACATGCACAGGATTAAGCCTGTACCAGCCGCTAGCTGCAGCCGCAAGAATGTCAGCCCCAACTCCTGGCCAAGAAGAGTCTGGCGCAGACTTTCAAACAGACTCTCCTGGCTACTGGGTGTCGAGCCTGAACGGCTTCCCATCATCTAGAGACAAACCCCAGAAGCTGCAGAGCTGGCCCAGTGGGGCTGCTCACCGCCAGGAGTGATCCCGCTAACTGCACTCGGAGGGAGAGAGGGGGAGCAAGAGAAAGGAGGAGACAGATTTTTTTGTTCCGAAATAACCTGCTGCTCACCAGCCGCAGCCTCTCTGCAGGGCACAGGGATGCCAGGGCCCCAGCAGGCATTCCGCAGAGGGGAGCTTTGGCACCTCACCTGCTTTGGGGCTGGCAGGCAAAAGGGGCGACCTCGACATGCTGACACCAAGAAGGTAAGAGAGCCTAGCCACACCTGACTGTGGCTAATGAGGCAGCCAGACTAAGCACTGGCGAGCTGAGTGGGCAGGGAGGAAGGATGGAAAGCTAGCAGCTCGTCCCCGTAACTAAGGGACGTTACCAGCCTAGCAATGGGAATGTCTGAGGGGACCTAGCCAGCGTCCAGGGGATTTGAGTTTGGGTTTATGTTTGTGCTGGTGATCACAACTTCAACACACACACGCACGCACCCAGCTTTCAGGCAGTGGTTCTCCAACATGTCCATGGCATGGCCAGTTTCCCTGGAGAGCGCCTTCCCCCCCCATTCCCCCCGCGACATTGCTTAGTTCCATGGAAGCAAGGAAGCATTGCGACAGCATTAGAGAGGAGGATGGAAATAAACAGGCTGGGTGCCGAGGGCGCGGCTGGTCAACTCCAGACACACCCATGGCGTATCTGCTGTTTGTTTGGTCTCCCTGGCAGCAGGACTTCCCGTTTCTAGGGACCCTGTCTGCCCTCTCTGCCAGCAGGGCTGGCTGCTCTCATCTTGTCCAGGCTGCATTGCCAACTGGGCACATTCTCCTCTGGGGCTTTGCCGGGCCTCCAGTTTGGGGGTTACAGCCCCAGTGCAGGACAGGGGTGAAGCAGCCACACAAGGTTCAGAGGCAGATTTCTCTATTTTTCCTGTCATCCCCCCCCACCGTTATCAAAGTTAAATAACTTCAGGAATCCAGGGCCGAGCTGCACCTAGCTGGGGGTAGGAAGCACAACCGCCAGGAGCCAGACGGAAGCAGCTCCACAGACGGTCAGAGTTCAAGAAACGCAGCAGGGATGGAGAAAGCGCAGAACGACGCACCGGTCGAGTGCTTGAAATGGAGACTTGTGACCCAGGAATAAATCTACTGCAGATCACCAGGAGGGGGTGTCAATTCCCCCTATATTACACACACACACACACACACACACACACACACACACACACAAAATTTGGCCCAAGCAGTGCAGGGATCAGTGCATTCCTCTCTTTCCCCAAAACCCTCCTCCCCTGGAATGCAGTCAGGGGCCTGCAGGCCTTGGCTATCCCAACTCTGAACAGGGCCAGGAGTATGGGAAAGGCTGCAGGAGGGAGTGGGTGGTACAAACAGAATCAGCTGCTCCGAAAGGCACAAAACACACAGGACAAATGGGGGAAGGCGAGTGCTGGACGAGCTGCCTTTTGTCTGGCAGAGGAAGGCTTTGTGCAGAAAGATCACCTACGCACGTCACATAAAGAGCCCCATGCATGATTCATGGAGACCCAGAAAAGGATGGGTGAAAAAAAAAAACCCACCAGAACCTAGCCCACTTTTCTCATCCCACCACCCAAAGCCCAGGAAAGCAGGAGGTGCCCTGCTATTGTGCTGCCAGCTGGGAGATGCACTCTGCTGCCATATGCACGTGTAAATAAAATATTAACCCCATTGTCTCAGGCACAGATCAGAATATGCTCCCCCACCCCAAGTGCAATGGGATCGCACGCCACAGAGAGGGGCGGGAGTGAGCAGCCGGACGGGGGCTCAGAGAGCGAGCGCTGCCCGAGAGCTGTCAGGAGCACAGAAAAGATGTTCCAATTTTAAAAATGAAATATTCATGATGAACAATGACGCTTTGTGAGCCTGCAAGGGAGAAGGGCCATAACAAGCTTCAGCCAGCAGGGGGCACCCTTGGGCTTGGTTCTGTCCCTTTCTTAGGTGCATTGCCAGGGAAGGGGGGTGGTTTAGTTCACTTCTGTCTCCCAGCTCCTACCCGCTAGGCCAGACTGCCCACGTCCCCATGGTGACAGGCACAGGCCAGTGGGACAACTCAGATCGGGCTCTCCCCCCACTCCGGGGGTGCCCCAAGCCAGAGTTTTGGTTTGTTCCCTTGCACTGAATAAAGAGATCGTAAAGCAACAAGCAGCGGCTTATAGGCTCAGCTTCACCAGGCAGCGCTTCTGCGGCCAGCTGTCCTGATTTTATAGGGACAGTCCTGATATTTGGGCCTTTTTCTTATATAGGTGCCAATTACCGCCCACCCCCATCCCAATTTTTCACACTTGCTAGCTGGTCACCCCAGGCCAGCTGTTAGCAATTAACGTGCCATGGCACAAGAGAAGCATGGGCTGGAGCCAGACAGGTGTGCGCCAGCCTGGGAGGTGGATTCCATGGGATACTGGTGCAAAGGAGAAGGAAGCTGGCAGGAGTACGTCAATACGGGGGTGTGCAATGCACGCACACACTCTCTCTCTCTCTCTCGTCCAATAATCCCTGAGGTGCAGCGTTAGAAAGGACTCCCACCGTTGGGCCACAGAGACCAGGGGTCTTGGCCACATGGCAGCTCCAGTGAACACAAGAGCAGGCCTGACAGGCTGCTTTCAGGAGGGGGCAGTGGCGTACATGCCAACACTTGTCTTGTCCTCTGCACCAGCCGGCAGACACAGAGTGAGCCTGTGAATGTTTGTGGAGGGGGGGCCTCCCGCAGGGTAAGAACACAGCCATGTTCCGAATTCCTTCCTCGCATGCTCTCCATAGCTGCAACTGCTAAACAAAAGAGCCGACAGCATTTTCCTCCCCCCCACCACCAACCCCCCGGCATTCTGGGATTCCCAGCTCCAGGGATCACAGGGGAGCGGGCACCCATCCATCCAGTGGCTGGTTGCACTGTGCACCCTTGCCTTGCCCTCTATGGCTGAGCCGAGCACATGTGTGGGGTTTGTTTTAATGACGGGGCTTCTCCGTTTAACGCCAACATCAGCCCACATGGTAGCTGGGGGAGAAGCGCCGAGCGGTTAAGGATACAGCCTGGGTGATTTGGAAATCAGACAGGCAGAGGAAGGACTGGGACTTGGGGCCACTGAATGGCTTGCAAACCATATCAGGGTCTGAGTACAGTGTGGGGAGGGAGGATCTTTGGAAGGTGCTTCCACCCCCACCTCCAACTGAGATGCATGACTGGAAGCACAGCCCTTGGCATCTCAGCTTGCACTAGGATTTCACCCACTCAGCTGCAGCAGGGGTAGACGGTGCCACTAAAATCCAAGGCCTGTCTACATGGGGAAAGTTGTCCCGGTTGAAACTACAGGGGCGATTTTAAACGGCTATCACTAAAACCAGTGAAAACTCCTGCGTGGAGACTCTGGTTTAAGAGAGGCTTATTATTGGGCATTAGCTTAAATCGGTAAGGAAGCAGGGTAAACAAAACAGAAAAAACCCTCAAACCAAAATCAGAGCATCCACCCCCAGGGTTTGCACCAGTTTAAATACCAATGCATGTTAAAATCAGTGCCACTTTCCCTTGTCAGCAAGGGCTAACTCAGCCCTCAGCTCACACACTGCTCCAATCAACAGTTACCGCCCATTTTAATTCAAGCCCTTTGGCATGCATTGCCCCTGCCAGCCCCACATGGGGCAGGAAAGCATTTCCTAATTGGGAGAGCCAAAAGAGCCGGCAGAGTTGAAGCAGTGATCTCTCCGTTTCCTCCCGCACAAGCCATGGGGGAGCTGCAGCTGGGTAGAGAGCTCTAGCTGTGTAACTGGTAGGTCACTGTAAGAGGGTTACCTCTGCTCAAGCGTCTGCAATCCACCTCCCACTCACAACCAGGCCTCTAGGGGAATCAAAAATGGGCTTGTCTTTCCCTGTCCTCCCTCAGAGCTGCCTAGCCAGCTGGTAAGCACAGGCTGTCTCCTCCTGTGAGCCAGTACTAAGGACACCTGATCTCTCCTCCCTTCATGGCCAAGGCTGAGAATGGGGCAAATCCAGACTCTGGCTTGGCTGCATTTCATGCACTGACTCCATCTCCTTCCCTTGGAACAGTTTCTTACTGGGGAAACAGGCTGGGGCTCTGAGATGAAAACCAGAACCAGACACAGTTTGTTCTCCGAACATTAAAAATCCCAGTGAGAAGCTGCCCTCTGGGAGGGGAACAGGCACAGAGAGAAAAGCCCTGGACCATCTAGTCTGGCTATCAGGTCAATCACACCCCACCCCAGGCAGCCAGACCCCTCCCACGCAGGAGTTGCGGTTCCCAAGATCCAGCTGGGTTTCCAGAAATAGTCCAGATGCCCAGGAGGTAATTCCCTTTCAGAAGAGGTGAAAGTAAGCCAGTACAGTCTGGTACGGACCAGCTTCTCCGGCAGTGATTTGAAGGGCTCAGGGCTCCAGTTGCTGCAGGGAGCCCTGGACCCTTTAAATCACCACCGGAGCCTTGCCGCTACTACCCCAATGGCAGGAGCACCGGGCCCTTTAAATCCCCGCCCAAGCCCTGCTACACCAGGATACCAGCAGCAGGGCTCCTGCGGTGATTTAAAGGGCCCGGAGCTTTGCAGCGGCTAGAGCCCCGAGCCCTTTAATTCACCCCTGAGCCCCGGGGCTCCCAGCCACCTCTGCAGCTGGTAGCTCCAGGGTGATTTAAAGGCCCTGGGGCTCCCAGCCACAGCCAGAGCCCCAGGGTCTTTAAATCTTGAAAGGCCCCACCTCTTCCAGTTCCCACGCCCCCACTCAGGACTCCAGCATATCGATAAGTCCTTTAAGTTAAAGGCAGGGGTGAAAGTCAGACACCCAGTCTCTAGGCTTGCTCACCTCCCCAGCCCAGCTTTCCAGCCCACCAATCATTTGGGGGCTGGATGGATGCTGGAAGAGGGTTTCGTTAATATCATCTCTGCCATCCCTTCCTCCTGCCAGCTGGGGAGAGCCCTCCAGCACCTCTCTCACCTCACAGGGAGCTTGTACCAAGCCCTGACCTTCCCTTGGGCAGTCAGTGCATGGGGAGCAGGGAGAGCCGAAGGGGGCTGAGAGCCAGAGGAGAGGGAGCCCTCCCCATTGCTGCAGGACAGGGAGGAGCTACCCCCCTGCCACCACTGCACTGTCCCTTGAAGAGGTGGGAGTGCAGGCTGGGATTTCAGAGCCCCCAACGTCCTGGCAGTCCCAGCCAGCCTCCCCTCAGTCTCTGGCCGTGCAGCATGCAAGTTCCCACAGACCCTAGCTCTGACTGCACTAGGGTGACCAGATGTCCAGATTTTATAGGGACAGTCCCAATATTTGGGCCTTTTTCTTATATAAGCTCCTATCACCCCCCACTCTCTGTCTTGATTTTTCACACTTGCTATCTGGTCAGCCTAGACTGCACAAATCTAACCCCAGGCTCCACCACAGGCCTGGGGAGCGTCTCAAGGATCCAGATGAGGAAATTCACTCCAGAGTCTGACGGTGAGAAAGCAAGAGCAAGAGACACACTGTACGCTGTAGGAGCTCAGGTTCTGGCTTCCCTAACAAGGCAGGGCTGTGCCATAGCTGCCAGTCGACCTTACAAATACACACAGCAGCAGGGGCCGGATCCTCAGCCAGCGTTAGACTCTGCTGAGGGCCACACTGAGTTATACCAGCTGAGGTTTAAAACCATCAGCACTGCGGCTTCCCTGCCCCTCTTGGCTTATCTGAGTGTGGTTAAGTCCCAGCCGGGGAGGTGGCCTGAAATGCTGGGATATGGGGAGCTGTGCACGCTGAGCCAATGCTGGGAGACTCTGCCTATTTCAGGAGGGTGGATTCTTTGTGTGGAACACAGCCCAGTTTACATGAACTGATAAAACATCTGGTGGAAAGTTGGTGCATTTGGTTTTGGCCTTTTAACCCTAAAATCCTCCAGAAGAATCCACATGCACACAGCACAATTCTCCCTGCTCCCTTCATCCCTGCCTTCTGGGTGAGGGAACGGCCAGAAACTGAAACACAGACCCTGGGAGACAAGAAAGCAGCACCACAAGAAGGAAGAATGGGAGGCAGAGAAGGCTGGCGGATCCCTCGGCCTGCTACTCTCCCGGGAGGATGGAGTCATACCTGGGGCAAGGGCTAGGTGACCAATGTCATTAGATCACAGCTCTGTATCTGCAGAATTCCGATGACTGAACCCTGCCGCTGGTCCATTGCAGGGAGATTAAACGGACAACGGCTTTAGCCTGGCTCCGGAAGGCCACCCAGAGAGCTAGTTAGTGGGCAGAAGGTAAGAGCCAGACCCCCATGGGAGCGATCCCAGGAGACATCCAAGGGCAGACGGTCTTTCAAACTGTGATCTAATGGCAGTTGTGACCCCAGAGGTTCGTGCATGCCCAAAAGCCAGCAGGAGGCCACCTAGGAACAGGCAATCTTGCACCCACCTCTGGAAGGCTCCCTATTGCTCAAGCACATCCAAAGTTGGATGCAGAACCTTAAATGGAATGGAGGGGGAGGTGCAAGGAGGGAGGAGAAGACGATCTGAGGTTGGTTTGATGATAGATGAAACAATGGCATTAGGATGATACACCATCACTTACCCGCGAGAAGCCTCCTATGTTCTTTAGAAAGCAGTGGAAAGAGAGGAGGAGGAGAAAAAGGAGAGAACAAACAGTTAGCGCAGCAACACAGACAGCAAGACGAAAGCTCTCCCAGCCCCTCAAAGCACCCTCCTCCTGCAGCCCTGCTTCCATCTGCCCCTTAGAGGGCCTGCAGCTCCCTCTCCATTGCCCAGCCCAAACCTGGGCCTGTGGCAACCACTCCAGCACCTCTAGGTCCTGCTCTCACCTCCCCCTCCCCGCAGGCATGCAAGAGTTTAAGTGGCGGTGGAGCCCCTACGATGATATTTTCATTGTAGGGGTGCTAGCTCCCTCCCCACCCCATGGTTCCGCCACCCCCAGGGGGCAACCCATTATAGCTGGGACGATGGCTGAGTAGCACGTGGAGAGAATGAAAAGGGAGGGAGGGAGTGAAGAGAGAAGCGGATACCCCAATATACGGTAGCCTCCATGGCTGGAACCATGAAATGCTAGTTGGAACTCACATTAGGAAGAAAGACAAAGGGTCAGAAGAGTGACACCCCAAAATAAGCCCCCCAGGCATACGGAAGATACAAAGCTAGGCCGTGTCTAGGGTATTGAACTGGGATTTGGCCGACCCTCATTCTGTTCCTTGTGGAAATCACATCCCCTCTCCGTGCTTCTGTTTCTCCTCCTGCCCTCGGTCTGGGTTCAGGGCAAGGAGCAGCTCTCATCTGGTGTCTGTATAGAACAGGGGTGGACAACCTATGGCACGCGTGCCGCCTTCGGCATGTGAGCTGATTTTCAGTGGCACTCACACCGCCCAGGTCCTGGCCACTGGTCGGAGGGGCTCTGCATTTTAATTTAATTTTAAATGAAGCTTCTTAAACATTATTAAAACCTTATTTACTTTACATTCAACAACAGTTTAGTTATATATTATAGACTTATAGAAAGAGACCATCTAAAAATGTATGACTGGCATGGAAAACCTTAAATCAAAATGAAGAAATGAAGACTCGGCACAGCACTTCTGAAAGGCTGCAGACCCTGGTATAGAACCTAGCTCTCAGCGCCTGGCTGAGGCCACTATGCAGCATGGTCCTGAGGAAGGTCAAACCTCAGGGGAAATATGCAGAAAGTGGAGAACAAAACAAGACTGTTGCATCCAATATTTAAAATGAGACAAACCCTGGGGGACGGGGGAGAGAGAAGAAGGAATAACCTAGGATTTACCCAAGACTATATGTGCAAGAAAACGTTATGATAAAACACTAACTACTCAGATGTCCACAACTCCTCTGCACAAGGGAAATACAGATCATTGCATTTCCACTGAACAGCACTTGCCAGTTACCAGCTGCATCACTTGAACTCCAGCACCTGGCTTTCCCCTTGTGCACTCAACTCCTTTGCTAGCAGATGCACATCTCCAGCTTCTGATGCAGACTTTATTCCCCTTAACCCATATACTTGGCTCCAGCAATTGTTAAGGCTTAGGCGAATACACAGGGTCGGTACTTTCAGAGGTGCCAAGCAGCCACTGGCTTCAACTGGTGTCCTGGATGCTCCACCTTTGAAAGTTGGGCCCTCACTCAGTCAGAGAGATCAGATCTCACCTCTCCAAGGACACTACTAAATGAGTGCTTTAGGGAAGTGATCTCCCCACTGCTTCAGCCTCTCCCTCTTCCTCTTCCAAACCAAGGAGAAAAGCAAATAATCCTGCAAAATATCACACACACACACCCCGAGCCCTTTAATCCCCTGTATGTCCCATGGTTCAACAGCTGTGCTGCTAAACTCAAAAGGTGATTTACAGAAGTCACCCTGGGAGTTCTCCGGTTTGCTCTTTAAACTCTCCATTAGTGACTCCCAGGTGTGGCTGGGATCGCTTCACAAGCCATGGGCCAGATTCAGGCGCCCTTACTCATGCCGGAGTAGGGCCTTGTGCCCCACTGAAGTCGATGGGAGCACTCGGAGAGCGGCGTGCTAGGACCATTCCCCACAACCAAGAACGTGGCCCCCAGAGGGAAGTTTGATGGCCAGAGCTGCCAGTTCTGCCTCGGGTCTGGAAGACCCAGCTGGGTTCCAAGCATCACCAGCAGCCGGAAGGACATTTCAAGTGGTGCTTGGCTGACTATTCTCAGCGTCTGACGGGGGGCGGAGGAGAAATGGATTTCAGCCTCCAGCTGGGAGAGCCAAGCTCCCCAGTGGGGATGGGGAGGGAGCGTGCTGAGAAGATGGACATGCTGGACCATATGGGGTGGGCGGGGGTGACAACCCAAGGGAAGAGCTAGGCTAGAAAGAATGGGAAGTTGGGGAGGGAATTGGCCAGGAAGTGGCTTGGCAGTCTCAGGCGGAGAGGACTGCAGCCTCCTGGGTGCTCTGGGAGCAGCATCAGCGGCTGCTCCCACAATGGGCTGCGGATCACAAGCCACGCGTGACGCCAAAGAATCCGGCCAGTCAAGACTCTTCGGGGAAAAACCGAGTGAGCATTGAGGGCTGGAGCCGGGAGGAGGGAGGCAAAGCAAGTTGAAAATAGCCCCAAAGTGGCAAGGTTATTTGGGGATAATAAATAAAATAAAATAAATAAGGCCCTTTGGCCCAAGCTGGTGTGTGAAAAATACCTGTCAGATTAGTGAGCATCCCAGCCCTCCCTCCCTCTGCTATGCCGTCTCCAGATTCAACCATGCAACTTCTTTTCATTCCCGCTCCCAGGTCAGTAAACTGTGCCCCAACACCAGCACTGGCATTGCTGCGAGATGGGAGAATGGGCACAAACTTTATCTCGGCTGGCACTTGGAAGACTTTGCCGGGTCTGGGCAACCTGCAGGATACCCCCAAGGAAAAGAGCTGGGCTCTAAGCCCTCATCCTGCCTCGCTGAAGGGAGGCTCCAGAGACAGCCATGAGGAGGGTGGGATGCCAGATCTCCAAGCAACCTTGACTGTGTCAGAAAGCAGACAGATAGGCCATCAGGGAGGGTCTAGCTTTATTTGGTCCTGCCTCGGCACAGGGCACTGGACTTCTCAAAGTCTCTTCCAGACCAACATTTCTATGATCCTCCCAATTCCTCCGGAGCAACTGGCTGCAGGAGCAATGAGTGTCAGGACAAGGGCACCTGCTTGGGCTGGGACACACCAGATAACAGATCTGGCCCCTTTTGCCAAGCACCAGGTGCCTGGGGAGGCAGAGTGGGGTGTTGGGAGTTAAGGACAGGCAGAGGGGCCTAAGCATTCCAATACCGCTATGATGGGCATCCTAGAGATACACGCATCGATATTGGGGAGGGGAAGTTCCCTGGCAAGTGTCTGAGGAAAGGAAGCCCAGACCTAACCCCTGGCTGTGCCGAGGGTCAGAACAAAGATCAGAGGAGCATCTATCAATCGGATTTGGAGCGACCTTAAGGAATCAGTCACTTAGAACCACGTGTCCCATGAACTCTCCGAAGCCCAGGTAGGCCCAGAACAGGGGAGCCTTAGGAACCCATTTTAAAAGGCACCACATCCCCTACAGAAGAAAAGAGAATGACACTTCTAGCCCACATGGTTCCTCCTTCCACCCCGCACGCAGCCGTCCCCACTACTGGCAAATCAGTGTTTATCCAGCTCCAAGCACCATGGCGTCTTGGTCCACGATTAGGACGCCTAGGCTGTACAGTAATACAATTAAAAAAATACAATGAAAGGTGTCAGACTGACAGTCCTGGAGCTGGAAGGCCTCTGGCTACCTACACAACAGGAGCGTCGCCAGTTCTCATCATGCTTTGAGTCTTTCTTGAAGCCCCAAGCAGCTGGAGTCCTGAGATGAAACAAAGATCTCAGACTGGATTTAGGGAGAAGAGCTTGAAAACATGCCCTGAATGCCCTGCACAAAGCTCAAAACAAACCAGGAGGCAAAGAAAACTCAAACAAAAACCTCATATAAAGCAAATCACATGATTTTGGGAAGTGGGGGGGCTGCCTCCTGATTATTGACCATCTGGAGTTGGCACTGGTGGAATTGGCATAGACTGGGGGCTGTCCACCCTGCTTAACGTCCCACCACTTCTCCACCAAAAAAAAAACCCCAACACATTAAAAATGCAACTGTAAAGAAATCACAGGCTGACAAAATGAGCCTCAGACACAGAAATTCTTGCCACGAGCAACCCAAGGGGAGCTGCCCCCGATTGGCTTCATCTTCCTCACCCCCCAGGCGAGCCACTGAGAAAACACACTTAAGCACTTTCACCCAAGTACCTAGAACTGACCCCACTGAATACTCAGAGTTGTGCAACACTGTTCCACAGTGGGACGAATGGTCTTAGGGTGACCAGATGTCCCGATTTTATAGGGACAGTCCCGATTTTGGGGTCTTTTTCTTATATAGGCTCCTATTACCCCACCCCCGTCCTGATTTTTCACACTTGCTGTCTGGTCCCCTAAATGGTCTATATGACCCCAGCCCCAGGAGCCATGTATGCCTTAAAGCAGGAGAAAAATAAGTTCCTGGGAAGGAACCATGGGAGCGAAGTAGGATCTGGGAGTTTGCGAGGATCAGTCAGTCATTTTTTCAGGGGTTCAGAGGCAGATGGCAGGCACTGCAAGGGCAAAGTATCTGAAGGGCGTTTATAAGGCCCAAGCAGTAAAGCTGTGAACAGGACAGAACATGGAAATTCACCGAAACGCAATCAAAAAGTAAACTGGTTTGTTGCATGGAGGAACTCTCCAGAGCGCCAAACCTTTGCCACGTAGCTGTAACCCAGCACACCTGCCCCATACTACACCATCCGGCAAGCAGGTTGCCAGGCAACAGCGATGCTGTATCAGTTGGTTACATTTCAAGACTACTTGGCACATACAGCATTTCTCCTCTGCTGATCCTGAAGTGCTCTGGGATCCTGAGTTAATTCTGCTCTACAACACTCTGAGGAAAGTACATCCATCATCACTGCCATTGTCGCTAGCTCTGATACAGCACTTTCCATTAGTAGAGGTCAGAGCACTTTGCAAAGGTGTCATTATCCCCATTTCACAGATGGCACAGCGGAGGGTTGCTGTCACGCCCCAGCCGTGATTCTAAAAGACTGTTTCCTGGGTGTTCAGATAACTCACAGGAGGTCGGAAGCTGGGTGTCATGCATTCTCCAGGATGAAAGCCCCATCTCTTTGGCCAGCATGATGCAGCCTCATAATTCTCCTTGGGGGCAAAGATACAGGAGGGTTTAACACAAGGCACTTCCAGAAAGCCACCTTTCCCCTGGGAACGGCTGTGGGCAGCCTCAGGTATCTGGCAGAGGAACAGACTCTAGGGTCCCGTTGGGGCTTTGTGCTTGGCAATACACATTGCTGCCTGCCCAGCACCATGGCAACTGGAGCTTTCATATGCAGATATCAAAACCCAGTGCTCATTGGGCCCATAACAATAGCTCTCTTCTGAGAGTCTGGAGGGGAGAGGGAAGCCGCAACAAAGAGATACATGATGAACTTCCACAGCCTCCAGAGCTGCAGCCCTCTCCAGAAAGGGAAGTTAATGTCCAGAACCCCAGAGCTGGAGGAAGGATCGACCTGGGGTCCCATATAAAATCCCACTTTCCTACCTCCATCCAAGTTAAACCCTCGGATGTTAGAACACACACAGGGATGAGGCTCTTAATCCAGCCCTGGTTCTTGAGAAAGGGATGCCCTTTCTTATTCCCCAGAGGCATGTTTCACCAAAGAGCTGGCTGCATTTCAGTGGCAAGTAATTACATGTGGTGCTGGAAGGAGGCGAGCTACTGCCGCTGCTTCATGCACTGCCTTTGTGCAAGTGAGCGGCTTAATCGCAAGACAGCAGGGCTGAGGGAGAGCACAGAACAACCCTGCACTGGAGCAAGGACAGCACAAGAGATGCACGCGGTGCCACAGTAGGAGGCGGTGTTTACGCCTAACCATGGCACGCTCTTTGGGGCAGGCGCTGCCGTGTGTCTATGCAGCACCACCTAGCACTAGGGAGCCCCAGATCCTGGTTTACTTTAGGAGTTTCTATGGTGCCTATCACCATAGTAACTCCGCATCACACAATCTTTAACAGGTGTATGCTCACATGGGGAAACCGAGGCACTCTTGGACTATCCTTCCTCCGGCTACTAGTGCAATATAAAATAGCATCAATGGCTTGCAAGCAGGGAAGAACTCGCTGATGGGAGCCCCAGCTTATGCAAATAACTCATGGGTGGATGAAAAGGACAGGCAGCCTGTATTGGCAAGCAGCTCCATCTAGCACAGAGTAGCCAGTACAGGATAGAACCCGCTGACCCCCATTTACCAGAAGGCTTCTCTTACTGATTACGGCTTCCAAGCTGAACACGGCTCAGGCCGCTTCGCTCTTCAGGGGCGGCCACCCATACTTCACATCTTGAGAGCTAGGCATCTGCCCACACGCCAGCCTGAAACGCGTTGGGACCGCATTGCCGCACTCCCACATGCCGCAGCCCAGGGGTCAAGGCATCGCCAGTCTGCCTCGACACATCCCTGCCCTCCGCCTCCTTCACAGCGGTCAGGGAAATGACAGGGTTTTGTGGGATTTCTCACGTGCACTTCATTTCTAGAACAAATGCGCAATTGAGGCAAACAGCCCGAGAGCCTGCGCTAGCTTTCAACTCCAACGGATTTAACTTTGCTTTGATTTTCCTTTCATCACACTGTGGCTCAATAGAGCAGATGCCAACATCAAGGGGCGGAGGGGGGGGGGAGTAGTGAGTTTTGTTTTAATATCTATTTTAAACAAGAAAGAAGTGCTTCTGTTTCAAGTTCAGATGTATTGACTTTGAGCAGTTCCACACTGCGGACAGAGGAGGAGCATGTGGGTTTTGTGGGGGTTTCATTGCAGGACAGCAAGCCAAAGTAGGTGCTGTGCTTAAGGGGACATGGTCAGATGAATGCGCAGGGTTGGCCAGCCCTGGGGCAACGGCAGCTCACCTGGGCTAGCATCTGTATCAAATCAGCAGGACTGGAACGCTACTTAGCCTCTGTAGGTCAACACACCATGCAAAGGTGGGCACATATCAGCCCCATATAGCTGGGGAAACCGAGGCATGGTCGGCTAAAGTCTGAGAATACGCTTCTGAAAATCAGGACGAAAGCGACTTGACCAATGTCACCCAACAGGCTAGTGGCAGAGCTGGGCTTAGACTGCCCAGTATAAGTACAGTGCCAGCTCCCAATGCCCTGAACCCTGCTACAGTCTTAGCATAATCCAGACCCTTGGGTAAACCACAGCCGTGTGTAAAAACGTGTGTAAAAATAGAACTCACGTCAAGTTAGTGGCCATGTAGGATTTCACACTTATCGTTATGCTGAATGCCAAGGCACTTGGAATATCCCGTCAACAGCAGGGTTCGAACCCAAAGGCTCCTGCTGAAAAACCCACCATAGGCCCCAGCTCTCGACTATCCTCACCTCGTTCACTAACAGCAGAGTGTCTAAAGCACAGAGCAACTCTGATTCCCCATAGAAGAGGGGCAGCAGTAACCATACACTAGCCAGCCCATTACCATTAAAGCTGCTCAAATAATTGATCCCACAAATCATTTAACTAATGGATTTTAATGTCTTCCCCTTCCCACGCTTTATCCTACCAGCTCCAATTACCAAACCTCTCTCTAGGCTCGGAAGGATTAGATTTTTAATCAGTAAATGTTGGCAAACGTCAGTTTCACCGTACACACACACACACACACACACACACACGAAAAAATTTCCATCCATAATAGAAATGTACAGGTGGACCATGTCACAAAAATGCTTGTGTGTAGGGTTTGATTTAAGGATATTTACTTGGTCTATTTGGACATATGATGTTGACAATGTGTGCTTTAATGGCAATAAAACTTTAAATTATTATTTTAATCTCAAGCACTGCTGTCCGTAAATAATTATTGTCTGGACCCTCCATTATCTGATCTTCCCATCATTTTCACAGCTGTGAAAATTTAAAATAAAAATAAAAAATGCTTAAAAATAAAATGTCAAAATTATGAAAAAGTCAAAATTGACTTCTGCCAAGCCCCCCTATCTACAGAGAGCTGGCAAGTCTCGGCTAAGGTACGGACAGTGCTTTGAGGTCCTAGGATAGAGATTCCGGAGAAGAATTGCATAAAGGCACGCTGCACGCTGCCGTTGGCTACTGGACCACTGATCGGACCATTGCAACTTAACCCTGCAGAAAAAAAAACAACAATGAGCAGGGGACTGAGCCCTCCCGAAATATCCAGGTGCAACTGCAGGAGGCAGGGATCCCACAGAGAGTTCCTTCTTGTATCTATCTTCAAAAAGTCCCTGAAAAGCGCATTTGCTCCCACACTGGGGGGCCATGCTCTGAACAGCTGCTGTACCAACAGGCCATATACTCTGCCTTCAAAGAGGAGCTAGGCCTGACCTCTGCTGTCACCCTCTCCTATGAAGCCCTCCCCAACCCCAACGCTTCTTAAAAGGCATGTTCCCACTCCTATGCCCTGCCAGATTCCTTCTTCCTCCCTCCCCCCTCCCCCCATCTCCAAACTCATCAGCCAGAGCCTGACTTGAATTCAGCAGCACCCAGGCGAACGGCAGAGTGTCAGCAAGTCAGCGGAAGGCGGCACCATTCGTAGATAGCATGGGTGCGGGAGGACTTGCCAGAGTCCATTAGGCCAACCCATGTTGGCCGAGCTGTTAAGAAACAGGCTCCAAGCAGACAGGATCCAAGGGTCTGTCTACACAGCAACAAAAAGCTGCAGCACTGAGTCTCAGAGCCGGGGTTCAGCGGATTCAGACTGGCGCTGAAATCCGGCAGGGGCATTTCAGAGCCTGAGGTCCAGCCTGAGCCGGAATGTCTCCACTGTTTGCAGCCCCGCAGCACCAGCCTGACTAAGTGGGCTAGGGCTTCAAGACTCACTGTCACGGGATTTTCCTTTTGCTTTGTAGACATACCCAAGGCAACTTAACAATGGAAAACAGGGCCCTGCCTTTACCACATCGTGCTAGCAGCAGGCCAGGCCTCCCTGCTCCACTACCTCATCTTTGCTCCTATCACCAGAGCCCAGCAGAGGGTCGCTTTCCCCAACCCACCTGGGGGAAGCCCTGGCAGGCTGGCAAAGGACGGGTGGAGACAGGGAAAGAGCAGCTGTGGGTCCCACAAAGAGGGGCCATTGAATTGGACGGGGTATGGGGGGCGCAATCGGAGCCTGATTTCCTCTACATTCCTCCAGGGGAGCAGCCCAGCTTCAAATTAGAGGGTAGCAGTGACAATCCTCGAATGCAAAGGTTAAAACAGCTGAGCCAGGAAGAGATTAAAAAAAGTCAAGAGACCAGCCACTGAAAAACATCCCCCACAGTCCTTTGGGGGCAGGGCCCGTAGTTTGGTTCTGTGTTTGTACAATACCTAGCGGCCCAGGGTCCTGATTTGAGACTGGGGTTGCTAGATGCTACCACAGTACAAAGAAGAAATTATCTGCTTCTCTCCCACCCGTTTCTACGCCCAAGTGGCTGGAAGGCAGTGAAGCTACAGGGCAGAGGTGCATGTTGAGAGCCTGAAGGAAGCCGAACAGCTTCAGTCCTTAAGAAGAAAATAAATCTTGTTCAAAAAATGAAATGTAAACAAACCAGAAGGGATCTGCTTGTGAAGGGCCAATGCACGACAGCTTCTGCTACCCAGCACACAGGCTCCTCCGGCACTTAGAAAAGCAGTGTAAGCCAGCTGGACTTCAGGAGGTTTTAGAAACAGAGACAAGGACCAATCAGGGCAGGGGGATGGATGAAGAGGGATCCTCACGAGGTGAAAGTAAGCAGGTACGGTCCGATCCAATGTACACCGTGCCAGACCGCACCGGCTTCTGCGGCGGAGATTTAAAGGGCTCTGGGCTGCCCATGGCTCTGAGCCCTTTAAATCCCGCCTACGGCTTGGGTAGCTGGGTTGGGGCCAGGATTTAAAGGGCTAGGGGCTGCCCGCAGCGGTAGGAGGTCCGGGCCCTTTAAATCCTGGCCACAGCCCAGCAAAGCTTGAGGTTCCCTGTGGCGGCTGGAGCCCTGGACCTTTTAATTTGCCCCTGAACCCCGAGGGGCTTCCAACCGCCTCTGCAGCTGAGAGCCCTGGGTTGATTTAAAGGCCCTGGAGCTCCCAGCCATAGCCAGTGCCCCAGGGCCTTTAAATCTTGAGAGGCCCCGCCTCTTCTGCTTGAGGCCACATCCCCCTCAGGACTCCAGCAGTACCGGTAAATCCTGTAAGTTACTTTCACTTCTGGGGATCCTGGTTACGCTATTTAAAACAAGCACACCCATGGACGCTCCAGAAATCAAATGTCCTCAGATGGAAACCCGCAGGTGTCACGACAAAGGCTGGAAAGAATCACATCAGTGGAGATTCTAGACACAGTCTGCTGGCGAGCGGGGAGAGAATTAGACTTTAAACCTAAGCCTTGCTCCCATTTCTGCTCAATACAAGATACCGCCACCACCCTCCTCTGTTCAGAGCTCCTCCTACCAAGGAGCCCAGAAGCCAGTTTCCCCTCGTGCTCCTGTCAATATGACAGGTCAAGGGGGATGGAGAAAGACAGGAAGATCTTTGTGGCATTCAACTTCCGGTCGATATGGATTAGTGAAGAATCCCTCCCAAGGCTGCAGCCAGGTGTTTCACTTGTTAGGAACTAGCCTAGAGCACTCGGCTTCCAAAGCCTGTTCAGTGAGCCCAAAGGGCAACAAAGCACCACGGGATCCCTAAAATCCCTCTGCCCTCCTGACCATTGCACCTCCCTGCATCCTCTTCAAAGGCTGCCGTCTACGCTAGAAAAACAAGGGGCTTTTACTTACCGCAAAAGGGGTGACTGAAGTGTAGAAAGGACTTTGGCATCTGATGGCTTAAAAAGTCAGCTAACTAGAACCCCCCTTCTCACTGTAGGCCAGGTTCGTCGAAGGAGACTAAGAGAAGGACGCCCAACGCCCACTGAAACACATAGGGCAGTTACTTCCCTTAGACGCCTTTGAAAAATCCCAAGTCACCAGTGACCTAGCTGTTGGGTGGGCCATGGCAGGCAAGCTGGGGCTCATGTTCTAGGGGACAGAGTCCAGATCACTGGAGATCATCCAGAACAGCCTCCTTGTTGGCAATCTCAGCAGAGAGGCGGGGCAATTGGGCTAGGAAAACCCATCTGGCCACTGTCCGGGCTGCAACTAACTGGAGCATTTCCAGAGCTGCCAAACCAGCACTAAGAAATTAAAACAAAACCTCTCCATTTTCTTTGCAGTCAACATTTAATGCACAAATTTTCTTAAGTCGAAGGCATCCAGCTGCACTTGCTCTTGTAAATTACCTACCAGTTACACACATTACACTCTTTAAAACACATAGCAATCAATTGGAATGTGATCAACATTCAATAATTGCCACGGCATGAAAATCATTTCCCTCCCCACCCCCGGGTGCATTTAAAGTGTTAATTAATTGCTCCCAGTTGGCATGGATGGTGCATGCTAATGAGGAACCTGACTCCCTTCTGGAAGAGGAGGAGAAGAGGACATTTCTGTGCCCGCCTGTTCCCTCGGCACTGTAGAGCAGCCTCCAGCATGGGCAGAATTGAAACCAGACGTGTAGGAAGTGTCTCGTTAGCCGTAACTGCTTTGCGAGGATTTGAGGTTTCCCCTCAGTGCCATCATCACCAAGCAGCTGCCGGGGATTGGGGAAAGTGAAGCAGGGGCAGAACCTCTGTTACGCTAACATTTTCACTGAAGCCACGGAAAGTTGACTCAAGCGGTGATGACTGCAGGTGGCGGCCCGGCGAGCAGCAGAGGATCACTGCTCTGCTGGATTAGGCTGAAACAGCAACTCCAAGCCTTCCAAACGCCTGGCCTCACAGCTAAATGACTCGTGAAATAGTCTAGCAACTGCCTCCCCTCCCATGCTCCCTTCTACCGGTGAGAGGTTGGTTTTTACATACAAGACCCCTCCCTTTGTGTCCCCCTTTTAAAGGATCCTGTAGGAATGGGGAGTCATTTTCATTAGGTCTCCGGTATGGCACAACTGAGCCCATCAAAAATGGAAGCCAAAGGCAAAGTGGCCATTCACTTCCGTGGGGCAGGAGCACGTCCTTTCACCAGGGCTGGGCTGCTGGTTCACAGGAACGCTCCTCTAGTTCTGGTTCTCATGAATGTCCTTCAGGCAGCTGTTGCTTCAGAAGAGGAAAGGCAGCGTGGTAGCCGGCCCCCACATTAGGGCTCACGCTGACCACTCAGGGTATGCCCACACAAGGATAAAAAACCCAAGGCTGGGGTAGGTCAGTTGACTCAAGCTCACGGGACTTGGGCAGCGGGGCGGAAAAATTGCAGTATAGACACTCCAGCCCGAGCTCTGGGACCCTGAAAGGGTGGAGTGTCCCCCATACTCAAACAGCTACACCGCCATTTTTAGCTCTGCAGCCAGTCAGCTCACCTGGCCCGGCCGCAGCCATGCCAGGGTCTTTTATCTCTGTGTAGATGTAGCCTCATAGGTAGAACTTGGCCTATTTCCTGAAAAAACAAAGGTTGATGTCCCTCCCGACATTTATTATAATTAATAACTCTGGATAGTCACATTAAGGACATAAGAACGGCCTCCTGGGTCAGACCAAAGGTCCTTCTAGCCCAGTATCCTGTCTTCAAACAATGGCCAGTGCCAGGTGCTCCATAGGGAATGAATAGAACAGGTAATCATCAGGTGATCCATCCCCTGTCGCCCACTCCCAGCTTCTGGCAAGCAGAGGCCAAGGACACCATCCCTGCCCATCCTGGCTAACAGCCATTGATGGACCTATCCTCCATGAATTTATCTAGTTCTTTTTTGAATTTGTTATGGTCTTGGCCTTCACAACATCCTCTGGCAAGGAGTTCCCTGTAAGTATCCAGTCTCTTTCTGAATCATACCAAGTTCTTGGCTGCAACAACTTCCTGGGTCAATGAGTTCCACAGCGTGCTTACACCCTGTGCAAATAAGGAAATGCTTACATCTGTTTGGAATTTGCCACTTTTTAAATTCCATTAGTGGTCTCTTTGTTCTCGTGACATAATTTAACTTCGTTCATTAAAAAGAAATTACTCTGTCTAGTTCACAGAGGCTCAGCCTGTGTCTGTGATAAAGTCATCATGCTACTCCTTTCCCTTAGCCTACCCAGCTCTGGCTTTGAAGAAATCTTGAATACTCAGTGGGAGCAAAAAGTGCAGCTTGCTGACAGCGGTCTGGCATCCAGTGTGCTGAGACTACTGCCAATAACACCCCATTGTTTGCTTGGGCTCCCAATCTGTCTCATCTGGTCCTTTTGCTGTATGTTTTTTGGGGAAGGGGCCATTTTTTGCTCTGTTTATACAGCACCTTGCACAGTAGAGCCTGGCTCCATAACTGGGACTCCTAGGTTCGACCCTAATGCAGCCCAACAGCAATAAGCAGCTTGGCTCTAACCCCAGGCCTGAGCTCAGAGTGCTGAGGTTCAGGTTTGCAAGCCTTTCAGCGATGCACGTTTCATTTCTACGATGCCAAAGGCAGGACAGTGGGGCAGCCACGACGAGACATGTGGGCTCTGCTCCAATCGCATCGCTAGCTCCACCTCACCAACCTGCCCCACGAAGTCAGGCAGAGAGGACAAGCATCAGAAAAGTAAAATCAGTCAACCCCCTGTATCAGATTCAGGGCACGCAACAAAGAGGGACATCTACCCATCACGCACAACAGCACCCCCCTCTGAAGGGGCTCAGATTTCATCCTCTAGCCACAAAGGGATGGGGAGACAGACAAACCCTGCATTTCCAGCATCATCCCCCCCATTCTAAAGCACCCAAACACTCATAAACCTCAAGTCTCTGCTGGGGCTCTTTTCGGGACAGGAGACTATCGCAATATCACAATTCTTTCCTCCGAGTCCCTTCCCGTCTGCCTTAACAAAGACCACGCTCTTCAGGGGAAACAGGCTGAGTGCAACCGTCTCCTTAAATAGCTACCGGGGAGAGGGAAAGAGTGACTCAAGCCTGGAGGGAGGAGCAGCAGCATTATTTTGGGGAAGCTAATATAATTAACAAGACTGAGTTGCTCTTATCCCGCGAGCCCCTTTTGCACAGAGTATCTTTCTCCCCTCCCGACTCCGGCAGAGCTCAGATCACAAAGTCTCTGGGGCTAAGACAATAGCTGCTTATGTTCTAAAAGAGCACAGTTTTCTGGGAAGATGGCCAGGCCTGGCAGCTCTCAGCAGTGGGGAATAAAAGGCACGTTTGTGCCACGGAGTCTCTCTGCACCGATGGGACGCTCTTGAAGGGATGCTGAGCAGCAGCCTGTGCGGGGCTCGGAAATGGAACTGCAGACAGATGCTCAGGGCTTCGCAAGAGGCGAACTCGAAGAACCGTGCGGGGTGCAGAGGAGAGAGGTTCTTGTTCCAGGCTTGTGACAGTTAGCTAGCTCCCCAGGCGCTCTCCAAAATGCCACGGCAAACAAAGGGTCCCATCCTGCAACACGCTGAGCCAATGGGAACGGAGGGTGCTCAGGACCTAGCAGGAATGGGGCGATGGAAGGGAGAGGTGGGGAAGGGTGCTCTAGGAGCATTTTCACATGGGGCCCAGCAGTCGGGTACAAAATAACAGGACCAGCACTATACAGAGTCCTCCAAATCCATGCAGGAAAAACAAATGGATTGAGTAGACAGACACACACGACACCCTGCACTCTTCCAGCCCTCTATGTTCCTGTTTCCTTGCTGAAGCCTGCCAGAGTTTATTTTCCCAGTGGAGTTCCATCCTTGGAATGAGGAGTTCTCACGGGGTCCAGCCATCTGTCCGGTTGGCTTGATCCTGAGCAGTGCTGAGCGGGAGGTCAGTGGAGATGCAGGGGCTCTTCCAAACCCAGGACCAGGGCCTGTGGGTACTTGGTGGTGGTGATGTAGGAGAGGATGAGAGACTTGGCAAAGTGCTACTAAAAGCACAACAAAGCTCAACTCCAGCCTAGGAATCACCAGCAGATGGTTGTAGAGTTTCACTCTGATGCTTTTGCCAGGTGCTATAGCCTGATGGGATGTGCTACCACCAAGCATCTAGCATTTCCAGCCTCACCGCTCTGTTCAGGTGCTTTGATGCCAGCCATGGGGACTGGCAATGTGTCGTGGTCTGGGTACATCCTAACTGGGAGGCTGCTTTCTTCCGGAGGATACAGGATTGTCCTCACAAGCACGTTCGCTCCTGTACCTCCTCAGCATAGCCCAGCCTGTCGGCTTCCATCACACCTAATACAAGGGCTGGCTGCCCCAGCCCCCTCAGGCACAGGTCCTACCTCGAGACAAATGAGGCCGATTCTGCTCTCGCACAGGTGAGAGTCAGGAGTAGCTCTAGCGAAGTCAACAGCGATAGACCAGCATAAGGTCAGAATTAGGCTCTAGTATTCAAGAGAGAGATTAGCAGCAGCAGGGGCTGAGGAGGTGCCTGGGGCCCCCAAAAGTCAAGAATTAGGATCCCATTATACTCAAGTGTGTGCATGACACAGCCAACACACCTGCAATTCCTGCCCCAAAGAAATTTGCAGCCTAAGGAGCCAGAGCAACAAAGTTTGGATCCAAAACCAACATGTCCTCCCCTGCTTGGGAGCAGGGCCAGCTCCAGGGGTTTTTGCCACCCCAAGCAGCCCCCCCCCCCCCCCCAAAAAAGCCGCGATCGTGATCTGCGGCAATTCAGTGAGAGGTCCTTCGCTCTGAGCGGGAGCGAGGGACCCTCTGTCAAATTCCCGCCGAATACCTGAAAGTGCCGCCCTGCTCCGGAGTTGCCGCCCCAAGTTCCTGCTTGATAAGCTGGTGCCTGGAGCCAGCCCTGCTCGGGAGGTTGGGAATGAGGGGCTGGGGTGTGCTTGCCCTTCTTGTCAGACCTGGGAGCTCAGTGCAATCAGCGCAGCGCTGGGCTTTCCCTCAGGTGGGTGGAGGAATTCCCCTTCCCACAGCTTATCTACACAGGAAAGTTATCCTAGTAGAAGCTAAAATGTGAATTTAAACAGAGCTTGTGATCCCAGTAGAACCTCGTACGGACACTTCTGTTCTGACCAAGAATGGCTTTTTCTTTTGCTTTAACTGATGTCTCTTTGGAAGGGGGTTAAGCTAAACCAAAAAAACCCACTTTTATTCTGGAACAGGAGTGTCATCAGGGGGAGTTCTACCAGTGTAACGGGTTAACTAAACCCCAGTATAATTACATGGGTATAAAATGGCCAAAACTTTGGCCATGTTTATGCTAGGAGTGCTTTGCCAGCAAACTGCTCCTAGTGTGGATGCAGCCATACAGGCAAAGCTGGTTTGTACCAGGATGGTACAACTGCCCCTCCACGAGTGAAACTAAGGCCTGCACTACAAAGCTTGGCCAGCATAGCTCTGCCAGCTCGGAGCAGGGACGAAGGGAGAAAAACCCACACCCCTAGCTGTCAGAGTTGGGACCCAGGTAGATGGGCTTAGTGGTTAAATGAGATTTCATACCAGCCGGGGTTCAGATCCAGGAGGTCTGGAACGGAGGTCAGGGGCTGAGATTCAGACACCAGGAATCAGGGCAAGTCAGGAAGCAAGGAGATTAGGACCAGGAGACAAGAGCAGATAGCACTGGATGAGCAGTCTCAAGCAGGATGCAGCCCAGTTGAAGAGACGATTTCTTGTTCCCTTCCTTCAGGCTTAAGTAGGGGGAGCAGGCCAATCAGGAGTTCTGGAGCCTCCTATCTGAGCTGGGCTTCCAGGAGTCCTGGTTGTAGCCGATGCTAATAAGCCATCAGATGGAGGTTAGAGCATAATGAACACGGTTTGCAGGGTTCCTGGGGGACCAAGACCCCTGGGGCGTGACGTTAGCTGGCATAACCCCTGGTAGATACCCAAAAATACGCTGACAGAAGAGTGTTTCTATGAGAATACTAAGGTTGTTCAGGGACCTGGTGCAGCTATGCCATCAGAAGATGGCCTTCTGTTTGTCTATGACGCATCGCCACTATGTCAGCTTAGCTATACCACCCACCCAAGTCTCTGTAGTTTAGACAAGTGGTAACAGTTTTGCCGGGATAGTTACATCGACACTAGGGGAATTCTGTCAGGGAAAGATCAGGCCTCTTCACACCTCACACCAGCAGAAGGCTGTAGCACAGACCTGTCTTTCCCGCATTGACAAGGGCTTCCATGTAGGGAACGTCTTCACTAGATTCTTACCTTGGGTTAGCTGGATTGCCAATTAACCGGAGCGAATTAACACGTTTGTCTAATGTAGATGCTCCCCACACCTTTGTTTGTAACTTAGAACGTTTGCTCATCCTCGCAGGCCTATCCTTTGGGATCACAGCCTAGATCAACCTGACACCACTGGCGGCATCCTCACCAGAAAATTAACTCGTGAATCACAATTGTCCTTGCTAACACAGCTGAGGCTCAGACATCAACCCTCCTCCTCAGTCGGGCCACAGCTGTGCCACCCCATGAGGCATATGGCAGAGCAGGGGTTTGGCGGTCTCTCTTTTTGTTAACCTGAGGCGTCTGCAATGAAAACACAAGGCCACGAGCATCCAGAACTGCCTCCCATTTTCTGCCTCAAGCGATATCTGCAATGGAGATAGCACTGCAGTGCCTTCGGCTGTGGAGATCCACCTCCTACGCTCCAGAGTCCTCCCCAACGCAGCCGTTTTACCCCCTTTCTGTTACTGTTTTACCTCTCCCCCACTGGGCCCCTTTCCCCTCCCAATTAGGGCCTGAGCCATTCCCTGCCCCCCACCGCCTTATCACTGCCTCAGGCTGGAATAACTGGCTTCACCATGTCTTTACGAGATGCTTGTTTTACTGCAGCAGAACAAAATGCAAAATCAATTAATCTAAAACCCAAACCTGCCTGGTATTTTCCTTTCTTGGTATGATGCCTTAAAGTTGCTTTTCAACTGTCCTGAATAATTGAAGTTAACATGAAAATTTAAAAAGTCTTTCAAGATTTCATTAAAATTCATTCTCTCTCCCTTTGGAGAATTGTCATTGCCGGAGTCCTGCGTAGGGCAGGCAGCTGCGTTGGCTGTAAAACATTTAACTCCATTCTTCCTGGCTAAAGAGAGCTCGTTCTCAGGGTCTTGATGGGGACCCTACAATAACATTCCCCAACTATTTCTCCCCCTCCAACCTCGCTCCAGCCATTCCTCATCACTCCATCTCCCGCTGCTCCAACTCGATTCCATTCATATGGCAGCAGGGTCTCACGATCACCCAATTCCACTTCAAATGATTCAAATCCTCTTGATTCCCTTTATGCGCCCCTGCTCCCAGATCCAACCCACTGCAGGAGCATAGCAAAATAATCAACTCCAGAGCCAAGCTGGAGAGGTGATCAGTCTGACTCCTGCTTTACACCATCGGGTTAAAGTTTCCTCCATCCCAAGCTAATTCTAGTCACTGTTTATATAGCGCCACTGGCATGCATTACATTTCACAGACTGTAGATAATAAAGTCCTTAGAGGATGGAAGGGATACAAAAACCTTCATGCTTCAGGCATAACCCAATCCCTGAATGATGCTGAGTAGGAAGCAGCTTTTCCTTGGCACAGGGTACTCCAGAGTTGGCTACTGGGTTTCTTGCACCTTCCACTAAAGCATCTCAGCTGGTCACTTCCAGACATGCACTGGGTTAGCTGGACCATTGGCTGATTGGAGATGGCAATGCCTACATAGTAGGAATTTCTGACCAAGATGAGACCTGATGACACTAGGAATTATGATATTGGGTATATAGAGAGCGGAATGACTCATACGGAACACTGGGAAGGGAATCCAGCTCTTGGCAAGTGCACTGTTTTCACAGAAAGCGGATAAGAGGTTTCATATCAGTTGGCTTTTGTTTGTTCTAGCCATTAACTCACACAGTCCGTCTTTTTGTGATGGGGAGAAATCGAGTCATTATTTTGAAAAAAATAAATCAGCAGAGAAAAAAAGGCAGAGACAAATGGAAGCGTTTCTGTGAAATATTTAAAGATATTTTTATGTTGTATTGGATCTGGATGGTTTTTTAGACATGTTCACATCTGCTCCTTTGCCTTGTTTGCAAACATTTTGAGCCATCCTATAGAAAATGTTCTCCCTCTGCTGTAGCATTCTACAAGATTAGTTTTTAAAACTATCAGCCTCTAACAGGATCTAAATCTAAGTCACTGGGCCAGATTCTCTGCTGGGGTAAATCAGTGAACTTCGGAGACTCTGACCCTGTAGCTTTCAAGTAGCTGCTATAGGATCCTATTGGTTTCAACCCTAGTAAATTCCATACGGCTGTTCCAAAAGGTAAAGTATCAATGAGTGAGAACATTGTTTTTAAAGTTTGATGGTTAACTTCACTCTGTCCTTTCAACACAAGGTGATACTATTTGTTGGCAAAGGAAGGGAGACACACTTATAGACAGAGTCCTGCAAACTGGACTAGCATCAGCCACTCATTTTTCCATGCACACACTTGACTATCCCTCCTCCATGGTAACCATAGCACTGAGCAGAGGCATTACACCTCCTGGGACAGGCAGAGAGGCTAATCCACTTCATCCTTCAGGAAGACCGCAGGGGTGAAGGTGGGGTCAGGGAGGAGAAAGTTAAGAGCCTGGAACTTGAGTCTTCAGACAAATGATTCTCCCAGCCCAGCTCCAACCCAGGGGAGTCAATGGGATTTACAAGTGTCACCTTTCAGGACCAGCTCCCTGTATCATTTAATTCTGATGTTGCCCAAAGGCGCCTTTGTCAGGATCAGAGTCCTGCTGTATGAGGTGCTCCCCAAATACCAGCCTTACTCTCGCCCCTTCACACTCACAAACATGGACTGAGCATTAATCCAGATATGCTTCAGTTTCACCTTGGTGCTGAATTTCAACACAGTGACTTGACTCCTAAAACAGATCCTCTCCCTTCCATAAAGGCCAGCCAGGTCCCTGAACTGGTACAGCCCAGAGAGCACGTATCCTGCCAGGGAACAGCGCTCCACCCACCTCCCACCGCCAGCCGTAGTCTGGCACTAGACCAGCCAGCCAGGTCCGGGACAGGAGTGGGAAGTGACCGAGGATTGAGGATACTCTGTAGGTACATTTAAGGGCAGAGCATAATTCAAGAGGCAGATGTCAGGATTCCACTCCACAACATTAAGTCTCCAGCTGCAAAATAGCGTAAGCAGAAAGGGCCATTAATCCAAGAGGAAACAGACTGTGAAACCAAGTGCTATTAAAGCCAAAGGGGTGGGAGAGGCAGGGAAGGGGCCCTTAGCCTGTAGCTCTGGGCAAATCATGAACAGTTTGGGATTTGTTTGCCCAGCAAAGCTGGTCATGTAGTCTGAAGATCTGGTTAGACTTTCGCATCTGGGGGCGGTGGGGAAGGCGGAAAAAATCAATCAGTTCTAGGGGGCTGGGTTAGAACATGCTGCCCCAGTATTCTACAGGCTGCACATCAGTCTCCACAAGTCCCTGCTCTTTGTCAAAGACAGTGATATGGGGGATGGGGATATGCACGCAACAAGCCTGGAGATTCAGGTCAGACGGCCCAAGATGCCAGCTCAGCCATGTGTGAAGCTCGACTGTTCCAGCTCCCAGCAGGTCGCTGGGACCTTGCGTTCACATTCCAGTTCGGGACGAGGGAAGCCCCACAATCTCAGAGCGAGGCTCCTCCAAAAAAAGGCTGCCCCCGGGATTGGAGCTGGCTCCCTCTCTCTAAAAACATTCCCCACCCAAAGCCTTAAATTACTTTCGGCTCCCACCTACATAGCAGGGCCCCAGCAGCTACATTCAGAGCCTTTCCACGTTCAGGGTCTTGGGTCCCACCTCTAAACATCCCAGAACCCAGCCAGAGTCCTACTTGCACTTGGGGTTTCTTGCCCAGGCTCTCATCTGACCCTCAAGCCTGCAGAATTGAGCTGGGAATCTCCCAAGCCCAATTCATCTTTGCCTGCAACAGGGCCAGAATCAAGCTGGGTCTGCTGTGGAATTTCAGGGCTTCTGCACCTGGTCCAGGAAAGAATCCCACAGGGTATGAGCCCGCTCGTAGGAAAAAAAAGAGTTATCAGACTTTACATCAAACCAAGAAAGAGGTTCCAGACAATCTGCAGGTCACAGCTCGGTTCAGCGGTTTTATCCCAACTGCTTTGCACAGTGCCCGGCCTACAACCAAGAATGCAGCACAGGTATTTTAGGTCTGCCACGCAGGAGCTCCATAGCGGCGGTCCTAGGAAATGCCTCTGCACTCCTAAAAGGGCGTAGATGCCCCAGCCTCGAATAGCTGCAGAGTTCCCCAAGACAGCCAGTACCTGTCAGACCTGGGCCACCTCAACTCAGAGATTCAGGTCACGTCATTTCTGATGCACGTTTATGGAACAGCAGAATGGCAGGTACCCACCTGGGCAGGCAGTTCCACAACTGACTCCTACAGTGCTGCCTGCCAATGCCACGAGGCAGTGGGGTAATTGCCCCCCAATACAGCGGCCCGGGACACCAAATCACATACCCAGCGCTGGAGTCAGAGTGCACCCCCCACAGCACCACTTTCCTGGTAGCACCGTTCCAGGAGCACCCATCACATGGCTGTAATTCTGGTCTCCAGCGCAGAGCAGCCTAGACTAACCGCTCAGCCAGGCTGGTGTGACCGCAGGGCTCCCCGCTTCAGACCTGGATGGGTCACTACAGCTTAAAGGTGACAGCTGATTTCATCGCCCTGCTCCAGACCCCACACTGCGCCCCAGGAATCCAGCCACAGGGTTACTCTGGCCAGAACGCGGCTTAAAGCACAATCACAACTGACTTCTACAAAACCCTCCATTTTCTTGTCACAAGCCTCCAGCAAATCAGGGAGGAGAGTGGGGGTAGAAGGGACCGGGAGGTGCAGTTTGGTTTCACTACAGTGGGCACATGGAGTGAAATTTCTTTTCCATCCCTTCCCCCGCAGCCCTTCACATCCACCCAGCCCTGCACTTGGGCTCCCCCTTCATCCCAGGAAAGACGTGAATCTCGGATCCCACCACCAAGCCGCTGGTGAGGCCAGGGACGGTCCCGAAAGTCTGGTCCAAAAGCACGTGTGCACACACGCTTCTCCTGGGGCACGGCAAGGCCCTCCCCTTGAGCAGCCTTCCCTGCGTCAGGAATCAGGAGGTCTCCCAGGCTCTCGTCGCTTAAATTCCAAAAGAGAAACACAACAAGAGGGCCTGGTTAGACTGAGCTTGGACCACGCCCTTCCCCATACACCCACCCTGCAGACCAGCTCTGCCATGCCCCTTCCTGGGCAGTTATTTAGCATGGCCTCGTTCACTAGAATAAAAAACTGGAGAAATCGGGGTCAGAGCTGCATGGAAAGGATCCAGGATAGGGGAAAGGGACAATGTAACCTAGTATGTTACTAGTTACCACCACCAGCCCTGAGCTGCCCCGGCGCTTGCAATCTAGAATGACCCTGGCCCAGACATCTCATTCTAGCACGACAGAAGCCAAGCCGTTGAAAGTGAGGTGGGGAGGTCGCTCAACGCAGAAACCTGGAGACGTGAGTGGGGGGAGCCAGGCTGGCACCGAGGGAAGCGATGCGAGATCAGAGGCATAGGCCAGTTCCCCGCTGCAGAAGGCTAGAAATTAGAGTCCTTGGGGTAGTCAGTCTTTTTACAATCCTATTTCTTTCCCCCGCATCTCCCTCAAGAAGAGACAGATAGGAGGGAATTACCCAAGTTACCCACGCTAAGCACACGCGTCCGCTCGTCTCCTGGAAACCTGAAGCCCCAATGGCAAATCGGCCAAACTAATTGCTCAATTGACCTGCAAAAGATCCTCCCCGACTCCCCCTGCCAAGCGTGCAGCAGGGAAACGACACCGATCAAAGCCCCCACTAGACAAAGCAAAGGGCTGGATAAAAAGTGATGGAAGAACTGGGACCTCTGGAGACTCCAGCGAGAGCAAGATAAGAATTATCAGCAATGCAAAGGACAGCACAGTCCCCTGTGCCCCGTAAGGCTGCTGACAACCTGCTCAGCTCCTCCCAGAAGCCGAGGTGGATGAATGCCAGCAAAGGCAAGCCCGAGATGCGCTGTGTAATCCCAGGGCTGGGTGCACATGATGCACTCCAGAAGTGGCCCAGTTTCTGCTCACTTTCTTTCTTTCCCCACATATCAGGAATTAACTCCGCATGGGGGGTGGGGGGGTGGGAAACAAACTGGCAGAGCAATGAGTTAAATGCATGAGCCAGTCATCTTTGCAGAGCCCAGTCTCAAGCAGGGTGTGAACCCCAGTTAAATGAGGGCTCAAGGTAGTCCCATGTAAACCCATATGCAACTAATCCACCCACATCATGGAATAATGGGGTGGTGCAGGTCAGGCCAGAGTACACTGGCCTAGTGCAAGTCACTTGCTCTAGCTCACTAATCTCTCAGATTCATAAGCGAACCAGATTCACACAAATGTGGCGAAGGGATGAATTCAAAGTCCCACACCTCCCTCCACAAAAATTCACTTGCATCTCGCCACACCTGAAGGGATCGGCATGGAGTCACTCCCATTCTCAAGGTGAGTGTTGCCACACAGGTTAAATTAACGCCACCAGTTCCACAACACTGGGGGAGAAAGGGTCCAATTCACCTTTCTGCCCAAACCCAAACACAGGAGAGAGATTTTAAGTGTCTGTACCCTGAGAGCCGGACTCCTCTGAAGAGATCAGAAATCACTGTCTAGCCGACCTTAATGCTGGGGTACCACACTCCAGCCACAAGCCTTCCTGCGCAATGGACTGGTTACAGACATTAAGCAAACTGCACTTTCTGCATATGACCAAGATTTTCCAAAGCGGCTAATGATTTTTGGGTGCTCGACTTGAGACCCCCGAGTTGCGCTCAGCACTTCTCGAAAAAGGCAAGTCCCCTTTAAAAGGCTCCCCAAAATCCTGTGGCACTTCAGTTCCACACAGGTACCCAGATACGAGAGACCCACCCTAGCAGCTTTCATCTCAGGCATTTTTCAAACTCTACATATTAGGAGCCAAGCCAGTGCCAAAAGGAGGTCAGCTGGGGATCCTCCCGCTGCACACAATGGTGAAGGGATGTGCATGCTCCAGGGCGAGGAGGAACATATTCACTCCTAACCTAGCAAGATTTTCTGTGCTAATTTTCCTTTAAGCTTGGACCCCTTTTAAGCCTGCCTGCGTTGAAGCCTCCAGCCCAGAGGAGATACAGTCAAACAAGATCCAAACAGGCGAAGGAGGGAGATAGACGCTCCCAGTTCAGTCGGTCTCAGGCCTATTTGCCATACGTGGCCCCGTACACCAGCCATCCAGCTCACAGCACAGCTCCTGATGCGCAGGGGTGGGGAGAGGGTGCCAGCCCTTTCATTGCTGCTATCTGACCTGGCCACTGAGGAGCAACTTCAGGCCGGGGCTGAACTAAGCACAGACTTAGTAAGCCTGGATGGCATAGACCCACAGAGCCCACTGCACCCAGCAGCCTCCACAGGGAACCCCCCCTTATACCCATCACGGCCTACTTCCATTTTTCAAGGGACACTCAAATTCCCCCCCGCAGTAAAAAGCGGCCTATGCAGTGCTCATTTCTCTGGCACCTTTTGCAGGGGGTGTCCCTCCAGGAACCAGAGTCAGGCTGAATAAACTCCAGAGACTGCAAAGGCAGCCACAGAGCGCAGTCGATTTATAATCCGCTATACTTGCACATACTAAAAGTCAGCTCAACGGCTCAGAACAAGTTGAAGGAAAATGCTGGGCTAAGCTAGGACTGAATGAGTCTCAAAGCGTTTACAGGTATTCAGTGAGTCTCAACCTCTCTCCCAATTCCCTTGCCGAGGCAAGGGGCATAACAAGCCCCATTTACGCAGATAGGGAAACTGAGGCACAGAAGGACAAAGGGACTCTCCCTCAGCTATCCGCCAAATGAGTGGCAGAACTGGGAACAGAATCCTCCAGTGATCTAACTCACAATACCCTCCTTTAAAGCACTAGGCAACGCTCCCCTCCCAGAAGGAAGCCAGCATCAGAGACTTTCGGGGCGGGTGGGGGGAAATATCCCCTTTTCATTGCAATTAAAGTAACAGAGATGAAATCTATCTCAGGTTCACCTACCTATCCTGCTTCAGCCCCCACAATCCCTCAGTTCCAGGGAGATGAATAGAATACTGCTGATTTCCTCTCCTAACCCATTAATGCAGCAGCATTGCTGTGCGGCTGCCAGACAGCTACCACGTTCCACCCCAGAGTCAGCTGTATTTACATAGTGAGCAAAGTGGGTCCTGCAGGAAACATACCAGTTTCCTATTCCTGAAGCTGACTGCAGACCAAGTGTAGTGTGTTCCTCCCCCCAGCTTTCCTTCCCTGAGACACAATGTGCGCCTATGAACTATTCCCTGGGGAAAGTAAAGATCTGGGTTCCTACACAGACAGAGCAACAGATACCCCTGTGTTTAATCAAGGGGCCAAGCCAGGTGGCCCAGCTGTTTCCCTTCACAGCTTTGATTCTTTCCAGATGTGGAGCAGCGGAGTCAGCAACATGTTCAGCTGCGAGGGCCTGCGCCGCAGACAGGTGCTCCGCCAAGGAGAACTGCCTGCCTAGAGCAGACTGGGCATCCACCCCCAGCGCTGCCTTCGCTGAAGTCATGGACCACAGCGCTTGAGCTGCGCTTCTTGCGGAGAATTTGCAGAGGAATAACTTACCATGGGAACAGCCAGATGGCTATTCCTCTCCTCTGAGTGGGTTGTTTCTCTTGGGGCTTTGCCAGCTAGGAAGTGGCCGTTCTGTTCTCACAGAGCCAGGAATTACGCCCCCGAGAAACCCCTCCGTCTTTCCCCAAGCTTCTTTGGAAGAGGTGGCTCTGAACCCAGTGCTGGGGGGCGGAGGAGATGTGGGGAGAAAGGGGGGCAGGCTTTAGGGAAAGAGACAAGAGAACTGGGAGAGAAGCAGCAGAGAGAAAGGGGCAGGAAGAGACTAAGGCAATAGACATGGGACAGGATGGGATGTGCCCCCCACCCACACAAGTCAGATCTGGGCATTCGGTTCAACCCTCTTGTTTTAACATACAAAGCAAGGAGTAAGATCGGACTGCGGGTGGGGGAAGAGAGGAGTAAGGAATGGGGTGAAGCCGAGGGTGGAAAGATGGATAGGGAAGCGCACAGTAACAGGGACACACGGCTAAATGTACTCAAGGGCCGATGCCAAGGAGAATCTGTCCTCTGTGCAAGACACCTCCCCGCTCCCAGCCCAACTGTGCAAATTAGAGGCTGTTTTAGCGAGACGGTGGGGATTTCTCCAGAAGCCCTATGGCCAATGGGGCGGGGCGGGGAGCATGGTAGAGAAGCAGCAGCAGCAGCCAGTTGCTGCCCATACCACCTCACAGTTGCCAAGGCTGCCAGAGTTTGTATGTTGAGCAACAACCTTTAAAGTCATATATGAGAAATGTGCCATGCGGTGTGGGGAGGGTTCTGCTCCTGCCAGCCACCTCTCCTCACCTGTGGCCTAGACTGCGAGCATCCACTCCCCCCACCTCTGGCTGCCATGCCCATCTCTGCCAGGTTCAGGATATTCCATCTGCAGCATCAGCCATAGGAACAGGCATGATGCAGCCACCTGGACTAGCAGCTGTGCTCGACAGAGGTCCCCCCCTGCACCTCCCTATCAAACACATTGGAAATCAGTTTAGAAAGAGCCATGACCAAACTCGAGGGGAAGGCTCAGTGATCCCAAAGCATCTTTCTCTTAGCTCCCGAGGCCCTCTGGAAGCACAGACTGAAGTCCCAGCAAGCATCCATGCAGCCCCTCAAGCTTTGGAAAGGAACTGAGCCCTTGGCAGTTTGCTGCACGTGGATCTTCCAGAGACCACCTTAAAAAAAAACAGAGGTCTGCAGTCTAGCGGATAGTGCACCGGACTAGGAGGCAGGAGATCCACATTCTATTTCCAACTCTGCCACTGATCTGCTGGGTGACCTTGGGCATGTCACTTCCCTTCTCTGTGTTTCTCTTTCCCTTCCCTGTGTTTGTCTTGCCTATTTAGGCTGCGAGCTCTTTGGAGCAGGGACCGCACAGGTTTGCACAGCACCCAACACGCTGGGGCCCCAAGCCCAGCTGGAGCCTGTACCAACTGAAAATCATCTGAAGGCCCCTTCCCACAGCCTAAGGGGAGGAGCTACCAGACGCAGATGGCTCTTCTATAATACAAACACACACTCTTGACCAGCTTTATGCCTGCAAAAAGGTCAGTGCTGAAGTTTTCTGCCTGCCGATAACGGCGCCCATATTTTGGCATTCACAATGAAGTCACTAGACTGTCTGTTTGCTCCTGTAAATCATGCAATTAGATGCTGAACTGAATTCATCGTGGGTGCAGAGATGGATGCCCAACGGTTTTGCACCTACAAAAAACAGACTGGTTTAAAACATGGCTGAAAGGACTGTTTGGAGCAGACTGTGTCCTCTGCGAGCACGTGTAGTCCCACAAAGATCCCACGACGCTACTAGGACAGCTAGAAGTTTGCCCCTTGGCCAAAAATAAAATTACTTTCTCTGTCCTAGGTTATCATGCAGTGTGGCCCATTAGCTCCCACTCCAGAAAGGATTGCTTTTCAGTGCTGTTGTGTAGCCAGCCTTTAGATCTACCCCAGATGTGTATATGGTGCTACTTCTGTAGTAGCTAAGTACTGCATATGCATGACATATGGAGAGCTGCCTACTTCATTCTGTCCTGTTCTGGGTGTAACGAAAGCTTCTGAACGGAGCAAGAAGCCAGTTCTCTGCCCCGCTCCCTGTTGGGATTAAAAGGTGCTCGTGAAGGCATTTCTCTGACCCATTGTTAAATATATTTACTGTGGTGAGGGGAGACTCATCTGATGCTATTTCCCTGCAAATTACAGCTCCTCCCGACTCTGTGCACGCAATCACCATCATCAAGATGTGACGTTTTCCATGTCGTCAGAGGGGCTCATGACACTGCACCTCAGAGACACTGGAGCAGGGCTGTGACGGAGGGAAGGTCCTAGCAAACCATACAAGCTCTCATATCAGAATATAGCCTGAGTCTCTCCTCTAGATAAGCAGGCCAGTTTGGGTTCTGTAGCTACCGTTTCTCACCCACCCTGCGCAGTAAAATAATCCCACTGATGACCAGCCCCCATGAATGCAAAATGCCACCTCACACCAGGGTCACCCAGAGGGAGGGTGGGGGCAAGTGGGTCAATTTGCTCCAGGGCCTGCAGAGGCCCCGCGAGCCCTGGCCCAGCAACGGTCCAAGTGTTCGGCGGCATTTCGACAGCAGGGGGCCCTTCAGTCGCTCCAGGTCTTCGAAGGGCCCCCCGCCACCAAAGACCTGGACCGCCACCGAGTGAGTACAAGCCTTGCAGCTCCCCCGCTTTGCCCCAGGCCCCCTGAATCCTCTGGGTGGCCCTGCTTCACACACATGCATCTGAAGAGGCGCTAGAACAGAGGCACTGCAAGAGAGGACCGGGGAAGAGGGACATCAGGCGAGATAGGAGGAGAGCTGTTCCAGCAAATCTTCCTGCCCGAGACTTTATAAAGACTAATCCACCCCGTGTCCCATTTGGCAGGAGTACAAGTCACAGATTGTGGTAGGGCTTAGGAGCCCCAAGCATGGACCACAACACCTGTGCTAGGCACTTACAAACACAGACCAAAGATGGCTCCTGTCCCAGAGAGTTTGAATGCAAGTATAAACCATAGATTAATTGTATTTAAGTTTTATTGTTTGATTGCACCCTTTATGTGCCACGTATCATCTTAGATTGTAAGCATTTCAGGGCAGGAACCATGTCTCTGTGTGTATTTGTCCTGCCTCCCCCACATGAATGTGACCGTTAAAAACTCAGCCTCTCTCTGTGACAGGTAGGGAAACCGAGGCATTGCAGGATGAGCGGCTTGCTCGTGGAGCCAGCGGTAGAGCCAGAAATGGAAGCAGGAGTCCAGACTTCCTGGCTGTAACCAGCAGACCATGCTGCCTCCCCTAAAAGCTTTTGCTCTTTTTTTTTTTTTTTTTTTTTTGAAAAAAGACAGCAAAAAATGAAGCCGCGCCTGCTTTCTTCCCAGGCCAGGACAAAGCAGAAGAAAGGAGCCCAGCCTTCCCAGAGTCCAGTGAGCAGCCTGGTGCCTGACCACAGACGCAAGCTTTGTGAGTGGGGTTAAGGCCCTGTGCCCCCTGACCTCCCAGCGCCACACAAAAGCTGCCTGCCTTATTTTCTCCAGGGAAAAGACAGGCTGCTCAGGAAGGCCCAACTGTGACCACATCTGCTGGGCCCAGCTGCTCCAACCCCTGCCTGTCCCAGAGGGAACCAGACAGCCCTGCCCCTGCAACAGGAACCCCCTCCTCCCAGTTATAACCAAGCAGGACGGTGGGGAAAGGGAGAACATCATCCTGATGACCGGATGTTTCCCATGCAGAGCTCAGCGCTGGCTGTATCAACAGAAGGTTTTGTACACCGAGGGTTGTGTTGCTGTTGCTTGCAGGCCTCTCTGCAGGGCTGCCCTCCAGCAGGGAAAGCGACTGATCTCTCTCAAGGAATGGTATGTGGCTCTGGGAACAATGCGCTCAGGGCCTGGCAGCCTTCCCCAGCTGGCTGCAGGGTGGCAGGAATTCTCCTCCCCCAGCACATTCCAAATGGATTTTCGTGCTAGTCCCCCCTGCACTGGCTTCCCTATAGGACAAATGGCTGCTTATATGGCCCCAAAGGAAGGGAATGCCAAACACTCGCTTTTCTCCTCGCTACCAATTCCAAATAAAAGGGCAAGCAGAGAGAGAGAGAGAGAAACAGGACTTTCTGCTGCACAGTTGACTCGCTAGGCTAATGGTCTATGCCCAAGGTAAAAGGTACAGTCAAGGTTGCACTCATGCGTCTAAAGGCTGAATCACATGCAGAAATACTGGGCCCTGTACAGTGCATTGGCAAACGATCCCAAAGCACGGCTGAGGTTGGCAGGAGCCCCATTTTACAGATGGGGAAACGGAGGTACAGAGCAGTCAAGCAACCTGCCTCAAATCTCACAAAGTCAGTGGCAAGGCCGGGAATAGCACCCAGTGACCTGACTGAAACGTGGGCTAACTGAGGTCAGCGAAGGGCAGTTGCCTTTTTTTAGGTAGCCCGTGGAGTGCTTTTACACCGCTCACCCCACATACACACATGGCTGGTCTTAAGTTTAGAGATTTGGGAGACTGCAGCATAAAATGGTATTTCCCAGACTGAGGAGGGAAGGAGGTGACAGTAGGGTGACCAGATGTCCTGATTTTATAGAGACCTTCCTGATTTTTGGGTCTCTCTCTAATATAGGTTCTTATTACCCTCCACCCCGTCCCAATTTTTCACACTTGCTGTCTGGTCACCCTAGGTGATGGGCACCCCTGTCATAAACAGATAGCTAAGGGTTAATGTTTCTTTTACCTGTAAAGGGTTAACAAAGGGAATCAAACACCTGACCAATCAGGAAACCGGATTTTTCAAAGCTCAGGGAGGGAATTTTTGGGTGTGTGGCCTTTGTCTGTTCTCTAGTGCTCTTCGGCTGAGGAGGATTCTCTTCCTTCAGCTTTCTATCTTCTGCTTTCGTTGTAGTCCAGTTAGACGAATATAGGTTTTTATATGTATTGTTTTACATGTGTGTTTGCTGGACTGTTTAATGTATTTCTTTTGGATAGGCTGTTATTCGTTTGTTTTCTTTTAAGGCTGGACCCTGTTATTGTCACCTGATCAAGAGCCATTTTATGTCTTTTCTTTCTTTTTATTATAACCTTCTTTTCTGTTGAGCTAGGGATAGGATCTCTGTGCATGTACTGTCTCTCATCAGGAAAACTGAGTGAAGGGTGGAAAGAGGAGGGTCTGGGAAGGTGATGTCCTCTCCTTTGTGTTTGTTTCAGGAGTTATAGTACTACTTCAGGGTAACCGCGAGGGGAGCCTGGGAGGAGGTATAGAGGGAGGGATGCGGGTATTTTTCCTTTGGTTGTGAGGCTCAGGGCATCTGAGTCTTGGGGTCCCCCAGGGAAGGTTTTGGGGAGACCAGAGTGAGCCAAACAGTGGAATTTTTGGCTGGTGGCAGCGCTATCAGATCTAAGCTGGTAATTAAGCTTAGAGGAATTTATGCTAGAATTATACATGACAACCCCTGAGTAGCCAGAAACCCCACCCAGATTTCAGAGGTCAAAGCAGCTTTCAGAAAGACCCTCGGAATCTGCACACTAAAAAGCCCAGACAAGACTTGAGAAGGAGTGAGACCTTCTCTCCGAGCGCTTTTGTGCTGTGTTTAGTGGGGGAGGAACCAGCTAACCCAGGCCTGTAAAACCCCGTGGGTGGGGGGGTGAGGTCTGTGCTAAACTATCGTTTGTATAATTGAATCCATTAGGAGGGTCACAAGATGAATCTCAGATCTAAGCAGCGTCGTAAATCAAGAGGCACTGAGGATAAACGATGGGCCAGCAGGTTAAGTCTCCATTTCCTCCGCCATCGTAATCACTTGGCTTGTTTAATGAGCAAGAGAGACTGCAGCCTCTCTGACACCCCCAGCCTCCCAGCTCCTCAGCTGGCATTCCCTGGAGAGCCCCAGCCGCAGGGTGTGTTTTAGTACTAGGGTAACATCCCCTAGTGACCAGATGCCATCAGTCCCTGACAGCAGAGGAGACCCTCCTGTTTACTGTAATGAAGAGGTGAGTTTCTCAACTCTTGCTGAGAATCAGGATAACTCTTCCTAGGGGAAATGGGAACTGTGTCAGGAGTGGGGTTATAAGGCTATAAGGTTACCCCTAGCTAGTTCTAAGGGGCTTGCACCGGGTTTCAACTCAGGATTTATGCTTTTCAAGCATGAGGGGGTGTTAATGCCACAACAAAGAAACCAAATCTCAACTTCCGATGGTATTTCAGCCCCCGAATGGGGTGGGAACACCCCAGAACAACCAGATTTCCTGTTGTTCTGGCCCCAGAAAGAGCTCCCTTAGGCGGAGCATTGTTCTGTAAGGCAGGCTAGCCAGGATCCATTGTTTGAGCTGGGTTCCTGCAATGCCCAGCAAGGTAGTGCGATTGCATATCATTCAGACGCAGTGGTAAAAAGAAGCAGGAAGAGTCAAGCCAGAACTGCTAAACTCTGAATCCAAACCTCAGATTCGGTGAAGTTAAGACACATTAACTATATCCAAACACTGACATCACAGCAGCTCTCCCCTGGCTGGGAAGAAACACCTTGTTTGCTAGATCAAGGGCTAGAAAAAAAGGCTTTTGCCTTGCATTAGCCTACCACTGAAGCTTTTGGACTGATCAATCTGCAGGATGAAGATCCTCCACCAAGCAGTACACACAAGATTGTTTGGCAGTAGGGGCTAGGTATATGTAAAAACCACCATCGCAGTGGGCTGATTTTTTCAGGACTAGGCAGATAGACAGAATGTTCTAAATTCTAATATCACAAGGCACCAGTAAAACCATGGGCCACGTTTTTCCCCAGTGTTACTTGTGATTTTGGGTACCCAAGTCGACACCTTGGAAGGGCCTTGTTTTTCAGGGGGCACTTTGTGAAAATCAGGCCCCTGGAGAGTGTCTCAAGTTGAGCACCTCAAAAATCACTCCTGAAAGGCTTGGCTATGGCCACCAGTCCATGCAACAGGCCACCAATCTATATCAGACAAGCATCTTCTGCCAGCATTCACCAGCACTATAGGATGCTCCAAACGGAGCAGCCAGCACTCGCAGTATTGGAATGTCTCACACTATGATCTGGAATGATCTGATAAGGAATTCTCTGAGCAGGGTTGAATAAAGTTTCCACACAGAGAACAAGTTAATAACACTCCAACATACTTAGCTGTATTAAGAGTCTCTTCTCTCAAACTCCCCCCACCCTTTTCTTTCTCTGCTATATTTAGGCTTCCTTTATATTCCCAATGAATTGGCTACATTAGTAGATGGACAATGTATGGACTTTTGTCCCTCAGGAATTCTAATCCTCCTTAAGACAGAAGCAGCTTAGGAGCTCATGCAAGATTTTTTTTGTATGTCACACACTCCCCTTGCTTACGAGTCATTAGATCTGTTCAGCTTTCATATGGGAAATCTAGCCTATGGATCCCTGTGTGCAGTCATGCATTTTCTCCTAACCGTAACAAGTCCGAGGACTCTCAAAAATAAGTGAGGTCGTGCCAGTGGGTGCATCAGAAACAGATGTTAAACTTCCTTCCTGGTGAGCATCCCCAGGACCTCTGCCAATGCAGCTCACTCCTAGTTAGGCCTATCCTAGGCTTACCCACAGCTTTCCCACTGTCCCACGTCCCCTGCTATAGGCACACACTACACAGCTCTGCTCCTCGATTCTGGCCTCCAGAACCCTTTTCTAAGTCCAGTATCTTCTGTGTGGGCACAGACAAATGTGTGACTTGGGCAAGACAGGTTAATGACTTCAGTAACTCAGTTCTTGCTAGCTTGGGGATTAGTCCCTGGAGACATAGCTCAGAGGCAGAGAGGTGTCCTAGCTGCTATCAACTGCAAATGAAGCAAGAGCCTCAGTACCCAGGCAGCATCAAGGTGACTCCAGAAAGATACTCACAAGGTAACCCAGGATAGGCCTTCAGCTGGGGAAACACTCACAAAATGCACTCAGTAAAGCCAGTGTGAAACAGCCTCCTGCCCCATTCCCTAGGTCACGGGTAGTACACACATGCGCCCACACCTGGTAGCAAATCATTCTCGCTGGTCCCAAAGCTGGGATTTATGAGACACTGGAGACTTGCCAACCCGCCACCCACCATGGGCTGACAAGCAGCAGGATCCCTCCCCTGCCTGGATGTGCCTTTTATGGCAGCATAGCTACTATTTCTCACACCCCCACCTACAGTGCTGATGAGTGGGAGGTCCTATTTGTTCAGTCAGTGGGATATGCACATGCCTTATGAATTCTGACACAGTTTCCCCCTCCAAAAGGCCACCTTCTCCACAGATCACCTACTTCTGCACTCCCCTGACCCATGCACTCAGCCTTCTGTTTCACTGGGGTACCCAGGCACGGCTCCATCGATTTCAATGGAGCTGCACCAGGCTGTGCCAGCAGCGAATTTGAACCTCTCTCGACCAGCTCCCCCACTCAGTCCCTGCATCTCTCTGCCTTGACACAGGAAAGCTGGCATTAGTTGTGGGCTCTCAGCTCTCCACGAAGAGCTCCGCAGCTGGTAGTGCCCTTAGTGCTGCATGACCCACATGAGAACCACAGCAAGAATTCACTGCCCACAAACATTACTCGAGGCCAGGGACTCCAACTGCATCACTGACGGTGGAGCTGAGCCTCCTGGCACTCGAGCCAGCCGAGACCCATGGCAGCCTGGCAGAGGCAGCATTGCCCAGGAAGCATTCTGCAAGGAGATGCTGCTTCAGGCAGGTAGGAAGCTTGAAAGCAGCTCAGATCCAGAACACCTCTGGCAACGGAATCAGAGCAACTTCCCCCAAGTCAATCTCTGCCAAGGGCAATGTGCTAAGCGAGAGGCTTCTGGGGCTAGCACTGGGTTGGAGAAGCCATAGCCTGGAAAGCTGGATAAAGGCCAAAAAAGCCAAAACCAAATGAAGACAGCACAGTGCCTTGGACACTGCCAACAATATTGAGCAAGGGACCAGCAGCCTCTCTTCTCGGGACAGAAGCAGTAGCAGCAAGGGCTGGGAGGGTCACCGGAGACCCACAGCCTCGCTTCTAGGGTTCACTGGGCTGGGATTCCACAGCCCACCAGTGCCACTTCGCTCCATTCACCGGACAGCAATGCAGAACTGGTGCATGGGATTTCCGGGGGCTGGCGCTCTCCGCTGAAGCCTTCCCTGGCATCTGATGTTCCCACGCTAGGGAGGAGGAGTTCAGCGTCCTCAGAGTGAGGAAATGAGGGTGACACAGAAGGGGATGCATGTTCCCCAACTGCAACAAGAAGCCAATGCAAGAGTTAAGAAGTTTGCATATTTAACCTCAAGCCAATGAATTTTCCTCTTCCCACCCTGCCAAGTGGCTCTGCTGCTGGGTGCCTGCCTGTGACGGGAAGCTGAAAGCTTCGCAACCGACTTCTACATGCCATTAAATGACTGTTAATGCACAGCCAGGCTCAGCGAGTGGCGGAGCTCTAGCAAACACCTGTCGGGCATCACCGGAGCTATGCCCAACATCATCAGCTGGGAAGATCTCGTCCAGTGACTTGAATGGGAGTTGTGGATCAGGCCTGACATTTTTATAAATTAAGGCTTCCACATAGGACTTCAGGGAGGAGGGAAGCCAGCCCTTCACCCCACAGTCCTGCTTAGCACAGAGGGCCACTCTGAAATATGCCCTTAATTAAATAAAGCACAAAGCACAGCTTGGCGAGGGGGAGGAGACACCCTCACTTGACAATCTGCCCTGAAGCCACCACTGCCTCCTTCACCCCAGTCATGTTTCAGGTTACAAACCCAATTATGCAGCATAAATTGACTAGGCTCTAGAGATTTCAGGCAGCTTCTCATCTCTGGAGCCTTCCAGGCTTCCAGACGCTGTCCCAAGAGCAGCAAGTTATAGAAGGGGCGGGAGGGGCTTTTCCATCCAGGAAGGTCTGCAGAAACACAGTCTGCCCAGCCTTTGCACTGATAGATGCAAGACGTCTCAAGAGGCCTGCTGGTTGCTGGAACCCGTTCATGCTTCGCAGATGTCTTGGAGCGTAAACAGCAGCGTGACAGAACGCAGGCAGTCACGTTTGGGTGCATGACTGCAGACTAGTCTTCCCAGCGCCGCCTCCAGAACTCCCTGCCAAATGTGACTTTCTCGGAGAGCGGGACTGGACATCTCAGAAAGCGGGAGAATTCCAGCACTCTCGCCCTTGGCGGCTGGCCAAGTGGAAGCTAATGATGAGGTGACCAGAAGCCGCTACTGGCACTCTGGGAGGGCTGAGAGAAGGCATAAGCCCAGAAGGCCAAAGAGGGAGTGACCTTCCATGTCCACAAACGTCCGTCCCACACTGAAGTCTCCTTTGGGTGGGTCTGTGGCACTAAGAGCCAAGTGACAACCACCTTCCAAAATGGGCCCCAGGGCCACAATGTTCATTTAGTTTCTTTCACCATCCCTGGTCAGGATACCATCAGACGGACGCTTTCCTCCAGTTAGGATTGGAGCCAGTTTGAGGAGGGGAAAGCACATGTTTGTGCTGGAAGGAGAGGTGCAGTCTGAGAGGCAGGCCAACTTCTCCCCCCAACTGGGGTCTCCTTTCTGCACCTTGCATTAGTACAACATTTGGGGGACAGGAGAGGCCTTTATAATTGGATTTGTCAGGGGATGTGGAAAGGGATTGAAAGCCTTTATCTCCCCCTCATAGGTGCTCTAATTCCCCACATCAGGGTTACCCTCAGTGAATGGGCTTGAGGACTAGACAGGACCCTTTCCAGAACTAGTTAAGAGACTCAGTCGTCACACTAACCAGTGAACCATCACAGCGTCATCACCAGCCCCAAATTACGATGGCAGAGTGCTGCATCCACGCATATACCCCCACCAGCCTGAGGGGCTTTAAATAAAGGCACATATTCATGCAGACCCAGTGCACGCTCAGTGCTCTCTCTTCTCTGCTGTCACCAGTCACGCAATCCTTCACCACAATAATGCTCCCCCTCTCTTCCTGCCCCCCCCCCAGGCCCTGATTCTCTTCTCTCTCACACCAGTGTAACACCAGAAACTTAAATGGAGTCACTCCTGATTAACACCAGCATCAGCAAGATGAGAATCCAGCCCAATTCCTATTGCAGGTCTAGGAGCCCACAAGGCAGAAAAGAAGCAGAAAGAGACACCACGGTTCAAAGAAACTTGGGCAGTGTATGAGGAAGGTTTCCCTTGGGCTGAGCCAGTGTGATTCCTGCTGGCTGCGAATCTGGGGCCTTAGAACCAAGGGCCCTGTGGAAGAAGTTATCAGTTTAGGAAAACATTTCGAGTCTGGGTTTTCTTTTGAGTCTTTCCTGCTCAGGCGCCTAGGAGTTGGGTCCCCCGCCAGCCAGAGTGAACCTGATGTGCTGCATTTCACAGAGCCAGAGGAAGATGATAAATGAATCAGTTGGTGTCAGCCAGGATGGGTCTTGGGATGGAGAGAGGGTACAAGGGCTGCCCAGAGCAGAGGCCAGGAAGGGCGTGACAGAGACATAAATGGGCACGTGTCCAGAGTAGCCGCTTGATCCTAGTCTGGGAGCACCACTCTGGACTGGGGTTATGACCAGTCTCAAGCTAGCTGCTGCACCTGACTCAGCAGGACCACTTTCGATCTGCTATCAGCTCCTGATCCAAGCTCCATGAGCCAATGGCATTTCTGCTCATCATCACCCCAGCCGTGAACAGAGTCCTCGTCAATTCCCTTAACCAGTGCTGGGATGCGTTGATGCAGACGCCAGCTGACTGACGCATCCCTCCAACTGCAAGGTCAGCGAAGGACTCCTCCAGATGCAGAAGGGGAAGGAGGGAATCACAACAGGGCCTTGACAAGCAATGAAATACCACATGCCAATTTTAGAGTAGGACACTGAATGCAGCTCAGACATGCTGATCAGCAAGATACTTGTACCTGTCGAGTGCATGGATGTGTAAGTTGCATGTCAGGGTATCACAAGATTAAAGCAAAGCACTTACGAGTCAGAGCTCACCAAGTCCAGCTTCAAAGAAACCTGGGTTGCTGTTTTTGTTTTAAAAAGGGAATGGTCAGGATTAAGTTGAACAGGCAGAGTTGGAGGGAGAGGGATGGATAATGTGGCGCAGCATCACCTACAAGTCGGTGCTGCTGACAGTCTCTCATGTGTCACAAGCATTGCATTCACACACAGGCTAGTGATGGACAAAGTGAAGGAAACTGCTCGCTCAGCCACGAGAAGTACCTCAAGTTCACACGCTTCCCGACTCCCTTAAGGGCACACCCACAGTTCTGGGTGCCAAATGTTTTGTGGGCATGCAGTCCCCTCAAGAGATTTCCCCCACGACTTCTCTCCTTTGATCAGGCCAGGTATACCAGCATACTAGCCCCTTGCATCGTATTTTGGCTACCTAGAACTCAAAGCAAAGATGCTCATGAGAAAACAACACATACCCAGACACTAAGTAGTCTACTGAGTTTTTCTTAAACTTCAAAGTAAGGTTTAGCTCCATTTGTAAGTGGAAGGGTCTTGTTTTATCCAAACCAATTTGGCCATGCCCCTAGCTACTGGACCACTCAGGAAGCTGGAGGTCCAGCTGCCTGAGACCATGTGGGTTTTCCGGGGTGGTTTGATGGAAGAGTGGAACAGGGAAGCAGCTCCAGTGAAGCAGAGTAACACCACCACATGCTGAGAAGATGGTAGGAGCAGCTCAAGAGGAGATTATGTGGAGCAATAATCCAACTGAGGCAACGACACACATCCTTAGAGCTGGCATGAATTTTATCTCTTGGGAGGAGTCATTAGCAGCAGAGCATGAGTGACCTCTGAAGACATATTCAAATCTCGTGCAGGTTACAGACTGCATGAATTGCGTGACCCCGCCCAATCTTTTGCACTTCTTCATGCATGGAACTCCCCCACCTACTGTAAGGCATTCACAACAACCTGCGCTGACCTGCAGAGATGCCATGAAATGTAGTTGCAAAAATTCTCCATGGCTTCAGAGCTAGAAGTTGCATTCAAAAGCAACAAATTCTGCTCTGTGGGTCCCCATAGACCCTCTGTAGGAGTCTAATTGGCTGCAATCACCTTACTTGACATGCACAGCTGTTGGCAAAACCAAACACCAAATAAACTCATAACTGACCTTTAGGGTGAGGGCACCGTGAAGTCTGGGAAATAGTTAGAATACTAGAAATCTCCCCAGAGGGGAGAAGTGATGCAAACAGTTTAAGCGACAGGAATGCGGATGGTAGCCTCTTTGGAGAAGATAGGAAATGATTACAATCTTCAAACTCTAAAACAGCATCACTTGAGATTAACTTAAGGAAGAGGGGAAAACAGGCTGAACATCAGAAACTGCTCAGCCAACTCCCTATTTCAGTTACAAACTCCTTCAGGGCAGGACTGGGGTCCCTTTTTCTCTGAATGGTGCTAGTCAATGAACGAACAGGAGCCACCAACCAGGCATCTTACCAAGAGATCCATCGGACTGTAGACTAGTCTCCGCATGGGAGAAGACTCTCCTTCCTTCAGGCCATTTAAAGAGCTAGATAATGTGTTAGAAGCTTGGTTTGGGAATGATCCTGCATTGACAGAGAACCAGCCACCTCTGTCTGACTTCTACTCCTCAAACCCTTTGAGATTCCAGGAGTTGGGGTCATTTTAGAGGGATGGGAAGACTCTTCGTCTTCACCCCTTCGCTCCCAGATACTATGGAGATGGGGGATACACAATACCCAGGTTGACAGGTTCCAGGCAGGAGCAGAAGTATTGAAACAACAGGCCTCTCATCATCTCCTACTGCAAACAGGAAGTGCCCCCCTGTAGATCCTCAAGGAGCATAGGAGTTGGAACTAGGGGTGCCGCAGCACCCCTGACTTGAAGCCGTTTTCATTATCTACAAGGTTTAGTTTGGTTCAATGGCTCTCAGCAAGGAGCAAGCCTATCCAGAGATGTCTGGGTTATTTTGGATACTTGTTCAAACCAGACCTAGAGACCCTACCCATCCCATCCCTGAATGAAATGCAAGGTGTTGAGGGCTCTCAATTATCTTGCTGCATTGGATCAGGTTCTCTGAAATTCTCCCCAGCCACACACACACAGTTTCCCCCACCCCAGTACATGCCTGCCCCAAGCAGCCTGTCCCAGAGTTTGCTGGCTTCTCTGTGAGCATCAGGAATGATTTCCCATTAAGTGGATATAGGCCAGTCAAACCCTTCTGGTAAAGCTCCTTCAGATTTACTTTTCACTCAAGACGGGGAAGGACGGTCATTCGAGACTATTCCTCCCCCCTCCCCCACCCCGATGCATGGGGCCAGCAGCTCTGGCACCAGACCAGGGAAGAACAGCACCAACTAGTACAAAAAGCTGCTCCAAAAACATCCTGCTTCCCATCATCCCACAGAGGTTGCTTAGAAATCCCTCAACGAGTTTGTCAGCAAATAAACTCTGGAGCCTGAGATGCCTGCAGAGCCTGCCAGCCAGCAGACAAGGGGAAAACACTCCACTCAGTAGAACGTTGACTCCATGGGTTCAGATGAAAGGCTCCATGCCAGTGAGACGAGAGAAAAGGACCAGAAATCAGAGAGATACTTTCCCAGGAGATGGAGGGGATGAGGGGAAAACATTTTTTGTGTGGGGAAAGTCAGATCAAACATATCTGAAAGAGCCAGCTTAAAAATCAAGGAAGCAGATCTTGCTTACACAGTGCCACATCAGACAACCAGTTCCTGCGGAGTCCCTGTAGAGGGGAAATTGCTTTAGTAGGATTTGTTTGGTTTTAAATAAAAGCTTAGACACTTGTCTGGGTCAGAACAGCTGCAGCTACATTAGCAAGCCTGAAAGCAAGGCGGCCTCCTTGTGGCTAACCCCTATTTGGTAAGCAGCAATCAGTGCGGCCTCCCTGCCTGAAATCAGGGTAAGCACCAGTGGGACAAGTCCTGGCTTTCCTACTTGACACTGGGGTGTGTGGCTCTAGTGAAACCAGACTGCCAGAATCTGGGCTAACGCTTGGCTTAGACAAGGCCTTGGTTCTCATGCTTCAGGGATTCACTGATTGCCGGGTGAGGTCAGGAAGGGCACGTCTATACTTAAAAAGCTGCGGGGGTGCAGCTGTGACACTGTAGCCCTTCAGTGAGGATGCTTACTATGCCCATGGGAGATGCTTTCATGTCCAGCGCAGTAATCAGCTACCACCTCTCACGGAGGTTGTGTCGATGGAAGCAGCTCTCGTCAACACAGCCCTAGCTAGACCAGAGGTTAGGTTCAGTAGAAGTGTCGCTGCAGGGTGTAGATTTTTCACACCCCTGACGGACATAGTTATACCGATCTACATTTGTAGTGTAGCCTGGCTGAAGTTTGCCTCAGGGTATAACATTACACACAGAGTTGCATTTTAAGGCATTATATTCTAATATGAAGCCTCTAACATCATCTCTGCCAGAGGCAGGAAGAGACCAGAGGGGACCGTGTGTTTCACCTGGTGCCGCAAAGGCTACGTTCAGCTCACACTGTGGCTGTGGGGAGGAAGAGGGGGGGAGAAAAAGCCAACCGAGAATGGTGCACGCAGTAATTAACCTCTGCAGCAGTGAGAGCTTCTGGGAATTAACGCAGGCTCTTCAGACAAAAAAAATCCAAAGTCCCCCAGTATCTGGAATTCATGCTATCTCCTCGCATGACCTATTTTCTTCAGAAGTCGGGAACTCACTCAGGAGTTGAGAGCGAGTGACATAATTGCCATTAGCATCCACTTATTTAAGCCCCCTTGATTACCCAGCCACAATTTCTGACAGCAGCCCATAACGTTCTCTCTGGGCCCATAGTCTAACCTGCCTTGAAGTATGTTATCAATTCATTTGCACAAGCCCCATGGATTCAAAACCTCAATAAAAGATTCCCCCCCCCAAAAATGTAAAGAGATTTGATGCAGCTATTTTTAGGGCCTATGCGACAAATGTTCTCGGCTATTCTTTATAATTTATTTCTTCTACGGGCAACTATCCCTGTAATATCTGGACACTGCTAAGTAACTGAAAGAACTCCATTCCCTTAAGGGACAGATTTTTCCATTCATCCCATCATCTCCTGCAAAGATTAAAGCCACTGGAGAATAACCAGCGCTTAGGGCTTCGGTTCTTAGGCAATGAATAAGGAGCAAGATACGAGTCACCAAAGAATCTCGCTTCACATCCCAATGTGGCAAGACTGGCTCAACTCGATCTCCAGCAAGAGCGAGATCCACATCCTCTGCTGAAATCATCTCTCCCCAGTCCCAGACAAGTTAGAACTTGGGCTCCACCATCCACAGTGACCAGGGTGAAGAGTAGGGAGGAAGAGATGATTGCAAGTATGGAGGGCCACTCCTCCTCATGGCTTTAAGTACGGACTAGGATCTTGCCCATTCCCTGCCCTGGCTTGGCAACATCAGCATCCGATGCTGTCCACAGGACGGCATCTGTTCCCGCAAACATATATGCTGCTGCACAGATAGCGGGGGACATGGGGCTGGCTTGTACACCATTAGAAACAGAGGAGGAGGAAGAGGAGCAGGGTTGGTCAGAAGGGCAAGCCCCATAGCGATTCTAAGCAGAAGGCAGGAGTGCACAAGAGCGAGCAAAGACGTGGCTCCTTGAAGTCTATCCCAGCGTCCACAACACACTCCAATTTCCTCTCCCCACCCTGTGCTGCCCTCCGGCTGCGTTACCATTCGCTCCCCAATTCTCTCTCCAAGCTGTCACTTGTTTGCAGCGATCAGAACACCCCCCAGCCAATCAGCCACTCACAAGCAGTCAGACAGACGGAGATGAAGAGTCTTCCCCTCTTACGCCAGTTAGCACAACACCTACCAAGGGATGCATGTGGCCTCCAGGCGAGCAGGAGCGTATGCAGCACGGTAGTGGAATCAAGGCTATAGAGTGAAACTGCCGAGGGAGGCAGGTTGAACTAGGATCATTGTGGGAGACTGATCCCTTTGCACGGAGTAGTGAAGTGCGTGTGCATTCTCCAGGAACAGCCTATGACCAACCACACCCCACCTACGCCTCTCCTTCCCATATGGCCTTGGCAGAAAAGAGAGGAATGAAACATCCAACAAGAGAAGACGACAGAAAAAGGAGAGAAATGAAAGGCTTTGATGTAAGGGGTGACTGGGTGGGTGAGGAAGGGAAACGGAAAGAAATTCCCAAAACAAGTCTAAGAGCATGGGAGGGCGGGGGGGTAGGTCGAAATGTCAGAGTGTGGTGGCAGAAGAGGGAGAGACTATTCTGTATTACAGGGGTGGCAGGATCAGTTTATGTGGGGAAGAAAGTCATCCATTTCCCCTTTATTCAGTTATTTCTATACTGGTGCAGTCTAGAGGCCCTAACAGAGATCAGGGCCCCATTGTGCCAGGCGCTGTACAGACACACAGGTGAGAGAGTCCTTGCCTCAAAGAGCTCACAGACTAAATGGACCAGCCAGACAAAGGGTGGGAGAAAGGGATTCGTTATCCCTGGGTTACAGGTGGAGAATTGAGGTAAGGGAAATTAAAATTACTTGCCCGCAGTGTCCCAAAGAAATAAACTCAGGTCTCCCAAGTCGCAGTCCAGCACCAGGGATTTTGGCAGCCCCAAAACAGCATGCCTGCCTCCCGACTCGGAGCATCAGTCACGTAACCAATACAGTTCACCACGGAACAAGCAAATGGTGGCTTGCACAGAGAAGGAAGCTGAAGGACAAAGGCAGCTACTATCTCAACAGCAGAACATGCCAGGCTGAGCCACAAGCCCGTCTAGTGCCTCATCTGGGAAAAGCCATGTCATAAATAGATAGGTAAGGTAAGGGTTAAGTTTCTTTTACCTGGAAAGGGTAACCAAACACCTGACCAGAGGACCAATCAGAGAACTGGATTGTTTAAAGTCAGGGGCGGGAATTGGAAGTATCGGGGTCTTTTTTTGTTTTCTCGGCTGGTGAGTAAACAAGGTTCCCTAAATACCTTCTTATTTCTCACATTTAAAGTAGACCAAAAGTCTGGAGTACAAAGGAACCCCAAGCAATTCGGGCTAGAGGAGCTTTGGGTTGTACGAATAGATGTGGATGGCTGGTGTCTTTTGTTGTTTCCTCGGCTGTGAGTTGAACAAGCTTCCTCCTAACTGCATCTTATCTCCAAGTGTCCTCCTACACGTCTGTGATACAAAGGAACCCACCAGCAATTCGGCTATGAGGAGCTTGGGTTGTACGAATAGATTGAATGGCTGTGTCTTTGTTGTTTTCTCGGCTGTGAGTGTAACAACTTCCCTCCTAACTGCATCTTATCTCCACAGTGTCTCCTACAACGTCTGTGAGTACAAAGAACCCCAAGCAATTCGCTATAGGAGCTTTGGGTTGTATTACATGTATGTGGATGGTTTGACTGGTTTAATCGGCTATCTTTTAAATCAGACTTTTTCTCATATTTCTTATAAGTAAGTCGTGTTTGAGTTCTTAATGTCAAGATTATTGTTTAGATTTTCTCTTCGTTGTTATATAAACTTTTCTTTTAAAAACGTGTGGAAGTTTCTTTTCCTAGGAGCACAAGGGAAAGGGAACAACCAGGCTGTGGGCTGAATTTCTCTATGTGCTTTCAGGGAAAAGAGTCAGGCTACGGGGAAAGAGAAAAAGAGAATCACTCTGTATCAGGTACTGTCCCCTCACGGGAAGGCAGGCACGGGGAAGGCAAAAGCCAAGCTGTTGGTATTTGGCATTCAATGTCGCTGCAGGGTAAGGAACTTATCTCTGGAAGCAGAGAAACCGGTTTCTTGGCAAGCCCGGAAGGAGGGGAGGAGGGAGATTTTCTCCCCGCTTTTGCATCCAAGCAATTTGGATCTGGGTGTCCCCCAAGGGAGGTTGGGGAACACCAGAGAGAGGAAAGGGATCAGGCCTATTAATCCTGATCTGGTGGCAAGCGAGAATATCAAGCTGGTGTGAGCTTGGGGGAAGTTTCAGATAAGCCCCAGATTTTGGACGCAAAGTCAGGTTGGGACAGGACCAGATTGTGGACGCTAAAGTTCAGTTCTGGACTGGGAGCTAAGATTACCACATGAGTGGCAGCAGTGGGATGTCAAAATCCAAAAAACGCAGTAGCTACCTTATTAATTTTTTTTTTTTTAAAAAAAAGTTATATATAAAAACGAAAGAAAATATAAAACAATAATCGTTGCATTAAGAAACTTCAAATACAGGCTCTTACTTATTAAGAAAATATGAGAAACAGTCTGATTTAAAAGATAGCCGATTAAAACCAGTCCAACAATTCCACATACTGTAATACCCAAAGCTCCCTCATAGCCGAAATTGCTTGGGGGTTCCTTTGGTTAACTCACAGATGTGTAGGAGAACACTGAGATAAGATGCAGTTAGGAGGAAGTTGTGTACTCACGCCGGAAACAAGAGACCCTGAGTATACAAATTCCGTGCCCCTGACTTTAAACAATCCCAGTCTCTGAATTGGTCGCTCTGGTCAGAGTGTTTGGTTACTCTTTCCAGGTAAAAGAAACTTAACCCTTACCTTACCTATCTATTTATGACAAGCCAAGAGGGCAGCAGGTGAGCCAGGGCAGAGCCTGGGTGTTGAGTGCGAATTCCGGCATACAGAATGTTGTGTGCAGGTAAGGTGGGGCGAGCCGTAAACTTGTTTGCATTGCCCCGGTTCACTGCTCCAGAACCTCCAGGCTTCAATTAAGATAGTCAAACACACATCCGGAACTGAGCCCTCTCCTCCCCAGGGCATGGAAAGCTGCCTGCTCAGGAAGAGGCATGCTGAAGATGGCCAATGCTGCAGCCCAGGACCATTAAATGCTTCTAATGTTTCCATGTGCCCCTCCTGATCCTCAGACAACCACTCCAGGACTGTGGAAGCACAATAAGAGAACCCGCCAAAAGCAGCCCTCTCAACCCAGAGTTAGGCTGTCCTGGTTGCCACACAAGCCCTGGGATTTATTCAAATTCACCTTCCTTTGATGCCACAAACTGGAGCTGCTCATCAAAAATGAGATTTTCTAGCTTAACTGGTGGTTTTGAGCATCCAGCTGGAGACACCTTAAAAAGAGCACCATCACCACAAAGTGCCCTACCCCTGGCCTCTGACTATCAGGCCCCTTTTAAGATGTCACTAGCAGCTCTTTAAACTCTGGGCCCCAGGTTGTAAGTGTATTGACCACATTTTCCAGTCAAGTTAAAAACCAAGAGAGGGTTTGCAGCTCATTTCCAGACACGGGGGACAAGCCCAGCGTGTCTTGAAGTGCAATTGGCACCCGCTCTGAATGGGGCCCCTGTTCTGACAACTTAGTGCCAAAATTCAAAAGGCCAAACACATCCCTGGTTGAAGAATGAGGGAGAGTCCAGCCTTTGAAGTTCCACTAAATGGCTGAACATAGAGAAGCTGTGGGGGGTAAAGAGAAAACATCAGGTGCCTCTTTCTTCCGTGGAACTAAATTTTTTTCTCTATTCTATCTGAAAGACGGGCCACATGCGTTCATGGAATAACTCTCTGCAGATGTTTTCCATTCCCAAAACACCCCACTCCAACAGATGTCATTACAGACCTCTCCTGACCATGTCACAAGCAACGTGCACCACAACCAAGCTTCATTTTCCACTCAACGGGTGGCAGTTCCCGTGCCAGGAGAGCTTCCTCTCACGGCCTTATCTCATGCTGCACTGTCCCACAGCACAATGGGAGACCGGCCTCCAATACACTTCTCCTGACAGCGAGATAAAGTCCATCACTCACGCAGACAGCACCGGAAGCCTGGGTCATAAATAAGCATCACACTTTCAAGCCGCTACCTGGGAATCTTACCTACACATTTTTCCCCTGAAGAGTTTTTGTCATTGAAGTCAAAGCATATTTAATGAAATAAAAATATGTTGCCGAATACTAACCAGCCTTCCCAAAACCTCATGAGGTATGCAAGTATAAACGCTTTTGGAAGATTTGCCCATTGGGCATTCAGGAGCACAAGTCCCACTGAAAGCACCTAGGTGCTTTGGAAAACAGCCTCCATATCCATTTTACAGAAGAGGAAGTAGAAACATGGCCAAAGGTCACACGATTCACTGGCAGAGCGGGACATATTCACCCTATAGCGGCACAGCTCTAGGGGCTGCATCTGTGCCACTTAGGGTACCCAGATGTCCCAATTTTACAGGGACAGTCCCGATTTTGGGGGATTTTCCTTATATAGGCTCCTATTACTCCCCACCCCCTCCTGATTTTTCACACTCGCTGTCTGGTCATCCTAGTGCCACTCTAGCACCATAGCTTAGAGGATCCTTCCTAAGTCAATGGAAGAGGTTTTGCCATGGACGCAGTTAATCCACCTCCCTGAGCAGCAGGAGCTAAATCAAGTTAAGAATTATTCTGTCAATCTAGCCGTGTCTACGCCAGGATTAGATCAGCATAACTATGGTGCTCAGGGAACACAATTGGTTTTGTTTTGTTTTGTTTTTTTACAGCCCTGAACAACATAGCTAGCTTGATCTAATTCTTAAGTATAGACTATGCCTCCAGGTCAAGAACAGAGCCCAGTTCCTGAGTCACCCTCTTTGCTATAGCCACTAAGCAGGTCTCCTTCCCTCCAGCCCTCTTCACTGCCCAAGATCTATGGTCTGTCTTGATTAATAGAAACCTTAGCCAGGAAATAGCCCCTCGGCAGGAAAGAGTTAATGTCACTTCACTGTGGCCACCACCCACACCCCAGTGCTGTGGAGCCAGATTGTAAGGGGAGAGAGAGATGCTCCAAAGAAATATGTTTTGGCATCAGCTTGAGAAGCAAGACCCGTCCTGTGGCAGCCCTGCCGGTGATGCCCAACCACACGGGCTGTGCAGTGAGAAGGGGATGGTCCTCGTGGCAGACGACTCACTCAAGCCAGCCATTTTCTGCTTTGATGAGCCAGCCTCACAATGCCACCTTTCTTCGCAGCCTCAGCATGAGCCCCTCCCGTTTCCTTCCCCTCACCCCTTGTCTTCAAGAGGGACTTACGAGATGATGGGGAGGGGAGATAAGGACAAGGGACTGAAGCCTCATTTGTAGTCTGCAAGTACCACCTGTATAGTCTGGGCTGCTGCGGGAGAACAGCTCCCCCCTGCAAAAAAACGGGGAGGGAATCTGGTAGGAAGAGGAGAATTCACAGGGTTGGTGAGAGAGAGAGAGAGAGAGAGAGAGAGAGGACGGTATGGAGGGGTGGGGGGTATGATTCAGGAGGCCCATCAAAGCCACAGCCAACCCAGCGGCGGCTGTCACGGGAATTCTATTCAGCACAGAAGCAGGATGAAGTGACCCTATGATGCAGCAGCTCCCTGGATTTTCAGCAGAGGCAGCAGGCTCCCTACAGACTTGTATTAGCTGCCTTTCTCTCCCCATTGAGGACTGCCTGGAAGAGGTCCTGCAGAGGCTGATCACTGCACCCCTGTGGAGCAGGCCGCTTCTTGGTACCTCAGCTGGCTCCATAAGCTGGAGAGGCCATAAATCTCAGTTAAGGAGTCCTGCACACCTAGAGGGAAGAGATGCCACCAGACTATCCTACTCCAGCATTTTCAAATGTCAGAATGCCACTGCTGCTAAGCCACAGGCAGTTGACTTGAGGGAACTGCTTCACTGTGGTCACAAGGCTCCAGTTGAATGTGTCCAAGATAAGCCCTTCCATGGCTAGACCCCAAGGAGGTCAGTAGAGCACTGGGGTAGAGTCTGGTGATGGGCTGAAGGCAGGTGGTCATTCAAGGTCCCCACAGTCTATTAGGGTAGGAAGTTGAGAGACCTTAGAATTCTTCTTTAGCCCCGGAATGGAAGGAAACCAACCTTCCTTTCCCTACTTGGTGGGATGGGGATCCACTAAGCCATGCTGTACATTCCTCCTCCTCAGCTCTAGTAAGAGCACAGACTAAAGCTATGGCCAAGCAGTTGGAGACAGCTGCATCTACATCTGGCTTTGCCCAGAGTTGTCAGGTCCAGGCAGCAGAACATACCTAGGAGAATGGGCAGCATTCACAAGGACAAGGGTTGATGGGAGATCTGGCAACGCAATGCTGAAGCCTACAAGCTCACCAGTTGTCACAAGTAACAAGAGCAGGAATTACTCTTTTCCACTTTCCAAAATGTTCTCCAAGGAATTATTCCTGGGGGTACTTCCTCCATGCTAGATGGGACTTCCTCCTGGAGTCTGATGCGGAAGTATATGCTACAGACCCTGAGAGCCATGCATCCTAACAGCAGGGCACTTGCAGGCCTGACAGCCTCACAGGATTTCCCCACCTCCTAGCCCCTTCAAGAGTAACGGCATCAGTTGGAGCAAGATCACAGGCAATGAATTACCGAGTTGTGCATCACATCCCCAGTTAAAGAGAGCAGGGGTAAAAGCCCTGCCTCTCCGGGGCAGCACGTATGGTAATACAAGGTTTCAGCACCAACTTGAGTTGGGGGACGAGAAGGGGAATTTTGGATTAGAAGTTGCAACTTTTGCTTCCCACAGAGAACAATGCAGCACTGTGCCATGTGCATCCCGGCCTGGATGTCAGTGGAAAATAACCAGCAGCCCTTTCCACAGAGAGATTAAAACTCCTTTATGAGACCGCGGAAGGGGGAGACTCATTAGGAGATGCTCGTACGCGCACACACACTCAGAACGGCAAACTTCCACTCTTCAGAATGTGTCGCCAACAAGCAATGACAGAATATCCTCCCCACCCCCCGGTCTCACCACCACACACCGGCCCTGAAAAGTACTAGGACTCAGAGCCTGCGCTGGCAGCCCCGACCAGGCACATACCATCCTGGTTGCTTGATCTGCCCTGCCACAAAAGCTATTTCTATGGCCTCTATTACCATACTATCTCCATGCCTCACTGATCTTCAGTATATTTATTCCCCATCCCCACCCCCGTGAGGCAGAGAAGCCGCCCATGCCCATACAGGAAGTGTACAGCAGAACAGGGAAGTGAACCTGGGTGTTCTAACTCCCAGACTAGCCCCCTAACTCCTGGGCCAGCCTAGCTCACTCTCCACCTGAGCTGCCTTCAGGATGCCACCCACGGCAGAATGGCCACCTGGTCACTGTTTGTGCACCAACAGCCACCTCTTTCCAGAGCTACCTGTCTGGCTGGGGAGACAAGAGGCCTTTGTAACTTTAAGGAGATGCATAGCTGGCATTCCACTACTTAGGATAATCCACCTGACCAAAGCGCATGCCAGAACAGGTTAAACAAAGAGCTGTTTGCATACAACAGGAAAACATTCCTTGGGAGGCCCTCTTAGTGGGAGAAATGCAAGAATCTACCACTTCCAGCTTCTCCTCTCAGGCTGTACACCACCCCTCCCTCCCTGGTCTGCAGGTGGGCAGGGAGAGAGAGCCCAGCGAGATGTTACGCTAGGCACTGCCGATCTTGTGTAGGCATCTCACTTGCATGCCAAGGCAGACACTGGAATGAGACTCATCAGGATGCTGGCTGCATTCCATCCATCCTGCCAGCCTGCAGCTAAGAGGGGAGGGAGCTGGGTCTATTTCCCTCTTGAAGGGAAGATCATTAGGGCAAGATTAACAGCCCACACAATAGATAAAGCGAGGGTTCCCCCCCGCCCCCCAGGCAGGAGGCAATCAGAGAAAGTTTTACTTCTTGCAACATGCTTTTTCCTTCTCCTTCTTGCCTCCCGCCTGCATTCCAAGGCCAGACGCACACCCAGACAGAACAATCTCACCCAGTTACTTCAAGTTAGATGCATCTGCTGTCTGAGGGTTCAGTCATACCTGGGAAGGAGGGGCACCTGCAGAGTTTATTGCATTAATTGTATTCCAGTAGCACCCACAGGCTCCGTGCTCAGTGCTGTACAGAGCAGAAGTGATTTACCCAAGGTCACATAGCAGATCAAGCACTAGGTCTCTGGTCTCCCAGCTCCTATTCCGCAGCCCTATCCTCTAGCCCATGCTGCCCCTCAGCCTTCTGGCTGATTTCCATGCTATTAGTATTGTGACTCACTGTTGACACAAGTTTTCACGCTATTCAGACACAGGTAGATATAGGGGGAAGGGAGGGAGGCAGAGGGACATGGTACAAGAGAGGAAAGGCTCATGAAATACCATGCTGCAGATTCTCATACTAGGAAGTGGAGGCAGAAGTCTAGATTTACTCCATCTCTGGTCTCCCCGCTGGGTGGGGAATGGCAGGTAGAGATTAGGGGTCTTTCCAGGATTTAGTGATTGTATTTCACTTTTTTCCCTAATGCCTTGGGGAGCACTTTATGGGGGTTGGAAATGACATGAGCTCTCACTGATGTTTCCCTCGACCAGGAGGAAGTGAAATAACTCGGGATCTGCTCTAGGGTGGCAACCGGCACATTCCCTGAACACCAGACATGCCAATACTCCCAAGAATGCTGTGGGCCCACCCCTGCCAACATGACACCGCACTTGTAACCTTCCAGAAAGAATTCAGAACAACTCACAGGAAACCCAAACCAGAGCAAGACAAAGCAGGCTGCTCCCTAAAAAAAAAAAAAGAAAGAAAGAAAGAAAGAAAGAAAGAAAGAAAGAAAAGCGGCACAACTCACCCCACCTTCCTCTAAGCTGACTGGTTGCAAAGTGACTGCTGGTAGGCCCAAATCACACACCCCTCCAGAGCCCCCTAGCCTGCAACAGGACCAGGAAAACCCCTGAAATTCAGAGTGATAGCCTACAATTTTATCACACAGTTAAAAATACACTACAGTTGGAGATCAGTTGTTTTTCACTCTTCTGGCTGCAACCTAGGCTCCTAGAGCTGTTTGATGCTTCTTCTGTTTCTAAGACCACCCTCTCCCCCAGTTGAAATCTGCTTGGCCAGCAGGGCACAGCAGAGCAGGCATGACTGCAGCACAGGCAGGCTGGGGAAAGATTTCTACCTAACTGGAAAAGTAAACAAACAAACAAAAAATTAGACAAGTTGTTGCAGCTCCAGGAGCTGTCCAGCCTTGTGTTCAGGACAGAGACTTCCCCACTCATTTAGAAAGTCCAACTGCCCTCAGGAGAAGATGCCTCAGGGCAGAGGCTTCATGCTTCCTGTGTAGCTATCCGGAGAGCTCAGTTGCTATATAGACCAAAGACACCTGTGAGGGAGATACAACAAAACGCATGGTGAAGTGACAGCCCTCACGCCAGAGCAGCCACTGTGTTTCCATTATAAGCTTGATTCAGGGCCCTCCCCTGAACATCCAGCGTCCCTGTCCCGCAGTTGGTCCACAAGGGCCAGGCTCCATCACAACCAGCTCAAGGGACGAGGGGCCAGAAAGCAGGGTGAAAAGCAGAGGAGACATGCCAAGGTTTGAACAGCCCAGGGCTTTGAGAGACCTTTCCAAGTTCACATGAGTGAAAGACCAGACAGAAATGCCAGCTGGAGACCCCTTGAACCCTGAAGGCTTCCATCCATCCCGGATGCTCCCTTCCCCAAGGGAAAACAGAGATAGTAACAAAAATAGCGAGACATTGAGGAATCATCTCTTGGGAGGAGCTCCCGGCATAAAGGGTCCCAGAGACACACATGCCCGAGGGTCAGCAGGGGTGGGTCAGAAGCCCGGTCACCACTAGAATATCCAGTTTAGAAATCCGGCCTCTGGAACTGGCTCTAATTTAACCAGGGGAGTGAGAGGTTTCTAATCTAGCCTGTACCAGAGCTGCGCTCCCATGGACCCGCTCTCCCCAAATCCCCGGCAGTCTGATGCTCTTCTGGTTAAAAGCCAGCCACAGGGGACCCTAGCCATTAGTGACTGGATCCGTGAGCATTAATGCTTCTAGTTTTACCCACCTAGCTTCTGTAGCCAATGGGAGAGCAAGAGAGGCTGGAGAGGAGGGCAGGCGCTCTGTGCCAGCCGACAGAGCAGATAACACCCCTGTAGGCCATAAATTCAACTTGCACATGCACTCGGAGCTGCAGGTCTCTGCAAAGCAATGGTGGGCTGCGGTGAGAGGCGGCAAAAGGCAGGGCTTAATTTGTGTCTAGGCTTGCCAGAGCCGAGCCCGGCACCTCCAGGCTTATGGCACCACGTTTATTATAAATTAAGCACAGACAGGCTCAAGATGAAGCGGTTACCCCGAGCATGGGGACAGCACTGGCAGTTCCTGACTGCTTTGAACTAGTGCCCAACGGAAAGCACCGATGGATTCTTTATAGCTGGCGCCAGCTTGGGAAAGGGAAGAAGCGCCTGGCAGTGGGACACTGGATCCTGCTCGCAGGGTGATTGATGCGCACACTTCCAATGAACATGCTACTTGGAGTCCTGCCACCACGGGGGTGCGGGGGGCAGAGCACACAAAGCAGGGGGCGGTGGGAGGGAAGCGAAGGACTCTCAGGCTTCGTTAGTCTCTCCCGGAAAGCTGCAATCCTCCCACTGCTGTCCCACACAAACTGAGTTTGGCCGAAGATCAGCCCTGGTCTACTGCACCTCTTGCGACTCCAGCCCTAGGTCGCCCATGGCACATGCATTCCTCTACTCCAATCCCGTATTGCCCCCACGCAGCTTGCTGCTCAGACCCCGCTCTGGGTGCCCTCCCCGCCGGAAAGGGCCGGTTGCACAATAGCTTCGCAACAGGAGCTAAAAGATGGGGGAGCACCGCACTTCGCTACCTGTAACCGGGCCTGCTGCGGCCCCGAGAGCCACCCAGACCCTGGAGTTAAAGAGCTTCCAGCAATTTGGCACCCAGAAAGTGACTTAATCCAGCACCTGTGAAACTGATCCTACAGGGTGTCCAGAGATACACTGCAACCCATGGAGAACGGATTCCTCCCCACAGCCAGCATTACATCACCCCTGACAGGGACATGCATCTCTGTGCCATTGTTTGCAGCCAACCTCATTGCCAAAGAATGCGATAGGCGGGCGTGGGGGCTGGGAAATACCTTAGGTACATGAGCGCTCCCTCCTCCACAGATTTGTTAAAGCCCACAGCTGACCCGGCTCCTTGTCTGGAGGAGTTCCAGCCACCCACTGAACCACAGGGCAGTCAAATAGTGCTGTGCAGACAGCCAGATGCAGAGCGGCCCCCTGAAGCATGCTTGATGCTTTCCCCACTGGACTGAGCTGGAAGAGTTTCTGTTATCTGGAGCACAAAGTGTGCCGGACACTCCTCCCGCCCCAAACCCACTCTCAAGCCTTGCGCAGTGTGGGTCAAGTGAAACAACCATGGGTCTCTGAGCCACACTGATTTCCTCGGAGGTCATGTCACAGCTTTTCTGTCTCAGTTTGCCCAGCTATAAGGAGGAGAAGGATACAGCCTTCAGTAGCCAAGCCTCGAGGTCTGAGTCTCCCTGTTCAGATAGTGGTCCCATCTGTCCCCACTGAATTCACCCCAGCTGCCCTCAAGCATCTATTACATTGAAACGTCGCTCCCTTATCTAACGTGGCACCTTGTTCATTGTCATGTGCAGGGCCTGCTTGGCTCACAGGTGTGCTGCAGGGGCTAGCAGATTTCAGTTGAATGGCTGGCAGAACAATAAGTGGTGAGGAATAGCAGGCTTTGACCATGCAATTTGCAAAGACATGCATTTAAGAGCAGGGCTTGTTCCCTCCTGTGGGTCTGAGGAAGCACCAGCCAGTGAGAGAGGAAGGATAGAAAAGGTGCCAGGTTAGAGGAGGGCGCTAACTGGAGGTGGTTGCTGTAGACAGCATTAAAGGATGAGCCCGTGGGAGAGGCAGCAGCTGGGGAGAGACCCCAGACAGCCCGAGTGATTGCTGGGCAGCAGAGGCCCTTCCCGGACAAGGCCCCCCCACATTACAGGCTGAGGTCACAGCCTTCCTGCCCCACACGTGTGCCCCTTAGACATCATGCTCTGCTGCACACAAAGGTTAAAGTTTTGGGACATTCAAACGTCTAGAGGAGCAACGTGGGAAAACAGACATGGAGGTGAAGTGCTTCAAAAGCCACAAGCACCACTGTAGCTGTGCCAAGACTGGAACCCAGCCCACCCCTTCCTCCCAGTTACCATGCCTGGAGCAGCGGCAAGAGAGAGACATGGTCAGAAGAGGCACAGGTGCTGCCCGAATTAGCAAAGCTTGGAGGGGGGGGTTCTGTCCTCCCACCATGAAGGAAGAATGTTGCCTTCAAAGTGAGCTTCCCACATAAAAGGCTAGTCTGGGCTTGCACCCCTCCTAGATTTCTCTATGCAACAAACAGCATCAGTTTAAACAGCTGCTAGATTCTGGCACCGTGTGGTTCTCTGGCTCCATCTTTGGGGCTTGGATAAAAAGCTTATGAGAGCCTCAGAAACAGAACTGCAGTAAAAATGGACACCACTTTTCCACTTGGAAATGTTGTGTGTTGGGGGTGGGGGGGGAGAGAGAATCTAATTAGATCAACTAGGAACCGGACAGGAAACCAGAAGGAGGTACCAGAAGCAACGCTCTTGCTGGTAGGATGCACTTCTGAAAGCATCAGACTGAACCATGCGCAAGCACACACACAAAACTCATGTGCTCACAAGAACAAGGATTTCATCAGGTCACCTCCTCTCAGAGCCCCCTTCCCTGGCTCCTAGGCAAGACTGGAATCAGAGCAACTCTCGGCCCACTACATGTGCCCCACTATCACCCCATCTGCCCCAACTGGCTCCAGGGGCAAACTCCCTCACCTGTCTTCCCTATATTGACAGGTCAACACATCCCTCTTCCAGAAGGAATTGTGGCATGGTCCCATGACCAGCAGCTGCCTTGGTATGACAGCTCCTTTAAAGAACAGCACTCAAAGACCTCTGTGTGTCTATCTTCCGTCTCTCAAGCTATACAAGAACATCAGACTAGATGCTCCCCTCCCATGCAATGCGATCAGGGCAAGTAAAGCCTCTTCAGCCACCTGCATGTCTGAAGCATGTATTTCTTGGTCCTGCTAAGCTCTTGCCAGGATCAGTTGAATGCAGCAGAGAGAAGCCAACTTTTCGGAGTCTTTCCCTATATTTAGGGAGCCCTCCAAAGCTCAGTTCTAGACCCTTTCCATGCTTCTGTGGGATCGGCTAGCTCCCTACCTAGCAGTTTTAAACTCTAACTTTGTCCACTTGTAAAGCTTTCAAATATGAACAGAAGGAACATGACATGAACGAACAGAATGGAGAAATACCTCTCAACAAGACACCACATCAGGAGGACTTGTGCTGAGTTCCCCAAGAGGGTTATATTATGTATATATATGTATGTAAACACACACACACACACACACACACACAGAGAAAACCCAACCTGCCAACATATGGAACAAGAGCCTTAGATTGCAAAGTCTTTAGGGGCAGGAACTCTCTTTCATGGGACTCTGATCTCTGTTGGGGCCTGTAAATTCTGTGGCAGCCCATAATAAAGAAGTGGAGGACAGCTAACCCCTCCTTCTCCACAGCTGATCAGCACACAGCTACTCACAAGTGGATCTGACACAGTAGGAAAGGTGGGCTATGTTCAGCCATCACTCACACTGAAACTCCCCACCCCACACACACCCCTTCACTCTCAGGGAGAGGTGACATTCTAGAGTTAGCACATGGGTCCATCCCAAGGACAAATGCACTAAGAAAACCACCTGTTTGTTCTGTCTGTACAGTCCCTGGTCCTGGTCCTGGTCCTGGTCCGGGTCCGTGATGGGGACTCCTTAAAGATACTAAATACAAAAGTAACCAACCAGACCTACTGCAATTCCTTTGTCACAAGATCTATGTTGCTCACTCTCTGAGTCCTGAAGTCCATTATAATCCAATGCATGGCACTTTGAAGCCCCTCCCTAGGGTCTTGCTTGGGGAGCTGCAACATGAGCATCCCCAAATCGCACTCCAGGAATACTATGGCTGCCTCCTTTCATCAGAGTGTGACGGGGGAGATGCACAATAGAAGCCAGAGATAAAAGCAAACCCCAAACCAGGCGTGGGGGGTGCGGGAGAAGAGGTACATCAGGTTGCAGCTACAAAAAAAGCTCTCCCGCTTTAGAGCATGTCCATATCCCTCGCTGTACCCATGGGTCACCCCCTAAAGACATTAACGCCCAAGGCCGGCACTCCATGCGGGGAGAGGATGCATTCTATTAGGAGTCAGGCAACGCTTCCCAGAAAGGGTTTGGTTCAAAGCTGAGAAGGAAAACGGCAACATATCAGGATGCGCAGATTGAGGTCAGAGGCGAAAATCAGAGTTTAGAGGTAAGTTCCCTGGGTGTTTCTGGGGCCTTCAGTCAGACAGGTCAGCAGGAAGATACACACACATGTATGATTTGCAAGTAATTTCTCAAGGCTTTTGGGGGGTGGTGGGGTGTGATTGGAGGAGGGGACAGAAAAAGGAGGCTGTAGTTGAAGGTAGGGTGACCAGATAACTTGATCCTACAGATCAGGTGGTTCTGTGTAAGATTCAGTCCAGGCTGGAGGATTTGGCAGCTCCAGGACAGCTGATCAGAACATTCCAGGAGAGGAAACTCAGGGGAGGATGCTACAGATCCCTTCGCTGAAAGGCACAGGAGTTCCAGCTTCCTGCATCCTGACCTGCTGCCAAAGACATTACTGATTGGTGTGACCTGCTGGATAAACACCTCGCTGGTCTGCCAATGATTATGCAGCATGGTAGTGCCCATGGATTGAACTGCCCGGAGAAATCTACAAACTCACCACCTTCAGCTGTAGAAACACACACGCTTGCTCCTCCTGCAGCACTTTGGAAAGTCTCATTAAAAAAAAAGTAAGAGCATGATGAGCCAGTCTTCCCCTGGCCCCAGCCTTTAAATTTAAAGTGGGGAAATCCCACTTAGCGTCAGTGCTATAATCCGAGTTTCAGTATGCCAGCTCCCCTAACCAGCACTAGACAATGAGGTTCTCTCTTTAGGAAGGGGACGGTGGTTCCTTGAGCTCACACCCACAGAATTACACGGCCTGACTCTGATTCTGGGGATATAGGACAATTCAGCCTGGCTCCTGCATAACACAGGGCATTCAATGTCACCCAGCCATTCCTGCACTGATCTCTACAAGCTGCTCTTGGACATCTCACCACAGCCTACTAGACGATCCACACTGAACGTTAACATCCTCTGCTTGCACGAGATCAGATCTTCAGCAGATTCCGAGAAGGGATCTGGCCCCCTCTTCCCCTTCCCAGAACCTTCAAAAGTCAGCCAGCTGACAGAGATCTAGGGTCCAGGAAGAGAGACCCAACAGGAGCCACCACAACATAAAGCCAGGCTGTGCAACAACAAACAGGAACAAAGCCAGAGAACCTGAATCAGGAACTGTACTTGCTGCAATCAAAGCTCCTTTAATCTTTTGGCAACAAGCAGAACACCACAGCATCCATTATCGGAGATCTGGCTAATTTCCTGGATTAAAGGACATCCATGAGAAGGTCTGGAGGGAAACTGTCTGCGCAGACAGATAATTTCTGGTCAGTTGGGAGGTCAGGTGAGGACTCGCGACTGGATCAAGTACCCAACTCGGCCCTGTTCAGCAGGTTCAGCTGAAGTATCCCCTGGAGTTCAGATGTTCATAGCGAAGTTTTGGGGTCTCTGAAACTGGACCAGAAAGCTTGGAGGTGATTCAGCATCCCCAGGCTGGCACGTCCCACTCCTGGTTACATTGTCCTGACAGTCGTGTTACCTTAATGCTAACACAAGGAAGCGGGGCGCGGGGGAGGGTTTCTCAAAAGTCACTTCACTCAGAGGAGAGGAATGACAGCATGGCCTCCTCACTGCCACCTGAACAGGAGGGGCCCAGTTCAAGACTTGCCTGCAGTAATATGTAGGCCGTACTCAGGGATCCAGGCTCCCGGCAGGCGGAAAGACTCCACTGCTCAATTCTCCTGCCACCAGCTAGACAGCTTTGAAATAGGGGGGGGTAGTTCCCATGCTCAGTGTCAGCCTTGCCCCTTCTCTCCTCATACACAGGAGTCTGTCCTGCCCCTCCACCCTCCCAAGAGTGCAGAGAGCTGCAGCAAAACCCTTTCCCCACTCACATGGCGTCCCCACCTTCTGGGGGGTTAGGTGGCAAGGGATGAGTTGACAGTCAAGCAACGCCCCTTTAGGCAGGAAACGAACACAAAGCTACCGCAGTTCCTTCACCCAACTGGGACTTCCCGCAGCCAAGCTCCCAGCATCGTCTTCAATCCCCGCAGCTAGCCCATTCCATCCCGTCTTCCACATTGTTCCCATCAATGCCCCCTTTGCACTGTTCAAATCAGCCCCCAGGAACAGCTCCCCGCTCCTCACACTCTAAGTGCAGCCTTCTCCCAGACCTGGCTGCTCCGCGGAGATCATGCCCCAAAGCTGCAAGCACCATCTATCACGGCAACATACCTGCCTGAGCTATGACTGGAATGCAGTGCTGGCGAGAGGCCCAGGCAGCAGCCCTTTAGTGCAAGAGGAGACTAAGATTTATAATCCAGAAAGGTGCATGGGGAGGTGGGTGGGGGGCAGTGAATGTAAACAGCAGGCAGCACCCGGTCCGGGAGCATGGAGAGAGATTTCTCCTGCAAGAGAAAAGGAAGAAAGAGCCCTCACGAGATGGTCTATTCTTTGGGGCATGCCTAACACTTGTCCTTCCCTCTCCAAGATGAGAGGGATGGAGGTGGTAACTTACACCCACCTTGATCACACGTGCCTCCCTTCAGTTTCCTTTGACTCCATCTCAGGCAGCAGCAATTATCATAATGTAGGATGGGCAGGGAGGGATCTGTGGATAACAGCCAGTTTCTCTTGGGAGATCGCAGGTTGTGCCACTGCGCGTGGCCAGCCCCAGCTCAGGCAGCATGCGTAAATATTTCAGAGCAATAGCTCCACCCCTCATAGGGCAAGCGTCCACTTAAAATGCTGCCGCAGCACAGTTGCTCCAGTGAAGACACTATTACATCATCAGATTTTTCACACCCCTGAGCAACACCGTTATACCACTGTACGTTTATAGGGTAGACTTGCCACCTGTGCCTTCAGGGCTGGAGTACAGTTAAAGTTTGAGTTGGGTCTCATGTTACCTCTGTGACCCTTTTCAGCAAACTAATGTTTTTGGCGTTTCTTTCCTATCTCTCATGCACAGGGGTTGGCTACCGCTGGCACGCAGCTCGCCAGAGTAAGCACCCTGGAGAGCCGGGCCAGTTTGGCAGGTTTGGCGGACCACAGCTCCCACTGGCTGTGGTTCACCGTCCCAGGCCAATGGGGGCAGCAGGAAGCTGTGGCCAGCACATCCCTTGCCCGTGCTGCTTCCTGCTTTCCCCATTGGCCTGGGACAGTGAACCATGGCCAGTGGGAGCCGTGATCCGCCGAACCTGCTGATGTGGCAGGTAAACAAACTGGCCCGGCCTGCCAGGGTGCTTACCCTGGTGAGCCGCGTGCCAGAGGTTGCCAACCCCTGGGCTAGTGGTTAAAGCCAGGAATGAGAAAATTCCCAGGGTTCATCCCCTACCTGCCACCAATTCACTTTGTGACCCTGGGTCAAGAGTGATCAGATGCCTAGCTTGAGACACTTCAGAGGGGCAGCTCTATACGAACAAATACAGCTCATGCTGTACAAGAACCTATGTGGAAGAACGCAGTTCCCACTGGAGGTCAACACAGATGCACAACACACACACACACACACACTCCCATCCAAGGGGTCTGTAACTGGGCAGCCTAAAATTGAGGCATTCAAGCTCCACGTCACGTTTTGGCCTTAACCTCTGGCTTTTTCTGAACTGGGGATAATACTCCCCTTACATGTGGGTTGGGAGCCTGGTTTCTCTCTGACTCCATGTATGTTAACCAGACATTATGGTTCCAGTTAGATCATTTGATTTTTTATATTCTTAACAAGTGCTGCCAGCTGTTTCTTTAGCCATGTAAATCAGGCAAGTTTATTATTCTGGGAAGACACAGCCTGTACAGATTGTAAATCACTTTGGGTATTTCTTGGTCATTTCATGCAACTTCTGCTTTGAAGATGTAGGACAGCAGGAACTCTTCACTGCTCATGTTAAATAATATGCTAATCTGTTGTCTGTAATGAGATTTGGTTATGTAGAGTTTTATTGCAGCCCACAAAAATGCAGTAAATATAGATGTGATCTGAGCGATGCAGGCAGTGCAGGAGACCAGGGAGAGATTAGAAACCAGGTTCCAGGCTGCTTAAACATTCAGAAAATTGATTTAATATTGTTTAAAATGGGAACACAAGTCCCCATTCTGACTGACACTGTGTTAGCAATGCCAAAATCCTGGTTTTATGAGGGCCTGCGGGATAGCAAGTTAATTACAGAAGCACTTAAATACGATAGCACTTAGATATCCCAGCTGAGATCTGGGCCCTATTGTGCTGTATGCAACACACAGTAAGAGCCAGTCAATGCCCTGAAAACCTCACAGTCTAAACAGACAAGACAATCATAGCTTGGGGGATGGGATGCAAGATAGAGCAACAAGCAGGATGATCAGTGCAATTGTTGGCAAATATCATGTGAGACGCCCTGGAACTAACCTGAGGAACAGACTGTTGGTCTCTATACCAGGTGGCTTCAGTCCTGAAGAGTTTAGGAGCTTTGCAGAAGCAGAACCTCTGAGGATAAACCACCAACCTTTGGTCACCCCAGAGCTTCAGTTAAGTGGCATTCTGGCGTTTATCTGTGTAGGCAAAGCAAAGGCAAGATGCAAGCGGCTTTGCAATCTCTGCCTCCCTCCACACCTGCCTTACAGCCACTGGCTCTTCGCAGCAAGGAAGCTCAAGTTTTTTAAATGTGAAATTGCAATGTTTGTTTTGTTAACGATATAGGAAATTAAAATTTACTAGATTGAGCAACACACACAGTGTAACACCATCGAGTGCCCTCACTCGGATCATAGCCCTTAACAGAAGGCAGACCATTATGATGGCCTCATCTGATCTCCTGCGTAAACCAGGCAGTGTGCCTTTGGGACAACTACGTATTCTCCATTGGGGGTCCATTTCATGCAGTTTCTCCAGAGGAAGGTGCAGCAGGTAAGTAAGTGGAAACTCAGAGTTGCAAACACCTCAGGAACGGAGGCTGTTTGTAAGTCTGAAATGTTCATAATTCTGTACAAAAAACATTATGGTGGTGGTTTCAAAAGTTTTCAATCAAACTTGACTTAATACAGCTTTGAAACGTTTCTATACAGAAGAAAAATGCTGCTTAAATGAAACAAGCACTGAAACAGTTTCCTTACCTTGTCTCTCTTTTTTTTTTTTTTAAAGCTTTCCCTTTTTTTAAGTAATTTATGTTTAACGCAGTACTGTTCTCTATTTGCTTTTGTTGTTGTTGGGTTTTTCCCATCTCTGCTGCTGCCTGATTGCGTATTTCCAGTTCCAAATGAGGTGTGTGGTTGACCGGTCAGTTCACAACTCTGAGGTTCTACTGTAATTTACCTCAATATAAGAAAAACCAGCACATGCATTCCCATCCCTCTGTAGATCAGGTCCCAATGCACCTACCTCAAACAGAGCTTTATTAAGTGCATATAGCCTGAAGCCTCCTGTTCAGTTCTGCTTTATGGCCCTAATTAGCAGCTTGGCCCTAATTAGCAGCTTGGCCTTACCTTATCGCTTTTCTATTGGTTATTTAGACCACTTACACCGTCCTGCTGCTCTTTAAGTGCTTTGCAGAGAACTATTTTTGTTAACCCCAGAGGAACGGATTCCTGAGGAGCAGCAGTAGGACATTAAGAGAAGAGGTGAACACCAGCCATCCTTCAGGTTTGGGGGGAGGGAGGAGATAAGAAGTCTTGCATATGAGCCACTGCAAAGACCACCTGTGATAGAGAGGAAATGCTGTGGCTCTCAGAGCTGCTACTTCTAACCAGAGGCTACAGGGAGAGCTAGATTCTACCTCTCCCCATTTCCTTCCTCACTTTGTACCAGCAAGAATTTTACAGGGATGATGGAAAGGTCAATTCAAGGTTTAAAGGCAAGGAATACATCCAGCTCAGAGACACTTAGACCCACGGTGCATGACAAATGCACGTTCATTCACCTCCCAGCACTCTGCTCCCCGAATACAGAGGAAGGAGCTGGTGAAATATTAAACAGCCTGAGGCTGGGGCGAGAGAGAAAAGTCTCAAATGAAAGATGTTCCCGTTGGCCGTGAGTCTTGGCCAACCTGCCTGTCTAAGAAACATGTGCCTGGGAGTTGCTCAGCCAGGGGTGAGACGCAAGGCCATGTACAGAGGTTGGAGACGGAGTCTCTCCCTACCTCGCCGAAGCAGGCCGATTGTAGAGGAGACAAAGGGTTTAGACCGTAAGATGTAGCATCTCCCACTGCTGTGCAGCAACTCAACAGCATGAAAAGGTGGACATCCCTCTACTGGCCAGCCCACACAGTCTTCTCCCCTCTCTGGCTTCCATGAGCTAGGCAAAGCATTTACCTCTGGAGGGCTGGACTCTCTCACGCTTGTTCAGCTCACAGACACCTGTGGGTTAACTACCATCTCCAACAGGGTCTACTTCTACTGCTAGCAGGAGTGAGAGCGGCGGCTGTGAATTGGGACTCCTGGGGTCTGTTCCCAGCTCTGCCACAGACTCGCTGTGTAACCTTGGGGAAGTCACGTCACGTCACGTCGTCTCTGCTCCCTTCCCATTCCCATCAATGGCTACACTAACGGAGATAAACAGCCACCTTTCACGGAGGAAGAGGCTTAATTAACTAATGTTTGTTAAGCCCGATGAAATCTTTAGATAAATGATGCCATTTTGTTCTGTTCTCTCAATACTTTCTAGTCTCCCAGTCTCCCCTCTCCTTTCTGACCCCAGCCAGCCACATTCCCTTTATTCCAAATCCGGAGCTTTTCTGTGCGTTTGGACAGGGTCGTAAGTGGGCCTCCCTGCATGCCCGAACGGTGCGAAAAGGGCCGAACCAGAAGGCCAGAGCCCCAGCGACATTATTCACTGACAGAGCGAAGAGGAATAATGCATTCAGAACTGCAGAGCTCAGCAAAAGCCACCTTGGCCTTTTTTTTTGGTTTTAATTGAATATCGGCCACAAATCAAAGTCGCAGAGACACAGCCAGTCCTCCAGTTCACTTAAGCTAATTAGCATCCCTGCAAGACAGAGAGAGAGAGGGACTAATATTAGATGGAAAATGCACTTCCAGCCCATCAACGTGACACAGCGTCCTATGGGAACGCAGTATTTTCTTCCATCCTTCAGTGCTACGGCAGACAAGGGGACGTACGAGTGAGCGTGTGTGTGCACGCGCTCACACGGGGGGCCAAAAGATGTCAAGGTTTATTGAGCATCGGTGGCGTAAGAAGGTCGAGTCTCTGGAAGACTTGTTAAATCGGTGGTATTGACCTGTATTCTCTAGCATTAGCTGCATGGCTGGAAATCTTTGAGACACGAGGAAGGAAGGCCTCTTCTCTCTCTCTGGCTTGGGGTGGGGCTGCTGTCTTTATGAGGGAGGACTGGTAGAGAGGGAGATGAAAGCGATTTAAAAAGATGGGATGACGGAGAGACAATGGACTCAGCAGCAAGTTACAGCTACTGGGTCACCAACATGCACAACTACTTCGATTGTCGGCTCTCGATTCAGTTTGTTCGTTCAGTGTGGGGCACGACAGGGGTCCTGATTCAAGATCGGTGCTCCTCCACACAACAAATAGTTTACAGACATATCTGGAAGACCTCAAGTTGAGGACACCAGCCATTGCCTCCTCTACCAGAAGGTTGGGGAGGGGGGAATCGATCTTACCCAGGACCCTGGAACAAAGAAATGCTGCAGCTTGCACTTTGTGTGTATCGGGGTGAGAGGTAGGGGTGATGGAAATGCGATGGAAATGCAAGCTTCTGTCCTCAAGGATCCCAAAAGCACTTTCCCAACAGGCTTCTAAGTTATGCACAAGGAGCCCCCCTGCCAGCATGGAATAAAGCAGCTGTTGATCAGTGCATAGCAACACAAGGCTGCAATCTTTGCAGGGACCAAAGAACACTGCCTTCCCTTGAATCAACAGTGGAAACTCAGGGAGGGGAAAAAGTAGTTATCAGAGTTGGAATTTGGCCAAGACATCAAGATAAGGCCACCCTCCCATCCCACTCTTGAAAAATCCTATGGCATTCTTACCATACAGTCAGGTCCTCAGTTTACCATATTAGCTGAAAGACATCACCATGCCTCTCAATACCACTGAAACACTTAACGCCTAGAAGTGCCAACAGAGATCAGAGTCCCACTGTGCACAGTCCCTGCCCCAAAGAGTTTACAACCTAAAAAGACAACACAGAGTGAGAGAAAGGGAGAATTATCCCCATTTTACAGGTGGGGAAACTGAGGCACAGAGGAGTAAAGGGACATGTCCTAGGTCACACTGAGTCTGTGGCAGAACTGGGGATTGAACTGAGTCCCAGTCTAGTACCCTCTGATCTGACCAAGGCAGGACAGGTACACAGGACGGCCAGTTACGGTTTAAGAAAAGATACAGAGAGCAGATGATGAAAGACACTGAGCACAGGAGGAACTGGAGAGAAAAATCAGAGAGGGGGAAATCCCCAAGTGGTTTGCACCTCACCATTTTGAATATTCACTCTGTAGTTTATGCTGGAGCCTGGCTGAAATTAACCAAATTGGGTATTTAATTATTGAAGTGGCGAGAATCCCATTTCCTTGCTAATCAAAGAAAGTGGTTCAATGCAAGTGAAAATGCGAAAGAAGCGGTTTTGCAGAAGAGAGGTCACTATCCAAGTCACTTTTTTAATGAGGCAGCGGCTTCCACAGCCACACCCCATTGGCCCCTACAAAAGAACCTGGGGTCATTAGCATCCATCTTCTGCTGGAGAGAGCAGAGGGTCCACCAAGCCACAGAGAGGTATAGCTGGTCAGTTCTCCCCCACGCAGGCTCCCAGGAAGTCATCCTGAAGGAATGTGGGATCTTTGCAGAGTGTTTGGTAAGATAAGCAAGAGGAAGCTGCACTTCAGGGTAAGGATTAGCAGGAGGCAAATCTGGGCTCGCTCAGGGATTTCCAGTAGGCACCTCACAGCCCTGCCAGAGGGCCCAGCAGGGAGAAACTCGCCAGCAAAATCTGGCATCTTATGTACTAGGCCAGTAGCTTTGGGACTAGACTGGCTACGGCCATGGAGCTCAATATGGCCTATTTGTCATGGGGATTTTAGAGCCCTCCAACCTGCTTCACCTTAAAACAGGACGGGCAGGTCATTTCTCTCCCCATAGCAAGTATAACCCTCTCCCGCCTCTGGGTTTTTAGAGGAGTTCAGCACCATCTTATTCTCACTTATTCGCCCCCATCTCCCAAGTTACTCACATTTTCTTGTCAATTGCTGGAAATGGACCATTTCCATTACCGCTACAAACAGTTCTTTTCCTCTCCTGCTGATAATAGCTCCCCTTAACTGACCACTCTCCCTAGAGTGTGTATGGGAACACCCATTGTTTCATGGTGTGTAAGTAAAATATCTTCCTACTGTATTTTCCACTCCATGCACCCGATGAAGTGGGCTTTAGCCCATGAAAGCTTATGATCAAATGCGTTTGTTAGTCTAAGGTGCCACAAGTACTCCTGTGTTTTGTTTTGTTTTTTTAAGAGATTCCAGCACGTCGCTCCTGCCGCTGTTACCCCCTCCCCTCTATATACACACACAGACTAATTAGTGCGTCTACACCAGCGCTCCCTGAACTTTTGAGGGTCACACCCCCTTAGATCTGTTCAAGCCCTCGACCCCCTTGAGCTCGGTGCGGCCCTGTGGCTCAGGGGAGTGGAGCAGGAGACATGGACAGGGGTAAACGGGCCAAGGCTGGGCCTGGGGCCAGGCTACGGTGAGGGCCAGCAGCCAAGCCTGTGGCCCAGTGTGACTCTGCTCCCAGCACTGCCCCCAGCCTTGGCCCAGGGCCGGGAACAGAGCTGCAACCAGCGGCCGAGGATGTGGGCAGGTGCGCACCAGGACGGGAGCCAGACGCATGGCTGGGGACTAGACCGGAGCACAGCTGGGGTCAGGGAGGGGCTGGGTGGTCCTCCCTTCCTGCTCCCGTAGCGGCTGGCCTGGGACTCACCACACCCCTCCCAGATGGTTCTCCACACTCCCCTGGTGGGGGGGCACACCTCACACTTTGGAAATCTCTGTCTATACAAACCACTGCCATTTACTGGATGGAATCAGAATGCAATGGCGTGTCATGGGCCCCACACAGTTGGTGGAGATGCTCTTAACTCAAGTGGCAGGAACCTGGATTTCAGAGCACGAGGATCAGAGCTCTCCCCAGACAGTACGTAATGGCAACAAGTGGCCCTGCAGTGGCAGCCAACAAGTCTTAGGTAGCTGTAGATTTGTTCCAGCAACATTTAGAGGAATGTAAAGGAATGTGCAGAAGTGTCTGGCTTTGTTTAGTGAGTTGTCTAAGCCAATAAGTTTTTTTTGTTTGTTTTTTTTTTAAACAAACACAGTTCTGACACCTAAAATGTGCTGTGGATAATAATGCTCTTGTGCAGAGAGATAAGACAGCAAGTAGACAGAGCTCTGGAAGTAGGTTTACATGGGAGCAAATATAAGATTGCAACACTTGGGTGAAAATTCACAGCAGCGACTGCATCCCCAGTGGGGATTCAAAGACCAAATGCTGTTTTCAGGAGTAGAAAGCAACGCCAAACACAGCATCTGCAGGGATTAAGCTTTGGACCTCCAGCATAAGAAACTACAACCTCTGCCACTTGAGCTAACACAACAACTGCTAGCAGTAGTAGGCTCCTATCCTTTGTGAACCAGCCACTAGAGGGGGCTGTAACACACTTAGCCCACTTTACAAGAGTCATTATTGCTTCAGAGCATCTGGAACCTACAGCGGTGACCGCAAGACTGAGGAGATCGGTTCCCTCAATATGATAAATAATGTGATGTACAGATGAGTTGCACTCACATTCCACCCCCCCAGAGAGACAGCAAGCATACATCTACCAGTACTACAGCAGCAGCAGAGACCAGTCAGTTTCAGCGATTTCTGATGCAAGTTCTCCAAAGCCAACTACTCCCAGGAGTGCGAGAGATGCCATACTCTAGAGCCTGTTGGCGTTCCGACTGTCAAAGGTTTACTATTAACTTCAGCAGAAAGGGATTTTTGAGCCAACCTGGACAACACAAACCGGGGTGACAGCCTGTTGGCAGGAAACAGGAAAGAACCACTCTCTCTCTCCACCCCCGATTTCCTCTGGAGAGCAGCTTTGCTTTGATGGCCCACTCAAGCATTGGATGTGTGTGTGTGCACACACAATTGTTCAAAGAATTAGGGTTGAAATATTTCATGTATTACCCTAAATAATCCCTCATCTTTGGTGTTGGATCCATCAGCTATGCATCCTGCCCCACCTCTGCCCCGCCCACACACACACACACTTCACATCCAGCCTTGTTCATTTAGCCTGGGTTTAACAGTGCGGCAAAGGAGAGTGAAAACAGACAATGCTCCTGTTACAGGCAATGCCATTACTCCGAAGAGCACACGAGGCCATCACTCCGCAGCCCAGCCCAGAGCTGCTCCGTCCTGCACAGAGGCTGGCTGGAGGAGTCCAGCTGCCAACAGGAGGGTACAAGACATCTCAGAAAAATCAGAGGCGAAGAGTCTGATTCAGAGCCCCCGATGTTGCAGTGGCACTTGACACTAATGAACCACAGTCCAGTCCAGATTGGAATTTTGTGATGTGAACAAGCAAAACAAAAGCAGCTCACAAGTCCGTGCATCAAAACCATGCCATCTCCGCAGCAAGGATTTTAAAAACAGCAGCTGAGTCATTAACTGAGCTGATGCCACACAGACAAGAAGCAGGATGCTCTTATTCTGAGAAAGGGCAAGGATGGGAGAGTGAAAGTGGAGGAAGTCTCTGCAGATCAGCAGCCTCCCACGCAAGCTTCAAAGTTCCTGTGGAGCTTCTTACACGAATCAAAGCTCCCAAGCTGCTGCAGTGAGCCCGCTGCGAGCAGGGGCGGATCTAGGTATTTTGCCGCCCCAAGGACAGCAAGCAGGCTGCCCTTGGCAACTTGCCTGCAGGACATCCCTGGTCCCGCAGATTTGGCGGCAGCCTGCAGGAGGTCCGCCGAAGCCGCGGAACTAGTGGACCCTTCGCAGGCATGCTGCCGAAGGCAACCTGCCTGCTGCCCTCGTGGCGACCAGCAGAGCGCCCCCGTGGCTGCCTGCCCCAAGCATGAGCTTGGTATGCTGGTGCCTGGAGCTGCCCCTGCCCGCAAGGAATCTAAACTGACTCCCCTGGGGAATTGAACTCGGGGCTCTCAGTGCTAAATAGCTAAAGCAGTAACTCTTCTGGCTGGCAGCTGTAGTACATGCTTAGCCACTCCTATTGTTACCGAAATATCGGGTCTGCCTAGCTGAGAGCCAATTAACAGCCTGACAGGGATAAGGAAAAAATGCCAATACTAGGGGACAGAGACCCCATTCTGCTTATGTAGGTTCCAATAGCAGAGGACCCCAAGGCACTTGGCAAACGTAAGCAAAGAAGGGGTTAACCCAGTGATGGGGCCAGGGGAGTCCATGCACCTAACCCCAGGCCTTGCAGTAAGTGGCAGAGTGGAGACTAGAATCCATATCTCCAGACTCCTCATCCTGTGCGCTAACCACTAGATGATGTTACACAAGTGACCGTAAGTGCAGATTGTTTTGTTAGCAGAGAACTCCGGAAAGAACGCCATCCTCTGGGGGGAGGATTCCATTTACGAATCAGAGCTGGGTTTTAAGCCCCCGAAAGCAGGACTGATCCACTGGCAGAGACAGAGACTCAGGACCTCACCCATGAACTAGACCCCACTTCCCTTCTCCCCCAGACCCAGCCCTCTCACCCCCAGCTCTGGGGCACAGCAGCCCTGGATGCAGAACTCCAAAGGGAAGGTGCCTCCAGGATTTCACAGTAGAAGATTCTCTCACAGCTTACTGCCCTTTCGCAGCTGCTGGCTAACTTTCTCACCCTCCTGAGGTGGAGGTGGGGGAGGCTGTTCTCATTATTTTGAGCCCAAAACAGCGCCAAGAGGGAAGAGGGGGAGGAAGGACAGCTTGAAGAAAAAACCCACATCCAAGTCTTTCCAGGCCCCTCCTCCCTGCCCCGACACACAATAAGAGGCCAGGGAGGGATTAGAAAAGAGAAATGGGTCCAGAGACGGGGGAGTTCTGCAAAGAGAGCAGATCATGGGAAATGCCCACACCCCAAACGCACTGCGCACTAGCCCCATGCAAGCAATTTTCTTGCTAGAAACAGCCCACTCTGCACTCCTTGCAAGTCTTTAAGGAGACTGAAAAGCAGATTTGCACGGGCTGGTTTACAAGGACAAAACCTCTCAGAATTAAGGAGAGAGAGAGAGGAAGGAATAAAAGTGAACAGGAAGAGACAAAGATACACAATGAGGCTTTAAGAGACGCTTTCAAGGCAATCCAGCTTCAGAGCAGCTCCCAAGTCAACCAGAAATCTTTCCGGCCAATCCAGAGCAAGGAAGGTTTGCAGTCTCCAGGGGAGTGGAGTTTGCTCTCAAAAGGGAATACAACAGCTCAGTAGCATTAGCTGCAGAAACCTGCTGCCCTCACTTTAGCTGAAAGTAAGGTCAGGCTCTCCCACATCAGGAAGTGGCTGCTACAGGGGTCTGGAGTGGCTAGAGCAGAGGACTGGGCCTCAGGACTCCTATTTGGTTCCTAGCTCTGCTACGCTTTGGCTGAATCACAAACTTTCTGCAGCCCTCTCTCCAAACCCCAGCCCCACTAGCCCCGATCTGCAAAATGGTGAAGAACCCAGTATAAATCAGTGCTCCCCTGGCATAATTCGTTTGTAAAGACCCTTGAGTGCCACATGCGAAAGACACTATGTGTAAAGCATGTGCCAGGGCGGAGAACAGATCAGAAAGGGGGTGGGAGAAGAAATTAACCACGCTATCACTTTCTGTTCAGCTTTCCAAGGGAACAAGACACACAGGATGGTGGTGCATGTCTGCCGTACCCAGTGCCATCAGGTTTAATTACATATCATATCTGCAAAGCTAGTGTACATGATTCCGCCCTGGTTCAAGTCCCCATCACTAGTAAAGCAATCTCAGCTCAGGCAAGTGCACCAGAATTATCGCAAATCATACCATCTGCCAGGCAATTTGTAAGAGCAGTGCTGGATTCGCATAGCCAGGGCCCCAGAAGGCTTGAATCTGAGCTGTCTGTGAGGAAGGAAGTTCACGCACACAGACTATACACAACACACTTGATTTTCTTAAACCGAAGCGGTGATCAAAGTGAAATCCGGATACACATCTGGGGAAAGGTCTCGGGGAGGTGGGGGTCAGTTGTTGAACTCTCAAAAGAGCAGAGAGAAAAAAAAGTCATAATAATGACGACATCTAGCACCTTGCTTAAGAGAGTCTGCTGGATCTCCCCTTACAAAATCCAGCACATCCGAAAGTCTAAGCAATGATTCCTACTTCTACCTGCCCAGTCCCAGGTTAGCTAACAAATCAAAGAAATTGATACAGCAAGGCCATGGGCTTATCAGACAAGCCATTCCCCTAGGAGAGCTCACCCAGATTTACTGAGCCGCAAAGGAGAACCCACACTCCCCGCCAGAAGTTGTTGCACAGTTATAAGCAGTCATAGCCAGTCGGCCCTTACTTCCCATACACTCTGTTTAGAGAGTGACACCAGCAAATGTCCTCGTACCTGCACTGACGTAGTCACCTACCCTTTTGATCTGAAAACTGGCTTTTTGAGACCGTTCTGTTTCCCAAATATGCTCGGAACATTTTCATTTTGTACCAGGACAGAACAAAAAACGTTTAGAAACCTTAGAAGTTGTTGTGAAACAGGTTTGTCGCCCTCTGGACCGGGCTAGATTTAACCCTGTTATGGGCACATCCTGGGAGGAGAGCCCATCTGTGCTACAGCTGAGTCCTTCTGATGCTCTTATATCTGTAGAAGATGGGACTAAAGCATAGGAATTGTGTGTGGACTCAAAAGTCCTTGTCACGGCATTCCCAGCCCACCCCAGGCAGTTACGAGGTACAAGTCAAACTGAACATTTTGCAGGCTCCAAGAGGGACTTCTGATTTGGGTAGAGTTTGGGACAAAAAGCCATGGTTTTATCAAGGCCAGATTGTCCCAGGCCACAGCAAGCTAGTTACTGTACAGCACATGTAATATTCCAACCATGGCCTGACTTTCAGACACTGACAGATGAAAAGCAGATCAGCCAGGTGAAGGAAAATTGCTGGATTTCCCTTTCCCAAGACAGTGGTGTACCTCAAACTGCTGTAGGTTCTGCTGAACACAAAGACGACTGACTGCAGTGTCATTATGCACATCTGTGCTTGGTCTACACAGATGTTTGACCTCTCTGGCTGAGACATCAGTGCTGTGGTCACCTGTTTTTTGTTCTTTCCCCAGCATCACACTCGGGAACCGGGCCGCTTCTCACTAACTCAATCCTGCCCTGTATGGAAATGCTCTCCAGTCCCATCTTGCAGCCTTTTCTCCCCTGCCCAGCCCACCCCATGGTCCCAGTTCCCCAAAGCAGTTAGCCATGACCACATCTCCAATAGCTCCCCTGTGAGCCATCAGGAAGAGACTGTTAATTAGTTAATTGGTTGAACCGCTTGTTTCCTTTAACTTCCTAGAAAACGGGAGTCCAAGACAGTGTCAGCTGCTACCTGGCCTAAAGAAAGGATATTCTGCAGAATGGGATTTGGTCATATAGACCCAGATCATGGCTACATGCAAGAGATGGTCACTGAACTCAGATAGGTTCAAGCTTTAGTGCCTTTAATGCCCTTCTGCACTAAATGTGTTGTCTATATTCAGGTTCAAGATGGCTAGGGCGGCTGTATTTTCATTTTTCAGGGTTTATATTTTTAGTCCACCTCAGTGAAGGTCGCTCATCTGGCTACTCTGACCCTCAAGGGGAGACGCAAGATGCGAGACATCAGAATTCAGCAGGCCCTTTCCTGGAAGCTCATCTACGTGTTTGGATGTCCAGGTTCAGTGTAAGCACTTCCTGGCAAGAAGAGAAGTCTCTGGACTACCATAGCCAGTTACTTCCAGCAGTGGAAAGAGACTTGAAGTTTTACTCTCCTAGGACCAGAGGCAGCAGCTGGGAAAGGTTTCACTATGGGCATTAGGTCAGATTGTTCCAGCCAAGGCAACTTTGGACTCTTTTCTCAAGAGACAAACGCAGGAATGGATCATACCGATACACAGAGTCCATGTGAAACACTGCTCTGGACCTCTGCTACTAAGCAAAACACACCCTTTACTGCCAATCTATCCCTCTGCAGTGTAAGTATTGGCAGACTGGGTCAGACCCAGGCTCCATCTAAGTCCAGCATCCTGTCTCCAGAAGCATCCAGCAGAAGGTGCTCTTGAGGAAAATTAAAGAACCACACCTAGCAGATGAAGGATAATCTGCCTCCAGTTGACATCTCATCCTGATCTCCAGTTGTTAGAGATGGGCTTAAGCCCTGATGCACACGGTTGAATATCCTGTCCAAAATTTGTTAGCAGTAAACTTACAAAAGTTCACAAATGGCAGCCACTCATAAGTTACATAAGAACGACCAAACTGGGTCAGACCAATGGTCCCTCTAGCCCAGTATCCTATCTTCTGACAGTGACCAATGCCAGGTGCTTCAGAGGGAATTTACAGAACAGGCAATCTAGTGATCCATACAGTCATCCACACCCAGCTTCAGAGGCTAGGGGCAACCAGAGCAGGGAGTTGCATCCCTGACCATCTTGGCTAGTAGCCATTGATGGACCCATCCCCCATCATAATTCAGTAAGTTAGGATTGAGAAAGCTGCACCAACATGGAGTCAATACCTTAAATGGGTGGGTAAAGGACAAAGCAGATGGTCCAGACAGGACATTCATTTTCTCAAGGGCCAAATATCTTTCCTCCAAATGTCTTCTGCATCCTCTTGAGCAGGGGGACAGGAGAGATTAAGGCCCAGACTTTAAGGGCTATTTAGGCTGCTCAATGCCTCACTGATGTCCAGAGCCCATGTCTCATTTTCAAAAGGACCTTTATTCCTAGGGCACTTTTGGAAAGAACACTTAGGTTCCCAAGTCAGGTACACGTGGCAAAGCTGAGCCAAGCAACACCTTTAAAAAATCTGTGCCTAAAGGGCTAAGCAAATTAAGATTGGGAAGGGTGAAGAGAAAGACTGTCCTAGGTATTGGATCTGTTGAAAAAGGCATTGTGAGCAGGGCAATTTTTAGCTGGGAGTATATACACTGCATAGGGAATACAGTAGGTTGTACATAACCACTACTGGACACGCCCAACCGTCTCGCTCTCCATGTTCCAGACCTCCTACAAAAGCCATTTGCACAAACAGCCTTCACTTTGGGAACCACTCTGTTCCACCAGCCTTCTCAGCCATCCCCACATTCTCAGTCACTTACTCCTCTGTAAGCATTCACAGCTGCAGGAAAGGGTTCTGCCCTTCCCTCCCTACCACCAGAAAGGAGGAAGGAGCTGATCCATGTGTTTATCTGTTGGCTCACACAGAATTCCTGCGCTCTTTCCGTTGTTTATTCATCTGCTCATGGGGTCTGAATATTACACATGCAGCCTTAACTGAGAGGCTTGGGGTCAATGTACTTCCCAGGCACTGGGAACTCTTGCCTTGAACATTATCCCAAGGCAGTCGACGAACGTGCACTTACTTGGGGTTTGGAGAAGAGACACTCTCCCTGCCCCTTGAGAGATTTCTGCTGCCCTTGAAGCATGGTTCTGCTCCAAGCAATGCAGCCTTAATTACACCTTCTCTCGAGAAATCTGACCTCCTCACCCCTTGCAGATATTTAGAATCTTAGGACTGGAACCTCGACAGGTCATTAGTCCAGTCCCCTGCACTGAGACAGAACTAGGTATTATCAACACCAACCTTGACAGGTTTGTCCAACCTGTTTTTAAAAAACCTCTAGGGATGGAGATTGTACAACTCCCCAGATAATTTCTTCCAGTGCTTAACCACCCAGACAGTTAGGAAGCTTTTCCTACTGTTCACTCTGCTGATCTGAGCAAAGAACATGTCTGCTACTTGCTCTTGCTAACACTGGTCAGTCAGAACAGCTATGGCAGACTATGATTAATTCAAGTTATAGCTCGTTCATCAAGCTTATTCACCAACTTTAACTGTTGGGCCAAGTTCTTCTCTTTGTACCTGTGTATGGAAGCTTTGTTCCCGCTGAGGTTACAGGAGCCAGAAAGAAGCCAGCTTGCTTCTCAGATCCCTGTCCGAGTTTGCAGGGATGACTTAAGTGAACAAAATTAGAAAACTGAGAAAGTCTGAACCAGAGTCATGGTACGCCAACATAACTTGCATTGACCAATGCTTGTAGTGTAAAGTTAAAATGACATTGCTTGGCTCCATAATGATTTTAACTGCTACTTCCCAGAACAGGGTTTCTGGTCATCAGCCATCCACACAGTTAGCTGATGAGACGTATCAGTTCACAACAGCAGCAGCATTGCTGCCTTGGGACTACATAGAACAACATGTCCAGCCCATTTGACCAGTAGGGTCAACAGTGACACCATTTCACAGATTTACCATTGCCATGGCTCAGAATAAGAACTGGCCACAGAGCCAGGACTTGACCTATTGTGGCAGAGTACAGAAGAAAGACCCAGTTGAAGGGGTTTTAAAAAGATACCAAGATTTACAGGCTCAGGTTCCTTCAGCAACTCTGACTCCCAGCTGGAAGCCAAGGAGTTTTATAGAGGGCTTTCCTACCCAGAAGACTTTGCAGGGAAGGGAAGTCCCTCCCCTCTGTCCCTGGGTGTTTGACAGCTCACCCAGCCAATCAGCTCTCTTTCCCTAGCTCTGCAAGGGCTTCACCCCATCACACCAATGCTGTGGTTCTTACCGTACAGAGGCACAAAGATAACCAGCCCTGCGGGGTGGGGGAAGACCGAGAGAGAGAAGGGGACATGCAAGGAACCAGCCTCACCTTCCACGCAGTGCTCCACCTCTTCCAGGTTGCGCAGGGTAATCCGCATCAGGCTGGAGTTCAGCATCAACTCGTTCTTGTGTTCGGGCCACAGGTAGTGGGGGGCGGGGTTGACAAAGAAAATGCGGGTGTCCCCCGTCGAGACCTGGTTGTCTCAAATTAAGGGGTCCCCGAAGCCACTGATTACCACTTTGTTCCCACCGTCCAAGAGGATTTTATGCGTTACAATGTCTTTGCCTTTTAGGTACCGCCAGACTCTCACCTAGAGTAAAGGGAAAGAAAAAACACAGGAGGTCCCAGTGTGAGAACACAACACTGCCCTGGTCAGAGCGCGAGGGCTAGTGAATCTTCATCAAGCCCCCACAAAAGCTCCAGCTGAGAGGAGTAAGCAGAGCTTATAAAACCTCAGCAGGAGTGAATTTCATGAGCAAGCCCCCTCCCCAAGAGCAGTAAACGTGAGTGAGGATTGATCCCCGTGGGCACTGTCCTCTCTCTACCCAAACTGAATTCATCTCTCTCTCTCACACACACACACACACACACACCCCCCCTGCCGGCGGGAGTGAGAAAACCAATTTTCAATCTCTCTTGCCACAGAAGCATTGCCAAGAGTGCAAGAGACAGACGCCCTGCATTCCCCAGGTGTGTATCAGGTGCAGGTGTGACTGACCCATTACAGGGTCGCACACTGTATTTCAGTCCCCTGGGTCTGCCATTGCTGTCCGCTCCCAAGCTGGCGGAAGGTTGCTCAGTTGCAACAGCCTCTTTCTGCGTCCCCAGCCCACTGCTCCTGCAGTAGTTTCTTGCTCCACAGCAGTACCAGGATTCAGCAGGAACAGCTGCTCCGACTGCATCCCACTGTCCTGTCCTCCCCAGCATCCCAGCAATCATGCACTGTTCACTGAGTAACATACCCGCAAGGAGGGGAGAGAACTATCCTCATCAGCAAGGCTGTGGCACAGCTTCCCTTCCCCACCCCTAGTACCAACACCAAGGAAAGGTGATGGCCTAGGATGGAAATGGAGCAGCTCCAGAACTGGGTATGAATAGGGTCTACCAAATTCACAGTAAGAAAAAAAAAACATGTCACAGACCGTGAAATTTGGTTCCCCCACCCCACCGTGGCATCTGGTCCTTTACGTGCTTTTACCCTATACCATCCAGATTTCACAGGAGATACCAGCGTTTCTCAAATTGGGAGTCCTGACCCAAAAGAGTTGTAGGGCAGGGTAGGGGTCACAAGCTTATTTTTGGGGGATTGTGGTATTGCCACTCTTACTTCTGCGTTCTGAGCTGGGTGACCGGAGTGTGGCAGCTGCTGAGGGCCCAGCACGACAGCACAGAAGTAAGGGTGGCAATACCGTACCACGCCATCCTCTGTGCTGCTGCTGGCGGCGGCTGCGCTTTCAAAGCTGGGCCCCCGGCCAGCAGCCACCACTCTCCAGCTGCCCAGCTCTGAAGGCAGTGCCATCGCCTGCAGCAGTGCAGAAGTAAGAGTAGCAGTTCTGCAACTCGCCCCTACAATAACTTTGTGACACCACACACACACTTTCCTTTTCGGGTCAGAACTCCTACAATTACAGCACCTCGAAAGTTCGAATTTAAATAGCTGAAATCATGAAATTTATGATTTTTAAAACCCTATGACTGTGAAATTGACCAAAATGGACCATGCATTTGGTAGGGCCCTAGGCATGAATACTGCCAGCTGACCTGGTCACTGAGGTATTCACTGCATCAGGATGTTGGTCTTGTTTTATAGGAAGCTATAAGTGGGGGAGAAAACCAGTAGGAAGGGAAGGATGATGGCTCAAGATAAGCCAATTCTCAGCAAACACTTGAAGCTGATAAGAGACAAAACCAGGGCAGGACCAGGCCTGGGAATCAGAAGATGAAAGACTACAGCAGTCAGAAAAGGGACTCTCTCCCAAAGGGTGGGTAGCCACTCGGGCCCTTGGGCAGAGAAAGCAGACAGAGATGTCTGAAGGAGTTAGGCCTTCCTTCCAGCAAGGCTATGCGAGGACTGTAGGTAAGAGACACACAGGTAGGCTGGACTTTTAAAATCTTCTCTCTAAATGCTTTGTTCCTACTGTTTAAAAAAAAATAAAACAACACATTGGTGCCAGGCAACTGGCAGATCATTGCCTAGCACTCCCAGAGGAAAGAACTGCAAGTGTCTGAACCCAGCTGGCTCGCAAGGTGCTGTAGCCCAGGCCCAGCATAAAAGTGTTACAGGGAGGTACGGCACGAGGAGGATGCCCAAGAAAGAGCACTCAGGCCCAGCAACCATGACAAGACCATTTGGGGTTCTCGTTCCCATTCAGGTTACAGACCCCTCTAGGGTGGTGCCTGTCTTGTATGCCTGTAAAGCTCCATGCACATCGATTGTGCTATATAAAACAACAGCGTCTGAGCCATTGGCAGAGTTAGCCCCAGCAAGCACAGCCTTACAGTCCCCAGAGGGGAACAGAATAGAATAGGCACAGTCAACCTGTGGAACTCCTTGCCAGAGGATGTTTTGAAGACCAAGTCTATAAGTGGGTTCAAAAAAAGAACTAGATAAGTTCACGGAGGATATTGGCTATTAGCCAGGATGGGAGGGATGTTTTCCCTAGCCTCTGTTTGCCAGAAGCTGGGAATAGGTGACAGAGGATGAATCACTTGATTACCTGGTCAGTTCATTCCCTCTGGGGCACCTGGCATTGGCTACGGTTGAAAGACAGGTCACTGAGTTAGATGGATCTTTGGTCTGACCTAGTACAGCTGTTCTTATGATGGGTTGGTGGGATAAACAGCAGCAGCAACAAGAAAATTCTGCCTTCTGCTCCTCTCCACAATGCAGATGCCTAGGGTTACACATGTGTGATTGCCCTTCGAGTGGCAGCAAGGTACGTCAGTGGTGTAAGAATTCACCCAAGGCTGAAACTTGCAAGAAAAGGTGTCAGTGTTCAAGGATCTTAGGTTGTTTTGGGGTTGTTGTTTTTTTTTTAAAGTGTTTTATACAAGCTATATACCCAGTCTCCTTTCCTTCAGCCCTGGGCATGCCTAGCACCGCTCTGCAATCCCCTTGGGAAGGATACAGAAACCAACGTAGGAGGGAACATGCAGCCCCTGCCTCCTTTTCTGCTTTGGGCTTTCTTTATGCGTCAGTTGGCGGAGTTATGTTATAGCATCCTGTTTAGGAGTTTCCTTTGCAACAGAGGCAAAAAAAACACAACCACCCTGCCATGCCCTGCCTCTGCTGCAGATGGCTTCCATAGAGCCAGCCTCAGTGATATATTATTTATTGCATCAGGACATGGTTAAGATATCTGAAAACTTTAAAAACTTGGTTTCACCCAATGTAGTTTGAACTTTGATTTCCTGGTACGTGTTCCCAACGGCTGGCTTTGAGAGCAGGTGCCTGGCAGCAAGGGACACTGAGAGCAGCCACATGCAGCTGGCATAGCGACAGACGAGAACGTCAGTCACATCTGCCCTGGTTCTGCCCGTGACTAATAAGGGAATTATGGTTCACAGCAGAGGGTGTTATACTTGATTGGATGCTCCCAGGGAAACCAGATCCATAATTGTCTGTCTCCAGCTGCTGTGCATGCAGGGCAAGTCGGCTAGCCTGCTGCAAACCCAGGCCACCAAGTTAACGAGAGAGTGGAAAAGTAACTGTCCGATACCACAATTGGCCTCCCAAAGGGGAGTTTTCAAGTTAACTCCTTGTCACAGGGAATCCCCCTTTCCTAGTTGAAGAGGACACTGTACTGGGCTATTGCTGAAATATTTCCCTGGGAGATTTCATACATTGCACAGCCTGGTATCTGGCATTTTCTTCGCGGTCTGATCTGCAACACTGCTTCTGAAAAGACAGTGTGTGCCCTAAAGCCAGTGACGCCCCCAAGCCAGGGAGACAGCAGCCTTGACCAGCTAGAGAAAACGGTCTCCATCCATTCCAGGGATCCTAGCTCTGACGCAGGAGCATTGAGAGCATGGGCAGAAGAAAGTTGGAGGGGGAGAAGTGAATATTCCCTGCTCTGACAAGGGAGCAGCCAATCAGGCAGGGGAAGACAGTGTTCTCTTAAAGTGAGAAGAGGCATTCCTATAAATTGTTACATGAAGCCTGTGCTGGAAGCAGACTTTGTTGAAATGTTTGGATAATTTGACAGTAAAGCACAGCTCTCCTCACTCATCTAACTCCAGTAAGGAAAATAAACCCTTGTCTCACAGCCAGGCAGTTTATTTCTCCCCGCGAGAAGACAGGCTCTTCTACCCCAGAGATAACCCAGCAGCCAGCAGATTCCCCACCTCATCCCACTCCCTCCAAAAAAGGAGAAGAAACCAGCAGTGCAAAGTAGATCTGTTAGCAAATCAAAACAAGCTGGGAGCTCAGTGCACCCCTGGGGCTGTGCTCTCTCCTTTTTGAAACTGCTCCTAAAGAAACGCATAGGGCAGAGGGAAGAGGCCAGGATAATGGGAATAATTTACCACGCACCATGGGGCAGGGGGGAGGAGGAAAACAGGCAAGTTCCCTGTCCACTGCCCAGGAGTTCAAGGTCCCCTTGGTACTGTGATTCCCTCCGAAGGGAGCAGTCAGGAAGCATAGAGCTCTGCCTATGTAATAAGAGTTCATCAAGAGATCTGCTCAAGGGGGAAGAGAGCAGCTTGCTAGCAAGCGTATATGTTGTGGCACATCAGCGTTACCCTAGATCTCCTTGTGACTGCTCCAGACTGCCCGTGAGTACAGTCAGCCCTCGCTTTTCCCCATGCTTCCCGCTCCTCTCCATGTTCTTTCCGCTAGGCCAGCCGCCAAGAGGTCTGTCATAAGTAGATAGGTAAGGGTTAATTTTCTTTTACCTGTAAGGGGTGGACAGGGGGGAATCAAACACCTGACCAGAGGACCAATCAGGAAACTGGATTTTTCAAGTTAAAGGTGGGAACCTCTGGAGGGTTTGGTTTTGTTCTCTGTCTTTGTTCTCCTGGCTTGGAGGAAACAGCTTGTCTGCAACTCCAATTTCTTTCTAACATTCTACTACAAAGTGCATGAGTCAAGGCAACAAGGCTCAATAGGCTATTATTGCTTGTGTTGTCATTTTACAATGTGTTGTGATTTGCTGGACTGGTTTTATTTGGCTATTTTTTAAATCAGACTGTTTATTCCTATTTCTTATAAGCCATATCCCTGTATTGAATTTTCTTAATGCAGTGTTTAGTATATGTAAGTTCTTTCTTTTTAGTATAAAAGTTTTCTTTTTAAAACTGTGGGAGTTTCTTTTCCAGTGAGGCAAGGGGATAGAAATCTCTGTGCCTGAGCCTCTGTCTATCCCTGTGACAGGTTAGGGGGAGGGGGAAGCCTATGCTCTGTGTTTACTTTCCTATTGTCCCAGGGCGGGAAAAAGCTACGGGAAAGAGAGAGAGAATCAGCTCTGTTCTCTGGTGTTTAAGGCTTGTCTCTTTGTGGAAGACGGAGACAGGTTTTCTTGGTATTGTGATGAAAGAGATTACATCAACTCCTCAAGGTTGCTCAGAGCGGAACGGCTGAGAGGGAGCGGGGAGGGAAGGTAGTAATTCCCTTGCCGGTTAAGACTCAGACTTCTGAGTCTGGGGGTCTTTCCAGGGAAGTTGGGGAGGCCAGAGGAGGGGTCCCCCAAGGAATATTTGGGGAACCCGGGCTGATAGGAGCCAAAATCCTATCTGGTGGCAGTGAGATAAGATCCAAGCTGGTACAAGCTTGGGGGAATCATAGTAAGCACCCAGATTTTGGACGCTAAGGTCCAGATTTGAGACAGACACTTACCACAAGGTCAGTCACCTGCTTCCCATGGCTGTCACAACTCCCCTAGTGAGCTTCAGAGCATGCAATATTAAACAGTGCAGCCGCGGGGGATGGGGAGGAGTCTGCAGGCAAGAGGCTCTGAAAGCCACCCTCTGAAATGAGACCGTGGCTATTTACATCAATGTGGTCTAAAGGAGATCTGCGGGGTTTAAAAACTGGGTTCATGCCTCTCCACACAGATGATGCAAGATAAAGGCTTCCCAGCGTGAGAGCACTTTTCACCCTACATCTCAATGTGCATTAGAAGTGGGCAATTGCCATGCCCATTTTACAGATTGAGACACTGAGGCACTGAGCAATCAGGACAGTTTTCACAAGGTTATGCCACTGGCTTGCTTTGTAGTCAGCAAGAGGACTCAAGAGCCTCAACAGCCAGTCCCCGTGGTTCATTCCATAGCATATGGAAAGGGGATCAGAAACAGCTTGCTGGGGAGTGGGAACAAGAGAAATGCATTGCTGCTGGGGAGAGTGAAACACTAAGGTTGCCAGCAAAGACCCTGACTGCCCCCTTATGAGAAGCATCTGCCATTCAAGTGTCAGAGTAGTTCAGACCCCTGGTGTAATGCACAGATCTCAAATGTGAAAAATCAGGACGGGGGGGAAATAAAGTCCTATGAAGGGGTAATAAGGTCCTATAAGACAAAGTCCCTAATATAAGGGTGTCTGGCCACCCTGTGCTGGGTTCATCTCTGCTCCTGGTTGCACAGATTGCAACAGTGCACTTACCACCAGCTCTGGATGAGGACCTAGCAGCCACAATCCAACCTCGAGACTGAACCACTGACTACCCTGCCCACAGCTCGTACAAAGCACAGCAGCTGCCTTTGGAGCAGGACCACCCACCAAAAAGCACATCATCCCAGTGCCCCCCCGCAGATGCTTCTGGGTGCAGTGTCGAGGCCCCAGTGTGGTTTTAATCTCACTCTCGTGATTCCTTGGGGCCAGACTCATGATTTTTGAAGGCTTGGAGTCAATCTTCAAGGACTGTAGTGGTCTAGAGTCAGGTTCAGATAGTGTCTCTCCAGCCAGGTCTCACTCAGGCAGCTGCACTCACTGGAAACAAGGAAAAGAGGATACACAGGATGCATCTTTCAAGGAGGCCAGAGACAAGGCAGTCCCTACCCTGCAGAACATGCCCCAGGCAATTCCTATGTTCCAATCTGCTTAGCATCAACCTGTACAATTGACACCTTCTGAGACAACCACATCTCAGGAGTGCACAGAGGGGCACTCAGGTGTGGCGAGTAGATGCTAGAAGAGATGGAGGAGTTCATTTTTGGCTTTTCCATAACTCCTGCTCCAGTCTCATGCTCTCCCTCCCACTTCCAGGTCTCCTGGCTTTAGGGGACTTTAACACCACTTGTGCCAATGTTAATTTATGCCACGGTAAAGTAAGAGCAAAGATTTACAGGAATCAAGAAGCCCTTCCCTGGCCTCGGACAGCCCAACCTGAAGCTGGAGTCACACTTTGCAATCTTCAGAGGCAGGGGGAAAAACGGTGGACAAGCAAAGCAAGTGTTGTCGGAAGCAATTTTCTCTGCCTGACTCAGTCCTGGCAGCGACCGGCTTCAAAGTCCAACTGCTCAGCTGTACCTGGCCCGGCAGGTGCGAGCCCTGTCTTGAGAGCGTGATGGCAATCGACCAGTGAGTAGCTTCACCCGGCGAGCAGCTTCACCCGGCAAGCAGGGGTAATGAACAGGCAGCTTTCCTCTCTTCAGCTCATACATGAATCCCTGCGTTCGCACCAGGAGAGAGATCTGTGCACAAGTGCTTCTCCGTCTCATCGGGGAGCAGGCAGGGGGCCACCTGTGACACCAGCTCAGGTGAGGGCCAGGATGCAGAGAGTTAAGGAATGCAGTTCCCTGCTTGCATCAGATTAGTGCTGGTCTGAACTCTGTGAAAGGCAAAGGGGAGCCTCCCAATTCCCTGCCAGCCTTCCACGCTGCAGGCTAGGGGTTTGTTTTTTTTTATTATTATTTTTGAAGCACTCGGTGTGGCAGCAGAACTGCCTGTGGTTACACTTATCAACAGAATCAAGTTGAGGCATTTTCCTAAGCAGCACCCGCCTCACCCCATTCTTATCCAGCAAGAGTAGCCTGCACTGGCAGAACCCCCAGGGCAACTTTCCCCCCCAACACTCCACACTCCCCAGAAAAGTCTCAGCTTCACTAAGTAATAACTCACAAATGAGTGGGGAGGGGGAGAGGGAAAGACACCAGTTGTGTTGAATGGTGAACAGACATTTTCACCATCAGGGCCAGAAAGCCCTCAGCTTTCACTTCATCCTGTGAATATATATTCAGCAGGGAGGCCCTGGAGTTCAGGTTGCTGCACTAAGCAAGGTAACAGAAGCCAGGGGCTCTTTCTCCACTCCTTCTCGGATGCAAGAGGCACCACAACTGACAGTTGCCTGAAGGGCATCTCATTCATTAAATACAATTAAGGCTTCTTCTCCGGTGACTCATTGGCTACACTGAGAAGAAAAATGCCCAGCATGAGAGAAGAAAAAATAGGCTAAAGCTAATTGCCAACCAGAGTAGTTAAGAGGTCTCCTTCTCTTTGGCCAAGGAACATGCAGAATACTGGGCTCAAGAGCGTGTTCTCAGGGGTTCCTAAGGGCTGGGGGGAGGGGGGAAGAGGGGGCAGCAGAAGCAACACTTTTATTGGAGAAACACTTGGCAAAAAAGGATTTGAAGCGAAATGCAAACTAGAGGGAAAGGCATCTCCCAAAAGACCAGGAAATCCTTCCTGCCATTGGAAAGTAGAACCAGCTCCGCAGGCAGCTGAAGCAACTTGGTCTCAAACCAGACTAGAGAGATTCCCACACAACCGCCAGCAGCTGCAAGGTTCTGCGGTGGGTAGAAGTTTCTAAAGAGACTAGACGCTTCCCGGGAACAAAGCTTTTCAATTCCACGAACTGGAGCTGGGCAAGGGCTGGGAGGCTGCAGAGTTATTGCTTGACCTGAGCAGACCTGGAAAATGAAGGGCTGACAACACAGGCCGATGTCAGCGCTAGCCAGACTCTGTGCAGGATTCACCTGCACCGTTCTGCCAATGCCCCTCGCCCTGACCTGCGGCACCACCCTGCTTTTCCATAGCTAGCACCCTTCAGAGTGGAGGGGCAGTCAGGCCACACTGAGGGCTTGTCTACACTTCCAGCGCTGCAGCTGTGACACTGTAGCACTCACCGAAGACACTACTCACGCCAGGAGAGCTTCTCCCACTCCTTCCAAACCTCTGAGCAACATCATTACACCAACGTACATCTGTAGCGTAAACTAGGGGTATGTCTACACTACCCGCCAGATCGGGGGGCAGCAATTGATCCAGCAGGGGCTGATTTATCATGTCTAGTCTACAAGTGATAAATTGACCCCCGCTCTCCCTTTGACTCCCATACTCCACCTCCCGCTCAGTTAGCAAAGCGCGAGGCCTAATTTCACTCATACACATTCATCACCCAAATCCAGGTCTCCCCACAATAGCACACATTACTTGGAGGTAACAGGGCCCATATACTTCCCAAGGCTTCCTATGGGGCTGGATCCCAGCTAGGTTTGTTGAATGGAGCATCTACTGGTAGTGCACAGATGTCAGGTCAAACTAAGGCCAGGTCTACACTGCGACTTTAAATCGGTTTAATGGCCGATATACCGATTTAACGCTGTATCCGTTCACACGACGTCGTCATTAATATCGAGTTAAACGGCTCCTTAAATCGATTTCGGAACTCCTCCCAAACGAGAGGAGTAGCGCTAAATTCGATAGTGATAACTCGGATTAGGGTTCATGTGGACGGAAATCGACGTTATTGGCCTCCGGGCGGCATCCCAGAGTGCAGCACTGACCGCTCTGGACAGCAATCTGAACTCGGATGCAGCGGGCAGGTAAACAGGAAAAGCCCCGCGAACTTTTGAATTACATTTCCTGCTTGCCCAGCGTGGAGCTCTGATCAGCACGGCTGGCGATGCAGTTTGAAATCGAAAAAGAGCTCCAGCATAGACCGTACGGGAGATACTAGGTCTGATCGCTGTATGGGGAGACAAATCTGTTGTATCCAGCTCCGTTACAGAACACGAAATGCCAAAGCGTTTGAATAAAAAACTCCAGGATACACAGCGCTGCGTGACAAGCGTAACGGGAAGCCAGAGACTCAAATGGACGCTCATGAAGGGAGGGAGGGGGTACTGAGGACTCCAGCTATCCCACAGTCCACAGCAGTCTCTGAAAATTATTTGCATTCTTGGCTGAGCTCCCAATGTCTGTAGGTTCAAACACAGTGTCTGGCGTGGTTCAGGGAACAGCTCCTCAGTTTATTTCCCCCCACCACCACGTGAAAAAAAAAAGGGAAAGATTGCTGTGCTATGGCGTTTGCTCAATGCACTCCGCGAAAAAGGCGCCAAAGGGTTGTCTGCTGCCTTCACAAAGGGAGGGGTGAGGCTGTACCCAGCACCACCCGGGGCAATGTTTTCTGCCCCATCAGGCACTGTGCTCTCAACACGGAAGTGGGAACTATGGGATAGCTGAGGAACAGCTACCCACAGTGCACCGCTCCTGAAATCGATGGTAGCTTTGGACCATGGACGCAAACAATCGATTTCGGGATCCCACTGTGGACGCGCTAAACCGATTTTATTAGATCTGTTTTGTAATATCGGTTTAAGCTAATTCGAAATAATCGTGCAGTGTAGACGTACCCTAAGACACAAGAAGAAGATATGTTTGAGAACCAAGTGGAGAAGAAGGCCAATACGTGGGCTGGAAATAGATTGAAACACACCAGGCACAGAAGGAATAGCAGTGTCCATTAGCCATTAGGAATCTCCTCAAGCACTATCTTGATCTCGGGCCATTGTTCAGGAGCAAAGCATAAAGGAAACAGAGCTAGTTACTGTGCCTGAAATACCACCCCCTTCTAGGGAAGGAAAGATTCGCAGGCTTCAGTGTTAATGCAACAGTTTGTCTGTCTGGCTCGTCTCAGATTGTTAATCTCTTCAAAAAGCAAATTAATGGCCAGCAGCAATTTGAGGATGTTTATCTAACACTAACTTTAATTTCCTCTATCAGTCCTAACCTGCTTATCTCTGCATATCAAAGGCTTCAACTTTGATGGTTAGAGTTTAACCAGGAAGGAATGATACGCTAAAGCAGCAAACATGAGAATCTTCTCCCGATATTTCCAGGCCTGCTCTTCACAGACCATCCAGCACCCATAACATTCGCTCTTCTGGGCGTGTATTTAAGGTAACTCATACCACAAACTAGGCCCTTACATTTCCTCTTGCAATAAGAAAAGCTGCCATGAACTAGACGTGGGATTTCAGAGGGAACCCTGCGAACAATTACTAGATACCCTTTAGTAAGGAAAAGGGCAGGCATTTTCTTGCTAGCTTAGCCAGCAGAATCACTTCTGCACTTCGGAGATTTTTGCCCTTGGTTATACCTATGCACGTCAGCGTGGTCACCATGCATGGCTGTAGCCAAGGGCAAAATGTGGCCAGTTGCAATTAGACAGATTCAGAAGAGGGCACTTCTGAAAGACACTTACACCCGACTGAATTTCAGCAACAACAAAACAAAACAAAACAAAAAAAAAATCAAAATGTAGGTTTCACTTGAAAGTATTTTAAATAAAGATTAAAATAAAAAACAGGCCAATAGAAACAGCAGCACTGCCAAGCTTAAACATTTAAAAATTGAGAGTCGTGCCAAACCAATGAGATTTTATTTTGAGACACACACACACTTGGAGGTTCTTTTTTATTTGCCTTCTGCCTTTCAAGTCCCCTTTCAAGCTTTTCCTCTGCAGCCATGAGGGCTAAGAACTTACTCAAAAAGCTGGCATCCCACATAGCCACTTTATTTTAGCAACTGGGATTTTTTTATTCATTTATTTTAAAAGAAAAGAACCAAATATGATCAAATCATGATAGCTGGCAATACTGCCAAACCGAGATAACATGGGCATTTCTGGCGCAGATCTGAGATCAAGGTTTTGGGGGTGGATCTGTAAGGTCTTTGGGGCTGAAAATGCATCTTAATAATACAAACGGTTCCTGTTTGGGGTCTCTGGATACTACTAGGTTGTCAATAGAACAGTGGTATCAAATAAAATAGCCTGTACAAGCAGCGCTCGTCTCATGTGTCTGTTGCCACGGCCAATATTACATCGGTAACATGCCCCCATCCTCCTGAGCATGATTATTCCAAGCTGAGTGGGATGCATTTCTAGGTAGTTACTAAAAATAAAAGCCACGCCCAACAGACCATAGTCCTCCCTGCATCACTACAGCTCAGATCATTCTCATAAGAACCGCTATAGTGGATAAGACCAAGGGTCCATCCATCCCAGTATTCTCTCTAACAGTGGCCAATACCAGAGCTTCAGGAGGGCAGTTGGAGATCCACCCTTGTCTTTCCCTCCTGGCTTCTGGTCATCAGAAGTTTAGGGTCACTCCAAACATAGGGTTGCATCCCTGACCATCTTGACTAATAGCCACTGATGAACCTACCCACTTCTTTTTTTAACCCAGTTATACTTTTGGGCATCACAACATCCCTTGGCCAGGAGTTCCACAAGTTAACAGGGTGCTGTGTGGAAAAAAAGTATTCCCTCTTGTTTGTATTAAACCTTCTGCCTATTAATTTCATTGGGTGACCCCTGTTTTTTGTATTCTGGGAAAAGGTAAATAACTTCTCTAGTCACTTTTCCCACACCATTCATGATTTTATAGCCCTTTTTAATGTCTCTCCCCCCCCCAAAAAAATCTCTTCTAAGATGAACAGCCCTAATATTTTTAGTGTCTCCTCATATGGAAGCTGTTCCATACCCTTGATCATCTTTGTTGCCCCTTCTCTGACCCTTTTCCAGTTCCACTCTATCCTTTCTTGGGTGGGACAACAAGTACTGGACACTGTATTCAATGTGTGGCTGCACCATGGATTTATCTAGTGGCAGTCCGATATTTTCTGTATCCTTTCACTACTACTTCCTAACACTCTATTAGCCTGTTTGATCACTCCTGCGCATCCAGCTGAAGTCTTCAGAGAACTGCTGTTCCACAGTGACTCAAAGGTTTCTTTTCCAATCCAGTGCCGGGTGCTTGCAGCAGACACTTTGAACAGTATGTGCAAAGGGTCCGGCAGGAGAGCTGCAGAGGAGGTGGGTCTGAGATAGTAGGAAAGTAGGAGTGAAAATTAAGAGGTTTCCTAGGGTCTTGCGCCCATGAAAGGAAACCTGGATTTTGCTCTCCTAAAGCAAAGCCATTGGTCATACGTTTGGAGCGGGGAAGGAGTTGGGGAAGTGGGGGCTTGGAACATTTCCTCCCTCATCCCTCTCTAATGGGGCACTTGTTATCCCCTCTGCTTTGATTATGAGCCTTTGCCACTGGCCCTCCTGGTGCCTTGAGGTGGCCTAACTCCCATTCGATTGCATTTGCCCCAGCCTGCCATAGGACTCCGGTTGCTTGCAATTAGGGTGACCAAATGCCCAGATTTTATAGAGACAGTCCCAGTTTTTGGGTCTTTTTCTTATATAGGCTCCTATTACCCCCTACCACCGTCCCAATTTTTCACACTTGCTGTCTGGTCACCCGACTTGCAATTGCTTACTCATTTTTCATGTGCCCACGATGTGCTAGACACTTGCAGACAAAAGTCCCTACACTAGCCTGGAGGGTCTATGATCTAATTGATCAGACTGGGGGGTAGGGAGCATGCTTTGATGAAGGGGTTGGAGTGCAGGTAGAGCAATATAAATGAATGAGGGTACAGTGGAGGTCTTCAGTTGGTACAAGTGTCCAACAAGGTTGTAAGACACCCCTCCAGAGATCCGATGGGTACTCTTTCCTAATGCACGCCATCCTTCCCAGTGCTTCTCTCACCTTCCCCACTGGCTGACACCTCCTGCCAGGGTACCAGTAGTGGCATCATACTAGGTCCCACTAAGACAGACCCGCTGGTTAACTCCAGGAGGTTCCTCAGTACTTTCCAGAACAGGAGGCCCAGTTGAAATGGGGAAACGGGAATGGCCCCACCCAGGTATCTGCATTTTAAGCCACCGCCTTAACAAGTAGTGAGTCACTGCAGAAGGACACCCTTCCTGTAAAGGGTTAAACCTTGCAGCATGTTAGCTGACAACCAGGCGGATGGCATTTCAGGTTTCTCAGTGCTGTCTTAGCTTTAAAAAAAAAAAAAAAACATAGCCAGAGGCCAGATTCATAGTTAAACAATAGCTTGCGCTGAAGAAACTCAAGATGCTTTTAGAGCAAACATGGAGATGGGTTCAGTTGTGCACAAGTACCTACAGCAGCTAGTTTTAAGCCTTCCAGACCAGAAAGTGGAGAGTCACATTCAGCATTGAAGGGTGGGGAAATCCTTTTAAAAGTAGCCTTTACAGAGTCCCCTTGAAGCAGTTTGCACGATTTTTTTTTTTAAAAAGCTCAATCTAAAAATACATAATTACACACTTAAGCCTCAATTCATACAATAAAAAACACATGTTCTTGCAGAAAAAGGAACTTGTTCAGATTTAAAGTTTTACTACCGCACACATTAAAATAAATATTGGGAGAGTGGTTTCCAGATTAACTTTCCAGGAACTGAGATTTAGAGGGGGGATTTTGCTGTTGCTTTCTCTGGACGGCTGCAATCTGAGAGTTCACGGTTTATTTAACGCACTTGTTAGGATTTGAAGGGGGAGTTGAGAAAGTGCAAAGAAGAGGCCAGATTCTCCTCCGTGACACCGGTGTAAATCGGGAATAACCCTACTGGAGTCGATAGGGTTACACCGCTCTAAGGAGGCTCGAGATCAGTGCTTTTCTTGCAAGACTCCAGGGGGTGGAAGATGGGAGACAGAAGGGAAACAAGAAACAGCCCACAAGCGTGAAATTGACCCAGGCTGATCCATTTCTTCTCGCTCCATTCCCCACAGCGACTGCTTCCATCTAACCCATATTTGGGGGCAGGATTTTTTTTTTAAAAAAAAAAAAGTTCCTTCAATTTAAAAACCCCGTAAATCTAAGTTTAGCGAAAAAAACCATGAAGAAGGAGAAATTACACAGCAAGGAAACTTTTTTTTTTTTTTTAATGAAAGCCCCAAGTTGGCCACAAGCTTTGTGTTTAGCTAGAGCGAGGCTGATGCCTTCGCGGGCAGGATCTCCCCAGGGCTTATTCCAAGCCCAGGGGTGGGCCGGGCTGATCCTGCCCAGCTGAGGGGAAAGCAACAAGCGGAGAACTGGAAGGTGGAGGGGAAGGAAACAGGTTTTCACTCCGAGCGGCGAGGGCCGTTACACGCTGTCCCTAGCCCGTTATCGCAGCCCCCCCAGCCAGGGGGACGTGGCTGCCCGGCCGCCGCGTTACCTTGCAGGAGTAAGTGTGATGAACCGGGTCCACGTCATAATCTCCCCACTGTGCCCGTCAGCACCACGTTCGCCTTCCTCTTCTCCTCTCCACTCCCCTCGGGACAGCTGCCCGAGCAGCCCCCCAGCCCCACGGCCAGCAGCGCCAGCGCCCAGGCGGAGAGCCCGCAGCCCCGCTCCGCCTTCCCCTCATCGCCGACAAAAGAAACGAAGCGGCTCATCCAGCGGCGAACAAAACCCTCTTCTCCCCCAAGGAGTCACCCAAACTGCACCGGGGCGAACAAAGCAGCCCGGGCGCGCCCAGGGAGGTTACTTTGGGCTCCAGCGTGGGGAAGAAGGAAAGGAGGGGAAAGAGCCCAGAGGAATTTTTTCCCCCAGCTTTGATCAGGGAGAAATGTTCCTTCTCCTCGCTGCCCCCGGCTGAGAAAGGCGGAGATTGCATGCAATCTGAATTGCTGATAAGGCAGGGAGGGGTGGGGAGAGAGGAGGGCTGGCAAAACAGCCTTGCTGCCTGCTCGTCTCTTCTCTTATTGCAGGGCTGGCGAGAAACGCCACCCCCAGGAAACACACTCCCATCAGGTTAATGGATAACCAGGACTCCAACGTGCTCGGACTTTTAAAGGTGCAGGGAGCTCTGAAGCGCGAGCGATCCCGGGAAGTGGCAGGTGTGTGTCCTTTCTTTTCCATCTCTTGGTTTGGTGACACTTGCCCCCGCTCGTCTCCCCCCCCCCGCCAATGTCACGGTCACCCTAAGTAGGCAAAGTGAAGATTTTAGCTGCACATTGGCCTGGCCTCTCACTAGCGCCCACTTCCAGGAAGCTGTGTCTGCCTGACTCCCCCCAGGGCCAGGAAGACACAGACCCGCATTTAGTAGCCGGCACAAACGCTGTCACTCATTAACACAGCCACTCACATGCTCTGTCCATTCACCTGGGGCCCCACAGAGGGACTTCCTCCCCCTGCTTGAGCTAATAATAATATTTGGATCTGACCTTTCTGATGAAGGTTAGTAGGAATTTGCATGTGTATGGAGCTGGTTTTCATCTGCCCATTTCAAAATGCCTTTCAAATGTAGATGAGCCTGATGATGATTAATATTGTACAGATGCAGATGGGGAAACTGAGGTGGTTCCTGGCCTGGTGTTCAAAGGTGCTGCAGGTGCTGGGCCCCTGTGGAAATAAGACTGCAAGTGATTTGTCCAGCACTGCGCAAAAAGGCAGTGGCCTAGCAAAGCACAGATCCCAGATCTTCTGAAACCCACTCTGTTGCTCCAACCTCTAGAAAGCCCATGGTCGGGTGGGATGGCTTGGGTTTGCCCCTGGAGTATTCTCTATTCTGCCCTGGCTTTCTCCATGGATTAGACAGCAATTTTTCCAGATGTCCTTAGCAATTATTGAAAATATAAAATGAAAAGTTAAGTGGCACCAGGGGAGGGATATTGTTTCTTTCCTCCATAAATTAGCCATCCCTGGGGTGTTTTACAAGGGTATTTCACTCGCTGGGCCTAAACCAGTCACGCTGGTGACCTAAGGGCAAGGAGGTGAATTATTGAAGATTGAGTGGATTCACAACCAGGTCAATACTGTGGGAGGGAGGGAAGGGGGTCAGAAATTGACTTGTCGAATTCAATAAAAATCAGTAGGCTGAATTGTTAAGAAATGCCAAGCCCACTTTAAAAACTGCAAGCCACCTCTTCTTTCCTGGGGGCTTCATGCAATTCTGTTTATGCTGCTTACATCTGAAATGTTACATGTATTGATTCTTTCTTTCTCCTTTCCCTTGAACATAAACAAAACTTAACGAAAGATCCAGCAGTGTAACAATCAACCTCAAAAAAAATTAAGTAAATTAATTCCTTAAATTACTTCTAATTAATTAAATTAACATTTTAAAAAACCAAGACCCTATCTTAAGTAAAGTGTTTAGCCTAAAAAGGGACAAGTGCCAGAGATTTCATGAAGGCCCCACCGCCTAGGGCTTATGCCCTAGGACCTCAAAGTTATCCAGGCACCTAACTCCCATTGAAATCCTATGGAATCAATAGGAGTTTGGCACTAAATACCTTTGAGGATTTTGGCCTTGGCTCCTCCCCCTGTTAAAACCTTAAAATCAACAGGTTACTCTCACAGAAGGCACAGATCTGGGTTCCATTTTATTCAAAGCATCCAAGTTTGGGGAAGGATCGAATAACACAATTCCACTTTTGGCCTTTGTGTAGGAAAAAAACACTCTCACCCATATGGCCGGATTCTCCAAAGTGATAGTGGCTTCCATTGTGACACTTGTGGCAAGGTTTTCTAAAGGGCCCGGCCCATAATGTGGTCAAATTTTTGAAACTCTGCACCCAACTGTGGGTGCCAAGAGCTTCTGAAAATTCAGGCCATACTGTATCCTGCTATCGTACACACCTGGATCTTGATCCCCCGGTGATCTCCATGCAAGACACAAGGAACCCATTGTGCTGGGATGAGGGGCACCAACAATCTCAGCGTTCCATCCTGCACCAACTACAAAGCGAATAATATGGTTACTAAATTTGTGTTCTTTTCATCATCATAAAAAGCAACAATATTCATCCCCCATGGATTGGTTTATATCATCAAAGCACAGTGCAAACACTAAAGTCCTGAAAAGAGGGGCCTAATTTAACCGATTTGTCACTTCATCCTGATGCGAAATGGCTCACTTAGGTCTAAGCAAACTCCGCTCCGTTCTGACAAGCCACACATTTGCTCGGACTGGCTAAGAGGATTCTCACAGCAAAGTCTCCTTTTGTATATGCTTAAAGTTAAGCATGTGCTTGAGGGCTTTGCTGGATCAGGTCCAAAACATTAAGCCCCCTGCACAATCAAGCCCCAAGACCCAAAATCCTTTTTCTCATCCCATTTGGCCTTGCACCAGAATCCTAGATCCAACATTTTGGTAACATTGAGATCCGGATCCAAACTTTGCAACTAAATAATTTTACATGAGATCTTTCCTGTCCCACAAGCAAAGGAAAACAGGAGACTCTGGAAGTGAACTGCTGGCTAGGTAAGTGGTGTAGGGTGCACGGTTTGGGTTTTGTGCAACATTGGTCCACCTTCTATGCGGGGCTATATAGTTAGGATGGCTTCAGTGGAAGGGGAATTAGTCTGCTCGGGAACAGGCTGACAAGAGTGGATCAGGAGGGTGAACAAAAGAGGAGATTAAAACACAGCAAGATATGCGCACTCAGCACAAATTCCGATGTTGAGCACAGAAGTAATCAAGGAACCAACGGACAAGAAGAGAAGAAATTCTATAATTGCCTGCACACCAGAGCTAGGAGCCTAGGTGGCAAACATGAGGAATGGGAATTGCTCATTTCTGAACATAAATTCAACCTAGTCAGTATTACAGAAAACCAGTGGGAGGAGTCCCATGACTGGAATGTTAAAAATCAGTGGTTACAACCTATTTAGGAAGAACTGAGTTGGCAAAAGGAGAGAGAGGAGAGTGGCATTCCAGGCCAAAACTGGCATTACCCAGTGACGCTGGAACTAGCGCTGCTGTAGGTGCTGCTACACCCCGAGACTTGAAGTAGTAAAAACAAACACCAAACACACCGTTTCCATCATCAGCACCCCCACTATAAAAATTGTTCCAACACCCCTGGCATTACCTGTTTCCAAGTCGCTGATAATCCAGAAAAAAATGATGTTGAATGCTTATGGATCAATGTCCTAACAGATAAAGTGCAAGACGGGGTATGAGTCGGAGTCTGCTACAGACCACCAAATCGCTCTAGGGAAGAAGATGACAGGTTCTTTACGCACTTATCTGTAAGGTGTAGGAAAAAAAGCTGTGTGATCATGGGGGATTTCAATGTGAGTGACACATGCTGGAGGTTTCATGCTGCCAGTACTAACACATCCTTGGGATTTCTGTACATGATAGATGACAATTTCCTAAAACTCAAAAAGTCTTGCATTCAACATGGGAATTCTATATTAGACCCTGTCTTGACAGATATAGAGATACTGATCAAAGAACTAACTTTTAACTGTAATTTAGGTACAAGTGATCATGACTCGATCACATTTATAATGTGCAAACAGAATAAAGTCCGCACCAGTGATAAATATACTTGTCTCTTTAAAGGGTCAATTTCACAAAGCTGAAAACAATCATGAACCAAATCAACTGGGAGGAAGAATTGAATTAGGAAAATGTGAATGACAATCGGGAATTGTTTACAAACACTTTACTAGATGTCCAAAAAGCCACTATCGAGGAACCAGTTAAAACACCAGCCTGATTTAAAGGGAAACTGAAGGCAGTTATAAAAAAAATTAATGTACTATATAACAAATGTAAGAAAGGGGAAGTTGATAGCAATGAATATAAATCAGAAGCTCAGAATTGTAGAAAATTGATAAGGGAAGCAAAGGGACACAAGAAGAAATCTATGACCAGCAGAGTTAAGAACAATAGGAAGGAGTTTCTTAAGACTATTAGAAACAAAAAGAACACTAACTGGTTAGATGGAAATGGTAGAATTATCAATAATAATGCAGAAAAGGCCAAAGTGTTAAATACATATTTTGGTCTCTATTTAGGAAAAAATAGATGATGTAGTCATGTAATAAAGATTCATAGAAACGTATGCCTGGGAGGGAACCCAAAGAGGTCATCAAGTCCACCCCCCTGTGCTGAAGAAGGACCAAATAAACCTAGACCATCCCTGAAAGGTATCTGTCCAGCCTGTTCTTAAAAACCTCAGTGATGGGAATTCCACAACCTTCCTTGGAAGTCTATTCCAGAGCTCAACTATCCTTATAATTAGAAAGTTCTTCTAATATCTAACGTAAATCTAACCTGCAGATTAACCACCGTACTTCTTGTCCTTCCTTCAATGGACATGGAGAAGAATTGATCACCATTCTCTCTATAACAGCCCTTAACATATTTGAAGATTGTTATCAGATCCCCCTTCAATCTTCTTCTCTCAAGATTAAAGGTGCCCCATTTTGTTAACCTTTCCTCAGAGGTCAGGTTTTCTAAACCTTTTCTCATGTCTGTTGCTCTCTACTGGATTCTCTCCAATTGGTCACATCGTTCCAGAATTGGATGCAGTACTCCAGCTGAGGCATCACCCATGCTGAGTGGAGCAGGACAATTACCTCTGGTGACTTACATAGGATGCCTGTTAACATACCACATAGCATTGGCCTTTTTTGCAGCTGCATCACACAGTTGACTCATATTCAATTTGTGACCCACTATGACACCCAGATCCTTTTCAGCACTACTACCACCTAGCCAGTTGTTCGCCATTTTGTAGCTGTGCATTTGATTTTTCCTTCCTAAGTGTAGCACTTTGCACTTGTCTTTATTGAATGTTATCTTGTTGATTTCAGATCAATTCTCTAATTTGTCGAGGTTGTTTTGAATTCCACATATTATAACACTTTTTCTATTCTTCTAGTATCTCAAGAGGATGTTAAACAGCAGCTACTAAAGTCAGATGTTTTTAAAATCAGCAGGTCCAGATAACCTGCATCCAAGGATTTTAAAAGAGCTGGCTGAGCAGCTCACTGAACCATTAATATTGATTTTCAAAAAGCCTTGGAGCCGTGTAGAGGTTCCAGAAGGCTAGAAGAAAGCTAATACTGTACCCAATATTTAAAGAGAATACACGGGATGACCGGGGTAATTATAGGCCTGTTCATCTGACATCAGTTGGAGTCAAGATGATAGAGTGGTTCATACAGGACTCGGTTAATAAGGAGTTAAAGGAGGGTAGTATAATTAATGCCAAGCAACATGGGTTTATGGAAAATAGATCCTGTCAAACTTATCTGATATCTTTTTTTCCCCTTCAGTGTGGTACTGCATGACATTTTGATTAAAAAGCTAGAAAGATATGCAACTAACATGGCACCCATTAAATGAACTGACAGCTGGCTAATTGACGGGTTTCCCATTGTAATTGTAAATGAGCAATCATTATCAAACATGTATGTTTCTAGTGAGGTCCCGCAGGGATCAGTTCTTGGCCCTATGCTATTTGACATTTTTATTAATGACTTGGAAGAAAACAACATTGTCACTGATATAGCTTGCAGATGACACAAAAATTGGGGGCAGGGGGGTTAGTAACAAAGAGGACAGGTCACTGACACAAAGCTATCCGAACGGCTTGGTGCGATCAGTATGTGTTTTAATATGGTTAAATGTCAATGTGGATATCTAGGAACAAAGAGTGTCGGCCATACTTACATGATGGGGGACTCTATCCGGGGAAGCAGGGACTCTGAAAAAGCTTTGGGGGTCATGGTGGGTAATCAGCTAAACATGGGGTGCAATGCTGTAGTCAAAAGCAGGAATGCGATCCGTGGATGCATAGGTGCCGACTCTGTGGGTGCTCCAGGGCTGGAGCACTCAGGGGGAAAAATTAGCGGGTGCTCTGCACCCACTGGCAGCCAAACTCCCCCCAACCCCCGCCCTGGCCCCGCCTCTGCCTCTTCCCCACCTCCTCCCCTGAGCATGCTGCATCCTCACTCCTCTGCCTACCTCCAAGCGCTTCCCACCGCCCCGCTGCCTAACAGCTGTTTGGAAGTGCTTTGGACTTTTGGAGAGGGAGGGGGAGGAGCAGGGAGGCAGCACTCTCAGGGGAGAAGGCGGAAAAGAGGTGGGGCGGGGGCGGGGACTTGGGGTAAGGGGTAGAATGGGGGCAAGGCAAGGGCAGTGCAGGGGTGGGAAGAAGTGGGTAAGGGGCGGGGCCGTGGGGGGGTCAAGTACCCACCTGGCAAAGGGGAAATCAGTGCCTATGCGTGGATGCATAAACAGCTGAATCTCGAGTAGGGGTAGAGAGGTTATTTGACTTCTGCATTTGGCATTGGTACAATTGTTGGTGGAATCCTGTGTCCAGTCCTGGTGTCCACAACTCAAGAAAGATGTTGACAAATTGGAGAGGGTTCGGAGAAGAGCCGCAGCAATTTAAAGGATTAGAAAACCTGCTTTACAGTGACAGATTCAAAGAGCTCAGTCTGTTTAGCTTAACAAAGAGAAGGTTGAGGGGTGACTTGATTACAGCCTATAAGTTCCTACCTGGGGAAGAAATATTTAGTAATGGGCTCTTCAATCTAGCAGAGGAAGGTCTAACATGATCCAATGGCTGAAAGGTGAAGCTAGACAAATTCAGACTGGAAATAAGGTGTTAATTGTTAACAGGGAGGATAATTAACCAGTCTGTAGGCTGACCAGACAGCAAGTGTGAAAAATCGGGACAGGAGTGGGGAGTAATAGGAGCCTATGTAAAAAAAAGCCCCAAATATCAGGACTGTCCCTATAAAAATGGGACATCTTGTCACCCTAAACCAGTGGAACAATCTACCAAGGGTCATGGTGGATTCTCCATCACTGAAAATGTTACAATCAACATTGAATGTGTTTTCTAAAAGTTCTGCTCTAGGAATTATTCTGGGGAAATTCCTTGGCCTGTGCTCTACAGGAGATCAGACTAGATAATCACAATGGTACCTTCTGGCCTTGGAATCTATTAGACAGCTTCATCTCCATACAGAGCTAAAAGGAAACATCTGGGGGCAGATCATTATCTGCTATAAAACAATGGAGCTGTGACAATTTGCCCCCAGGATCCAACAATGTTGGGAATCTTTGGGGCTGTGTTTTATAATGTAGCACACTCCGATTCTAATCTACTCCACACCCAGTTTCTGCTGATAGCTCTGAGATTTCCCAGCAAACCAGTCTTGACTCCAGTGTGGAGGGGAAAGTTGTTCCTAAACAACAAAAGGCCAAGAGAATGGCTCGGATGGGAAGAATGCATTGTTAGCCTAGAGCGAAGTTGAACCTGCAGAGTCATCAGCATTTTTAGTGAAGGTGTAGAACAAAGGACATCTTTATTACATCGCGGCCATTGTAAACTCAGGCAATCAGCTAAAAATATGTCAGTGCTTGGCAGATTATTTCGTTATTTTAATTATTAATTTGTATTGTATGTTTGAGCAGGGTTCAGTGGTAAATCCTGACAACAACCTTCACTCCAGGGTGGAAAAGACACAGCTGTACTACGCTTCCAGCGCTTTGCAAAGCGGAGAAGGGGAATTATTTACTCTTTATTTATTTTCATTTCTATTTAGCATTTCTCACCCATCCCCATCTGCTTTCAAGACTGTTAGGAGGAAACAAGCTTTTCTGTGCAATGGCCTTTGCTTGGTTAGCTCTTTCAAGTCAATTGACTTGGTTTTAGAGGCAATCTGATGGAGCAGGCTATACTGGTTATTGTTTGTTTTCTTTCAACTTGTTTGCTTATTGAAAGAATAAAGTCAAACATACTATACAGCACAGCATGCAATGGCAACAGGCTTCTGAGCAGATCTTGCATCATGGCCAGGTATTGGTCTGATCCAGAATAGTATTGAGTATTCACAACTCCCATTAAAGCGGAGGAAAAATATAGCTCTTCATTCTCTCTCAGGATCAGGCCCATAATTCCATGACAGATCCACAGCTGGCAGCAAATGGCAGTCTAAGAAAATACTCCTCCCTTAACTGGGTTGTGGGGGAATTGTTCCATCCTGGATGCGGCTCTAAGGAGGCCAATTGTTCAGAGAGAGACTGTCAAGTGGTGTATAAGAACAACCAGAAAATGAGACTGACCATATACAGACATGAAACTAACTATTCTACTGCTTATGTCAGCCCATTGCAATCAGCAGGACCAGGATTTCATCCAATGTCCAAGCTTACTCATGTTCAAACACTAACCCAAGAGCACCCATGCGAAAAGGTGAAAAGGATTTTTAAAGGAACATCATCACCTTAAAAACTCACCCCTTAAAAGCAGAATTGGGTTAAAGGTAGTTTTCGATGCTACAGCTTCCAGGCAGTCCCCCTGCTCTTGCCAATCTTTGTCCTTTCACAATCAGATTTATACTACTTGTAAAAATATTTCTCCCTTTTCTGTTGGTGGGAAATACCCACTCAGACAACAGGGGAAACTGACTACGGCTATGTCTACACAACGAGCGAGGGGCGTGACTCCCTGCCTGCATAGACGTACTTGCATTAGATCTCATCTGAGCTAGTGCACTAAACACAGTAATGTAGCCACAGTAGCACATGTTAGCTGCCCCGTGTATGTACCCATTGGGTTCTGTTGGGTTTGTACTCAGGGCTGCTAGCACGGTGCCGCTGCTGCCCGGGCCATTGTGGCTACACTACTATTTTAGTGCACTAGCTTGAAGAGAGCTAGCACGGGTGTGTCTGTGGGAGTTGGGGACCGCACCTCTTGTTCATAGTGGGGGTGTAGTCATAACATAAGAACTAGGGGTCACCCAGTGAAATGAATAGGCAGCAGATTTAAAACAACCAAAAGGAAGTATTTTCTCACACAATGCACAGTCAACCTGTGGAACTCCTTGCCAGAGGCTGTTGTGAAGGCCAAGACTATAACAGGGTTCAAAAAAGAACTAGATAAGTTCCTGGAGGACAGGTTCATCAATGGCAATTTACCTGGATGGGCAGGGATGCGATACCATGCTCTGAGTGTCCCTAGCCTTGTTTTCCAGAAGCTGGGAGTGGACAACAGGGGATGGGTCAGTTGATGGTTGCATGTTCATTCCCTCTGAAGCACTTGGCATTGGCCACTGTTGGAAGACAGGATACTGGGCTACATGGACCATTGGTCTGACCGAGTATCACCATTCTTGTGTTCTTAAAAAAAAGCATACCTTGTGATTTCAATTACTGTTAAAATAAGAAACGACAGACATGTAGAAAAAGATAGTGATCAGTTACCTTCTACTGAGGCGCAAGCAGGTCACGATGGATTACTCCTACTGTACTCCAACTACCCCTTACATTGTACTCCATACATAACTACAACTCCAATGAGGCACAACTGCAGCATTTCTAAAGCCCAGTTTCCCCCTGAAAAACAGTTTTGACAGAACCTTTTCTATCAGTCTGAATAAAGCAGTTTTCATGGGGCTACACTTAAATACATTCAGACCCTGAGGCTGATACAGAATATGGTAGCCCACTGGTAAAAACTGATATCCTATTGCAGCATGACACCAGTCTTTTGAACTGTATTAACTAACTATAGTTGTATTTTGACACACAAAGCCCTAAATGGCTTAAATGCACTATAATTACCTGGGACCAGTCCTTAAAGCTGTTTTGCTGCATAATGGCAATGTTTGCCATCAATTTCCAGTTGGTCATTGCATCAGTCCATAATGAAGGAAACCTATGACAACATGAAACAACTTTTTGAGGTGCATAAACTATGACCAACAATCAGTGGCAGCTTTGTGGCGATTGCAAGGTTGTTTGCTATTCCTCTTGCTTGGTCTGCAGACTGGATACACAAAGTTGACTCGGCTGTTTTCTCTTGCGAATGGTGATAGTCGTGCAAGAGATTCCCACTACATCAAGAAAGATTGGCACTCCGACAAGTCATTGGACCTGGGAGGAAAAGTGTTCAGCATCCACCACTTGTTGAATCAAGGAAGGATTTGTTACCACCCTTACACAGAATCAAGCTGGGTCTGATGAAGAACTTGTCAAGGCCATTGACAAAACACAAGCAGCTTTCAAGTATCTCCGGTGGAAAATTTCCAAAGGTTAAGTGAAGCTAAGATAAAGGAAGGTGTCTTTGTCCGGTTGGTCCTCAGATTCGTGAACTTCTTCGAGATGATGCATTTGACCATGCACTGCGTGGCAAGGAAAAGACGGCATGGAAAGCCTTCCAGTAGTGGCAATAAATTTTCTCGGAAACAACAAGGCAGACAACTACAGGTTGTTTGGTGGAAAAACCTCTCAAGGCATACAAAAGCCTTGTTGCAACATGTCACTAAAGATACATTTTTTTGCACTCTCATCTAGATTTTTTTCCACCGAACTGCGGAGCAGTGAGCGACGAGCACGGCGAGCGATTTCACCAGGACATTGCAACAATGGAGAAATGCTATCAGGGCCAAATGGAGCCCATCAATGCTGCAGACTATTGCTGACAGTGACAAGAGATGCGCCATTTAATGAAATACAAGAGACAAGCCAAGAAGCGCCGAGTATGACACTGAATAGGACTAAACTATGTACATAATAGTTTTGCCTTTTGTTTCATAATAAATTTATTTATATAACCCTTTTGCTGATTTTAAAGTGTTACATAAACAGGACAGGTGAAAATATTATCATGTAAAGCAACCATAAAACACATGAAAACGACCTAGGTTTACAATTTGATGAATTAAAACTCTACTATCTACTATCTACACAATATACATAGACATAAAATGTAAAAACTTAAATATCTTAGAAACAGTAGCCAATCAGTTGTTTTAATTGTCCTATTTGAATTCAGCACATCAAAATATATCATAAATTCCACATTTTATCTCTGAAGCAGACGACTTCTCAAAAATTGTAAACCAGTGTTATACAAGGTAAGAACACTGAACCTGACTATACACCAAGTTGAATGCACAATGTAAATAAACTATCTAATTGACAAAATACATACATCATTGTTTTTCTTCCAGGCTCCTTCAGGGAGTGCTGGGGTAACATTTCCAAGATTCCCTATGCAATCACAAGGACTAGAAAATAAATTTTCATTGAAAGCTGTGATTCTCCCACTCAGTTGACTCCAGGTGCTGGAGCTTTCAAAAGAAACATCGGGAAACCAGTATTAAAACTGAGAGTTAGGCATGTGTGTTAGCAGAGCTGCCAACTTTGAGCATGTGAATAGTGACATCAGTGGGATTTCTCACATGCTTAAAGCTAACCACCTGCATTAGTCTGTGCAGGATCGGAGCTTTTTCATGTTACCCTGAGCAACTGCAGTTATAAAATTCCTGACAGATGTACAAGTTTTAAATTGACAATGTCCCTGGAAAATCCTTCCCGTTTTAACAACTGGTAATGCAGCTGAGGAAGCTTGTTTTAAATTATCTGACATTTCAGATGAGTGCCTGTTTCAAGATCTTTTTCAGTGAAAATTAAATGACAGATGCCCTGATGTTCCACTCAGCAGCTTCATGCCAGAGTAGCTCTGACCTTGGACGGTGAAATGCTTTCTCTTACAGAAATCTAGTGATATAGCTTTAGGCCAACTCACAAGTGACCAGTGATCATGAGCTCCTCAATTTTCAGGTGCCCAACCTGAGATACCTCGAAGGCCCCGATTTTCAGAGGACAAGCACTCAGTGCATTCTGAATATCAGGCCCTTTTAAGGTATGTCAACTTGGACACCTGAAAAATTGAGGCACTCAAAGTCAGCAGGGCAAATATTGGTCTAAATCGCAGACTGCCTCATTTTTCCCATCTGTAAAATGGGAGGAGCTCAGAGTAGAAGTCTCCATTCACACTGACGTAGCTCTGGGCACTGGCCAAAGACGAAGCACTGGGGGATCAGGGTATGTCTACACTGCAGCTGGGAAAAGCCTCCCAGTCCCGGTAGCTTGCTAAAAATAACAGTATGGACATTGTTGCTTAGGCTTGAACTTAAAATCCCAAGCTGCAACTTATTTTATAGTAGTCCCACACTACTATTTTTAGCATGCTAGCCCAAGCCCTGCTAGTATTAGTCTGTCTACCTGGGTTCTAAGGCTCACTCCCAGCTGCAGTCTAAACACACCGACAGAAGTCCTATGCATAATACCATGAGCAAATCCCCGCTAGATTCTGAAGCAAGGCTTTCCCAGAGAGTCCATCTCAGGTTTCACACCAAGCCAGGTGCATGCTGGGGCAGGACTTTGGGAATTTTGCAAATGCTGGGTGGATACCCTTGCAGTGCAAAAAAGAAGAGGAAAGTTTATAGTTGGGTTCCTCTTGCTATCAAATCACAGAACCTTGATTCAATGAGCTCCCACTAACTGGACCTGGAACAGGTATTACGGTTGGGGGTGCATACGTCTCTGCTTCATATGTCACACCTGGTCTAATCTCTGGTATCGAAAACCTCCTTCCAGCCCATTTAAATATATCCTTGTCTGAAAGTGGGCCAGATTCTCCTCCCACCTGCCCTGGTGTAAATCAGGAATACACCCCCACTGCAGCATACATGAGACTACAACCACAATTTCCTCCTTCCACAGAAGGTCCTTGACTTCCTCACAATGCACCACCGTCCTTAACTCACTGGGCTTTTTTCACTCACACTCCATAACTCTGATAAGCCTTAAGAGATGTTTTAATGTGGGGTTTTTTTCTCCTCTCTTTTCTCTTTTAAGTTAATCCCTCTCGGTGGTTTCTGACATTGTCAAATGGCTTTTGTGTACTGTCAGAAAACCTCTTGATGTCACTACACAGCAGCTGCTAACAAGTTGCCCCTGGGATCCTACATCTAAGTAGGCTGTCTGCCTGCATAACCATTTCCAGATAAGTAAATCTGTTAATGAGATCTCAGTGGGAGGTGGGCTAGCAGCAGCTCTCTGTCAGGCAATGTGCAGGGAGTGGGGGCTTCTGTCTCACCATAGCTCACTCCGATGGTGGGATTGGTTTATTTCCCCGCATTTTTCTAGTCAACAAGGTTCTGGGCCTGCCCCTGAGCTGGGCTCAGCCAAGTGATGGCAGGTGCAACACCACCCGGAGCCTGCTTCAAGCTGTGCTGAGTTGGTGAACGTTGACACGGCAGAGAGGAACTGCAATACGCCCAGCTGGACCTCACGTGCAGCTTCCGTGTCCTCAGTGATCCCTTTGCTCACGCGTACAGCCCACTCAGCGTGGGCTTTGGCCATAGCTCCCAGCTGGAAGATCCCTTTGAACTGGCTCACTCAGCTCTAAGGTGGCCTTAAGAGCAAGCAAATTGGCTGAAGGGTTGGGGTCTGCACAGTAGGCCCAGGAACTCAGACCCCAACACCAGCTTCCCCTCCTTGGCAGTGGGAGGGGAGTGGAAGTCAGAGCTCCCCTCCCTGCAGTCGCTCCATTGCTCAGGGCCCTACCACCGTCATCACTGCGAAGTGGAACAGGGCTGTGCAGTTCACAGGGCCAGGGGCTGCTATTGCCCCCTTAGCTGGGTTGCAGGTGGGCGTGGTTTGAGAGGGCCTGGAGGAAGTGGTGACTGAAACAACATGCCCTTGTGGGTAGGGCCGCCTGCCACCAGCTCTTGGGGAGGCAGGTGCTGCTGTGGGGGGGCTGGAGGGGTCCTTCACTCGAGGCAACAGAGCTCTCCTGCAAACACTTCTCAGGCACTACCATCCTTGGGCTCTCGATCTGTGGAGGGGAGGGAGTAGATCCAACACAGAGGCAGACCTATCTGCTTCAGCCTCAGAGAACTGCTGTGCCCAGCAGAGCAGGGAGCCGCCTGCCCAGCAGGGTGCACACTGCTGCCCAGGAATCCCAGACCCCATCCCCACAGAGCTACACATATCCTGCTGAGTCTGGACCCTCCCTGCTAGGGAGGGGGCGGGACTCGCTCCCAGATGCTCCAGGGAATGGTGGCTGTATTCCCTACCTGCATCTGACGAAGTGGGTGTTCACCCACGAAAGCTCATGCTCCAAAACATCTGTTAGTCTGTAAGGTGCCACAGGATTCTCTGCTGCTTTTACAGATCCAGACTATCACGGCTGCCCCTCTGATATCTAACACAGGGGATCTGCCTGCTGGTTACAGGTGGAACAGGAGGAAATTAATGTTGTCGCACGCCCTGGGAAGGCCAGGCTCCTCATAGTCATGAGATCAGTTTAAAAATCCTGAAATTAAAGAAATAATAATAATAGTCCTGTTTGAGTTCATTTTCTTTCCCTTCTGAGGCCATAAGATGCACCAGGGTCCCATTTTCGATCTTTTCTCTGCAACGACAAGCGCTTGAAACTCACTTTGTCTATTAACTGAAAGCAGAGAGTTTCACATGCTCACATGACTCCAGGAGCTGGGGCTTTACGGAAAACACCGATTAGCACAAGAGTCCGCAGCACTGGATCAGCAAGAACACGGGCAGGTGAGGAGATGGACTGGTACCCCATGGGCTGTGGCCACTGGAAGACTGTACATAGCCATCAGTGCCACCAACTAGGAACTTTCTCCTCCCATCAGGAATATATTAGAGCAGAGTTAGGTTTCCTTTAGGGCCTTTCATACTTTGATGGACACATTGATCCCTAGAGAAACCCCCCTGAAGTCAGTGCAGTGACACCAGGGATTAGCCCAGTGAGATGTCCATCAGGCAGCGGCTGGTTAGGTGGTGTATCCTGCAGCCACCGTACACCCAAACAGCAGCTCACAGACACTTGTTCTCCCCAAAGAGGAAGCATGTTGGCTGTGATACCAGATTTATTTATTTTCTTTTGGAAAATTGCCCAGGAGTCATAAGTAGATGGGTGCTTTTCCCTCTGAATCAGCAATGAGCCAGTGCTTCCTGCATGATGGAGTCCTGCTGCCACAGCTGCCTTTGGGATGAGACATCCAAACCCACATCCTGATCTCTTGTGGTCATCACCAATCCCATCCCATTACTAACTCAGAGCACGGGCATTAGCCTCACGATTATGAGCCAAATTTTAACTTAGGTGACCACATTCCCCCTGACTTTTCTATTGGATACTGTCCTCACTTCCTGTCCCAAACTGCCATGCAGGTTTGCTGTCCATTGGCTTTGCTCCATGCCAATGTCATTAGAAGTATGATCATTTGTCTAATTATGGCACCTATGAGCCCAGTCACAGACTTGCCCCCGTTGTGCTAGAACAAAAAGGCAGCTTCCGCCACAGAGATGAGCAAAGTGATTCTTACATACACAGGAGCAGCACAGAACCCTCAGATGATTTATTTCATATTTTATACTAGGGTCAGTGATGTAGGCCAATGTTTCCAAGAGGACCCACTAATTCTGGTGGTCTCTATTTTTGGAGTACCCGACTTAAGACACCTCAGGCTGGCTTTCTGTGGTACTGAACGCCCCCACCTCCCATTAGAATTGCCAATGCTTCCCACACTTCTGAAAACCAGCCCCAAAGGTGTATCAAGATGGGAAGCCCAAAACAGAAGTTCACAAAATCAGCGGCCACTTTGGCAAAGCGATTTGCTCCAGGTCATGCAACAAAAACATGGCAGAGCCAGGATGAGAATGCAGTGCTTTGTTCTAACCACTACACATGCCCTTCTCCTTTGGATCAGCAATGCACTGCAGACAACATTAACTTTCATATGGATGTTCCCTGATCCGGGCAGAAGAGCTCTTGATCTAACGCCCTATATGAGAGTTATGGTTGTGTTTAGCAGTGCGGCACACAACACACACACTACTCTGCAGTGTCATCAGAGGAGTAAACCCAGCTCTTGAGTTAGGATTTAAACCCACAATGACCTTTGACTCCGGGCCAAAAGTATCAAATGATCCACAATGACTCTTTTAAATGGAGAATCTTTTGCCTTGAATTCACAGAGAATTTTCTGTTGCATAGAGCTAATTGTATTGCTGCTGCTGGATTTCTGTGTAACCACAAAGGCTTCTTACTGTGGATTGATGGCATAAATCTATTCTCCATTGAGAAAAAAAAAAAAAGTGAATGCAACCCCCTGACATCTATCTTTCTTTCCAGAAATCCCATCTCACTGGACGTCTCCGTAGGCCACTTCCAGGAGAACTGTCTCTCTCTATTACACCTGACATCCCAGAGCAAAGGGAAGCGAAATCCGTTCAGATCTAATTACTCCCCCACTTGGATTTATTACAATTATGCCAGGATTAATTGGGAAAGTAAAAAGGCTTAGTTGGGTGATCAATCTTCTTTGAGTTACTTACCTTGTCGTTGGCTAATAACTGTGACATAAAACTGCCCCTCTTTGCCGCATCTCAGAAAATGGATTTCTGTAAACCATTGCGAGGAATCTTTAAAAGGCATTTGAAAGCAGTAAGGAGACAAACTGGATTAGCAGGGGAGAAAGTGCAACCACAGCATTTTGTTTTGTAACTAGAAACCAAAAATTAAGCCTTTTTACATATGAGGTAGAAACAGAGAGGCAGATCCTCAGCTGGTGTCACTGGGCACAGCTCCACTGATGCCAATAGAACAACAATGGTTTGCACCCGCTGAGGAAGGGACCCAGATTATTTCTCCGAGTGAATTTGTTTTGTTTTAATGGTAATGGAGGATAAATGCTCCGACTACAGCCAAGCATCCTTTATAACTTCAAATTTATACAATCTCCTCCACTCGTGACAGCACGGTACTAACATCACTTGCTAAAATCTGGCACACCCAGCTTCTGAGTGGATACAGATCCCTGTGCCCATTGAAAACCAGCTGGTTTGTGAATGATGCTGATGGCTGCCACGCTGGAAGCATGTCGGCAATTGGGTTTTGACATTAAAAATATCACAACTGCGAGACTTGCCACTGCTGCTTGATGCCCTAACCTCTGCATCCTCCCCTTGGTTGAGTCTCTGGGTGATCCAGACCCAAAGGAAACCCACCAGCTTAAAAAACTCCCATATGTCCTGGGATCCTCCACTGCTCTCCTGGAGACACAACTGGGGGGCGGGGGGAAGAAAAGGTGGTTTTAAGCCAACTTTGTACCCGTGGGATTCTGAGCTGCTCCAGGAGAAGGTGGAATGGAGTGGCCCCAGTATAGGCTGGAGGAGCCAGGGGCTACCCAGACGCTTCCTAGCAGTTTGCTCTAGATTCTGCCAGCAGCACATCCCCTGTGCCCATGCTTGCAATGTGCCAACATAGGGCTGCTCGTGACCATTCCATGTTGCATCTGCTCCAGGAAAATTCTCCCGTGGCCCCTTAGATCAGTTCCACTGAGGCAGATAGGAGCAAGGCAGGGCACAGAAATGGTGTCAACCTGATTATCCTGCCAGAGTCTCTCAACTTCAAAGCCCATCAGTCGTTACCGACAGCTTGAGTGACTGTTACCATTTCCCCCTCATATCAATGGCAGAAGTGAAGCCTGTGCAGAGGAGCCAGTACAATGCACCGCTTTGGTCCCACTTTAGCCCTACTTGGAGATCTTCAATAGGCCTTAAATGGTGCAAGGCCCTTAGGACTGAATTACTCTGACAACAGGCACTGCACAGCTCCTACAGGTCTACATGGCAAAGTTGCCCTCTGTGGATCACCAAGGCCCAGCTGCGAAACCCGGCTGTGGCTGTCAGAGGAGACACAGAGACAGCAAGAGCAGCCACCAGATGTGGAGATTTGCTGGAGGGTTTGGTCAGCTGCCCCAGCATCTGATGGCCAAGTTGGCAGACATCACAAAGGAACCCCCACCCTGCATTTAAGAGCCTCTGTCTAACAGAAAGACATTGAGGGTTCTGGGAAGCAGGTTTCAAGTAGAAAGAGATGAGATTAAGATTCAGCGCATGCAGGATTTGGGGTTAAACATAAAATGAGCGAGAAAAACCAGAGGGCTTGAGAATCCCATTTATGGGCACTGGGCAAGATTTATGAAGCTGCTGCCATGCTGAAGCAGTGCCGCTGGACCCCCCAGGACACTGGGGTCCCCTTACAAAAGGTCTGAAGCCCTCAGCTGAGCTGCAGGGCTGGAACGTGCATCGGCCCAAGAAGAGGAGATCCCTGTTCATGGTTTTGTAGTTGCTGGAATCCATTTCCTAGTGAAAGGCAGGAGTTATTGGGCAGACTGCGAGGGAGATAGATGCTTTTGTGTTGAATTTTATGCAAACTGTTAATGCAGCTGTTGCCGGTCCCATTAGTGGAGGAGGGAGGAAGGCACTAAAACTACCACCTCTTAAAAGATTTTCTTTTTTTGCACTTAAAGAAAAAAATCAATTTTTTGAATGCTCACATGGAATAACTAGGAAATATATTATCCTACTGGTGCCAAAATAAAGGAAGCCAATGCAGGGGCGATATCACCATGCACTACAAGCCCCTAATGCTTTTTCCTGCATTCATTATCACACACACACACACACACACACACACACAGAGTATGGTTTTCAGAGGGAATTAACCGCTTCCTGGCTGCTGTTGCCACTTTGAATTATAGCCTCCCTCTGCCCACTGTCCCAGCAACAGCTCAAGGGACATCAGCACTTCGCAGCTGGCTGGGCGAGGCCAGTGTGGGGTCAGTCCGCACCTTCTGCTCTGTGGCTCTTCACTCACTGTTGTGAGGACCCACAGTCAACATTTCAAAAGTAACTACTCATTTTGGGTGCCCAGGGGCCTGATCTCCAGGAAGTGCCGCACACATGGCCTCTGAAAACTGGGCCCTCTAAAGGGCCCCAAGCTGGACACCTCAAAAGAGAACAGAAGCTCCCCTCATTGATTTCAGTTTCCTTGGCCCTTGGCTTGGGTGTGTCACAACTCGAACTCTGTGTTGGTCTCATACATTCTGAGAGGTCGTGCAAGAACCATCCAATGGCAGAGCCAGGTTCTTCCCCATCCCTCCCCACAGGAGGCTCCTGCTGCCCTCACTCCTTAGGGCCTTCCTGTTTCAAAGAGAAAAAACAGACTATTGCCTGGCTTCAAAGTTGAGCTCTGAGGGGACCCCAGGGTCATGGAGGTGCCACATGTGAGGACACTGTCCCAGCCCTGATGTTCATCTTATTTCTTGGTTAGTTTGGCAGGAGCCCGATTCCAGGAGGCAGAGCCCCCGTAACTCTGCAGAAGGAGCCACACAGCAGCGGGCACAGGTGAGAACTAACTGCCCTTGACAGGAGATGGAGAGAACGCCCTCAGGAAACTCAGCTGCTTGGACTCACAGGCTGGAATCATCTGGCCTGTCCGTGGGGCAGCTGATGATCAGGATAGGAGCAGCCTTGGCTTTGCGAAGCTCTAGCTGTTCCTCCTCTGAGTTCGGGTGATCTGAGCTGGGCAACAGGGGGAGATTGTGCAGCTCCCAGCTGGGCTGAAGGGAAGGTATTTGCCCCCTCCTGTTGCCTGGGGTACATCTAGCAGAACAAGCTCTAAAACGAGGTCTAACCTCTGCCATCCGTTATACTGAGGCAGACCCCTAATACTGAACAGCACATGGTCAGAATGAGAGCAGGGAACAGGTTGTCCCAAGAACAGAGGAGACCCCAGGAAACTGGCAGTCAGTCCCCGTTCCCAGCCCAGGTGCCTGAGCAGAGACGGTGCCCAGCCCTCTTACCGGAGGTGCTACTGGCACAGAAGGAGGAAGCAGGGCTTGTGAGTCAGGCACAGCACTTAGGCAGCAGGAAACACAGGTTCTCTTCCCTGGCAAGTCATATCCCTCTCTTTGCCCAGCTGTACAATGGAGATCCTGTCAGTGACCCTATCTCAGAGGGACGGATTCGGAGGCAAAACGTATTGGTCCCTTGGATGGATGATGCTATGACATGCGAAGTATTATTACTAACTAGGCCAGAACCTAATCCGATGCGGCACCCTTCTTCCCAGGCTAGTTATCCAAGAGTTACTGCAGCCCACCCCTGCAGAGGGCCTTTTGCTGAGCACGCTTTGTGTTTCTCCAAAACAGCTAGGAGCTCCAGACTTCGGTCAGCAGGTTTCTCCATCAAATACTGTGTCTGTGGTCCCTGGATGGAGTTGGCGGTGCTCTGTGGGAGCCAAGAGGCAGCTGGCACCTCCAGGCTTCACTGGTTTTGTCCACAGAAGAGGTGAGGAGCTCCTTTGGTTCCTGGCTCTGAGAAGAAATGCCCGAGGCAGCACACTGTCTCAGTGGCATAGACCCACCCTTCATCCTGACACAGCTTTTCTCCTATTCCCACTCTTAGCCAGAGATCGTTATTTATGGTTTGTCTGACAAAACTGCAGCAGGGCAACACACATGGAATATGGAAAATACTGGAAAATAAGCTGGAGTGACATTTTTCAAATATTTTTGTGGCACTTGGTGTCAAGGTGAGGTAATGCCTTGGACTTTGTTTTCAGGTTCTTTTGAAACTGGTTCTATTTTAGCATGTGCCATGAGCACAAGACCACACAAACGCTGCATCACTTTAACTTAAATCGGTTGTTACTAAAAAAAAAAAAAAAAAAAAAAATTAGTTATATCTGTGCAATTGCATGGTTAGACAAGGTCTTGCAAAGGGTCTCCCATCCTGATTGGAGCCTCTGGGCACCACCACAATACAGATCTGAAGTAATAACATATATTTCAAGAGAGATCATTGCAAGTCCCAGGAGGTTCAATATCATTCAGCCTTGAGTTTCAAGCTCTGTATTGTCACACCCATGCCATTCGAGAGCCCCACCCCTAAGCGTTAGCCACTTGGGCAGGGCCACCCAGAGGATTCAGGGGGCCTGGGGTCTTCGGCGGCGGGTCCCGGAGCGGAAGGACCCCCCGCCACCTAATTGTCGACGACAACCCGGAGCAGAAGAAGCTCCAGGGCCCCGGGCCCCGCGAGAGTTTTCCAGGGCCCCCGGAGCAAGTGAAGGACCCTGCTCCAGGGGCCCCGAAAAACTCTTGTGGGAGCCCCTGCAAGGCCTGGGGCAAATTGCCCCTCTTGCCCACCCTCCCCTGGGTGGCCCTGCATCTGTGGGCTATACCTGCTGCCCGGGCTAGTGCACAGGGTAGCTGCACTGTCAGGATTGCCACCTCTTCCCTTATCAGCACCGTCCCTAATGCAGGCCCTGGCCTTGGGAGTGAGTCACCAGCCAGGGGATGTTACTTGCACCAGGCAAGAGGGAACCAGTGCTGGGAAATATCATAAGGAACAATTAATAAGTGAAATGAACAAAATGTCTTAGTGCCATTTATGCCCTTCTGCTGAACTTACAAGTTGCAATGGTGGGTTTGTTTGTGGCATGGATACACATCTCCTGGGAACTGGGCCGAGACCCACTTAACTTAATTCACCCAGCTGGTAACAATTTTCACTCCCTACTGAGCTGGATTTGAATCACAGACCTAGCCTCACAGTCACTTGCCCAGGACATAGGGCTAGCGGTCAAATTTGATTGTTAAACGAGAGAGGATCAGGCTAGCTTTCAGATGATGCAACCAGGATGAATCTTTGCCACTGCAATCTGACACTTGTCTGAATCTGTTATCTGGGACTTCCCCTATCACCTGTCTCACCTGTGCATGGGATTAGGAGGTGGTCAGGCCACATGCAAAACCATGGAAGTTCTCTTGACAGCTTCCTATGACACCAAGCAGGTGTCAGGATCTGATGAGAGAGAGCAGAAAACCCATTTCTGAGGATGCTCCGTGTCTCCTGCCTTAGGAGATGAGGCCCCAATGTAATGATAAATTGTTCCAAGGAATTCTCACACCAAGTGAGGTAGCCAGGACAGCACTGGAATCAAAGCAAGTTTGCACCAGAATTGCATTGTCTGGCAGAAGCAAAATACCCCCTTTAGCCTGCAACAGATGAGACAGCATGTAAGCGTTATACATCCCAGTGCGGGAAGTAAACCGGATCAAACGCACTGAAGACCAGTTCAAATCAAATGGGATGCTGCCTCTCTGGGGCTTCCATACACCCTAAGCAAGCCCTGAGGATTCCAGCTGTTTTCTCTCACTCTAAACACCCCCCACCCCTCAGTGCAACTGGTCTGATTTAATCCAGTAATTTGGCCAAGGAGGAACTGAGTGGCCGGGAAGATAAATTGCCTTCCAGAACCCATCAGCTGGCTGGAGAGAGGCCCCCATTGAGCTCTCTGGGGAAAGATCCCTTTTCTGTTGCCTCTGTCTACAGCTTCCACTGCAGAGGTCTCAATCCAAATCAAAAATCCATTTGCGTCAAAAAGTGATGAGGGGAGAAAAAACCCTGGGAGAAAGGAGTGAGTCAGCACTGCGTGATACAACTGTCTGCCACTGCGGGGAGATTTCGGTGCTTAAGACCTATTGCACCCTGGGTTTAATTGTGCCAATAAAATCATTTGCAATGATCTGAGTTCCAGTCTATCTACAGCAATTGTATGGCCTGTATATGAGCCCTTCACAATCTTTAGTGCCTTATTCTTATCCCTGTGAGTGGTGCTTCTCTGGCAGCCCCATTTACACTCCGATGGGTTTAGGACTTGTTATAAATGGGCCACAAAGAGGTTCAGTGACTTGCCCAAGGTGATGCAGGAATATTTGTAGCAGGGTAGGGAACTGAACTTGGCTCACCTTAGTATGAGGTGAGCTCTTTGCCCACTGGGCCACCCTTCTCCTCCACACCCCTTTCCAGCTGCTAGGAAACACTGGAGGAGACCAGCATTGTGAGGCACAAAGAGGCATGGTGATTAAAGACATTACTGATAAAAACCCGCTGGAGACAGGCGGCCTTCCCCCCCGTGGCTTAAAGCATTACCGCTCACTGGGTGCAGAGGGGCAACAAGGAAGGCTTAAAGCTGTCGTTCACCAGCACAGCATCAAGGGGCCTTGTTCTCACTTGCAGCCAGGCCCAGTGACCGGAATAGCGCTGTTCCTCCTAAAGACACTGCAGGTTCCATTTAACTCAAATCCTCTGCTAGCTGCAGCACAGTCCTGTCCCCTGGCATGTTACCTACTTAGCAAGTCCCAGGGTTCACGGAAAGCCCCATTACCGAAGGTTATTCCTCATCCCCTGCCCATTAGGATAATTGAGGATTGTGTGTATTGCAAAATACACACGATCTAGCATTGCGCCCCGTGTCTTTTACAATCTGCAGTTTTAAACAAACAGATCTAAGGGGAGGAAACGTCTACACTGTGCGCCTGCCCTGCTCTGCCAGCTGCATCTAACAAGCTGAAATAGCCAGGGATCGTTCCGGCAGAGACTTCCCCTTCTAGAGCAGTGGTTCGCAATCTTCCCAGGCTACTTTTCAGGAGTCTGATTTGTATCACAGCGCACTAGTGCTGGAAAAGTGCCCCCTTTTCTCATTTTTACCCTATAATTATAAAATAAATCGATTGGAATATCAATACTGTACTTAAATTTTAGTGTATAATATACAGAGCAGTATGAACAAGCCATTGTCTGTATGAAATTGTACTTTGTCCTGACTTTGCTAGTGCATTTTATGTAGCCGGTTGTAAAACTAGGCAAATCTCTAGTACCCCTGGTTGAGAGCCCCTGTTCTAGAGCAATGCATTCCTGGACTTGCTATAGACCCCAACCTATACTTGATGGGAGGTACAGTGCCATCGTCTGGTGAACAGGAAACATTGCACCAGGAAGTATTCATCTTCACACAACCTTGTTAATGTTATAATTCCTAGGAGTCCTTAGACCTCTCTCTTTTGGGTATCAGTTTTCCAACCAAAAATGGGGTTTCTGCTTTCCACAGAGGTTCCAACTCACTGGGGTTGGCGTAGCCTGTTTTTATGACAGACTGATTATATTTACAATAGGGCGCTTTCTGTCACATCCTCTTGATGTCAGGGGTTCAACTCTGCTTAGAGATGCAGAAGCATTTTGCTGAATCACTGCCGTGTCGCTAGCAGGTGTGTCCAGTTAGCTCCAATCTAAGAGATGAAGGGCAGCCTCTCTCTGAGGCAGAGGGGACAAGGGGCTAGGAAAAATGCTTTGGCAGGGAAAACTCTAGGGAGCAGCCAAGCTTAAGGAGAAAGCTTTGGCCGAGGCTGTGTTTTTTCTGTATTCTTAAACAGATAATAGCGGCAAACTCCAGGAAGGAGATACGTCTGGATTGTTTCCTGTATCCGTCACCTCCGGTCACAGCATGCTGGAAACTCGCCCTGCCTACTATCAGCCATGTGAAATCTGACCAGTCCTGCACTCAGATCAACAGTCCAGGGCATCACCCCTGCAATCTAACATCAGCGATGAATGTGCTGCTCAGGAATGTGTGGGAAGGATAGCTGCTTACAGACCAGACTTCATTGCCAAAAGATCCCAAAGCTGCTCCATACAGGGAGCCAACACAATCCCAAGAGTTAATGGCCAGGGCCAGGAAAGTGGAGTCCTGCTCACAAGCTACATATGAGCAAACACTGCCTGGGCCTCCCTTCTACTCCAAGGTGAAATGCCCACTTGGGTGCAGAGTGCATCCCCTATGCTACCAGGGTGAATCAGGCCCCACACATCTCAGTTTGAGTCTCTGCCAACTGGCTGCATCCATCTGGTTAAGGGTTATGTAGCGGTTGAATGGGGTGGCCAGATATCCATTTAGGAGTAGCTGGTTGAGACACCAAACTCATTTCACCCATGACACAAGCCAAGAGTGAAGCCTAAAGGCATGTCTACACACAAAAGTTAATCTGAAATGAGGTAGGGTATGAATTGAAAGTGGATTTAACTACTCCTGACTAACTCCACATGTGGATGCTCTAATTCCGGAACAACAACGCCAAGACAATGGGGTCCTGGTCTCTGACTACAGCCTAGGCACTACAGTAATATGAATAACATTAATAACAAAAGTGCCTCATCCCAAATTAACTTAATCCCACATTTATTCTGGAATCAGACCATCCACACCCACAGTTAATCAGGAATAACTCTCTGTGTAGACAAGCCCTAAGACTCCAGAACTGAAAAGCCAGTGCACTAACTTACTGTTCCACCCCACCTCATCCTCCGGTGCCTTGGTCTCTCAAAGCCACACTGGATCCCGTCCCAACTAAGAACTAAATCCTTGTACTCTCCCTGTTTTTAGCCACTATCCCAGGTTCACATTGTTCCCAGGAGAACATTGCTGGAGAATCCTATAGCTCCATTAGTGTAGGTGCATGGGTGTCTGCACAAAGAGATGCAGTCTTGCATTGTGTCCTAAACATGGCCAGATAGAGTGTATGTCTACACAGCAATCAGAAGCTTTGATCCAGATTAAATCAGTTTACTTAGGTCTACATGTGTTGCAGTCACCCCTCTCAATTTCAGTGTAGGCCTAGCCAGAGGCTCATCCTGATCTCCAGTAGCAGGGAGTTCCCCAGCAGAGGGCCCTCCCCAAAGACATCCAGCCCTGGCCCCCAGGACTCCCATCCTGGGGACCAACCAGCAGCTAGAGACTTTAGAAGCTGGATGCTGCAGCTGATTGCCTCTAGCAGCCCCGCGGGGGGCCCTTTGTAGCAGGTGTGCGCATGGGCTTCCCCTGCAGGACAGTGGTGGAGCGGGGAGTTGAGGCAAGGTATGGTTGCCCAGCTAGGAACATCTCATTTTACCGCAGGGAGCGTGACGATCGCCAAGGAGCCGAACACATTGTTGGTAGTGCGACAGGGCTCGGGGAGCCAAGACTCCATATATTGTGCTGTCTATTTAGGGCCTGTCAAGGGAAAGCACGTTCCCACACTTCTTGGCACCCTTCTGCAGCACCTTTCAATTAAATGAATTGCTCCAGTGAATTTACTCCCTGTCCATTAGGCCCATCTGACTCAGGCTTTCGCTGTCTGTCCCTTGCTCCAAGAAGGTTCATTTGTGAAATTGGTTTAAAAAAAGAAAATAAGGATTGACTGCACCAAAGCCTCCCTACCCCCACATAATACACCACGTCTTGCAGCCTCTGCAGGATTCGCATCTTTAGCTCTCTGAGAGCAGAGCCTTGCGACACGGATGAGCAGTGGGGCTCTTTGAAATGATTCTCGTCACCAGAGGCAGAAGGGCAGGGGACGTGTATGCGATGCAGACAGTGGGGAAGCCTCTGTGTGCGTGTGCGTGTGTGAGTGAGAGAGAGAGAGAGACTGTATGTGCCATAGAACATATACACACACGGATGCGGACATGCATCCACAGCCGCAGGACAGATGATGGGCCATGTTAACCCCAACGGAGATGAATGCATGATCACTACGGTTTCAAGATGTTATACTGTAGTCACCTTTCACTGAATTCACCCACAAAATCAATGGAGACATACTGGGAACGAACTCTGCCCATTACAATTTATAAGGCCGTGCTCCTCGCTGTCATTTACACCAGTGCAGGGTTGGTGGAAAATAGTCATGTTCCCCCCGTCCCCCACCCAATCCCAATCTAGTAGGGTTGCACTTTTTTGTGCACAGGGGTAAGGCAGTGGAGAATCAGGTTGATCTTGGGGGAAATATATATTATGCTTTTCAAGTCAAGCGGTTTCCCAGTTACGTGGCTGTTAAAAAAATCCTCAATTTTCTGTGTTCATAAAGGTTTCTTTGTCAGCAGCTCAAAACCAGCTGGTCCCAGAGCTCCAGACATGTTCAGACACATAATCCTCACTGAGGAGGCAGGCCATATACAAGGGCAAACAAATCTCAGTTAAGATCTTAAAAATGATGAACTCTGAAAACCCTAGCTGTAGTCACACATGCATGACTCCGACTACAGACCTGCGTACATCCCCGGATGCATGTCAGACACACACACCTAGGACACAAAGAGGCACCAAGCCGTTCTTGGCCTTTTTTTTTATTATTATTTCTCCCTATGTTAGGCCCCAATTCAGCAGCCCACCTTTATTCCCAGCACTTAAGAATATGTTTAACTTTAGACACATGCTGCAGTATTTTTCTGAACGGGAACCTCAGTGAACCAGAGCCCAGGAGGCAGTATGGAGGAATGGTGCCCCACCCAGAGAGGGCCAGGGTAGGCTTGGGACGATTTCCAGTTTCATTGGCTCATGTAGCTCTTCTCTTCATTAGCTAACTTTAACACCCTGTTCAGACAGGCTATATAGGCTGATGCACCTTTGTCTGCCCTTTTCACCCCACTCTGAGCACTGATCCTTATTCATAGATTTAAGGCCAGAATGGACCAGTGAGATTATCTAGTCTGACCTCCTGTATAACACAGGCCATAGGACTTCCCTGAATTAATTCTTGTTTGAACTAGAACATCTCTTTTAGAAAGGCATCCCAATCTCGACTGAAAAATGGTTTAGCAATGGAGAATGCACAACCACCCTCTGTAAATTGTTCCAATAGTTAATTGCCCTCACTGTTGAAAATGTGCACCTTATTTCCAGTTTGAATTTGTCTAGCTTCAGTCTCCAGTCTTTGGATCTTGTTATATTTGCGTCTGCTAGATTGAAGAGCCCTCTATTATAAAATTTCTGCTCCCCATGTAGATGCATAAGGACTGTCCGAACCTCCTCCTGGTTCAGCTAAACAGATTGAGCTCCTTGGGTTTATCACAATCAGGCATGTTTCCCGCTTCTTTAATCATTTTCGTGGCTCTTCTCTGAACCTGCTCTAATTTATCAACATCCTGCTTGACTGCTGAGCAGCAGAACTAGACAGTATTCTAGCAGCAGTCACACCAATGCCAGATAGTCTTCTACTCAGTAGTCCCATGTTTGTTAATCTAAGGATTGCATCAACCTTTTAGGCCACAACACTGAACTGGAAGCTCATGTTCAGATGATTTTTCACCATAATGCCCCAAGTCCTTTTCTGAGTCACTGCTTCCCAGGATAGAGTCCTCAAAGAATAATCTACATTCTCTGTTTGTAGATGTACAACTTTACGTGTGCCCCCATTAAAAGGCACCCTGTTTGCCAGGGCCCAGCTTACCAAATGATCCAGATCACTGTATCAATCAGTAACCCGGCCGCTTTGTTATTATATTATTTATCCCTCCTTCAATTTTTGGGTCATCTGTGAACTTGATCAGTGATGATTTTATGTTTCGTCCAGGTCACTGTTCAAAGTGATAAATAGCGTAGGGCCAAGAACTGACCCCTAGGGATCACTACAAAACTCATCCAAGCATTAGAAATTAGAGGCCATGTTTTGAAGCTTGTGGTCAGAGCTGAATTCATCCCACTAGATCACAAACCTTAAAAATCACATCACCCTAGTTTCTGAAATACTTCTCCCCACTCCATTTCAGTTCTGGCACGACTTCAGTAATCGGCCTTGAATGAGCTGCTGTACCTTGAAACCAATAGATTACACCATTCAAAAGCAGCTCGGAACCCCCCCAGCTTTCCAGGCCCAAGAAAAGGTCATCTCCAACTCTAGCAGTTTGTGAGCCATTGGTTGCTGAAGCGGAGGTCGAGGATAAGAAGAGGGGTCAGAATGGTGCCTACACTTTGAGACTAAACTTTGCCCAGCATTGGTCCTGGACCCAGAAGTCAGAAAGAAAATGTTACATTTCATGCCTGCAACAGTCAGAAATAATGAATTGGCATAGGAAACTTCCTAGAGGTTTTTAAGGTCCAGCTTGATCGAGCCCTGGCTGGGATGATTTAGCTGGGTTGGTCCTGCTTTGAGCAGGGAGTTGGACTAGATGACCTTCTGAGGTCTCCTCCAACCCTAATCTTCTATGAAAAAGCAGACCTGCTCCTCTCACGTTGAGGTCTGCTGACAGAGGTCTTGGCATGAGTTTTGCCCTGTCTGGCCAAGCCTAGACAAAGATTTCTCAGTGCAAAGTTTTTCCACCTCTGTTAGAGTATCTCATGTTTTCTTTGCTGGTGAGAATGGCAGAAGAACTGGTCCCTGGGAAGATCTGATTCCTCTTTCAGAGGAAGTGGGTTTTACTAAGTGCTTTCCTTGGCTCAGCTAATGGCATAGTCATTACCCCCCACCCACACACACACACAGGTGCTGGAACTAGGGTGCTGTAGCACCCCTGGCTTGAAATGGTTCCCATCAGATCCAGGGTTTACAGTTTGGTTCAATGGCTCTCAGCACCCCCACTATACAAATTGTTCCAGCCCCCTGCTCCTTCCAAAAAATTGGAAGAAAAATCGAGGCTGAGCCTGAATTAATATGGCTAAAGTAAAAGGCTGGCTTGAGACTCTGGCAGCTTTAAGGCATCTATGAAATGAAATGCAATAAACCTTTATCAAGAGGAGCGCAAAGACAATGCCAAGAAGCAGTAGATAGATGTTACTCACACGGATGGAGATATTGACCCGCCATCACATTGCTATTTCACCAAGGAAGAAACGAGGATCCCAGAGAAGAGACCAGCCAAGTAACTAATGCACTGACCTGATGGCATCCAGGAAGCCTACAGAAAGGAGAAAGGGGAAGATTGTACGAGGGCTGCTTAGCCTCAATTCACCTGCTTAGCACACCTGGAGATACCAAATCAAACTGATCCCAAGAGGGAAGGTTTTATTAACACAGAGACTCTGTCCCAGTACATGCACAGAAGACCACCTCTCTTCCATGCCTCACTCTGAAGCTTCCTCAGATAACAGAAATGTCTTTCATCCAGCTATTCCTTAACTGTAGCTCCCACTTTGCTGAGGAAATGGCTTAACCTATATATCCTGCTTCCTCTCCCAGCAGGCCTCACTCTCAATCATATGCCCTCACCAGGGAATGTGGTTGACACCTGGCCTTAAAGGGCCTAAGACCACATAATAGGAATGCTGGGCCCAACCAGAGCCTTAAAGGCCCAGTGGTTCGTGACAAAGACTTTCTGCGGTGCACTGGATGGTCACCAGGCTTCACTGGGTTTAGTATTGGTGGGTGCAGGAGAATAGTTATTTCTTTTTGGTTACAGGAATTCACTGCAGTGGAATCCATTGGCCAAAGAGCGTGCAAAGAACAGCAAGCAGCTGATCAGTGATTGCCAAGGAACTAGGACTGTGGGAGGAGTAGGGTTGTGGCAACAGGCCAGGTAGAAGGTTGGGTGTGGAGTGGTGCGTCCAGCAGGTCCAAAGTGAATTCAAAAGCACAACTGCCCTCACTGAGGAGTTAATTCAGCTACAGCTTGCTGATGAAACCTGCCCCCAAAGCTCCACCCATACAACTTCCCACCAGGCAGGATACCAGGTGACAACATATTCAGCCAATGAAATACAAGCCAGATTCATTGCCTCTTCTGAACAAGTTCTCATTGGCTGGTTAGCAAGCTGGAGGGTGGGGCACTATTAAATAGCAACTTCTTGGAGGCAATGTACCCTGCCTTAGCCTCCAAAGGACAGTCTTGATTTTGATGGGTCCCTGGCCTGCTCTCATGGAAATCAATGGGAGGTTTGCTACTGACCTTATTGGGAGCAGGATCAGTCATTTTATGGACTGGGTAGAGGACCAAGTGTGTCATTATTGGAAAGGATCTGGTTTGCAGTTCTCTAATAACCCATAATCATCAACAATGGCAGCCCAGGTGGAGGGGGAGGGTTGCTAACTTGTTCTCAGGCTGGTTATTCTAAAAAAAAAAAAAAAAAAAATCACCCATATCATGGGAGAAAAGTGAAGCTGGGAAAAACAGTATAACTACGCCTGAAACCCGAATAGCAATCCACTTCTCTGCTCAGTGCCTCAGCCTCCCGTCTGTAAAATGGGGATAAGGCTCTCCTTCTGGTGGGAGGCTCTCAGCATCTAAAATCCTTTATGATCTCCGTGGTGACCAAGACTGCTAGAGCTGCCAGCTACGACAAACATTGACAATATCACCTTACTGCAGCTGCTGTCTACACTCAGCATAATGGAAAACGGTGTTTTCTCAGGTACCTCTGGGCAGTAACCATAGGCAAATGCTGATTTCTTACAGGCCAGGGCCAGGATATTGTGATTTGGGGTTAACACACAGGCTGGAAATGATGTCATAGCTACTGGATTCTTCTAGGGGATGGACTAAGATGAATCTCTTGTCTGTGTCACGCTCTGGTACAGACTTTCATTCCCTTAAACCCCAGCATGGACTACGATAAAGGGCTTTACAGGTGACACTGCTGGGAAAGAGAAGGGATAGATTCACATCACCACCTCCAAGCGCTTTTGCACTGCAGGGCTTTCTGCGTGTTTCTAAAGGGTGTGTGTGTGTCTTGGGCATCTTGGCAATGTCAGCACAGAAGGGGTTAATCCACTTTCCTCCCCACCCAGGACTGGGGGTTTCTTGGTCATGTCCTGCGTAGATCCCCCATCGGGGCTTTGAAATGCCTGAGACATAGACAGCCTGGGAGGTTTTACTGAGAACCGGTGGATGCTGTAAAAGGACATTTCAGGGAGTCTTAGTCATGTCCAGTCAGTTCAGAAGACAGCATGGAGCGTGTTACTAAAGCTTCTAGATCTTAGCTCTCTAAGCGGGTGTTGGGCCAGATTCTGAGCTTGGGCTGAACTGCACACAGAAAGAGTCAGGGCTGGGGCTTAAAAAATGGCATAGTCTTCATTTTTGCACTGCCTTGATCTAGATGCTGTTCTGGGCAAGCAGGTCCTATTGTGCCATGGTAGAGCAGCTTGAGGGCTGCTCTAACTTACATCTTGCTGCAACACGTATAAGAAGCTGGAAACACAGCCAAGAGTCAGCCTGGTCTATAGATGCCCCAGCCACAGCCCCTTCTTTCTGGCCACACCCTTATTACCACAGAAAGGAGGGATGGCTGCCCCAGCTGTGGTTCCCAGTATATTAGGGTGATCCTCTCTAGGTTGGTTGAGCCAACCGCATGATCGGAGTACAGAGTCATTACAAAGCATCCCTTTGCAAATTAATTAAAGCTCCCAGGACCGGGGACAATTTGCCTTTCCAATTAGAGTAATGAATCTGTCCCATTGCCAAGAGCTGAATCTGCAGTCTGTCAAGCAGCTGATTTCTGAGAATGGCCATTGCTCTCTAAGTGATGCTGCTGAAATGTTTGCTCTTGTGCACAAGTCCCCTCCTTGCCCCTCCAGCCTGCCCCATTCATGAAGCCAAAATGTTTATGGGCTCTCAGGGTACATCTACCCAGCTCACAGCTGATCAAAGCAAAGGGAAATCCCATACCTGCTGCACGGCTGATTGCCAGACTATCCCCTGAACATGCAAAGCAAAACTGCAGCCTCTCTTCTTGGATTTGTAATTGGATACGCTACAGGAAACTTTGATAGGTGCAGAGGTGTGAACTGGTCCGGGTGATTAAGGGGTTAATACCGGTCCAGTGGTCTTGCACAGGTTCTGTGAGGAAAGCTATAGAAGGGGGTGCATTGGAAATAGAGGAGGGAGAAGGAGGGTTCGCTGATTGTAGGACTGGGACAAAGCCCGTGCTGCAGAGTTTTCCACTCCCTTTCTGATGTAGCTATTTTAAGTCTTTGTTATTGGACCAGGCTTCGCTGATCGCAGCTGGTTTTTTTCTGATCCATCCTTCCATCAGCTCATGTCTAGGGGTGAGATTTCCAAAAGCATCTAGATGATTTAGGAGCATGTGTCTCACCAAAAGCACTTGTGCTCCTAAATCATGTTGGCACTTTTGGGCTGGCTGGTTTAAATCTAGCTCAGGACAGTGGTGATTAGAACCTGTCACCACCTAAGGGCTGCTTGGTGACCTATACTGCAGCGAAAGAGGTGTCAGCGCTGGTGTTAATAGGCAAATGCCCACCCACAACGCAAGAGGTATTGCCACCACTGGCTCCCTTGACAGCCTCAGCAGGGAACCAAAAACCGAACGGACCACAGAGGCTGAGCAATCTTCTCAACTCAGTGCTTATCCCTGCAGGGCAGAGGCACCCTTGGGTGCAGGAAAGCTTATACTGGGTTGCCTCTGCTGTTTGTATTCTGGACAAAGGGATCTTCACTGTCTGGCAGTGTAAATCCAGTTTTAAAGGAGTAGCATAGGATTTAGCAACTCAACTCTCATTCAGTTCCTAGGGGGGAACCACATATAGGCCAAGCACGTTGCATCATGAAGTCACAGCATTAGAGATGTACCGCTTGAAGGAGGCTGGAGCTCCCTGCCTTCTGCTCAGTTGCATGGGTGTTTCTCTTGAGCACAGGTGCTCTCAGAGAATCAGAGCTCTTTGCTGATACAGCAAACAGTGGAGCAGTTCAAAGTGGCCCCTGGTGGCTAGAAGCTGTGATGCAAGGTAAGTTTACAACTCAGCAAAAAGGAAAGTTCAACTCTGTTCCACTAGACTTTGGAGCTCAGCTGGAATCCACAGAGGCGGGGGTTTGGCTCAGTGCTGCCCGTAGGCACAGCAGGAAGCCTCCTGCCTTGGCATGCACAAACACGTCAGGGGCACTACAAGACAGGGGAGTCTATGTTATGCAGATTTAGGCATGGTACCTTACTGCATAGTCCTGCAGCAGACAGTGTCATAATTCTATAGCACCTTTCATCCATAGTTCTCGGAGTGTTTTAGCAAGGGGAATAAGGGTCATTGTCCCCATTTTACAGATGGGGAAACTGAGGCACAGAGCAGGGAAGTGACTTGCCCAAGGTCCCTGGGAAAGCCCAGCTCTTCTGAATCCCACTCCTTCTCTATGGGCCATGCTGCCTCCCAGAGTGTAGCTTAGTTCATGTGTATCATCCCACAGCCTTTGGGACCACGCTGTGGTGTCCCACCAAGCACGCACTGTGATTAAGTATGGGCAGGGTGACCGCAGCCCCAGTTCTGATTCTGACCTAAATGCCTGAGTTGCAGCCGACTAGGTTTACATGCCAAGTGAGGTTGACAGCTCTGCTGGGACTGAGGCCTTTGACTGCCCAAGCAGACCCACCTCACATTGTGCTGGATTGAATCATTCCAGACTGGGTCAAGTTTGATTCAGAACCAGCTCGTCCAACTTTACTCAGGAGGCTGTAGATTATGGTGCAATGATTTATCAGCATCTACATACACCGACCCCATGGTTTTCTGCCATCATGCACACAGATAGCATAGGGAATAAACTGATTTCTTTTTCAAATATGCAGGCTTGCTAGCTCAAGAGAACAGAGCTGTTATAATATACAGGTCTAACCTATTCCAGCCAGCAGAGGGCAATAGTGCCTCACACACAGTGTGGGGAAAGGTAGGAAAAAGCTGCCTCCTGCTATACCAGCCTGGCCTGTGTTCTCCCAAGCTGAGCAGGACCGGGGCTGGTTAGTATTTGGAGGAAAGACCCGGGGTTTCTCCTCTCAGGATCAGTTCTGGTGATTCAAGAGAGGTGCCCTGCTCTCTGAGGCTGCACTGAACTAGGGTCTCACTAGGAGTGTGAGGGAACATACCCCACAAAGAGCCACTTTGCCTTTCATTGCAGCAAGTAACCAACCAAAGCTCAGGATAAGCCAACCATTCCCCCGACCCCGGTTCTGGATTTATTATATCCTCAGACTTGTGATTTAAACAGGAGCGCCTGAAAGAAAGACATTTGAGTCCCATCATCAGGGGAATGACTTGATAAAGACAGAGGTCAGAGGAGTATGACAGCTGCCCTTTGCCAAACAGTATGGAAACCAGTTGTAATTGATACAGTTTCGACAGTCCATGAATGGTCAGAGGAAGTTACATAACACAACATGCCAGTTCACACGAGCAAGTAACTTAAGTGTACTTCTGTTCCCAGCACATGGTTTACCCAGCTTTCCAAATAAGGAACTGGTGGTTCTTGCCTGTGTACATAATAGTGCCATTGGGGAGACCAGGTGCCAAATTTGGGATTAGGGACAACACAAGCTAGATAGCTGCTTTTAACTCCCTCCTTATCCGGCACTTCATTTGAGTCAGGGAAGCACCTTCCCTTTGCATTAGGTTGTCAGAGGTATCTCAGCTCAGTGGCTCTCACCCCATTCAACAGAGCATGTGGGGGCGGTGGGGGAAAGGAGCAGGACCCTTGCGTTTCAGAAGTAGCCATGGTGGTAGACAAAGCAGCGAGACAGGGAATGCATCTTCATTCATTCTCCTCTCAGTTTTTCCACACTTACTTAGTTTACATTTTGTGGTTCAGATCCCTGCCTTCCACTGCCCATCAGGCACCCACACACCCAGGTTTCCACATGGTGCAGACTATAACAGAGACATACACAAGGTGCTCTCTCCTGAAGCTGGTTCTGAAAGGGATTCAGGCCACCCAAAGCCTGGTCTGTGCAATGGCTCCATCTAGTTTTAAAACTGGTTGTGGCAGAACGGGTCTCAAAACTGGTTAGAATATTGGGGGAATTCTGCCAGAGCAGATCCAGGTCTTTCCTTTTATTCTGAGTCTAAAATAAAAGCCATTCCGACAGAGAGAATGCAGAGAGAATAAACACAAGGATCCTCCATTAGCACAGCCTTCTGTGGCAGCAATGTCAATGAAAGCATCAGGAGAGATGTACGTGGGCAGAAGGTAAACTGATGAAGTCATTGAACCAGACAAGCTGGGCAGAGCACGTTCAGTTTTAGCTTGACTGTTCTCACATCATCCCTCTGCTGCTCACAGATGTGCTCTCTGCTTTGTGATGTGATGCTGTATTTTTGTCCAAGGTCAGAGCAGACCGAGAATCCAGTTAGACTCTGCAGTTGGTGATTATCCGTGCAGTGACTGCAGTGTTCTGTACCTCAAGCCAAAGCACTAGGAAATATACTTCTACTGGTGCTGCTGCTGCTACTTAGCATTTGCATAGCAGATGCTGTATTAAATGATGATGATGATTTGTATTGTGATCGTGCCCTGCAGCTCCAGTGAGGGGCCAGAACCTCATTGCGGTAGGCTCTGTACAAACCCAGAACCAAAAGACAGCCCCTGTCCAAAGTACTTACAATTTAAGTAATGACACTTGCTGATGTCAAAGTGCTTTATGAAGCTAGGTAACATTCCTAGCTCCTTCTTATAGATGGGTAATGGAGGCTTGGAGCAGTTAAGTGACTGGCCCAAAGCCCCACAGTGAGTCAGCCACAGAGCTGGGAAAAGAATCCAGGTCTCTAGCCATCTTCTGTGTTCAGTCCTGCACTGGGCACTGGGGAGATGGACTGGATTACTTGATAGGTCATTTCCACCTCTGATTTCCTACAAGTCCTATGCAAAACATAAAGACTATAAATACATGAGTGTTTGTGACAAAGGGGTGTGTTACAGGACTCATTACTGTGGAACAGGGCCCTCAGAGCAAGCCCTAGCATTGCAGCATGGCCTACTCTCCAGCCGAGCCACTGTAAAGCATCCAGCTCCTTCCAGGAGAACAGAGTCCATTAGTCCAGTGGCTCTCCACCTTTCCAGGCGACGGTACCCCTTTCAGGAGTCAGATTTGTCTTCTGTACCCCCAAGTTTCACCTTACTTAAAAACCACTTGCTTACGAACTCAGACATAAAAATACAGAAGTGTCACAGCGCACTGTTACTGAAAAAATGCTCACTTTCTATTTTTGTCATATAATAAATCAATTGGAATATAAATATTGTACTTACATTTCCATATATAGAGCCGTATAAACAAGTCATTGTCTGTATGAAATTGTAGTTTGTACTGACTTTGCTAGTGCGTTTTATGTAGCCTGTTGTAAAACTAGGCAAATATCTAGATGAGTTGCTGTCCCCCATGGAAGACCTCTGTGTAGCCCAAGGGGTACACGTACTTCTGGTTGAGAGACACAACCTTAGTCCAAGTCCAAAACACAACATCAGGGCCAAAAAGTTCCCCAGCTCCCATGGGCTCAGCTTTCAGCCTCCTTCCTTCCCAGCAGCAACAGCCTGTCTCGCTGTCTAATCACCAGCTTCTGGGAACCAATCACCCTAGTCAGGTCTATGCTCCTACCCAAGGCCTCTGGAAGACCACAGCCTTTCAGCCAGCTCCTCATCTCAGAGCAGCTTCTCCACTCTGCTTCCCAACCAGCCCTCAATGACGGGGCTTTCTTCCTTTAAAATCCCACACCCTCCATAGGTGTAGCAGGGTGGGATTAAAGGAGGGAGCTCACTGTCTGAAGGCCTTGAAGGGGCAGGCCACCGCAGCTGAGCAGTAGTGTGATGCCCAGAGAGGTCTGAGGAGCTGAGATACTGAGGTTTGGGGAGCAGCATAGATTAGACACAGGGAGGGAGGTCTGGTTCTAGGTACAAAAATCCTGGAGAACACCAGACATAATCTCCTTCCGTGTCTTTTCAGCTGAGTATCCAGAGAAGGGGTGATAAATATTATGGGCCCTATTCTCTGTTGCTCTAGCGATGGTGTCATTATTTACCTGAGTGCAAAGAGGGTGTATATGCTACCACTTCTGTTTGGGTGTGATTGTTATTATTTTAGAATGGTACATCCAGGAACCCCTGGAAGAAACTGGTTCTTTGGGGGCCACGCACTGTACGGACAAGCAACAAAGAAGGCAGGCCTGGCCCCAGATAGAAAACAATCCATGGGTCAGGCAGGGCGCGGCAGATGGGACAAGTGATGGGTGAACGGGAACTAAATAAACAGTTTCACTGTAAAATAGAAGCCCCAGCTCACCACTTGTCCAACCAGTGCTCAGGGCCGGCTCTAGGCACCAGCGGAGGAAGCATGTGCCTGGGGTGGCACATGTTAAGGGGCGTCATTCTGTCCAGTCTTGGGGCGGCACAGTCTAGGTGGCTTTTTTTTTTTTTTTGCTTGGAGCTGCAAAAATGGTAGAACCGGCGCTGCCAGTGCTGGATCCCAGTGCTTTACACCCAGTATAAACAACCACTCAAGGGGCTGGGTGAGTGTGGGTCTGACCCCATTGCGGGGGAACTGGAGAAGTGAGGTCTGCAATGCAGTCTGTACTGGAGGATCTAGGCTGCGGCATCGCGCCTGACCCCAGGCTCTCACAATGCGGGCCAGCCCTGCTATTATCCATGAAAAGGAGAGTGGGTTCACAAGGAATATTTTTCTACTGGCTGAGATTCAACAACTCAGTGACTCGCCTGAAGATGCAGAGTCATCAAAGCGTCCATCAGAGCTAACCAGCATTGTCGGCTGTACAGTGGGGACAATGGGGCTGTAGCACTTATTAATTATATCCCTCCCCATTGAACCTGACCCATCCATCAGTTGCCTCAGTCTTGTGCTTTGACTTCACAGAGCCGCCAGCCGCAGATCCCGCAGCTTTCCCAGTGGGGGACCAGCGGGAAGGACACACTGTTGCTGTGGTGATGCTGTTGCTGTTTCCTGTTTCTCCAGATGTCAGCCATGTGTTTCCATAAGAACCAGGATTGTCCCCAAACCAGATAAAACCAAGGGAGCCCTTTCACTGGGACTGTAGAAACAGTAGCAGAACCTAAGAGACAAATATAGTCTTGGGTCCTCCCTCCGCTTTTTTTTTTCCTGTTCCTGTATCTCAGTGGCTGCTTTCCGACCGTCCTTCTCCCTAGAGGATTCCCATCTGGCTGGAAGATGTTTGGTCATTTTCAGCAGCTGTTCAGACCTGAGGGGTTCGATACAAAAGCCCTTCAAGCCAATGGGCGTTAAATCAGAAATACACAGACCGGCTAGGAATGATACAGAGGAAGAGCATTCTGGGTCTCTAAGCACGTGTCTGGCACGTGCTGGGAACCACCCTGCATGCTCACTGACGACACTGGCATGTTTCCCTCCCTGCCTGAGGTTTGCCACATGTGATCCTGTGTCCCTTTTACGTAACTCGTGGGTGCCTGTGACAGGAAGTGACTTACCACACAAGGCCTCATGCTAGCTTCTTCTCTATAGTCACCCTTCTTCCAAATGCACCATGCCCTCGAAATCTCCCGCTGTGCAGCCCTGACTCTTTCCTGAGTTCAAGTGGAGCCCATCAGACTCAGTTCACTTGTGCCTTCGTTGTGTTTGAGTCATGGCTCACAGAGGTAAAGGCTAGATGGCACTATTGCCACCTCCTCGCTTATCCTTGATTATTTATCTGTTTAATAGGGATGGACTGAGCAGCATTTAGAACAGACGCTTCCAGGCCAGCTGCAGTTTATTAGGGGTGAGAATGACTGATGATGATGATGATGAAGCCACGGCTGGACACTGTGTCCAGGTCTGGTGCCACCCTTTAGGAAAGATTGGATCGATTGGAGAGAGTCCAGAGGAGAGCAGCAAAAATGAGAAAAGGTTGATAAAACCTGACCTATGAGGAAAGGTTAAAAAAGTGGACATGTTTAGTCTTGAGAAAAGAGGACTTGAGGGGGGGAGGCTTCAGATATGTTAAGGGCTGTTATAAAACAGGGATTAATTGTTCTCCACATCCACTAAAGGCAGGACAAGAAGTAATGGGCTTAATCTGCAGCCAGGGAGATTGATATTAGGAAAAACTTTAACTCTCAGGGTAGTTAAGCTCTGGAATAGGTTTCCAAAGGAGGTTGTGGAATCTCCATCACTGGAGGTTTTTAAGGACAAATACCTATCAGGGATGGGTTAGGTTTATTAGGTCCTGTCTCAACACAGGAGATGGACTGGATGACCTCTCGAGGTCCCTTCCAGCTGTACATTTCTCTGATTCTGCAATTTGCACTTCTCTATCCTTTTCACCTGAGGATCTCAAAGCACTGAATTATTTAAGTATCAAAGGGGTAGCCATTTTAGTCTGGATCTGTAAAAGCAGCAAAGAATCCTGTGGCACCTTATAGACTAACAGATGTTTTGGAGCATGAGCCCGACGAAGTGGGTATTCACCCATGAAAGCTCACGCTCCAAAACGTCTGTTAGTCTATAAGGTGACACAGGATTCTTTGCTGAATTATTTAAGTAGTGTTGGCTGGAAATCTTCAGACAGAAAGTTTTTCTGTTGGAAAAAGCCAGTTTACCAAAATCGAAACATTTCCTAGGAAAGCGTCAACTCAACTTTTTTGGAAAGCCAGACAGTTTCCAGCCAGGTGGGTTAATGCAGAGCTGGGAACCAGAAGCCCTTGGAGCCTCGGCTTAGAACTGTACAGGAAACCATTTTCCCATCTTGCAAAAATTTCCAAAAAAAGTTCCTGTCCCAAATTGGGACAAAAAGTCAAAATATCAAAAATGTTCACAAATCAAAAATTTGGTTTGGGTCAATTGAAAAATTTCATTTCAGTAATTTTTCCAACATTTCATCTAGATTTCAACCTTTTTTTTTTTTTTTTACTTTTTTGTTTTTTGGCTATTTATTAACTTACAATTCTAATCGAAACGTTGTTTTGAACTGAAACATGGAACTTTTTGTTTAGAAAATGTCAAAACGGGACATTTTGACAATTCTGAAACCTTTTTGCCCCCCAGCGTCTTTGAGGTGAGACATTCATTGAAGCCAGCCCTTCCCCACAGGAAGTTTTGGTTTTGACAATTTGGCGTTTTCCGACCAAAAAAAATTTAATAAAATAAATTACCAACCAGCTCTTGCGCAGTTTCTAAGCTCCACAGCTCCCTGTAGCCAGCCTGGGGGTCTGCCAGTAGGTCTGGTAACCAAGGGAGCATGTTTCATTTTGAAAACACTTGCTTATTCCCACTGAAATAAAACAGACTCCTGCTTCCTCAAAAAATGTTGAGGTTTCAGATTTTTGTCTCGATTCAGGATGAAATTTTTCCAAAAACCTCAATTTATTTTACGGAACTGGGAGTCCATGTCCAGGCCGGCTCTTGATTTAAGCCTCACAACCCTCTTGTGAGGTGAGTCAGCATTACTATCCCCATTTTACAAAGGGGGAAACTGAGGCAAACAGTGAAACAGTGACTTGCACAGACTCAGGTGGTGAGTCAGTGACAGATTCAGGAATAAATGCCAAGATTCTCAGCCCCTTCATCTTAGCCGCACCATGTCCCTGTGTTGTGCTGCGTTAAATGAGACCCATGGAGACAAAGAGATCAATTTTAGATCCAACAAAAACACACAAGCATATGCCAAATGGATCACAGACTGCACAACACCGAAGTCTAGTGGGATCTAGCTTCCTTGCCAGTGCACAGAACACTTCCATGGCAGGGATCCATCCGCCTCTTCCCACAGTGCGCAAGGTTATAAAGAATCACACATCAGAGCGAGGCATTGTGTCACTCTGCCTCCTTGTCAAACTGGCCAATTTTTTTTTTTCTAAGTCTGACTTCATTTCAGGTGCGTGTTTGAAACATATGCACAGCACATTGTGTGCAAGCCTCCCACAAGAGTCACATATGCTCCCCATACGGGCAGCTCCATAACTCCTCTGGGAGAACAGGGCCACACGGAAGTCCCTTTTACAATGATGCCAGCACCGCTGTCTGTATCTCTGGGCTGGGCTGTGGTCTGCACTGTCCCTGTGCTCCCTGGCCCTTGAGGTCTGTCTCAGGGGCACATTCTTAATCCAGTTTTGCATCATGAAGGAACTACATATTTCTCTCCCCTTCCCCATCCACCTTTTGCTGCCATTTGACCTTTGGGCTGCGAAAGCCACTCAAGATCTGTGGTTCAGAGGAGGCTTAACCTTCCCTTTTGCAGGGATTGTGTGGGCAGACTAGCTGTGCAAACAGGCAAAGAGGGGAAACCCAGGCAACAGGTCAAAGGTTTACACAAAGCATCTAAGATAAATAAGAAACGACTGGAGATGGGGGCTGGGAGAAACATGAACCTCCAGCCCCAGTAAACCCACTCACTCAGTCACAGACACAAAACGCTCAGCCAAACCTCCACAAGCAGAAATCTCTCCTGGCAATTTTGGCCTCTATTGCTGTATTGGGCCAAACCAAAACCCTGGAGACAAGCCAGTGACTGAGTCCTAAAAACGAGTGCCAGGGCAGCGTCAGACTGGAAGCACGTACCAGAAGTGGTGCAACATGCCACAAAGTGCCAGCGTTTCAGGGCCTTCTGGCACCACTCAAGTGCTGACCCGAACACCCAGAACTTGGGGAAAGTTTGCATCCGGATCCAGACTTGGCATCTGGCCCCTGTCTTGAGTTGAAAGGGTCTCAGAATTTCATAAAAGTTTTGATGGAACCTGAGCCTCATTCTGAGTGCTGTCTATCAAGCCCCATGACCAGTTTATGGTCTTGCATCCAAGTCCCACGACATTCACCATTGCCCCAGCTTCAATGCAAAACCAAGTGGAACTCAGTCATTTCAAGTCATTTTTGCCTCTCACGCTGAAAGGGCATGTTGAACCCAACTCTCAAGCTGAATCCCAAACGAGGGCAATGAGAGAGCTCCACACAGCCTGAGACTGAAGACCGAGTTTGCAAGACCTCTTGCACTGGTGGGATATAATGAGAGAACACCAGTGACCAGATCTGGGTCCTGTAATGTCCACTGTGGCAGGGGAGAGAGACGACTCAGTTGTAATGAACATAGGCTGGATTTCTATGAGATTCCTGGACCCTTGAGAGACCCCATGGTTCCTAGACTGCTTAGTGCCATTTGTGCTGGCTTTCTAGCTCCCAGAATGTCTAGCACAGCTTGTGTCTGCCTTGCTGAGCTGGCAAGCTGACCCCGCACATCCAAAGACTGGAGAGATCACTCTGGTCCCATCCCAAAGTGTCATTTGTTTTTCTTGCCTTTTTTAACCCACTGCTCCAGGAGGTCAGGACCAGAGGGGCTGGTCTCATCAGCCCTATGCCAGCCGAGGATACCCCTATTTTAGAGAACTCTGCAGGTGCTCCCTTATGACAGTGTTCAGTCTCATTGGCACCTCTTAAGTGGTGCTAGAGGGAGTTAGGATGAGCCGAGATTCTGGTATTCTCTGCAGTGTCAGCCCACCAGTCCTGCACCCCGGGATGAGTTCTTTGCCTGAGCCCACCTTATATCAGAATCAGAAAACTCGGAGGCACCTCTCGGCCCTCTCTTGTGGGTGTCCCGCTCAGACACACCCAGACTCCCTCTCCCCCTACTAAAAACCACTTCCTCCTGGCCTTCAGACAACGCCAGCCCCAGGTTAACTGGCCTGTTTGTTAGCGCGTGTGGTGCGAACACTGCAGGCTAGTGAAGCTGCACTGGCCCCTCCCCTCCAAGCAGGATTAGGGGAGGGGAACAGGTGGCTAATTGCCTGTCAAACAATGAGGTGTGGCCACCCAGCCAACGTATCCCATGACCTAGGAGCCACAGGACCACAGTAACAATTTCCAGGTCAGTGGAGGGGAGGAATGGCAAATTTTCTGCTCCAGAGGATGCCAGGATGTGGGTTTCTGAGCCCCAGTGTGGCTCAGAGACCAAACCAAAAGATTATTCTTACTCTTCACCCTCACCAGGTTTTACTGAGTGCAGCTACCAATGCTTCCCCCACCCTGCCCCAGGAAATATCTGCCTCTTCTGAACGGCTGAGCCCTGGGGACTAGTAAACCCTGCCCAGCTCTCTGTGGATTTACCCTTGGCTCTTTTCCAGCACCTTTCCTCCACAGAGCTCACAGCAGTTCGTTCTTGCTGAGGCAGGTCAACACAATTCTCCCTATTTTACAAAAGGGAAACTGAGGCACCACAAGGGGACAGGACTTGCCCCATGTCACACAACGAGTGAGTGGCAAAGCCAGGAACAGAACCAAAGAGGCCAAAATCCCAGTCCACTGCTCTAACCCACAGGCCCTGCTCCCTCCCTCCCATATGTTCCTTCCTGAATTCATCTGCAGGAGAATTCTCATAGTCTGTCATGTGCTGTAGGGCCAGAGCCTGCAGCCTGCCCACCTGTCTAGTGCATCCATTGTTGCTAGCTGGGACCCGGCCACTCCAGTTCCTCTTTTTAAAAGGACAACATGTTCCTGCAGATCATTAACCAAGCACCTTCTGAAAAGCCTCTCTCCTGTCCTTAGGCTTCACTCCACACACAGCAGTGTCCACTGTGGGTGCGTCCACACTGCAAACAAACAAACAAAATGAAGACCCTATGGCAGAGTCTCAAAGCCTGGGTTCACCGATTCAAGCTCGCATGAAAGGGCTAAAAATAGCAGTGTGGACATTCCTGCTCAGGTAGGAGCTCAGGCTTTGAGACACCCCCAGCCCCCCTTTGCTAGGTTTTAGACCCCAGCCTCCAGCTTGAGCGGGAATGTCTACACTGCTATTTTTAGCCTCATAGTGCAAGCCCCGTGAGCTGGAGTCAGCTGACCTGGGCTCTGAGACAGGCTGCCATGGGTCTTTTTTTTTGCGGTGAGTCCCAAAGCAAATGAGGTGCTTAGTCACACGATATGGGGAGCGAGTGTAATTTCCAGCCACTCAGTAAACTAAGAGTTCAGTCCAATGAGACATCCAGCACTTACCAGGCACCTACAACATGCAAACATTTTTCTCCAGGGTAAGATGCCAGCAGGGCCAGCGCTTCCATTTAGGTGGCCTAGGCAATCACCTAGGGCACCAGGATTATTGGGGGGCGGCATTTTGCCAGGGGGGGCGGCAGGCGGCTCCAGTTGACCTGCCACAACCGTGCCTGCAGAGGGTCCCTTGGTCCCGTGGCTGCAGTGGAGCTGCCGCAGGCATTTCTGCGACTGCGGCAGCTCCACCGGAGCCGCGGACCAGAGCACCCTCCGCAGGAATGCCTGCGGCAGCTCCACCGGAGCCGCGGACCAGTGCACCCTCCGCAGGAATGCCTGCGGCAGCTCCACTGGAGCCGCGGACCAGTGGACCCTCCGCAGGAATGCCTGCGGCAGCTCCACTGGAGCCGCAGGACCAGGGGACCCTCCGCAGGCACGACTGCGGCAGGTCCACTGGAGCCGCAGGACCAGAGCACGGGGCAGCGAAGTGGTCATGCGCCTAGGGCGCTAAAAACACTAGCGCCGGTCCTGGATGCTAGGGTGAACTCACTGCCTTGTCTGCACTGCCAGCTAGTGGTAAGGCATCCAGAAGGGACTGAATTAATGGGCTCTTCCCATCTCATGCCCAGACCTCATGCAGGCAACGGGCCAGTGACACCATCTCAGGACAGCGAGCCGACCGGCTGAGCTAAAGGGAGCTCCTCTACCACTCGCATGAGGTTGCTACCCTGCCCTGTGCAACCAGTCACTTCCTGACGCCTGGCGTTGCTATGACGTTCATGCCCACCGGCCCGTATGTGCCTCCTCCCATTGCTCAGAGCCGCTGTGCCCGTGGTCTCCCCTTTCCTGTGTGATTCAGAAGGACCCAAGGGACTGGTGATTGGGCAGGTGCTGTGTTAACTTCCCCCCGATTGCCATTGTACCCCAGGACCACTTGCATCCCCCTCTGCTGCCACACATGTGAGCCCAGTTCTGGGCCTTTTCCAAGCCGATGCCAAGCTGGACCTACCTTTGGTTTTGTGATAAGGGCTAATGTCCCCAGGGCAGACTCAGCAGAGACCAACTAATCTATAACACTCGTGATTCATCCCCGCCTGCAGAATGGTCAGGTCACCAGACCATTGCAACACTGGTCTGGGAGGAACGAAAGGGAGCTATGTGGCCTAGAAACAGGCCCAAACCAAAACTCTGGACCTGGACTCCGGTGAAATCAGCATCTAGACACTCAGGCTGCAGCCTGCTCGCTTGCTGAGTTGAGCAGCATTCCCAGGGTCTCTGATGCATTCGCTTTGCTTGATGGGGGAGAAGGGAGGCAGTGTGGCCTAATGGATTGAGCACGGGTGCAGGTCTTAGAGGAGGTGTACTCTGGGCCTGGCTCTATCACTAGCTTGCTGGATGTATGTCTCTTTGCAGCTCTGTGCCTCAGTTTCCCTACCTGTAAAATAGAGATGATGATCCTGACCTCCTTTGTAAGACCCTGAGATCTATGGATGCAATGTGCCATATAAGAACTAGGTATTTTTATTCGTTAGTGCTTGGCATCCATTCCCACACACAGCTTGCTTTCTTCCCTGGGACAACCCCTTTTTTTCCCTCTTAATGAGATTAAATAAGAGTGAATTATTCAGGAAAATAGCCATTCCCTCACCTCACGTCCCACACCCAGTTCGCACGGAGCCCCCCAGTAGGCTGCACTGCAGGATTCTAATTAACATCATTAATGGGGGGCGGGGGCAGTCTTGCTGCTGCAGCCCAGTTAACAATTGGAGCTGTCAACTGGGTGGTGGATGCTGTTAAAATACCCAAGGCCCTTTGTCAAGGACAAGGGAGCCCTGGATTTACAGACACTTCCCCGTTGTGTTGAAGACAGGACCCAGGGTGCGGGGGGGAGGGGCATGCAAGGTGGTGTTTTCCCTCCCTCTGCCTTTCCCTGGTTTCCTCCTGGGACCACCAAGAAAGAGCGTAAGGTGATGCTCCTAAAATGTCTTTTTTGGGTGGAGGAGGTAAAAACCTGGCACAGGGGTGGGGTAAAAATCCAGCACATCAGGTCCTTATCTGCTAAGGTACCTCATCTGCTCTAGGAATAGGCACCTGGAGAATTCCTTGGTGGACAGTTCTGGACCAAGACATGAGTGGGCGTTGCCTTCAGGGCTTCCACTCTTGCGTCTCTCCTATCGGTTTCTCTGTCTCTCTCCAGCCCTTCCTTTAGCATTAGGGTTTGTAGTTAAGTGTGACCTCTCCAGAGAATGAATGTAAGCAGGTGGCCATTCTCACTGATGTAATCCCCTCCCCATCCTCTCAACCCCCCGAGCCTCACCAGCCTTGCCATGAATGGCTGAGAATCCGCCTACACGGGATGGCGGGGGTGGAGGGGTGGCACTGGCAGGCCAACCTTCCCCTCCAAGGCCTTTAATGAGCAGCAGAACGGGGCACATCAGGAGCGGATGTGTTAACGGTTTCTGGTTCAATGGAGGGAAAAATCTGCACAAAGGAAGGTGTACAAATATTGTGGGAAATCTGCTGGCTCCTTAATATTTCATGAAGTCCCGGGCCATTCAGCCCGGGTGAATTCCCCAGCAAGGTCTCATTCAGCCGGCATCAATGGGAAACTTTTAATTGAGGCACTTCATTCAGGGCCTGTGGGTCATTCAGTATGAGGGCCTTTCAGGGAGAACAGAGCCCCATGTCTTTCCAAGCTGCACCAGAAGAAAAGACACTGTTTACAGCGCTTGATGCTTGAATGCTAAGGGCCTTAATCCACCAAAGAGAAAACTGATTCCTTTTTTTTTTCCTTCCCCCCAAAAATTATTTCTCAAATAACAAAAGAAAAGAAAAAAGGAGGTGAGGGGCAGGGGGTGGGATTATTGTGTCTAAGAGAGGAAAGGAATGAGCCTATCAGGTGGTTCATATTAGGGGGAAAGAGGGGAAAGTCCTCCATAGAATGACAACCCCTGGTTCATTACGGGCTTATGCACTATTTCCCCCATACACACACACTTGGTTCTGTGAGCTGTTTGGGTCTGATACTCTTTAAGATGCAGCTATAATTTGAAAAGTGACTCCGTAGAAATGATACGGCGGGGTTCCCACTCAGTGAAGCTGACACTTACTTTTACTCGGTTCCCAGGACAACAGGCGATTTTGTTTCTAACCATCAGAGCTGCAGGCAGAACCCGAAGAGGGGAGAATTCAGCTCTCCCTTCCCGCTTCCTCCCTGGGCTCTGAGAATAAAGATCATGCCTTCAAAGCTAGACTGATGATTTTTCTGATGATACCTGGCTCAGGATGGCCTCCAGCTGCATCTCCTGTAGCTGTAGCTGCTCCACTGGGAGAGCAAGAGAAAAAAGCTGTTTTTTCTCAGAAAGGGGAGTAGCTGTGACTTGGAGACATGTAGAGAACAGAGAGATCGAGAAAACGGTGCTGGATTGGTCACAGGGTTTTTACACCCCCCAAAAAGAAAACACTACCTTTTTTGCTCAGCCTTCCCACCTGGAAGTTTGCGACGCAGGAGCCTTTTTGATCTCTGGGAATAAGCTGTACCTGGCACTGAAAAACCAAGAGAGGGATCTGCCTTTGTGTCCCATTCCCATGTGCTGCTTAGAAACACTACTTAGCCATGTGGGGAAGAATGCCCCTAACAGAAGCACTGTGTAGGGTAGCCAGCCCCCTCGCAAGGCCTAGCATAGGGGGAATGCTGCATGAAGGGCCAGGATCGGGGCAATGTGTCCCCATAGTCTACACCATTGCAGGGATTCTCTATTGCTGCAGGCTGGATGGGTTTGCAGACTAAAACCATCCAAAAAACCATCCGGGTGACTGGGCAACAAAATGGCAGATGAAATTCAGTGCTGATAAACGCAAAGTAATGCACCTTGGAAAACATAATCCCAACTATACATATACAATGATGGGGTCTAAATTAGCTGTTACACTCAAGAAAGTGATCATGGAGTCATTGTGGATAGTTCTCTGAAATCATCCATTCAATGTGCAACGGCAGTCAAGAAAACAAACAGAATGTTGAGAATCATTAAGAAAGGGATAGATAATAAGACAGAAAATATCATATTGCCCTAACCTCTGTTTGCCAGAATCTGGGAATGAGCTACAGGGGATGGGTCGCTTGATAATTACCTGTTCTGTTCTTTCCCTCTGGGGCACCTGGCATTGGCCACTGCCAGTAGACAGGATACTGGCCTAGAAGGACCTTTGCTCTGACCCAGTATGGCCGTTCTTATGTTCTTAAAATCTTTCCAGCCAACTTCCGCAGGACAGACAGACAAGTTCTGATGAAGTGGGTATTCACCCACGAAAGCTTATGCTCCAACACATCTGTTAGTCTATAAGGTGCGACAGGACTCTTTGTCACTTTTTAATATGTCTGTGTCTCGATTCTTCGGCAATAAAAGGAAGATATCCTCTTTCTCCCACAGCTGGTCTGTCTTATCTATTGAGAGTGTAAGCTCTCCCGGTCAGGGACTGTCTCTCACTCTGAGTATACGTAGAGTACCTACCACAACAGGACCTCTGTCGTGGTCAGGGTCTCTGGGAGCTCCCATAATACAGATAACAAAGGTAGAGTAATCAGGTCAGGAAATTATCTATCTATCTATCTATCCTCATACACCCTGCTCTATCTATCTATCTATCTACCTATCTATCTATCCTCATACACTCCCTCTATCTATCTATCTATCTACATCCCCATCTATCTATCTATCTATCCTCATACACCCCGCTCTATCTATCCTCATACACCCCCCTCTATCTATCTATCTATCTATCTGCCTATCTATCTGCCTATCTATCTATCCTCATACACCCCCTCTATCTATCTATCTACATCCCCATCTATCTATCTATCTATCTATCTATCCTCATACACCCCCCTCTATCTATCTATCTATCCTCATACACCCCCCTCTATCTATCTATCTATCTACATCCCCATCTATCTATCTACCTATCTATCTGTCTATCTACCTACCTATCCTCATACACCCCCCTCTATCTATCTATCTATCTATCTACATCCCCATCTATCTACCTACCTATCTAGGTGTTTATAAAGCTACCCATCATCGTAACATATCAACACCTGCACTCCCTCCCTTCAGAAGTGCTGTCCAGCCCTGATTTTATTTATGCTGCTGACAGTTGCCTGGCCGAGGATTCCATAAACACCTCGAAGGTTCATCTTCCTGCTGGTACAAAAGAGAGGAGTGTGTCCTGGCTAAAGGGAGGTTGTTTCCCCAACCTTCAGGGTCACAGCTGACATTTGTCCTTTCATGATTGGACAGAAGGGTGGGGAGATGGTCCCAATTGCTCTGGGACCTGAGTTTCCATTGAGCGTCTCTACCAAACATTTTATTGATGCCACAATAGCTGCAACCCTGACCCCGTTGTCGCAGCTAACTCTCTCACTTTCTGTCTTTTTAACACCACCGATGGGAAAATCTGTCAAAGGCAGAGCATGCGGGTCAGTGGGTCAGTGACCCTGGCATGGTGTATGCAATTGCTCCTTTGTTCCCAGGACAAGCCGAGTCCACCATTGGTGGGTGGGTGTCACTGGCTGAAGCAGGGCAGAGGGACACTTATTTATTAGGGAATGTTTAGTTTCCCTTTAGTCTTTTCTTTTGGGGGACTGTATAAAGAAAGGCAGAGTTTACAAGGGGCATGTGTGCTATTGGCATGCAAGGTAACAGCAAAGTCATCACTTTGGAAGACAGTGCAACATCTGGGAGTGACCGAAATGAAACACAGAGGATGGATGAGCGAATAGATGAATGGATGAGGGGAAGCTAGTATCCAGCCTATAAGGAGGAGAGCTCCAGCAAATCCAGATGTCATTCTTTGCTAGGCAACAGTTAAGGACTGATTTCCAAATGATTTAGGACCTGAGGCAGGAACAATCCAGTTTGTAGGAAGTTCAGCTCTAATTGTGATCCCAATAGACTCTGCCTGGGAAAGATAGTCACAGATTATAAAGGCAGAACGGACCACTAAGATCATGAACTCTCCTTGGCTAGGATTCTCAAAGATATTTAGGCAGCTAACTCCCATTGATTTCACTGCCAATTAGGAGCCTAAATACCTTCAAGCATCTGAGCTCCCTCTGCCTAACCCAGGCCATAGAATCTCACCCAATGACCCTTGCAGTAGAGGGAATTAAATGGACAGTTGCATGCCCCAGTCCAGGCTCTGGCATAAGAAGTTAAGTTGACAGGATTTGGTCATGGCTTTTTCCATATAACATTCTCTCTCCTGTTTGAGCCAGTGAGAACTGTCCCCCGTGGACAGGCAGAATGGCTGAGGGGCTTGCTCAGAAGATATAGCTGCATTCTCCCTGTAGATCACCCAACCAAAGCCACCAGGCTCAAAGAGTTTTTACCCTCTTATGGCTGTTGTGAAATGAGCTGAGGTTGTTTCAGTCCAGGTTTGGGACACCCATCCTCATGTCAAAATCCACCAGCGGCCACAGGCCACAGAGACAAAATTACCTTGCCAGCGCTGCTGGTGGCCCTCTTTGGAGCATAGAGACATCCTAGAGAGCAAGCTTCCACTCCCTTTGCTGCACCTGTTCTGCTACTCCGCAGGGAACCTCAGACACTGGGGCTGTCGACTCCATACCTGGCTCAAGCACTGAAATACAGGCTTGATCAAAAGCCCACTGGAGTCAGTGGGAATCTTGGCATTGATTTCAATTGGCTTTGAATCAGGGCTTAAAAGAATGTATTTGGGCAACAGGCTTCCTCCCTTCCACCTGCAATAGAGAACCCCAGGTGCTACATAGCTCTGGGGTCTGTAAGTGCTGCAAGCGCCTGCTCCCCACTAGTGGCGCTCCTACCTTTGCATGGCTGCTGTCCCCCCCCCCCCCGCCCCCGTGTCCCGCTGGCTCCTCCATGGCTGGGGCTAACCACTCCCTCAAGCGGGAAGCTCTGGCTCTCCGGTGCCTCTGGAAGGCGGCTCCCCTCTGCCGAGCTGCTACAGCGGCAAAGCCCATGAGTGGACTCGGGGCGGGGGATGCCAGGGTGGGGTGGGGAGGGCTCGTGGGGGAGCTGTGCACCCTCCAGGGGAGTTCAGGGGCGGGAAGGGGGGAACCTGGTCTGGGGAGCAGCCCCTGGGCACAGCTGGCCCCTGGGGTCTATAAAGGCTTGTTGGGATTTGCCCCTCAGTGAACCGGTGTGCAAGGGGGTGGGGACACAAGGTGGAAGTTTTGCCTAGGGCACAAAATATCCTTGCACTGGCCCTGCATAGGACTCTGAAGCAGCAGCCTGTCTGCACTACATTACTTATAGAGTCAGGAGGTGGGGTTATTATACCATGCTCTGGGCCTGCTGTTTACTGATTTCAGGTTCACAGAGTATGTGCGTCAGGCGCAAATGCAAAGAGCTGTTTAAAAAGCCTTGCTAGCTGAGACCTGCCTGAATGTAACCCAAGCCATCTTGCCCTGCTGCTCACATGTGGCTTGATTTCTCACAGTGGTTGCTTACTGGGACAGGGACCGTATGTGTGTGTGTATGTGAGAGAGAATGCGATAGGTGTTGTGTGTGCACACCTGAGATTTGTGTGCACTGGGTATGTGTGAGTGACCAGGGTGTGTGCACTTGTGGTGTTGTACATGGAGTGTGTGTGTGGGATGTGGCTGCATGGTGTGTCGGCAATGTGCATGCATGCAGGGTAGGGATGTGTGTTCCTGTACACACATGTGTGTGTGGAGGGAGTTATTTATCTAGCTCACCTACTGTTATAGCCTGCAGTATCTGAGCTCCGCACACACTGTCATGATTCTTGTGTGGATGTGCGATGAGAACCCCCTGCTTCATCTTTCTATCTGATTTCGGTTGGTAAAAGCTTTTGCCAGGGTCCTCTCTGAGAGCCACAACACCCCTTCAGTGACCTCCCCCACCCCCGATTTCCAGTGATCGCAGAGGCATTGCAATAAGTCACGGCAGCAGCTGTGCAACATGCGCTTTTCTATGGCCTGGTGTCATAAACTCACAATGGGTTCAGCTGAGCTGTACCCCCCGCCTTGCCCTCCCCCAAGCCATAATAAATAAATAAATAAAGAGGAAAAGGAATGAAAGGGCTGTTGCAGGGGAAACGCACTCTCATTATGTCTTCAATGCTGCAGTTTCCAGGGAGACAGCTCCTGGCCCGGTATCCCTTTCCCATCCTGCTGCAATGGCTGTGGCTGTTTTCCCTCTGTCACCAACTGTCTTCCATGCGCTCTTCTAGGGTCCCTGGCCCAAGATGGGCCTGGTATCATCTGCAATAGGAAAGAGTCTCCAGGAGGTATGATCCACTCTGTTTCTGAGGAAAATGGAGCTGACTGAGTTCACGTCAGCCTTGTGCCTCACCCGTCCACAGCGAGGGGCAGACACACATGTGGTACAGTCCCCGAACATACCGCACAGATGTTTTACACTGATGGGCTAGGCACTATGGACCTGATCTGAAGCCTGTTGAAGTCAATGGAAAGCCTCCAATGGGCTTTGGCTCAAGCTCTTTTCCAGTGGGGTGATTTTTTTTTCCTCCAATTTTTTTTAAATGATTTTGTTCATAGAATCATAGACTTTAAGGTCAGAAGGGACCATTATGATCATCTACTCTGACCTCCTGCACAACGCAGGCCACAGAATCTCACCCACCCACTCCTGTACCAAACCTATGTCTGAGCCACTGAAGTCCTCAAATCATGGTTTAAAGACTTCAGGGTGCAGAGAATCCTCTAGCAAGTGACCCATGCCCCACGCTGCAGAGGAAGGCGAAAAAACCCCAGGGCTTAAATCATCTGGCAGGTTTTGAACTCCAGCATTCAAACACAGACAGGCCAAAACCAAACCTTAGATCCAAACAACTCTTCGGTTTCAGTGCAGAGTGGATTCCATGTCACTGTCATAGATAAAAAGCCACACCTTATCAATCCAGGCTGGCAGGGGCCTGTTTCTCAATTCAGGTTCAGAACTCTCCCGAGAACAGAACACCCTCATGAGATGTGAACCCAAAGTGGTGGAAATCTCACAAGAATCTTGTGAGATTTTTGCTGTCTGGGGACCAAAATCTCATGGGGATAGTTTGTGATGCTGCAACCCTGTCAAACCCAAGCCATGCTGCGTCAGAATTCAAACCCAAGCCATGATTTAACCTTCAACTCCAACTCGAGTCTAACCCTAATCCAGATCCTGATCTGCACACCACCTCCTCAATTGTTTAAAAGCTTAAATGCAGATGGGCCGCAATTCCTTAGTTCCTAGGTGGCAAACACACCTAGCACCCCCATGGCTTCCCACAGGGATACATGAACATGCTTAGAGGTTACAGGTTTCAACAGTCGATACAAAAAGCAGGTCTCCAGTAAACATCTGGCTCCAAGAGTCTGACTTCTCCATTCAGAGGCAAACGTTTCTTAGGTTGCCAGCATCTGGGGAGCTTGTGCACTAATATTGGCCATTTCTTACAGAACAGGTTCACGTTCTCTGCACAGCTGACCTGCCATGTCTCATAGGACAGGGTCTGAGCTGTAGGGTCACCTCGTGACATTATAAGGTCACAGTGAGGGTAAGCATCGTCCAATCATGCCATAATAACAGGCCATACGTGCAAGCCTCTTCATTTGCCCTGCCTAGGATGGCCACTTCCTATAATTCCACAGTACCACATCCCAAAGGGCACTGTGCCCCTGTGCTTATCACTGAGGGGAAACTCAAGCAGATGCCTGTTAATTTCTCCACTGGGGCTGTGTGTGATATGCCCTACCCCTTCTATCAAAGAATCCCCCACACTCATGGATCCCTGGAGACCCAGGCAAGGTCCCCCTTGTATCTGCTCTGTTCCCTCAGCACCATTAGTCCATGGAAGCACAGCTCTTGCAGGGGGTCCCTGACCATGGCTGGTCCTGAAAATCCCTGCAAAAGTGCAGGAGGCAGCCTCAGACCTGCTGGTTTCCCCCTTGGGTTTTAGGGAAGGAGAGGCTAGAGGCACTTAGACAGCTCCCGCTTCTGCTGCTATTCTGTGCCCTCCTGCCCCCACCCTTTCCAGCTCTGCACAGAGGAATGCACAAAAAGCCTACCCAAGATGTGCAAGGGGATTTCACACGGAACATATATTAGAGTCCTCATAGGGAAAGGCCAGCTGTGCTGTCTGCCTCAGCACACCATGCGTCCTCTGTTCTCTTGGGCAACCTCTCTGTGCATTTCTCACGCCTTCAGGTCATTTTCTGCTGCATGTCTCCGATCATTCTTCCGCCTTGAGAATCTGTTCAAGAAGTGGCAGCAGAAGTTCAGCTAAAAACAAGACAAAAGAGGGAAGGCAGGGGGGTGTCATGTCCTGCAGTTGCCGTGCAGGAAATCAGGAATGTGAAAAGTATTTTTTTTTTAATTTGGTAATGGTCCGATGCAAACGTTTTTCATTTCAGAGGCTTTCAAAGGCAATTAGCCAATCAGAAGTGTAGGCTCCCGCCGCGGGTGAGGATTGGAGGAGAGGGTCTCTCTTGCCAGTGTGCAGCAGCTGACAGCGTGATTCCAATTCTCTTTTGACACGAAGCAAAGGAAGTGAGAAGCGGCATCCATGGGCTAGTGGTGTGAGCACAGGACTGGGTGTCAGGACTTCTGATTGCTGCACCTTGGCATTAACTCCAGTGCAAAGGGAGCGTCAAACACTACTGTATGAGACCACTGTCATTTGACCCCCACTGTACCACTGGTATAAATGCTGACTTAAGGAGCAGGGCAATGGTTAATCCGGCTCCTGGCTTCTGTCCCCAGCTGTGCCAATGCCGCTCTGTCTATACAGCATCTGAGAGTGAGCCTCAGAGCCAGGGTTGGCAGTCTTGTGCTGGCACACTAAAAATATCCATGTAGATGTTGTGGCTTGGGCTTTGTTTATGATGATAACGAGGTGGGGAGGGGAGAATGGGTTAATGTCTGTGAGAGATGCTTGAGGGAAAGGTGCTACAGAAGAAGGGCAGTGTTACTCCAATCCACTTCAACCCTCCTTGCAATGGTTCATCAAATGTGTCTATGCAATGAGAAGCAAATCACTGGACTCCCCCTTACCCTATCAAGAACCACTCGCTTTTTGCAGCACGGTTTTCTCTTGCGAAGGCCAGAGCAGAGATCGGTATCATCAGAAGAGCACTCATCCACAAATGGCATAATTGAAAATGACTCCCTTCTTGGCCTTCCCAGAAGGGGAGGTGAAGGACTGAATGCAAATCCAGCAGTTCAATGTCTCCTTAGTAAGATTTATACCTACAGTTTATTAATGGGGCAAAATTTCCCCCTGCAGAAGAAGAGGCTGGATGCAGACCTCGCTGGAAATCAAATGCTGTATATAGAGTATGTACAGTCCTAACTGACCTCAGCAAGAACTGGTTGCCTAGTAGAGGTGGGTCTTTGACTGAAATTCTGCTCATAGACTCATAGATCAGAAGGGACCAATGTGATCATGTAGTCTGACCTCCTGCACAAAGCAGGCCACAGAACCCTACCCATCTACTTCTGTAACAACCCCTAACCTATGTCTGAGATATTGAAGTCTTCAAATTGTGGTTTAAAGACCTCAAGCTGCAGAGAGAATTACATTGACCTCAATGTCCTTAACTACTTTTCTCCTTCAAAATTTTTCCAAGACCTTACACACTACAGATGTCAAACTAACAGCCTATATGTACTCGGATCACTTTTTTCCCCTTTCTTGAAGATAGGAACTACGTTAGCAATTCTCCAGTCGGTATGGTACCAACCCTGAGTTACCATTCATTAAAACTTCTTGCAACGGGCTTGCAATTTCATGCGCCAGATCCTTTAATTATTCTCGGTGATGGAGATTGTCAGGCCTCTCGACTTTTGTCCCATCCAGCTGTTCAAGTTTGGCTTCCTCAGATGTGGTAATACCCACCTCCATATCCTCATTCCCGTTTACTCATCCTCCCATCATCCTCTAAGCTCCTCATTAGCCTTATTAAAGACTGAGGCAAAGTACTTATTTAGGATATTGGGCCATGCCTAGGTTATCCTTACCTCATTCCATCCTCAGTATGCGGTCCCATTCTTTTCTTGTTTCTTCTTATTTATGTGGCTATAGACCTTTTTACTATGGTTTTAATTCCTTATGGAGTCCAACTCACACGGCTTTTAGCCTTCCTCACTCTCTCTCGTTCTGACCTCACTAAGGTAGCTTCCCTGCAATCACACCTTCCTTCCACTCCTTGTAGGCTTCTGCTTTTCTTAATCACCTTCTGAGAGTCTTGCCATCCAGCTCGGTCTACAACCTCTGCCTACGGTTTTTTCCACCTTTCTCTTGGGATGCAGCTTCCACAGTTTTCTGCAGCGCAACTTAAGTAATTCCAGCCTCCTCTGTGTTAGACACACAAGTTCTTCAGTCCAATCCAACTCCCTAACTGATTGCCTTAACTCTTTAAAGTTAGCCCTTGAGAAATCAACCACCACGCGACCATCCACCGCAGTGGAAGGCGAAAAACCCCGGCTCTCCAAGTTGCCCTGGAGGAAAATCCTCCCGACCCAAATATGGCGATCAGCTAACCCGAGCATGTGGCAAGACTACCAGCCAGCACTCAGGAAAGAACCGCAGTAACTCGGATCCCATCCATTCAACATCATCAACAGACCATGAGCACTATCTGCTGATAATGCCAAGAGAATTGCCAATAACTATCCCGATCATACCATCCCGCCATAAACTGACACGCTAGTCCTTAAAGACAGAGGCTTGGCCCCATACTCCCTCAGAAGCTCAGAACCAGCCTCTAATGTTAGAAACACTCGGTCTAATCCCAGCTAAACTCCTAAGTCCAGGTTGTACCCATTTGTCCTTGTGCTACAATACAACTTAAAGAATTCTTTCCTTCATGTTAACCCCTATAATTTATTATAAGCATAGCATACCCCCAGCTTCTGCCAGCTAACAGAGCCAAGCTCCTTGATCTCCTTTCATAAGGCAGTTGCCCTCGACATCCCAGTAGCCCGTCTCTGAACTTTCCAGTTGAATGCAATCCTCTTAAACAGGGGAGACAGAACGCACACAGTCGTCAGGGAGGTTCTCACCAGTGCCTTAAGCAATGGACTAACACTCCTGATCTTTGCTGAAATGACCTCGCCGGTGCAGCCGAAGACGCGCATTGTTTTTAATGGCCACCCATATTCGCATTGCGCTCAAGCAGTCTCTAGCAACCATACTTCCAAGGTCTTCCCTTCTCGGTATCAACTGATGTGCCCATGTAATCAATCTTATATTATGCCAAGCAAGGACCTGCACTTTCACATTAAATGTCATCTTGAGACTTTATCCATCAAGGTCACCAGATCTCCCTCTATAAGACCCGGTCCTCCTCCGTGTAAAACCCTAGTCCCAGATCTATTTTTGTTTATCCTTCCATCTAGTTTGAACTGAATTAGCTCATGATCACTCGAACCAAGGTTGTCCCCTACAACCATTTCTTCTACGAGGTCCTCACTGCTCACCAAAACCAAATCTAAAATGGCATCTCCTGCTGAATATATTAAAGCAGATGCTTAAGATAGGAGGTTTCTATGGGAGGTGGAGCCGCTTGGTGCAGATTTCCCTGTTTCCATTCCATGTGGAACATTTGATGAAACATGTCAGTGTGGGCGGGCCATACATTTCGTTCAATCGGCTTTCCCTGTTTGCCACATATTGTTTATGCTTGTGTTACTGGAGTAATCATAGGTGTCTGACCACAGAGGTGACAGCCATGGGGTTTGATTTTTTAGTATGTGTGTGTATAATCGGCAGAGCAACAGTGACTTAATAGTTAAGGTCTGATTGATCACTCAGTCGTGTATTTCTATGTATGAATATACAACAGCAGATGTCTGATTACAGCAATGACAGCAGTGGTTTGTGATTTATCATGCACACACGTGTATACGTATATATTATAGGCTGAGCAGTGGTGAAGGTATTATTTATTATGCACACACGATAAATCTGTATATAACGATAAATCTGTTTATATTACAGACAGCGCACTCCCAATGCCGACAGATCAGATCAGTACCACTGCTAATACTTTACAATATAATTCTGTGTTCAGTTGCTTAAAACTTTGACCAGCTTCAGCCTTTTGGGCTGAAATTCCCCCAGCTGGGCCTGTGGCTTTGGGAAAGTTATGCAAAAAGAGCACAGCTGAAAAGAAGCTAAAAAATAGATCGTTTTGTCAATGTTTGGAGTTCCCTCCCACCCCCTGTACATATACTGACATGCACGCAGAGGGATCAGTTTCCAAGCTGAGCTGTTTGAAAGAAGAACAGTCATTTAGCAAGCCAGGCATCCGTTAAACAGCTTTGTCCAGCTTGTGTTCTGTTATGCCTTTCTTCCCCTCTCCTGAAACACCTTGAATGCAGCCCGCAGACAGATGCTGGCTTTAGCTTTTCTTCTCAGCCCCTTTGTGGTGGAAGATTTATCACGTCCCTGACACTTTAGCAGCAGCACGTGCCACGTCTGCGCAAAGGGTCAGGCAGACAGCCCCACCGGACACGTGTTCACCCACTCGCTCTGTGACCAGGTCAGTCTGGGTGAAAGGGGCTTGTGGCTTTAATGAAGTCAAGATTTATGAAAGTTAATCTGGAGGTGACCTGCATGTGTTAAGAGGCTTAATACACATCCCAGATCATTGCCATATTGGTCAGCAGATCTCATGTGTGAGTGTGTAGGAATCCAGCTGCTTGGGCCAGGGCAGAGAGACTCAATTAGGAATCAGGATTTAGGCCATTATCCAGCATAGGACTAAGGGCCTCATCCAGTCCCCAGAGAACTCAGAGGAGAGGCTCCCATTGGCTTCAGCGGGACTATTAACTTGCTTAAAGATAAGCAGGCACTGAAGTGCTTTGCTGGAACGGGGCCTTATCTGCCCCACAGCAGGAGCTGCACAGGGCTCTCCAGCTGTGATGATTTGAACAAAGGAGATTTCAAAGGGCAGTGAGGGAGATTTTGAACATAGCGCTGGCAAACTCAGCAAGAGAACTCAGGATGCAAGCGAGCTCCTTTAACAAACAGTCTGAGCAGCTATCAGAGGTGAAGGACTCCACCCAGCCCGACTCCAGCTGAAAGATTAGCAGGGAAAGCCTGCTCCTGTGAGATTCTCAGCCCAGCATTGTGCATCCAAGATGTCCCAGGCTTTGTATTTACCTGAAACGCTGAATATTTTGTGGTTCATCTATCACCAGTTGCAAGGGGCTCCCTGAATGGGGGGCAGACCCCCTACTCCAGCACCCCCATTGCCAACAGTAAGAACAAGGCTGATCCAGCTGCTGTCCCAGAAAAGACGTTCATAGGTAGGGCCCACTGGAGTGGAGGTACTCCAGATTTACATGAGTGTAACAGAGTAGAATTTGGCCCTGGAAGTGCTGTTGTCTTCTCAGGGCTTTTCTACATAGGACATTCAGACAAATTAATCAAAATAAACTAAAGGTTGTTAGAATGGGTTCCTGTCTGCATCCTGTATCACTTGCCAGACCGGTATTGCCCTGGCCTCTTCTTTTGTCATTCAGTATTGGACCCATTCTACAACAATATGCATTACCTCACCTTTTGGGGGCGAAGCCAGACCTTTTGGCACCTGCTCCCCTATTTGGTATAAACATTGCTTGTGCCAATCAGAGGCGAACACACACAGGTTTTGGGGTCTGTCCACTATGACACTTCTGTGATGTCATAGTGGGTATTTTAGGGGTTGCCCTGCCATGTGCAGGCAGAGAGAGGAGAAAACGAGTCCCGTGTATCCCGTGTATGCCGTGTATGCCGTAACCGAGCCTGATCACCTCGAAGCCTCTCTCTCAGCTCACGTGTTTCAAATAGAGCTTCTACGTTTGCTGGTCGTAATGTGTTGGTTTGTATTTGTAAGTATCAGTTATTACTAAATGCTGCATTTTGTTTATAAATATTGTTAGTAGATATTTTAGGCATTGTGTGTTTAGGTCTTGTTAGCTCTATTAGCTAGTCATAAGCTGCTCCCTTACCCCTTGTAACTATCCCCAATAAAATTTTAAATTGATTGATTTTAGTTGTGTGTGTGTGTGTCTGCAGTCTGCCTCGTGACCCATACTCTCCTTGCATCTCTTACCTATATAGTCTGTTGCCACGTGCAGCCTGGTAAATAACAGGCCTGCATTTCCTTTCACCCCTGCGAATACGTGGCAATCTACAAAGGTGTGAATTTGAAGTGGATTAGTTAAACTGCTTTGCAACCTTGTGTGGATGCTGTTATTCAGGATTAAAGCAGTTTTAATTGGGTTTAGTTTTATTCACTTTGGAAGAGAATTAAGGTAAACCAAATTAAGGTAATTTTAGTGTTCACACAAGGGTTTAACATAGTTTAACAAATCCACTTCCAATTCACACCTTTAGTTAATTCGAATTAACTTTCCTGGATGCTCTCATGTAGACAAGTTCTAAGGGCCAAATTGTGAGTTGTGGCATTTAATCACTGTCCTCAAGAGGGGGAAGTGCAGAGCCCATCCCACCCCATAGGAAGATCAGGAAGGGATTGTGTCTCCCTCTGGCACAAGCTTTTACCATGAGGCACCCTGCAGCCCTAGTGCAACCAGCTCACTCTGTGGGCTGGGTGGGTGGGTAGAGCTATGGCCCTACCCCACCCCACCTTCTATGGGTGTTGCGTGCTCCTGGGGGGCATAGAGAGAGGGAGGGAGAATGGAAAGCAGAGAAGAAGGGAGGAAGAGGGAAGGGGTAAAATCGGACTGCAAGATTGCGGTCCCCTCCCTCACTTCCTATCCCTGCTTCTCACCTAACACAGAATCAGCCACCCCAGTCCAGCTGTGGAAACTGGGAAGTGAAAAGGCCAATCTAAGCCCAGAGAGGAGGGATTGTGTAACTGGCTGGGCAGAGGAAAATCTGAACCAGAGAGATGCTTTTTTGTTTCCATGGCCCAGATACTAGAGGAAGCAGGGGAAAGGTTTCCCACAAACTAGCAGGAGCCACCAATGACATCTCATCAGAGACCGATGAGGAAAAATGGGTGCCTGGCTCTGGCAGAAAGGCCAGACAGGGCATCGAACTGCAAAGCAAGTTGCCAGGGTCAGGAACAGACAGTGATGACACAGGGGAATAAGCCCCAGACACAGCGTGTGACCCTATTCTGTGCAGGGAGGTTGCACTCACCCCGTGACAGACACACCAGGAGAATCTCCTGAACTGAACTGAAAACAGTCTGTGGTCACTGAACTCCACTCAGGGCCCTGAACGGCATGTCAGTTAAATCCCTGCCAACAGACAGGAGAAACATCCCAGGGGAGCACTGAAAAGCTAGAGGAGCGTAAGCAAGCGACAGATCCAATTCCTGGAGGCTCTGGGAATGGTGCTGGAGAACCATTGCCATGTGGGGGGTCAGCTGAGGAGACTGGGTTATTGGTAAGCTTAGAGAATTCCCCCTTTTTTTTTTTATCATTTTGAAGGATAATATCAATGTTTATCTGTAAGTGTTTTTTTTTTCTATTTTTATCCATTTAAATTTTCACAGTTGCACAAAATTATGGGTTTTAAGGTTTTTTATCAATTTAAACTTTCACAGCTGGGGAAAATTAGGGGACGACCAGACGGGGGGCAGACAACAATTATTTAACGACAGGAGATGTTGAGATTCAAAATGTTGCAGCTGTATAAGGGTTAAAACACGCATTGTTAATGTCAGATGACAAACATACAAAGGAAAGGCCATTAAATCAAACTCCAATCAACTCTCAAGCAGGGTTTTGCTCGCTGTATATTTCAACGATCAGATCAGTGATGGAAATACATTTTCCTTGGCTGGTGTGTGTATGGTGAAATTGACGTTTACCGACATTGACCAGGAAAAATCTGGTCCTGCCAAGCCTAGTTATTTGTGCTTTGGTGGAGTGTTTGTTCTTCTCCAGCCCAAGGTTTGAGTCCCTCCCCTGCCCACATCACACCTGTCTAAACCCTCCTGGGGCCCATTTCATCTGGAGAGTCAAGCTTCCGCCATATCATCCAGCTTGTTCCCTCCTGACCCCTTGCTAGCACGAGTTCAATTCTCAGCCCTCAGCCCTCTCTGTTCAAATACATCCAAGTGAAGGTACACTGTGAGGACGCTTTGGTGCCTAGAGACCAAGTGAAGCACTTACGGGCACCCCACTAGGAACCTAAGTCCAGTCTTAGATGCCAAGAAGACACAAGACAACTTTGGGGCAAAGGTTCTCTCTCCCATATGCCTCTGGGGTGAGGGTGGAAACTTGCATTTCCTACCCAGCTGTGTATAGGATCAAACCTTCCTTTGCCCCTGGAAGGCTTGCATTGTCTGTATGAGATAAGGCTTATGCTAAATCAGTTCCCAGGCAGAGCCATCAATGACAGGGACTGATTAGGACACCCTCTTGGCTATTAAATACAGAGGGATAGGACAAGCCATTCATTAAATCTCTTCCCCTAATTAATCTGACATTGTGCTCCCCAAAGGGGCCTCTGTTGTTCCTTCCCCCATGCAACTTATGCATGCAGAAGTCAGCACTGTGCCAGCTAATGGCAATGAATGGGTTCCCTCCTCTTTCGCCTTCCTGGAAGATGGAAACTAAATACCTTCACCCATTGCAATTCAGCCTCCCTGGTATTCAAATGCAGCTCCTGGGTTTTAGGCTGTCTCAGCTGAATGCGAAACTAAATCGCCGTCAGTCTAAACTTCACGGTGGAGCCCACTCCGTCCCCTACTTGCCAAGTCTTGTATTTGCACTTTGGATTATCCTGGGACAACCTGCTCTCAATTTGTTTCCCGTTACCCCTGTGTTGTTCCTTGTTTCCTGCCTTATGCTGAGCCCCTCTCAGGCTTCCTCCACTTCCTAAGGCTTTGTCAGAGGGTTACATACAAAGCAGCTTCCTCCTCCAGCTTACAGGCCCTTTGGAATAAATAAATAAAGTTGCTGTTGTGTGTGTGTAAGTTTGTAGTGGTGAGTGTGTATAATGCAAGATTAGTGGTTTCAGGAATGGATCGTTGCCAATTCAGAACTCTCTGAGCTGTCTGGCTCACTTGGAACCTGGGTCAGGCTTATTAGGCCCAGATTGATAGCAACCAAGCCTAGTTTCCTATCAGTTAACCAATAAGAAATATTTTCCATACGCACTGCACTATACACTTCTTTGGCTGCCGGTTCACCACGTATTAGCATGATTTTGTAGGAACACAGGGATTGCCAGACTGAATCAGAACCAAGGTCCATCGAGTCCAATATCCTGTCTCCAGCAATGGCCAGCACCAGATGTTATGAGAGGAACGTGCAAACTGGCTGGGATCAGCAAGGCAAGCTGAGCTCTTTCTGACTCATGCGTCATCCCTGTTAATGAAGAGCCTGCGACTTGAACCTAGTTAACAATTCTGCTGAGACAATAGCAAAAGAAAACTGCTCACTCTTGGCTGTGTTGGCACTGCAGTAAAAATGAATTGGTGATGTGCACAGAGCCAGGGCATTTATTCACCCCGTTTAGAGGGATGGTGCCAGTCGCAAACTTCAGATGGGTTCAAACCTCCTCACAGTTCAGGGGTGGCTCCGATCTTGGGCTTGGGTTCAGGCTCAGCTCTAGTGGTTGCGTGATGGCTGCCATCTCTGCCAACACACTGGGGATTGAATCAGAGATCTCCAGAGCTAAAAGCATGAGCTGCTATAGCTTGAGCTAAAAACCTAAAGTTCCTTAGCTCTAGTCGTAACATACTCATATCCTCTGGTACCAGAACGCTGAAAACATACCTCTGAAATGTCTCTCATGGTAGGGACATCACTCACGTCACTCCTGACGTTACCTACATTCCACCCAAATTTGGTGTCCCCTTTGTTGACAATGACAGCAGCAGAATCCTGGAGCTGTGGCTGCAGAAAGAGCCATTTACGCTAGAGACAGGAATCCCAGAGCATTTTGGGTTCCCTGCATGAAAACAGTTCATGCATCCCTCATTGTGCCTCTCTGCCACACACTGCGTTCCACATGGCGGCACTGGGGCTGAGAAGGCTGGGCCAAAATGGCGGACTGCACTTAAGAATCTTCCCGAGGCTCAGAAATCTGGAAGCTAAGATGAAAGGCAACAAATTGGTCTATCTTATGGCCATGTCTGGCTAAGTGATGGAGACAGGGGGAAAAGAGAGAAAAAGGAAGACGGAGCCCGAAGGAAAGACAGAATAGAAACGAGAAAGAAAGACAGAATGAGAGAGAGAGAGAAACGGGCAATGAGAAAAAGCAGCAAAGGAAAACAGAAGGAGGGGAATGGAGGAGGGGAACAGAGGAGAGCAAGAGATACAGATAAAAGGAGGAGCCCCTGCATCCTCCAGCCCATCCATTGGAGGCAGGTATTTATGGGATAGTCAGGCCTTTCCCAGCTTCTTCCCAGTCTCTCGGCACAAAGGCCAAGAAGAGAAGAAGAAGAAACAGAGAATGGCAGTGGGATCAATTAAAGCCTTGCACATGCCCCATTAAAGCTGCCGTCCTGTTCCCATCTGTCGGCAGCCTCCAGTGAAAGGGTGCGGGGAGGGGAGAAGGGATGCCCAGGGCTAATCAAGTGCTGCCACAAAGAGGAAGAGACTCTGATTATGCTGTTATGTCTCCACTTTCAAACCCCATTCGGGGGCATGCCGAGCTTTTCTCAGGGTCTTTGGGACACTTAAGCTGCCCATTTAGCAGCAGGAACGGTCCAATTAAAGGAAAGACAAAGGGGGAGACTGGCCTGTGCTAATTGAAATGGGTTTCAGTCTAATGAGGATTAGGCTCAAGAAAAGACCTAAGGGAGCGATTGACTACTCATTACTCTCCCTACTGTACCCACCTCCAGGGCGACAGGCCCTAGCAGCTCTGTCCCGTCCCCAGCAGCCTTTTAAACAAGCTGACACATGACAAGCCCAGCACACATGGGGGCTGGGGGTGGGAAGGGTGGGGGGCCAAGGGCCCTCCATTAGACAAGTGTCTAGGCGTCCATGCTCCAGCACAGAGCGAGCCCCATCCTGCCCCCCATCCCTGGCGGATTTCGTACTTGCTTTCTACTTTGAGGGGAATGTCCTGAATTTAAAGTTCCTGATATCCAGCCAAGGGACCTCAGTCCTGACCGACAGGCTTTCTGCTGTTCCAGTGCCCCCCAGCTCTGGCAATGCCCCTCAATCCCAACTCACAGCTCCCCTGCCATTTTAGCCTGTGGCCCCCCTACCCTGCTGATGTCTTTCAGTCCCGCCCCACTGAGTCCTGCTGGGCTCTGAAGGGACCCGCTCACAAACTGTACCACCGTGAGGCCGTAGAATGCTCCCTCAGTACACCTCAGCCCCGGCACGCAACAATCCAGACCCACCTCCAGATGGGTCAGTCAGCTCAGACCTGCACTGCAACGCTCTCTCCCATTTCCATGCCACTCTGAAACCAAAAGGCACTGGTTCTGAGTAACCCCAACAACAAAGACAATCCCCCGGGGAAACATGGGCCCAGCTTAGGCTAGCCATGCAGGTATGCACCCACTCGGAGGCCCTGGGTATGTATTCAGGCAGCTAGCCTGAGCTGCAGCCTGTGCTACCCCAGCTGCACTGCTGTGTTTAGCCTGCTAGAGCAAACATGTCTCCACCAGTTGGGAATCCCAGCTCAAAGTAGATGCCCTCAGAGTTACCATCAGTGTTTGACTGAGCTCAGGACCAAGCTGCATTCTCAGGCAATCACGCTAAGTGCCCCCTGGAATGCTGAATCTGAGACAGTCCTGCCACAACCCCACCCATAACAGCCTATTGAGGGGGTTGCACCCTAGAGAAAGTAGCAATTGCATGTTGACCAGCATCCCCATACGGGCACATTGACTCCAAAGTGACTTCACCATGTGTGTACAGTTAAGCCTGTGCTTAAGTGCTTTGCTGAATCAGGGCCTGAGGACCCCTGCGTCAGGCAGCTAGTGTTCCTGTATAGATACAAGGTCCCATCACTCCTTTCCCAGCTCCTGGGAGCCCATCACCAATACACTCTCCTTTGTATTTCACACTTCCAGGGCAGGAAGCGAGAAATCCACTGCGGTCTACCATGACCGCTCCAAAGGGGTGCACTGGTGTTTCTCATCAGTGTGTTACAGCTGGTTGTAATTGTGCCTTGGCTTGCTGGGGACTTTTGGGAAGAATATTATTCTGATCCATAGCAAGTACACAGAGTGGGGGAGCTGATCCAGAGCCTACTCTGGTCAATGGACAGATTCCCATATCTTCAGGGGGCTTTGGATCTGGACTGTCATGTTTGGGAGAGAAGAGACTTTCAGCACCCTGGAGAGAGGGCCACTGGGAAGATTTCCCTTCTGCACTCCAGAATGGCACTTTTAAGGCCCCAGCTCCTGGAGTCATGTGATCATGTTAGATTCTCAGCTGTCCTTTAAGGAACAAAGTCAGTTTCTAGTTAGCATGGTTATGAAGAAAACTGACCCCAGGATAAAGAATGCAGTGACTCCTGTCTGAGGCTGAAACAATCATTTGGAGTGGTTTGACCTCTTCCATACACTGTAAGTCTGAGAGCCATTGCCCCAGGTCCCTGCCAGCACCAGCCCAACAGAGACACTGTGTGTAGCAGGAGGGGAAGGGTGCAGCAGGCCTACCCCATGTACTCACCCAAGCCGATAAACCCTGACAGCTGCAATAAGTAATATGGAGTCCTCTTCTTTCTGCCGCCCTGCCTCTCTGGGAAGCTAGAGGGGACCCCTGTTGCACCTCTGCTGTTCCCAAAGAAAGAGGGGCCCCTGCTGCAACTCCTATGGGGAGAAAGGGAACCCATGCCACCACTCCTGCCTCCAGCTACTCAAAGTGGAGAGTGTGACCATAGCATGGGGGTAGGATCACAAAGTAGATACAAGGCCATGCAGGTGGGGAGGGGGGCTCGGTACCAAAATGTAGGGAAAAAATAGCATTTGAGCATGTAATTCAAGACAGTATCAAAATGCTTGTGCACAAGGTGTGGGGCAAATAAGGTCCCAGAAGACCTTAATTCTAGAATTTCCTATCAGGAGTGCTGGACTTTGCTACCTTCATTATATTCTTTTAACAGGTTTTTTTGTGTGTAATTATCTATGTTTTTAAAAAAGCAAACTGAAAAAAATGTCCATCCTCTTGACATCCCTATGGCTCATCATCAGGGTTGAGTGCACAAGACCTGCACTTTGCCCTTGAATTTCACAGATATTTGGGGACAGCAGAGGAATGATGAGGCTCAGCACTCTGGGGTTCCATTCCCGGCTCTAGAGGGGAGTGCATCCTAGTCCCTCTCCCCCTCCCCCTCCAAGCATGATCCCTTCTTCCAGACGTCTAAAGTTTGGCAAAGTTATAAACAACTGAAAACAGGACCTTATAATGAGAAGGGTCAGGTAACCCCAAAGCGTCCATTATTGGGAGGTTGCAAACCTTCCCCCTGTTGAGGGGCATGAGGTGGATCCTTCAATAAGGAGAAGCCACTGTCCCTCCTGCGTGACCCTTTCACCTTTGCATAACCTTTGGGGTGGGCCTCTCCCTGGTGGGGGTTGTTCCTTAGGGGGAAATCTACACTCCTGACCTTATTTATCCAGGCATCTCCCTGCCCCCTGGAATGGCTTAAGGAGCACAGAGACCCGCACAGACAAAGGCAGTTGGGGTGACTCTGACCTCCCTAACGGGGCCTCTTCTGTGTAGGGTCATGGGACTGCAGCAGCTGTGGCCAATTGCCCCCTGCCCTTCCCTCTCTTTCTTAGTTAAAGAGCCAAATAAGAAATGTTTGTTAAGTGTCCTGCACAGTGTGACGTGCATACACATATGGGGGCTGAGGGAACCCAGCACAGGCTTAGTGAGAGGACCCAGGAGTCCGGGATGAGGACAGCAGCACCCAAGGTGAAGCTAATGCTGGCAAGAGATCACAGTGAGAGGTGTGGAACTCAGCTCTTCCTCTCGCCAATAGTTTATTCTAAGCACTGTACTTCAGTTTCAGGGCACACAGGATTTCCCCAGCGCCGCTCTGAGTCTCAGGGTCAAACCAGCGCAGCCCCGGAAAGCAAACTCCAAAGTTCCTAAATTCCAAGGCCAAAAAGGAGCATTATGATCATCGAGTCTGACGTCCCGTAGAGCACAGGCCAGAGAATACACCCCAGTACACACATGAGCCAGTCCCTGCACCCAGACAGGCCAGAAAACTTCACCGCAATAACTCCGAGAGCAGAGCTTTCAGAACTGTGCACTTCTTTAGCACCCTCCATCTCAAGAGCTCAAAGGGGAGTTATTAAAATACTTTATGGGCTGCTGTGTTTGTGTGTAAAACAGCTGAGGAGCTGATTTTCGTGTCAGTGTCAGATACTGACGCACGAGCTTTTTTTTACTTATTTCCTCTGTTTGTAGAAGTCAACTTGGTGTCTTTTCAATATACGTAAAAGGGAGAGAGGGATGTCCCAGGCTAAAGCCAGTTATGTTCAGTGCAAGCTGCCCAAAGACAGCTCCCAACACACCTCAGACTTAACCTGGAACACGGCCTGCTAGTCCAGCCCTGGCTCCCCTTCTCCCACACCTTGCTATTAGCCCTGCTCAGCAGAAACTACCAAGAGAACTCACCTGGGTGGTGGGTTTTTATATGGACTGAGTTAAAGGGCTAGGATGAAATTCAAGGCAAAGGTTTCTGCAGAAGAGCAGCTGTTCTGTAAGCATTCATCTCCTAGTCTGGCTCCCGGATGCAGGGACTGGCTCAGGTGTGTATTGGGGGTTGGGGGGAGAGGCAAGTTTCAAAGCAGCTTCTGGCAGTCAAAAGCTAGAGACACCCACAGCATGGGGCTACATCCCTGACCATCTTGACTAACAGCCACCTATGGACCTATCCTCCAGGAACTTAGCTAATTCTTTTTTGAACCCAGTTATACTTTTGGCCTTTGCAACATCCCCTGCCAATGAATTCCACAGGTTGACTGTGCATTGTGTGAAGTACTTCCTCATATTTGTTTGAAATCTGCTGCTTATTAATCTCATTGGGTGATCCCTGCTTCATGTGTTACGTGAAGAGGCAAATAACACTTCCCTATTCCCCTTCTCCACTCCCATTCATGATTTTATAATCCTCTGTCATATCCCTCTCAATCCGGGCAGGCATGTGAGTCTTTGTCTTCTTGGCAATCTCAGCAGAGAGGCCAGGGGACAAACAGCGATGCTGATTTCTGCTGTGCAATCTGTTCTCTATGAGGGACCTGCCTGAGACCTAGTGAACTCATCACGTGCACCGTGGCCATCCGTAAGTAACAACATCCTTCCGCTCCCTGGATTAGTGACCTGGGAGTGAGAATCTCAGCGACACACTATCTTCCGAGCCACTCACTCTTCTGGCACAGTCTAGTGGAATAATACACACGGCTACCTTCTGCGATGTCCTTTCCCTAGCCATAAATCCTTTTGCTATGGGATTTGGTTCTGTGCTTTGGCATTAAAGAATTGAGCTCTGGAGCAACAATGCTGCTTAGGCTACCATCTGCCACGAGGTGGCAGAATCGCATCAGACTAGCTATGAGCTCACAGTTTTGAGGTGAAATAAAAGTACTGTGAATTGTGAAAACGTGAGGGGAAAGCATGGAATTCCTCACAGCGTTCGCTGATCAAAGCTGGAAGAACAGAAAGCCTCCTCTCCATTCAGAAAGCCTCATCTGTCCTCCAAAAGTCAGTCGGGCCCTGATTCAAAGCCCAGTGAGGTCAAAGGGAATCGTAGATAGGCACTTCCATTTACCAGCGCAGATCGCTCCACCAACTAGGTTCTCAGGTAACTATTCCTATCCTTAGCACATCTGAGATGCTGTGTTCATCTCAGGGCAGAATTTGGCCTTACATTTTACGGGAGATCTGTGACGTTGGCTCTGACGATAAGGAATTCTGGAATGTAACCACTGGAGGGCAGAATGAGACAGAAAGGGTCTAACCTGGAAACGGCTCCACCAGCAGTTATCTGGTCTGTGTGTGATACAAACAGGAGCAACAGACTTATTGGGTCACTTGATTAAATGAATAGGCCGCAGGTTTAAAATGAACAAAAGGAAGTACTCAACGCAATGCACAGTCAACCTGTGGAACTCCTTGCCAGAAGATGTTGTGAAGGCCGAGACTATAACAGGGTTCAAAAAAAGAATTAGGTACATTCATGGAGAAAAGGTCGATCAATGGCTATAAGCCAAGATGGTCAAGGATGCAAGCCCATGCTGTAGGTGTCCCTAGCCTCTGATTGCTAGAAGCTGGGAGTGGATGACAGGGGATGGGTCACTTGATCATTACCTGCTCTGTCCATTCCCTCTGAAGCACCTGGCATTGGCCACCATTGGAAGACAGGATATTGGGCTAGATGGACCATTGATCTGACCCAATATGGCCGTTCTCAAGTTCTGAACGCAAGTCCTGGGGAAAAAATTCCTAGCACGGCAATGAGACTATGTCATCTGTACAAACCCTGTCACAAGCAAAGCACACTCACGACTGACACATTCCCTATGGGGAGAGGATATTCACAGCTAATAATTTTGCCTAGAGGTCCCATTCAGGTCCCCATTCTGCTAGGTGCTGTACGAACAAGTAACAGAAAGACAGTGCCTGCCCCAGAGAGATCCCAGTCTAGGATAATAGCGAGATGCAACAGGGAGATAAACAGATCAACAGGACAGGGTGGGGGTGACAAAGGAACAGTAGCGTCTGTTTGTGTTTGTATTAATTAGTAGTCTAAGTGGTCACAGCCATTCCAGGTGGCCTAGCCAATTCCAAAGATCAGTGGCTTGTAAAGGTATTGCACAAGAAAGCAGCAGCATCTAGTGAAGAGAGCCCTGGCCTGAGAGTCAGGAATCCAGGTTCCATATGTGGCTCTGCTGGCTGATCTTGGGAAAGTAATTTCTTCACTCTGTGCCTCAGTTTCCTTTACCAACCTTAGCCTATTTAGACTGTGAGCTCTTTGGAGCAGGGCCTGTCTCTCTGGATATGTGTAATCCCGAGCCAATGTGGCTCTGATCTTGTTTGAGGTTTCTAAGCACACCCTTAATACAAATCGCAGCAGAGATAGGTTTTAAGGAGCGATTTAACAGAGGAGCAGATGGTGCCGTTGTGCATCCTGAAAGGCCACACCATGGCTCCCGTGTATCAGTGGGGCAGGTGTATTTAGCTCAGAGCAAATAATTTTCACATGCACTATGAAGTTAACAGGGCTAATGTACAAAATTAGGATCTTCAGCGCCAAACCCGCAACCCTCCTCTATCAGCACTGATTTGGTTTCATCAGCTTCCTTGATATGGACATATTATTAGGAGGGAAGCCCAGCAAATCACGGAGAGTGTTTACCACTCTACGGTTGGTGAGCGTGTGGTTGCCGTAAATGTCAGTGGCATAGTAACAGATTTATTTGGGCATAAGCTTCCTGGGTAAAAAACCCCACTTCTTCAGATTTCATCACGAAAGCTTATGCCCAGATAAATCTATTAGTCTTTAAGGTGCCACCAGACTCCTCGTTGTTTTTGTGGATACAGACTAACACAGCTACCCCCGATACTTGTATAAAATTCAGACATCACAGGGCCAGGAGTTTGTGTAGCACCTTGTACAATGGGGCAGTTCTTAATTGGTTCTTAGGCATTACTGCAGTAACCATGATTGACAGTCATTAATAAGGAGGGCAGACATATTGATTATGATGTTTATTTATTATGCTGTCAGTCCCAGAGGGAAAAGGTTAATCATAATCCCCAAGTTGTGTAACCAAATCATGAGTCTCAGCCTGGAGTGCTCTGAGCTGTTGTATCTTCCACCCATTCCTAACTTCTGTCACCTTTCCTCTCTGGTTCTGTGTATTTTCCATGTTCAGGATCCATCTCTGTCTCCTCTTCACCCAGATTTTCTAACCAACTCCTCCGCCCTCCTCCTTCTTGCCGGCAGCTGCAGAGTGAAATTTACAACGATCTAGCTCTCCAAAGCCCCAGGAAGCAGCAGCTTTGGAGAGCATCTGGATTCTTGTAGGTTTCACTTCCCAGCTGCCAGGAGCACAGAGGGGAGGAGGTGGAAAGCAGTGGCCTGGTCAGGCGGCACGGGAGGCAGCTGGGAGGAGAAATGTAGGACATTTTCCATTTTCTCATCTGAATTATGAGCTCTAATAAATAGCACCGGAAATCACACCAAAGCACAAGTGCTGGCCTCCCAGGTACTGCGTGACTGCAGTCTGCAGAGGTGGAGGCAGATGGCGTGTACAGTTCATAATTTCCTGGAGGGAGATTTCTTAGGCTGACCCACAAGGAGTTTTTGTTGATCTTCATCTGTATCAAACCTCTGATCAGGGTGTTGCTAGGGCTTTCTGCCTGTTCCCCCTTGTGTTAATCGTCATGGTGACCCTGCCCACACAGGCCTGTTGCAACCCTGTTGTTGTCACCAGGTCATGACTCTTGTCCCACTTACAACAAACACATGGGAGTTGTGTTCCTCTAGCCATCATCAGCTTTTTTTTCTGCACAAATTAACCATGTGTCGACTGTGTTTGTGCATCACCCCACCATGCTGCCTAGCTGGTGCGTTGTGGGAAAGTTGGGGCAGCTACCATAGCCCATGCTGCCCAGGATACACATATACAGGAAGGCATTAGCATCATAATGCGGGCTGTGTAGATCATTTGGAGCAAGAAGGACAAACTTCGGTGTGGCTGGGGTGCTGTTCACATAGCAAACCCACACTGGCAAAGTCTATCACCCATGAGCCAGCCCAGGCCTCTAAGCAAGGTTGATGCATGGCAAGTGGTGTGGTTACTAAGTGACTATTATCTGGGTGTAGACACAAAAGATGCTTAGAGCCAACTGCACTGATAAGCGTTTGCAAACTCCACTCAAAGTTAGTCCAGGCAGGGCCAGTGTGTTCACGAGCAGAACTCCCCTGGGAAGCTCTGGGGATACGCCAGCAGCAGATCAGCCAGCATGTGCACACATGGTACTCAATATAAGAACACAAGAACGGCCATACTGGGTCAGACCAAAGGTCCATCTAGCCCAGTAGCCTGTCTGCCAACAGTGGCCAATGCCAGGTGCCCAGAAGGAATGAACAGAGCAGGTAATCATCCAGTGATCCATCCCCTGCCACCCATTCCCAGTTTCTGGCAAACAGAGGCTAGGGACACCATCCCTGTCCATCCTGGCTAATAGCCATTGATGGACCTATCCTTCATGAATATATCTAGTTCTTTTTTGAACCCTGTTATAGTCTTGGCCTTCACAACATCCTCTGGCAAGGAGTTCCACACCTTGGCTGTGCATTGTGTGAAAAAATACTTCCTTTTGTTTATTCTAAACCTGCTGCCTCTTAATTTCATTTGGTGACCCCTAATTCTTGTGTTATGAGAAGGAGTAAATAACACTTCCTTCTTGACTTTTTCCACACCAGTCATGATTTTATAGACTTCTATCATATCTCCCCTTAGCTTTTCCAAGCTGAAAAGTCCCAGTCTTATCAATCTTTCCTCATACAGAAGCTGTTCCATAACCCCTAATCATTTTTGCTGCCCTTTTCTAACCTTTTCCAATTCCAATATATCTTTTTTGAGATGGGGCAACCACATCTGCACACAGTGCTCAAGATGTGAGCGTACCATGGCTTTATATAGAGACAATATTAAATTTCGCTGTCATTATTATCTGTCTTCTTTCTAATGATTCCAACACTTCTGTTACGCTTTTATGCTGCAGCCACTGTGGATGTTTTCAGACGACTGTCCACATGACCCCAAAGATCTTTTCCTGACGCGTCAAGAGCTATTAGACCCCATCATTTGTCGATTGGTACAGTTGGGATTATGTTTCAATGCCAATTACTATTGCATTAGGTCAACATGAATCATCTTGTCGCATTTGTTGCCTGTCACACGTTTGACGATCATTTTGTAGCTCTTCATGGTCTGCTGGACTGCACTATCTTGCGTAGCTTTGTATCATCTTGGCAAATTGTGCACCTCAACTGATTTTCCCTTTTATTCCAGATCATTTATGGATAGTGTAAATAGAACTGACCCAGTAAATCTACTGGGGACACTTTTCTATTACCTCTCCCCATCTTGAAACTGACCATTTACTCTACCCGTTTGTTTCTATTCTTCATTTACCAGTTATAACCTGGAGACCTTCCCTTTTTCACCATGACTAGCTTCACTTTGCTTAATAGTTTAGGTAAGAGACCTTGTCAACCAGGCGTTTTGATATCTGAATATACTTATATTCCTTGGAATCTCCTTTGTATCCATCATGCTTGTTGATCTCTCTCAAATGATTACTAGTAGATGTGATGATCATGATTTCCCTTTACAAATACCATGTGACTATTCCCAACAAATTATGTTCATCTATTGGTGTCTGCATTTCTTTCTTTACTATAGTTTCAACAGTTGCCCGTACTGAATTCAGCTTACTGGTCTATAACTTGCCGAGGAGTCACCTCTGGACGCTCTTGTTAGATAATTGGCATCTATTAGCTTCTCCTGTTCGCAGTCATTGGTACAGGAGCTGATTTAAATGATAGTCTACAGATATAGTTAGTAGTCCTGCAATTCACATTGAGTTCTTCAGAACCTTGCGTACTACATCTGGTCTGTGACTTACTTCCTTAGCTTATCAATTTGTTTCTAAACCCTTAATGACACCTCAATCTGGGACAGTTCCTCAATTTCACCTAAATAAGAATGGTTCAGGTTTTGGAATCTCCCTCACATCTTCAAGGTGAAGATTGATGCAAGAATCACGGGTTGATGCAAGATCCACGGGTTGCTTTGCAGGCTTCCTTGCTGGTTTGAATAACTTAAAAATTGCTCTCACAGCTTCTTTTACTTTGTTGATTAGACATGGCTTCTTTTTGGTTCTTTTGCTATGTTTTTATTGGGGTATTATATTTTAAACTGAGCCATCTACTATGGTGTCTTTTAATAAGTTTCCATGCAGCTTTCAGGGATTTGACTTTTGGTGCTGTACTTTGTTAATTTCTGTTTACTAACTTCCTCTTTTGGTGTAGTTTCCCTTTCTGACAATTATGCTACAGTGTTGGGGCCACTTGCAGTGTTCCCGCCACAAGGGATGTTACATTTAATATATTATTGTCACTATTACCAAGCGGTCCAGCTATATTAGCTCTTGACCTGATCCTGTGCTCACTGTGATAAATCAAGATTGGCCTTCCTCTTGGTGGGTTCCAGGTAGCTGCTCCAGAAGCAGTCATTTAAGTGTCAAGAAAACTTTTATCTCTGCACCCTTCCATTCGGTGACTGTACCCAGTCAATATGGGGATAGTTGAAATCCCCTGTTATTATTGAGTTTTTTTATTTTAATAGCCTCTCTAATCTCCCTGAGCATTTCGCAGTCACTATCACCATCCTGGTCAGGTGGTCACTAATATATCCCTACTGCTATATTCTTATTATTCAAGCATAGAATTACTATCCACAGAGATTCTATGGTGCAGTTTGGTTCATTTAAGATTTCTCTTTCATTTGATTCTATGCTTTCTTTCACAACAGCTTTGATTGTCTGTGGCTCATCAGCGGTAGCAGATCTGGCAAAGGCCCTTAAAGGGGTATGGAGGGGGAGGCTAGCCCCCAGTGAGGGGATGGGATGAGGTGATGCAAATTAGATCTCTGTTACACTCACTCAGACTCCCACCGACCATCCCACATCTGCTTCATGCCCATGGGTAAGGAAGGCTACTGGAGTGTAATTTACAAACTGAGGAGCTGGGGACTACTTTATCATACAACTTCTGGCTGCCTACAGCAGGTTAGGCTCCTTTCCATGGTGGTAAGTGATTAGGCCCAAGGGTGAGTGTGAGGGCGTCTAAATGAGTCACGCAAGCTTAGGCGTCGCCTGTAAATTTACCGCAGAGTGTTCTAGCCTCTTCGAGTTGTATTGTCGGAGCGCCAGCTTCTCTCCGGTCCCTGAACGGCTTGGGAGCCTGGTTGCCTGGGATTCTTCCTGCTTTCCAGCCTAGCACTCCACTGCAGCTGGCCTTGCCCAGACCCCGACAGCCTGGATGGGCTGTGGATGAGAAAATTCTTTTGGCCAGGTCAGGGGATATAATTAACAGAGCAAGGGGGCAAATCCCCAGGGAGGGCGGTGGGGAAATTCTCACCTGTGCCTGGGAGCCCATCTGGAGGGAGAGGTGGAAAATGAGATTAAAGCCAAAGATTTGCTTTCACATGCTGTGAGGAAAATACGGACAAGGGATTAGCCCCAGCCAGCACCGGAATGAGCATGTCAGAGCCACACCTGCTGCTGCAGTGCCAAGGGAGAAGGCATCCAGCTGGAGGAATTCAGTGTGGACCACGCTTAGTGCTGGTCTGGGCTTCTATCCAGCTGCCTCTTTCCCACAGACACTTTATCTCTCCCCCTCCCATGTGTACAGCACATCTGGCGCTTGCATTACATGATCGCACACACACCACGCTGAGCATTGCACAGAGCACTCAGCGAATGGTACAGCGGGGGAGGCTCTGTGCTCTGCAGCCAGACGCCATCTGAGGTGTAGAAGCTTGTGTTACGGTATGTGCATCGCGTGATCATGCAATGAAAACAGACGCTCAAGGCCAGAATTCCTAGTGCACGAACAGAGGCCTGATTTTTAAAAGAGCTCAGCCTCCAGCATGCACCCAATGTCCAGAGCACAGCTGAAAAGGTGGCCCAGAGTCAGTCTTTCTGTCTTCATGTCCATCTAGGCTATGTACCTACAGGCTTTATAGACTCTCAGTCCATAGTATCTGACATCTAGAGTCGTTCACCATCTGTTGGACCTGCACCGTGCCACACATAAGAAATACCTGTTTCCCACATGTTTGCTGCTCCAGATGTGCTAAAGAGATGTGAAACATACAACGATCCAGACTCAGAATGTTACATAAGGCAAGATTTCCACCCTCATGTAAAATATATAGTAAATCCTTTGTCTTTATGGAAATGTGCTCTGAGCAGAGGTTTCACTCACTGAGCATAAATTAGCCCCTTGCAAAATATGAAAACAAGCTGGGACTTCCATTTCATAATAAATAATAACAATAGCTTTCAGCTAGTGCCTGTCCTCAGTCAATCTCAAAGGAAGGAATGTCTCATGAGCAATTTTACAGATTGGGAAATAGAGGCACAGACGTCCAGCTAAACGTTTTCAGATGTGTCCAGTACAGGTGCTGCCTGTTCCCACCTCTAACTGAAATCACTGAGAGCTGCAGGTGCTCAGCCCCTCTCAAAATCGAGCCCACTGTCTTAACTTGGGCACCTAAAGGTAGAGGTACTGAAAAATGAGTGGATACTTATAAAAACAAAAGTTACCCAAAGGGACTTGCCCAAGGTTAGTCAGTGAGTCAGTGGCAGAGCCACTCAGGTGCTCTGACTTCCAGCTGGGGGCCTTATGGACCTACATTACCTTACCATCAATTACTTAGGGGCCAAAACCAAGACCTTGGACCTAAACAGCCCAGAAGGTGCAGAAACCAACAGCCGCCTGCTGCTATAACGAACCGTCATCTCCCCCAAGATGCTGATGCCCCTGCACTTGGAGGCAGTTTGGATGTGGATCAGAACCTCATGACCCAGCCTTTTCTCTGCAGTGCACAGAGCAGCTCTCTCTCCAAGCAAAATAGTAGGTGGAACCCAGTGACCTCTGAAATGCATTCAAATGATTCCATCATCGCTCAGGTACTGAACTCCTGATCTAGCTAGTAGCTACATGCCAGAACAGTAACTGAGCCACCGGGAAGACCTGGAGAATGTCTCTTTCCGTCAGCGGCATGAGGGTTTGCATTAAAGTGGAGCAAGATGCTGAGAATGGGCAGTGAAGGCAGATGAATGATGAGCAGGTGCTGACCAGAATGAAGATCGCTAAGCCCCTAACTCCGCTCCCTGTCCTGTTCAAGCTTGTGGTTCCTGTTTTCCAAATGTTCTGGGGAATTTTCCCAGCCCCCAACAGTAAAAGGTTGCAAGTAAATGGATCCAGCTGCCGAGACACTGAGTGCTGTGGGCCACAGCTTTCGTTTCAATATGAAACCAAGTGAAACGTGACAGATTTAAGCCTTAGACTCAAAGCCATAAAGCAGTGGGGAAGGCCTTATGGGGTCTCGGCAGTAGAGTTAGTCTGACACTGGCCTTTCTCTCCCAGGGAAAATTCGGACGTTTCAAAAAAAATTTTCGTTCCAAATTGGAACCAAGAGTTGGAATTGCAAGATTTCTCACAGAATGCAAATTCTGAAAAATTCTGATTCTCCAACATGAACCGGTTTGCTTTGCTCAAGTCAATGCGTTATAATGCTCTGTAAAAGGTTGAAATATGCTATTGTGGCTAATATTAAAAATATAATAGAACATTATGTTATGATATAATATAAAAGTCAAAGGGTCAAAACAAAACATTTTAATGTTTTGAAAACAAAATGTTTTGATGTTATTAAACCAAATGGTTCCTTCTGACACTTTTCCGTTAAAGTGGCGGGCCGCATCAACACATTTCCACAAAACCTGGCAATTTTGACAAAACTACATTTTCTAACAGGAAATTTTTGCATTGGAAATTTTTCAGCCAGCTCTATTCGATAGCACAAGTTCACGGTGTGTGATGGGAAACTGCTATGATGTGGTACTGAGGCTTTTCAGGTGAGGCTAGCTCCAGGTAGCCATGTACTTGTCTACAAATCAACGTTCTGTTGCTTTAACTCTACTACATATGTTTTTTGAATAAGGCTTTTTGTTACACATTTTGGAAAAAAAAAATCCCTGTTTTTGAAAACCCAACTTTTTTCTTTTAACCGAAAACCAAATATTTTACCCAAAAAATATTTGGATTTGGGTTTCCCACAAAAAGTCATTTTTCATCCCCAAAAATGTTTTGATAAAATGTTTCAATCAGATCTAGCTGTCATTAAGAAATCAGCTGTAATCCAAGCCCCCCTGTGTAAAGAGACATCAAGGATGGACACATCCATCTTTCATGACCATAAAAGCCAGCGCACTTATGGCATGGAAAGGGCAGAAGCTGCAGTTGTGTGCTACTGTATTCAAGTGGGCAGCTCCGTGGTAGAAGGACAGATAGACACATAATCAGGTAAATCAGTGCAAAACCAAAGTGGCCATTGGTATATGTGGATATATGTAAGCCTTTTATTTTCTGTGTCCTGCAACTTTAAATCTCTGAAGATTCTACTGTCTGCAGAGATAGGAGTACGCTAGCATCCAGGTCACAGAGCTCACGCAGATACTGCGCTCTTTCACGGAGACTATCTTTTTGTGTGTGTTGCTTTGATTAATCTAAAACAAAAGGCTGGCATATTGAAAGCTCTTTGGGGCAGTCACTCGTTTATTATGATCACAGTGGCCAGTGGGGCTCTGATCTGGTTGCTACTGCAATACAAATGGTAAATATTGATCATTCAGACTGAAATTTGCTCATTGCACATGGAGAATGTATGAGCACCATACCTAGAGCTGCTCAAGATTTTTCTGTCCAAACCAAATTTCAATGAAATGTGGTAGATTGGTCAAAAAACAAGTATGTTTTGCACGGGGGTGGGGGGAATTGTTTTCTATTAAACTTGTTGGGTTTTCAATCAAGCATGGGAAACCAAAACTCCAAAATGTTTCAGTCTAAGTGTTTGGTTCTGGCACAAAAAATGATGCAGTTTCTGAAAACCCGACACTTTTAACTGAAAGCCCCAATTTTTTTTAATAAACTAAAAAATGGTTTTAGAAATCAAAACATTTTTCCATTTTTGCTTTCAGTTTTTCATCAGGAAAGAAGAGACAACAAAAAATTGTGGGAAATTTTGACCAAAATAGGCAGATTTTCCCCAAAAAATTCCCCAGCAAACAATAGTTGACCTTTTCCTCCAGTTCCAATCATGACCCAGCGCCCTCCTGTCTCCTTCCTTTTGTACTGCCTCCTCCTACGGTCCTGCCTGGCTGACTGCAGAACAGCTGGCTTGGAGCACTGTGGCTGAGAAGGAGCAGAATCCTTCAACTTGTGGAGCCAGCTAGATCCATCACTGGCAGGGCAGGTGGCCATAAGGTTGTTTGGGAGTCAGGCTGCAGACGCTGTCATGCCATCTCCCTATCACTGAGGATTCTGCTCCAGCAGAAGGATAAAGGGCCTAGAAATGGGACAGATTCCTCGTCAGCCAGTGGAGGGGACAGAGGTGGCACTTGGCGTAGCCTCTGTTTTGTAGCATTTGAGAATGAATGAAATAGTGCTGAGGGTGTCCTGAGCTACTTAGTAGTCATGGTTTTGGTCTAACCCAATTCATTCCCTGCTTTAGACTCTCCCAAACCACACTGCTCACCGGTGGTGATATTAAACTCTAAAGCCTCACGCTTATCCTTGGCCCATGGGATGAATTTCACCTAGGATCTGGAAGCAGCCATGTCATTACTAAGGGGCATCACAGAATCTACCTCCAGAGCAGTTGGTTTGGCCCCAATCCCCTCCCACACTCCCCACGGCAGGACTTTACCTCCCACAGAATGACACGGGTTTTTTAATGGCTAACTGGCACAACCGGATCACAATACACACCTCATAACAGAGAAAGGTGCAACACAGGGGAGCGGTCCTCTGGGTTTATCAGAATTTATTGTGGAGAGTTTAATAGATAACAATCAGTCCAATATATCAGTCTGGAATCTATCCACACATGTATTGTGTGGAGGCAGAGGTGGGAGATAAGACAAACGCAGCTTCCTGACTTTTATTGTTAGTTTAGCTGATCAGTGAGGCGTGGTCAATAAAGACAAGCTTGGCTGATAAGAATTTGGTTCAGAGCTGATCTCTATCGATTGCGGTTTGGAGTCAAGTTATCCCATAACTGCCCTCTGGAGCGTCTGGTGCTGGCCACTGTCAGTGACAAATACTGGGATAGATGGACCTCAGGTCGGATCCAGATTGGCAGTTCCTAGGGAACTGTAGATGTTCCCCTCAATTCAATTGCAGGTTTTGGGAGTTTTCACTCCTGGTTTTCTCACTGTCAATTTCATGTGTGTGGCTGCAATTCTGTCATCCCCTGCGCCCCCATCCCCCGTATCATCTAGTTTCATTCTAGACCAGTGGTTCTTAAGCTGAAGCCCACAGACCACTGGTGAACCCTGGAGAATCCAGAGCTTCCGGAATAGCTTCTCTCACACTGATGAGGCTTTTCCAGATGTTCTTCCAGTCTTAACTGACCAGCTAAACTTTTAGGGCCAGACTCTTGGGTGGTTTCAATGGCCACAGATACGCTGAAGTCGGTGGCTAGCTGATGATCTGGTCCTGGATGTAAATCAAGCCTCTTTGCACAACTTGTTTAATCTCAGCTATTTCCAGACAGTAGGAATATCCTGCATATACACACACACACAAAGAAGAACCCCTCCTTCCCTCTGGCTTAGCCCTCATGCTTATATTCTGAGAACGAATTAACTCCTCAGCTGCTTATATTCTGAGAACGAATTAACTCCTCAGCTGCTGGATTTAGCTAGCCGTGCTGGCACTAGTCAGCGAGTCTGCAACTGTTTGCAAAGCAGATGATTTCATGCACTTTCCAGTGATGGGGATTATCTGGCCCTGAGGACGTTGCATGCCGCTGGAGTGGCCCCATCACCCCAAGCAGCTCTTCTCTCATGGATTCCCTGCCAGCCAAAGGTGGGTGGGCAGGGCCCACTGGGCAGTCCCATGGTATGTGATATGCAGCGTTATCAAGAAGACCCAATTCAGTCGAACGTGTCTTGGGCACTTTCCAAATCCTGATCCTTCAGGGAGCTGGGATGAGTCAGCCAGACAGGCCGGGAGGAGGGGAGATTTCCCACAGTGTTTTAGTGCAGATTGCCCTCATTTCGGTAAATGAGTAAATGTTATTTGTCACAGTCACGGCCCTCTGCCTGCAACCACCACACATGCCAGGAGAGAGTTTCCTTTCAGCCGGGAAGTGTCGCAGTTTAGACTGACATGGCTTCATATTTCAAGCCACCATGCAGACACTGGGGGCTCCAGCAGCTACACGGTTATTTCCATTTGCTCAAATACCCACTGTGCACATGCCCTGCTGGCCATCACTGGACGGAATCAGAACCATTCAATCATGTATCATAGACCTTATACTGCTAGCAGCTAATGATGATTCTCAAGTGGGAAGGGCCTCTGTTTGAACAGGCAGGAGGATCAGAAGTCTCTATCTGCAATTGTGCACCTCCTTTGTGTGCGCCGTTACTGCAGTCCTGTGCGCAAACTGGATGTTTGCATATTGTTGCTGCTCATCTGCATGCACAAATAACTCATTTGCACCCTTCCTTGTGGTAGATGCATGCAAGAAATCAGCCACCTGACTGCAAGTGTACCCGACCTTTTGAAAACAAATCACACCTGCAGGGCGTGACTCCACTACTAGGGTAAACTGGGAGTAACTCCACCGCAGGCAATGAAATTATTAACCAGGATAAAACCCATGTGAGATCAGACTCTGGCCACACTTTTCCGAGCATCCTTATAGCAAAAGCACCCTTCAGGAGCCCTCTAGTCTCTGGAGCGCTGAACCGGAACACTGCAGTATCCATTTCAGAGCATGTCAGCTGTAATCATTTTAGGTTTTGGCCAGTTTTTGGAGTCGATAGGCCAAATCTTGTGCTGACCGAGACCCAGTGCAACTTCACTGAAATCAGTATAATTGCACTGGGCGCAAGCAAGGGGGAAGTTCAGCTCTATACTGCACAGCCACTGCCTGATTATCTTTCAGACTCACTTTTGCTCTGGGTTAGTCTGCTGCCCTGCTTATGATGAGCAGAACCTCAGGCTGAAAGTAGCCCCACTGAAATCAATCAGTCTCTGATTGACTGCAGGCAGCCTGTCTGGGCTGTTGGCTCCTGATAATAGAACAAACCAGGCAGTTTGCATCCCAAAAACTGGTGTGTCATGCCCAGAAACAAGTAATTCCGGAGCCTTACTGGAATGCTGGGGGTTGCAACAACGGCCTTCCCACTGTTCTTCCCACAAGGCAAGATCTGGAGATAAGTTTTTGCAGGTGCCGAGCACGTTCCTGCAATACCCTTAGCGAATCGCATCCCATTGATCTGCAAAAATGACTGTGAGCCAAACTCAGTTTCTTCTTAATGGATTTCTGGTGGAGTGAAATGTTCCAGCAGAAGGAGGCTTGCCAGGAGCTCACCCAGGCCTGTGACCTTGCTGGCGCCCACAGGCTCTACAGCAAATATGCCCCCACATTTCTCCGGGCTCTCAGAGGGAGAGGCGCTCGCTCAGTGGTTAAAGCAGATGGCAACAGGAACAGATGTATTTCTTATCTGTATTGCAGTCATGCCTAGGAGGCCCGGTCACAGCTCCTGGCATCATTGTGCCGGGCGCTGTACCCATACAGAACAAAAAAATGGTCCCCTGCCCCCAGAACCTTACAAACAGGGTGAGAATCTCACACGGCATCAGCCAAGGAGGAAGAGGAGCTGGGAGGCAGCCCTGACCCCACAAGCCAGAGAGAGGAGAAGGATCTGTGCCCCCCTCACACTAGACCAATGCTCTGCACGGTCAGGTCCCTGCCTCCCTCTGGTGGCGAGGAGAACCCTCCCCACTAAACCACAGGGATGCCTCTATTCGCAGATGTGGAGAGGATGAGCTCAACTAAAGAAGGTCCTTAATTCGATGCAGGGCCACCGAGATCAAGTGGCCCCATTTTCTCTCCACGAGGCGGGTCCTGAGTTCCTTGGACACCCAGAAAGAGACTGTAGCACAAAGAATGATGCATGCTAGGTCATCAGGCTAGAACTGCTGTCTTCCACCCCTGCAGTGCCCCAGCAGGAGGACAGAGGGCAATGTGAAATATCTCCTCCTTCCACTACCGTTCTCCAGAGGCCCAGCATTAGGCAAAGGGTCACCAGGCCATTGGGTTGGATTTTCCCACCAAGGGACAAGCCCTTCTGTATATGGGGAGGCTGATGTTCAGCAAAGCGCCCTGGAGAGAAGGAGAGTCCATTGTTCTCACCTTCCTTGGCAAACAGAAAACAAAGGGCTTTGCTATGAACTGTTCACCCACCTCCAGGGCAGAGACCCATAGGAAGGCAGCAAGCTCGCCGTGCTGCCATCTACAATGTACCTGTTTCATGATCTGTCAGCCTGGGACTTTCCACCAGCACTATATTCACTTAGAGCAGTGGTTCTCACCTGCCAGGACTCCCCTCTTCTCATCTAGCCAGGACCCCCTGTCCCAATTAACGACACGCAAAGGGTAGGGTGGGTGCAATACCCCAATACCTGTCGAGGTCCTGATCTGCTGGGTGAGAACATATTACTAAGATAATTAAATAAAAAACAAATCCCTAGCCTGGAACGGCACTGACTTTCCCCACTCCCTTTGCCAGCCCCTGGAGGAATTACACTGGCCGGGTGAGAGGAGGTCGGATTCTAAGAGCCTTCTCTGTAGCACTTGGAGGGAGTAACCTTGCCCAGGGGGTCCCCGTGCACCGTTCCCAGAGCCTGGCTCGTATGTAGGGTGACCAGACAGCAAATATGAAAAGTCGGGATGGGAGTAGGGGGTAATAGGAGCCTATATAAGAAAAAGACCCAAAAAATTGGGAGTGTCCCTATAAAATTGGGACATCTGGTCACGCTACTCGTATCACCCCAGAACTTACAATTCCCTGGCAGCCCAACAGGAGGAGACAGATCTGAAAGAAGGGGGAAGCCGTGGGGTTGGGCTGGAGGAGTAACAAGAAAAGCAGAGGACTGGGGAAGGAGTGTCCAGCTCTAACATCAATGAGATGTTTTCAAAGCACCTCATGAGAAGCACCTGCGGCCAGTGGCTCCTATCGCCCTCCCACTGAACCCGCTGGGCCCAGGAAACAGCTTCCTCCTCCTGATAGAGCATTGATGTACTTTATAGCGATTTGCAATGGTGCCTTGGTGCAATCGTGATGGTGATCTAGAAATGCATGGCACACGGGCTGGCCATGCTGCCTGTGATGCCAGCTTTCTAATTCCAGTGGGAGCAGGAACAGGCTCACAGTCCGTAGGAGAATGCCATGGAAGCAGTGTCTGACAGGTGGGAGGGATGGCTCAGTGGTTTGAGCATTAGCCTACTAAACCCAGGGTTGTGAGCTCAATCCTTGAGAGGGGGCCATTTAGGGAATGGGGTAAAAATCTATCTGGGAATTGGTCCTGCTCTGAACAGGGGGTTAGATTAGAAGATCTCCTTAGGTCCCTTCTAACCCTATGGTCCTACCCACAGAAGTCTAATGAGGGACATAGAAATGATCGGGTGTTCTAGACACAGAATGCAGACCAAGCACCCTGGAGTTCCAATCCCACCTTGAACATTAATTCACTCTGGCCATGAGGAACTCATTAGCTTTTCTGCTTTGATTTCTCTTATTCACTCCCCTCCCTACCTTTCCCACTAAAGGAGCTGCTAATGGCCACTGTCAGAGACAGGATACTGGGCTAGACAGACCTGTCTGCTGGGGTGACAGTCTGTGTCCCTAGGGGAAGAGTAATGTTCCTCCCAGAGTTGCTGAGAAGAGCCACTGATCAATGTTTCTAATGTGCACTGAAAGAAGCTGTGGAAGCATTAAGTGTTCCTGGCTTCTTCTGGGGTTGACATGATTCAGATTGCTTATTTGGGATTTGGTTTTTCAAATGTCTCCTTCTTGGAAAGAATCAGAAAAGAGTCAGTGGTTCCCAAACTGGGGTTTGTGAACCCCTGGGGGTTAGTGAAATGTTACAGAGAGTTCTCAGGAAAAAATTCTCTAATGGCAGACAGAGCTGTCTCTAGGGACCCCGGGCAGCATGGGGCCAGCAGCCCTGAGCCTTGGAGACTTCCAAGAGCTAAGCAGAGCAAAACAAGCATCTCTATCGCACGGTGGAGATTTAAACTTCAAGACTGCTTATATGAAATAAAAAGGGAGGTGGATATTTTCTGCAGTTTTTAAAATTCAATAGGCAGCTAGTGCTGTTTTTAAATTATTATGAAGAACAAGTTTAAGCTTGGTTGTAACGTTCATTGTTTGCCAGGACTGCTCAAGACCTGAATGCTTGTGGAGGAGGAACTCTTTGAGTTGGCTTCTTAAATACCTTCCTGCTGTTTCACATCTGATACTCCTTGATGAAACATAGGAGCCAGAGGTGCCAGTACAGGGGGGGGGCGATGACGGTCACGTGCCGCCCCTGCATCAGTGTGCCACTCCCCCGCAGGTCCCTCCTTTTTTTTCGGGCAGCCCCCATGGCCCCCCCCTTTCGGGCAGTGACCCCTCATGTCCCGGGGTCTTTGCTCCTGCACCCCTTTTTTCTACTGGCTCCTCTGATAAGAGCCTTTTCTTATAGCAGGCTTAATTAAAAGTGATACAAGCTACAAAAGTGAACTCTTGGAGGAGCGTTACTGTTTTCATGATGTAATAAAAATACCGTGATGATAAATAATAGTTATTGAATAGTGTGTAATAAACATGACATAAAAACAAATTGTATATTTCCGGGATCATGGCTTTTATAATTGATGCTGAGGTATAAGGGAGAAAATCCTTGGAAATAGTCATTTTTAGGAGGGGGGTTAACGAGACTGGACATTTTAGTGAAAAGGGTTTGTGGGTTGTTAAAGTTTGGGAGCCGCTGCTTTGGAGCGAGACAGGATTCCATGCCCTTTACCCAGCACTGTGGGCATGGAGAGTTCTGCCTGCAGAGTCCATATCTGGCACGGGTAGGGGGGCCTGCTGATGAACCAAGGTCCCACACGGCCTCCACACCCAAGGAAGCCAACACCTCCCCGCAGGCCCACAGCTGAGCACTCCCATCAGACTGACTGAGTCAGCTGCAAAAGGGCAGCTCTGCCTGACCCAGCAAAGAACCCTCATCACCAGCAAGGCCTGCTCCTCCAGGGTGAGGTGAAACTCCCTAGCCTGGGGTTTCACCTCACCCTGAGCCTGCCCTCCCCAAGCACATCCTCTCCTGGCCCTCAAGCACCTTCTCCTGTAGCCCTTCCCCAGGAGGCACTGAGCTGGAGTTAAGCCCTTGCTGACTGGGTGAGCTGTGGGTGTTTTTGCTCAAGCTCTGCAATCCGATGAGCCTTTCAGAGAGAGTTAATAAGTCCCGTGCCAATTTTAAGAATCCATGTCCAAGAAAATTTGGAAAATGTGATAACAGCTTGGAAGATACATGCTCCCGCCTCTGGTGTCCCAGTGGCAGCGTCATCAATGGAGAGTGAGACACAGCTGTGCGGTACGGTGGGGACGACAGCTGGAGTTTGTCCGTCTACAGAGACCCTGCCTTGAGCAACATTCTTTGGCTTCCCCTAGAAATAATAATAATAAAATGACTCTGGCTTGTAAACTAGCACATAGAAAAGCAATTTGATCCCAAGATATGTAAAACCCAGTTAAAGGGGTGGGGGGGGCGTGTATGCAAGCTTCCCACACACACTGTCCAAACCAGCATGCCTCAGCCCTGAGCTAGAGGAACCACCGCTACCGAGTTTACTATCTGTGACCCATTCAGTCCCTGGGCTTCTCTTCTGAGACTGCCGACAAAAGGGGCAGCTGCCAGGATGGTTTGAGTTGGTTTTTTTTGCTGTGGACACACATCTATTCAGAACAAGACCCGATTAACCAGATAGTTTTTGACTGCCCCCAAAACTGATATCAGCTGGTGATGACTTCTGGATACCACCCACCCGATGACTGGAAAATGGAAGGCTGGGACCAGTTAGCCATCCCCACCCCGAATCAGCTGGTCCCCAAGCACAAATGAGCTGTGTTCAAAATTAAATGCAGGGTGCGGGGAATACAAAAGGCTATGCAAACCAGGCAAGAGCTAAAGAAACTGTAGCTGAGAAAGAAACACATTGGGTAACATGGAGATGTTCAGATCCACCCAAAGGAGAGTGAAACGTTAAGAAATGGATGTGCCCATCAGCCAGAGATGTCACAAAAGAAATCTAGGATCTTGTCTGGGTTGCAGAGGAAAATCTGCCTGGGGAAGGTGGCCTGGGAGTAAGTGGCTATCAGAAGGGGCTAGCGGAGAAAGATCAAAAGATCCAGGATCAGGGAGGGGCTGAATAGTTATGGGGGAGCTGCCAAATTTTAGTAGTTCCAAGCCTCCTCTTTGGATCTGATCCTTTGGTCCCTGAAGTCGATGGGAGTTGTATGCTCAAGAATACATGGCAGAGTCCTTGCAAATGGCTTCCCCCAGACAGCCCGTTACACAAAGTTCATCTTCGGCTGAAACAACCCAGCTAATCCCCACTCTGGCTGCTCCTCCAGCCTTTCTGTCCCTTTCCTCTGTTTCTCACGTGTCTGAACATGCCAGGCCTTCTGCCCCCATTTTTTCCTTTGTGACTGTTTGTTTGTTTTAAAGATCAAGGTCTGCTGGGCAATGAGGGAAGCTTTCCCAAAGCCAAGAAGGGCTGGCGGTTAAAGATAAGCACTCCCCACCTCCTAATCAACACTGAGTGCCATAAAAAAAGGCCTTGAGAACGCCCCCTAGGGCAGATGATATCATCAGGCATATGCAGGGCAGGGAGGTGGGAAAGGGGAAAGAATGGCAGTGCCTGGTTATTACATCTCTCCGGTGTATTGCGTAAGATAATTGCCACACTTAGATACTAAGGTGATAAGTGCTATTGACAAATATAAGAGGGAGGGAACTGCAGATCAGCTGTAGAAACCTGCGGCTATAGCTGCATAGTAGGAGGCCTTCCAGACTTTACAGGGCATCTGAAGTAGAAGCCACCAGAGTACAGGTACCATCAGGTCATGCACCTCAGTACCTTCTGTCTCACTCAGTGGTTCTCTATGATCCAGAGACCACTGGGGGGTGGGGGGAATGGTACATGTGATCCTTCTCATACAAGGTGGTCTGTAGGATGAACACAATGGAGAATCGCTGCTGTAGGTTAGATAGTAGTCTGGAGATAAATAAAGGAGACCACACGTGGCTTAGGTGAGCCACGTCATAACATATCCTTGCCCTGTGTGTTCCTACGGTGGGACTTCAACTGGTGATATTCTCCCATGAACAGCTGACTGCCACCATTATACAGAAGGATAAGTTCCTGGACTCTCTTCCCCCCTCAGGCAGGATTCTGGGGATGTTACAGGTATGTGGGTCCCATGGAGGCATAGAGACATTGTATGGAACAATTAAACCAAACACAATGGAACCCAGCCATGACAACCTTCTGTGAGCTGCAGCTCAGATGGTTCTGCCCCCTGCAGTGCAGAGCTCTGCTCTCCAAAGTGGGAGAGGATCTTTGGCCTTTCCAGACACACTGTGCAGACAACAGGGCTGTCCAGTGTGACCTGGACAAACTGGGGACCAATATCGTGACGCTGCTTCCAGGGGGGACTTTGTGCAGCTGTGGATGAAGAGAGTTTGGGGGAGTGTAGGACTGCTGGCCTGTTTCCCTAGCCCAGGAAGGATTCCAGGCCAGGTCTCCATCTCTTTCAGGCCTTTCCCTCAGGGCAGGGTTTGTTAATTCCAACAAAAAACTCCCAAAGTAACACCAAGCAAAACTACTCCCCTGATTAATCAATGCTCTGCCTGCACCACTCCCGGGAGCCAGCTTCCCTCCTGCAGCTCCCCTCCAACTGAGCTCTCTCAGCCCCCTAGAGGGGTCTTCACTTGCTCCCTTTCCAGCTGGGATCAATGCTCAAACGGGGCTGCTTGGCCCCAAGCCCCATGGTCCCCATAGAGGCAGGCCACCCTTTTCCAGGGATATATGTACACAGAAACAGCAGGATGAGAGATAAGGGGCAAACAGAGCCAGTCTGTCTTTTCATGACTCATGACCCTATAAAGCTACTGGGTTCAGAGTCAGGCCTGAGCAGCACAGTGTAGCCCCAGATCCCAATTCCAAACCCCACAGAGTTAGAAGGGTTCAGATCCGGGGCTTTGGTACAAACTGGTACAGTGGTAGGTTCCGGAGGCCTGGCCCAAAGCCCATTGGCATGGGAGGACAGACTCCCCCTGACAAAGTTCATGAGTAGGCAGCAGGTGTAAGCGGAGGCAGAATGCAGGCCACTCAGTTCTGCAGATTCTGTTCAGCTCCTTGTTGTCCCAGTTTCCAATGGCCATTTGACCAGACCTGGGCCCAGATCAAACCCCAGGTGTTACAGCATTTCCCATCTCAGCTCGCCCCCTCATGGCAAGACCCAGCAGTGCAGCGCTCTGCTGCAGTTCCCCTTTTACAATCTTCGGCCTATTCCCATGCTAGAGGTGACTTGTCCCTCTGGCCAAGTCACTTGAGTGATCTCCACCTCTTCCAGCATATCCAGGTCTAGTTGTAACTGTCCAGGCCCTGTGCTGGGCTAATCCCAACCGGCCTCTTCACAGTCCATTCATCCAGCAAGGGTTAAGCCCAATGTGCCGTCTCTGGGTGACGGGTAGCTGCATTTGCAGAAAAGGCCAGTCAAAATAGTGAGCAGCCAATTAGTGGACAGCCATATAGCCATGTAAAGAATGTTCGCTGGACAAAGCCTTTCTGTTGATAATTAATTGTCCCCCTGTTTAGGAACAATGCGGGGCAAAAGAGGGATCCCATTTCTGATAGTGAAATGGGGAAGACAGCCATCAAAATGTCTCCTTTAATGAGTCTAAAGTAACCCAGGCCGATGCTGAATGCGCATAAAGTCATGGAGGAAATGGAAGGAATTTCCCTTATTAGCCAAGCTCCTAGGGTCTCTAATATTGTGCTAGGAGAATAGATTCTTCTTTTCTTACTGCCTGCTGCTTCCCTGAGTTCAGTTAAATGTCAGCGCAGCATCAACAAAGTGCAAATTACCAGAGGGCGTGTAGCTCTTTCAGTCCCACTGAACCTATCAATGGAGATTTAATAGTGTATCCCTCAGGCTGGCTTGGATCGGGGTAAATCCCTGGCGGGGACGCCACATCCCGTTTCAGATGAGGGGGGAGGGGGCACAAGGCAGATATCTTAGGCTGGTACAGGAAGAGGGGGCGGGAAAAGAAACACATGCTTCTCCCCTCTCCAGGGAAACCCAGGACTGTCTAGTGCAAGCAGGGCTGTGATTCAGCGGGAATCACCTGGCAAAAGACATGGGAACAAGTCAACCTTGGCTAGAGGCAGGTAAGTCCTGTGCACGTTCAGGCTTCTGTGCGGTGCAACAGGATAGTACAACACAATTAAAAAAAAACATATTGCTGAAGACTCAAAGGGTGAATTTCACCTCACTAAAACCAAATGAGCTGCAAATGATTCCAGGTTGAAATGTGACAAAGGAGCAAAGGTTATGGGATGAGGGAATCCTGGTTTGCGCCTTCCTCATATGTGACACAGCGAAGCTTCTAGCAAGTAACCACCCAAGGGATTGACAAATAGGCTCCAGAGGGTGGACTTGAATGAAAGACTGAAGAAAATCATACCTGCTTCTGTATCACCCAGGGCTAGTTGGGAGGAAAAATCCATATTCACGTGTGAGGTGCTGGGAACCTGGGCCAAGATTTCAAAACTGACTAGTGATTTCGGGTTCCCAACTTGAGACACCTTAGAGGAGCCTGAATCTCAGAGAATGAGTGGCTCAGCATGTCCTGAAAACCAGGCCCCTTTCAAATATCTCCATTTGGGACCCCAAAATCCCCAGTTATTTTTGAGAATCTTCACGGTTGATCTACCATAAAGTCGCGTAAGACAGGAAGTTGCCAGTGGAAGTCAGGTCTCTTGTGTAGTGAAAGGTGTGGGTGTGCAGAGGGGTAGAGAGCAACCTTGGGTTTCAATTTCTGTTCTCAGTTAATGAGGAAATCAGCTCTGGATTTGGTGCATGGACCACAGTGGGACTGAAAGTCAAGTCTGGCCTGTTCGCTTTTATTGTTTTCTTTTCTCCACTTGCTTTTTCAATGTCCCACTAAATGAGGCCTCTTGCTGGCAACTGAAATAGAAAGACCAAAAAACTGGATGGGCTATGAAGACTGACTTCCCCCTCTTTCCTGGACCTGATCCTTTCCAGCTCAAGTGTGAGGATCCAGGGACAGGGTGGTGTTGCCCATAGACAGGGGCGCACCAGGGAGACCTACAGGACTCCTGTCTCCAGTGACATCAGACTGTTTTGCCACACAGCACGGCAGCACACAGTGCAACCTGCCTCCTGGAGCCAAATCCCACGGGGATTCAAATCCTCCTTGGCTTGCTTCCAAGATGCTTTCCCCTTGGTCGAATAGAGCTGGCCAACAAACCCAGACAAGGGAAAATACCAGGAACAAACCCCACCCCCATCCTAGTCGGAGCTTTTACCTTTCCCATAAAGACCCCTCTGACGAGCGATGGGGCACTTGGCTAGACAGACTCCTACCCCCTAAATTCCACTCAGCGTGAAAGGTTGCACATGCTACGTTTTTGCCCTCGTCACTGGGGGGATGTTTTTCAGACAGTCTGAAGTTAACACTGATCCAGCAATTTTATCACTGGGAGGCCCTTCTGCCAGGTTAGTAAATGCCTCCCAGGGGCAGTCACATGTTTTGTTTTGTTTTGTTTTTTAAAAGCATTCTTGGACATCAGGAACCTAATCAGACTATTCTCTGATTATTGTCAGCCTACCTATCTTTGTTGCACCAAACCCCGGAGTACCTGGCTACCCTCCATCTCATTCTCCTCCTCCTCCACATTGTTATTTTGATTTCTATTTGCAATAGCTCCTAGCAGCTCCAGACACAGAGCAGGACCCCCTGGTGCTAGGCACTGCACCAACACAGAACAAAACCTCAGCCCCTCCCCCAAAGACCCTACAATCTAAGTCTAAGACAAGACACAACCGATAGATACAGACAAGAAAGAAATGAGACAACATTGGACAGGACTTGTGGGGTCTCAGGACACCAGCAGCCTTGGAGTTGCAGGACCAGATCCTCAGCTTTGCCTGGCTCCTTTGACTTGCAGCTCTGGGGTTTGCCCCAGCCAAGGACCTGGCCCAGAACTCCCCTTTCTAAGAGCACCCGGCTTTGGGGATGGTGAAAATCAAAGCCTCCTATCCCTGAAGCTCTGCAGGAATGAGCACAGGCTGTTGTTGGCAGAAGACTCCGGCCACCGCTGGACAGGGCCAAGTGGGGGAGCCAGAGAGAAGGGAACAGACTCCACGCTAGATGGGAACCAGAACTCTAAAATTGTGGTCACCTGAGGTGTAGGTGGTTGCAGGCCGGCCTGCTCCGCTGAGAGCTGAGAGACCGTGATGACATCTGGAAGCAGGCTATTGTGTGAAAATTCTGCTGGCTCAGCACCCGCCCCCGCTACTCCACACACAGGCTGGAAAGCAGGAGCCAGGCAGCCTGCTGAGCAGCCAAGCCCCAAGCTTGTTAATAAAAAGCGCACAATTTAGAGCAGCCTGGGGTAGTTCTCAGGGGGCAAGAGAGGCTCCAAGCAATAGTTTGTCTCATCAGGAGAGTGAAATGCACTGGGCAGGGTATTGATACACTTATTTTGCTATTGTGCCTAGAAAGGGAACCCGCTGATTCCCTGCTGCTGGTTTTAAACTAATTAGGTTCCCTTTAAAGCAGAGAAATTCAAAGCAACTTTATTTAATGGGAAGGTTAGTGGCACTTTTCAATTGCCACCAAAGTGCCAAGCCATTTATGTATGCAGCCCCCACCTAAACCCTCGCTGTCTTGCATAACAAAGATTAAAGATAGTGAAAGTATTTTATTTTATTTTAATAGCCTCTATCCTTTTGTTTGTGAGTCTATCTGCAAGTTTGGAACCAGATCCCTCTCCCCTGATGGGGGTTAAAGTTGGGACTGGACTGGTGTTTATTTTTCTTTTAATCAATTATTTCATATTGATTGATGTTATTTATTTATTTTGACCCCAGCAGTTTCCAAAATGCACTTGGCATTGTCTTCAATTCCCCCGCTCCCATTGTATGGAATCAGAACCGCTCACGTGTGTCTTCAGCCCTATAGTGCTAGTAGCACTTCTTCTCTGGCTCGCATCAATTTTTAGAGCAGGAGAATCCCAGTTCAATCTCTGTTGTCACCACGAAGTTCCACGTAGCCACAACTTGCAGTGAAGTGACAACCATGAAGTTCTAGATGGCCACAGAGTTGTTACACTATTGTATTGTTCTTCAGCCGTGAAGGTACAAGATCTGACTAGATGGTGCTATTTAAAAGCAACCCAACTGGTCAGCAGGCTAAGACGAGATGCATATGGAAGTTCTCTGAAGACATCAAGTGGTGATAGCACCCCCTGTACAGAGGGTAAGCAGGAACTCCTGGAACACACCAATTCTTCATCTGCATTGATTGTGGGTGGGTGTGCTGGGCTTACATAGGTAGAGGGCAACTGGATGCGGTTGGGCTAGATGTGTCCTGGACTTCTCCATTGCCTGCTTCTGCAATTTTGTGGAAACAAGCCTGAGCCATCAACCTTTCACCTCTAGAGAGCTGGGTTCAAATCCTACATCAGGTCCTAAGGACTTCATTTAACTAGTAATCCACCCCTTAATGGATATTTGGCCACATGGGACAACCACCACCATCCAGGAAAGCATGATGGGGCCTGTCTGCATGGACATGGCCTAGCACTGGAATAATAGGGCAGTGCACCTAAGTCACAAATCAGTGACTGCCATAGTGCAGAAGCTCCCATAGCCTCCACCCATTCTTTGTGCTGCTCTGGTCAACCCTATCAAACCCTCAGTTTCATGATCACCCCCCCAAAGGGGCTTCAATTTTTCCTCTTTGGGCAAACCAGAAAAGGTCCAAAGTCTCACTTTATCCGTGGCACAAAGAGAAACTGAGGACCAGCGACCGTTGACTGAATTGGGCCCTCGTCGCAAACGCTCTGGGATGCTGAACGGGAACATCTGTTAGACAGAGAAGGTGCTGAGATCTCGTTCCCATGAGAACACATTTCCACACTGAAGTGCTCCCCCTCTTTGCCCCCTCCCCACTCGTCTCTCTCTGCCCCCTCTTAATTGGTTTGCAACTGCTAAATTTTTGGCTCCATGCTCAAGCCACAGGCTGGCTCCTATAGACCTGGCCTAACCCAAGAGTTCACATAGGGAGCTCAGATCATTTAACTCCTCTTCCTCGCCATAGCAGCAGTGCCCCGCTGGGCCCTCCATTGTCTCCTTCTCCCCTGCTCCAAGCACCTGGAGACCTTCTTGTAAAAACTTCGTTTGTTGGGGGAAAGCTTTGATTAAAACAGCCAGGCAGGGGGCTCCCCCTTCCCCCAAGTCAATATTGGTTTTAGAACAGATGGGGGTAAGGAGAGAGGGGAGAGAGAAAAAGTGAGATGCCAGCAGCCCAAAAGGGGCCATTGAAAGCATCAGTGTTTTTGCAATGTGTGGATGCCTCTGTCCTAACTGCTCGGGGAATGGCAGGAGGCCCTTAGCAGTGCAGCAGAGATCAAAGTGGGCCAGACGTGGCGAGGTGGAGCCGCTCTGTGTGTCGCAGACCTTGGGGAACAAAAGCATCAAAGGAAATCAAATGAAACTAATTGAAGTGCTTTAACATTAAATAATGAGGGGGAGCCTTTCATGACATGCCAGCTTCTTCCCGTCAAGGTCCAGGGACGTGCTTCCAAGAAAACCCAAGCGGCCAAAAACGCCATACACAAACCGGCCAGATAATTAAGGCCAGGCAGTGGATTGTGCCTGCCCAGAACACAGGTCCCTTTGCTTTCCCTGTTGAGAAGCCAGCAACTGAGCAGTGTAACTCAGAGAAGACTTCTAGCACATGACTCCTCTCAGTTCAGTCATGCTTCCTGGAAATGGGATGTGGTGTGGAGATATTACAAGCCCTTCCTCGGTGCTGCTCACATCTGCCCCTTGCACAGAACATGTGTGAACAGGACCCATGAGCGGAGCTCCCACAACATTCTGGCCCCAGGCACGAGCACTGTGGGGGAAGGTAGCTCCAGGGTCTTCTGGTAGAGTTACACCAGGCAACTGTCTGCAAGCATTTGTTCATGGCAGCTTGGCTGTTCTAAAGAGATTTCTGTCTGACTGCTCTGTTGGCTCTCTGGTACTAGGGCATTATGCCAGAGGACTCCCCACTTGCACTGAAATTACTGCTGGATGCAAATGTTGCAGTCGTATGTGACATGTTTGGAGTTTGTGAGGCTCAGTCCAGGGGACAATTCTTTCCCAATGCAGGTAGGGGGGGAATATGAGAGGCAGCTGTCATCACGACCCCTGTTGGAAACAACCATGATTGCAATTACGGCAAATTTAATGTCTTCTTATGAACAGCTTAGTCAGACATGGGCTAAATGCTTCACAGAGGAGACTGCTTGCACCCCAGGCCCTGCTAAGCCCCACGGTCCCAATCCATCTCGCACCAAAAGCAATGGCAAAACTCCAGCTCACATCAGCGGGAGCCTGGCATTTGCAAAACAAAGCTAACTGATGCCATTTTTGATTTTCAGGATTCAAAATTAAACCTGACCTCCAGAGGCACCGAGGATGACCCCCAACAGCAATTAATATTAACCCAGTGCCACTACCGGCTAGCAAAGGGAAAGCTTAGCAAATGGGATCTGTGCTGGAGGAAAGGGTTAGAGGAGAGAAACAACAGAGGAAGACAAATTCAGGGGAAGATCTCAGGTTGTGGCTTGTTTATTTTCTTTTCTCATTGTACCAGGCAGCAACCAGCATGGAGACTAATTTCAGTTTGTCTTTATTCCGGCTGCAGATTAAGAGTAGTGGATTTGTGATTACCAGCCACCTAAGCAAAAGGCAATCCTGCTTTTCCTTCCTATACCCTGAAAATGGAGGGTAAGCAATGAAGCAAGATCAACACCAGGAGTCTATGCCAGGGACCCTCAATTTAGAAAGGGATGATAAACCCCTTCCTCCCAAGGATCAGCCCTATGCGTTCTGCAAAATAGAGCATTCCACCTTCCCCAAAGCCACGTCCAGTTACTGCCCTGGAAACTAAAAAAAGAGAACAAAGCAGCAACAGACTCCAGCGAAACCTGGCCAAATGTCTTTGTTAGCTGTTTGCTAAACCGGATTGTGGGCACGTTGAAAGGAACCTACACGAAGATAATTAGACTAAATTATGTCCAGTTACAGAAGACAAGTTAACAGCGAAATGTGGGGCAGGCCAACTCCAGCCAGGCTCAGTGTCTGGCTTACCCTATCGCTGTCACTCATACATCACAGATCAAGGGCAGCCCCTGTAGGCTGTTTTAAACTAGGACCAGCAGGAGGTTGGGCTAATGAGTAAAATCTGAACATTCCTCAAATTTCCCATCCATCCCAGGGCAAGAGGAGGGCGGAGGGTGGGGAGGGAGCTGGAACAAAAGCTTCTCTCTCTGGTGTGGGATGGGTCCTAGCAGGACAAAATGCTTTTTGCTGATACATGGGCAGTCCTTAGACTGGGCTGCAAGAATTCCAGGGCCAGATCCTCAGATGGTGCAATTTGGCATAGCCAGTCCAGCATTGGTTGATGATGCTTTGAAATGAAAATATTCCCGGGGGGAAGGAGACACGAAAAGCCCCCCCAAACCCAGGCCCTCAATCATGACTGTAATGAAACTGAGCAAATAATTAAGAGGCAATATGGTTGCTCCCTATGGCTGTAGCAGCGTCCCCTGGTGAGGGAAGGTATATCAACCACGGCTTTCTTGTCTGAGTAACCCAGGAAACTAGCCCTGGCCTATCAAAAGCTGAGGTGCTGTGGATCCCAGGCAGAGGCAAAGGGCTATTCGGGGCAATATCAGGCCTTTTCAGCATCTCTGAAAGCGGCCCCGGCCCCCTACTAGGGCATTATTCTTCTGAACATGACTTACTCCAGGGAGAGATTTGTTGAAAGCCGGAGCCTGAGCCGTGACAAAACCAATAAATAAATCTCAGCCACCTATTTGGGTTTCTGTAAAGGGGAGGGAGTAAGGTGATTAAAATACATCAAAGAGATGGCCAAAAAAACCCGACCCAGCATTTTAGAAAGGAAAGGGAAAACATAGCCACTTTGGCTCAGGGAAGTTACAAAACTTGAGCATCTACCTCTAACCGTCCACAGTGCTGGGGTCCTTGACTGCCCCACTCTGCCAAAACGAGGCTCAAGATTTCCAAAGGTGACTAGAGATTTTGGGGGCCTGGTCTGAGGTACCTTAACAGGGCCTCTAAGCACCAGCCCTCTGAGCACCCAGGCCTGTCTCCAGCTGGGCACACCTAAAACTCGAGGCAAATTTGGAAAATGTTGGCCTAGGTATGGTTGCCCCAAGTTTCTCAGTGTTGCTACTGTCAGTTCAGTTCCACTGTTTGCAGCTGGCATGTAGACAAGATTCCTGGTGTTTTCACCCATTTGTTGTCTCACCATATTCAGAGCAGCTCTAAATGACATAGCAGTAAACAAGCTGCCAGCTGTCAACACCCTGCATGGGATTGGCAAGAGTACCTCAGTGATTTAGGCACACAAATCCCACTGACTTTCAATGGGGCTTGTGCTTCTAAGTCACTTTGGCTCTTTTCAAAATGCCATCCTTTCCCTACACTCACACACCCAACTAGGCTACTGCTGGAGCAGCTGCACTCCTGGTAGCAACAGTGGGAAATGTTGGGAAAGAAGCCTAGTGTAGACAAGCCCTCATTTATCTGAGGGCAGACGGAGGTCAGCAATTCGCAGGAGACACTCAGCACCTGGCAGAGTCAGGCTGCAAATGAGCCAGAATAATTCAGAGGGAGTTACTGTGTTGAATTGAACTGGTCTTTGATAGAAAGGTAGGTAATTAATGTTTCCTCTCTGTTAGATACTCAGATACACACCCAAGAGAGAGAGAGAGAGAGAGAGACAGAGAGAGAGAGAGGTGTCATTTAATGTTGCTTTTGCCCATTATAGGATTATTATTATTTCTAGAGGCCCCAGCCAAGTTCTGCGCCCCATTGTGCTGGGCGCTATAGAGACCACTTGGTGTGAGACAGTCAGGGGCGGCTCCAGGCCCTAGCACGCCAAGCGCATGCTTGGGGCGGCAAGCCGTGGGGGGCGCTCTGCCAGTTGCCGCAGGGGCGGCAGGCAGGCTGCCTTCGGTGGCATGCCTGCGGGAGGTCCACTGGTCCCGTGGATTCAGCGGACCTCCCGCAGGTGTACCTGTGGAAGGTCCGCTGGTCCCGCGGCTTTGGCGGACCTCCCGCAGGCATGGCTGCGGGAGGTCCGCCGAAGCCATGGGACCAGCGGACCCTCCGCAGGCAAGCCGCTGAACACAGCCTGCCTGCCGTGCTTGGGGTGGCAAAATGCCTAGAGCCGCCCCTGGAGACAGTCCCTGTCCCAAAGGTGTTACAGGCTAAACAGAAAAGACAGTCGAAGGGGGAACAGGCAACCAAAGAAGTGAAGGGGCTTGTCAAAGTGGCAGGTCATGGCCTAGCTGGGCAGTATTTGTGCTTGGGAAGAGCCAGTGGAAGAGGCCCATGAAAAATGTCCAAACCCAGTCAAGTCAACATTCACTTTCAAATTCAAACACATATCGGCGGAAAACGTCCCCCTCTTTGCTCGGCACTAAGTGAGCGAAGGCTTTGCGCGTATTGTGCCATCTCCATCACGGGCAGCCTTCCTGAGCCCCGCTGTTCCTAAGTCTCTCTTCTTGTGCCTGGCAGGCCAGCTGCCACCTCTTCTTGTGACACTCCCGGGCCAAGGTCTCACTTGCCGCCAAACTAACATCTGCGTTCCTTGGAAGTTGCTACTCTGAAACTCATGGCAATGCCCCAAAGAAAGGCCTGGCCGAGGTGCAGTGCAACACGCTTTATTAGTAGCATTAGTTCAAGCCATTATTTTGCACCCCTCTCCAGGGAATCAGGGCACGGCACAGGGCTTAAGTTGAGATAGTCAAGATCTCAGTGTGAGAGAAACCAAACCCCATCCTCCTCAGCAGGACCAGCTCTAAGCACCAGCAAACGAAGCACGTGCTTGGGGTGACATTCTGGGAGGTTTCTTCGCTTCGGCAGTTGCGCTCTCGTCAGCCAGGAAACTTAGACTTAGGCCCCGATTCACCAAAATACTTCAGCACGCGCTAACGCTCAGCCTCATTCAGAAACTCACGTGCCTAACAGGAAGGCTGTGCTTCCATCCCTTTGGAAGCCCAAGGCACTGAAACATGGACTCACGTGCCTTGCTAAATCATGAGGGGCTTAAGCATGTGCTTAAATTGCTTTGCTAAAGAGGAGGAAGTGGAGCCTTGCAGCTCTTTCTCAAAATGGTCACGTTCATGCTTAATCGTCTTTCCGAAGGGGACAAATGCCAACAGAAGGAGAAATTCCTGCCACCAAGTCCCCGTGCACTTCCTGCTCACATGGGGCCACCTCCTGCCCTCAAGAGAATAACTTGTGCATCCTACCCCTGCTGACCCGCTACCCACGTGCAGCCCTATAACAACAGTTGTCCCCCCTCCCCCTTTAGGATTTCCTTCTTGGCAGGGATGGGTCTCAGGGCAAATATTTCTTTAGCCAGCAGCTGGTGCAATGGAACATAGGAGGTGAAGGTCTGGGAAGAGCCGGATGCAGGGATTGCTGGGTACAATTTTTGGGCCAGGGTTATTATACGGGAGGACAGACTCAATGGTTGTCTCAGTCCCTTCTGGACTTCAAATCTGTGATAATTAAAGACGAGAAAATTGGGGGCGGGGGGAGGAAGAGATAAAAAATAATCAGTAATAATCAACTTTTTCCCCCTTTTTCCCCTCATTAATGAAACCAGCATATGTTCCCCGTGCTGTTCTTCTGGTTCCTCTCCCTGTGTCTCTGTCTCCATCTCTCTCTCTGGGATTTTAATTACATTCATCTATTTCCACTCACTAGGTCTGTCACTTTCCAGCAGGACTGATGTAATTATATTGTGGGAAGCACTAGGCCCTTTGCTGAAGCCTGAGAGGATTAGCGGACCTCAGTGGCTTTTCCCACCCTCTCTGCCAGGTACCTGCACAAAGATGACAGATGGTCAGGGACTGTTTATCCCCCCTAATGAGCTGGTTCCTTAGCCAGTACAAAAGGAGATGTCTCCAGAAACACATGTATATTTTCAATTAACTAGAAATACTCCCGACTCGGACAGCTTTGGCTGGTGCCTGGGAAGAGTCTGAACCCAGGCAGGAAAAACAAACAAGCAAACAGTTACAGAAACTTTTCAACCTGGATACAACCTGTAGTGTTAGAAATAGGGTGGATGCCCTTTTAGTCAGCATGTTATGTTACAACTTATCACACTCAGTAGCCAGAGCGAGTGGTCGCGTCCCATTCTAGCATTCAGACTGCTAGCCACACGGAGGCAAAAGGATCTGGCAGAGAGAGTGTGGCCTGGTGGTGGACAAGATTCTTGACTGGCACTCGGGAGTTATGGCTTCTATTGCTGGCACTGCGGCCTGAGTTTAATCAAGTCCCTTCACCTTGGGGTCTATTGTCTATTTAGATTGCAGGGCAGGGACTGTTTCTTACTGTGTAGCTGGACAGTGGCTAGCAAAATGGGGCCCTGCTCTGGGCTGGCTCGTGTTCTGGTAACTGGGGACAGATTGTGCCCCAGGAAGTCTAGAGGGAAGCTGGCATAACGTATCCCTTCTCCTGGGCTTGGCAATACGTATGTCACACCAATGTAGTGTCTCTCACACATCAGGTAGCAGGCCTAAGGGTATCTACCAGAGCTGGGCAGGAGCCAGACCATCCTTTTCATTGGAAATTCTGTGGTTTTGAAGACTAAATCATTCTGAATGGGAACACTGCCCCGACATTTTGAAATTTCCCACAAAATGGAATTAAAAAAAAACAAAAACCACCACCACCCATGGGATTTTCAAACAGAACCCTGATTTTTTAAAACAAATCCATTTGGGGTCAATCGAAATGTTCCATTCTGATAAAACAGAAACATTTCATTCCACTTTGACTTTAAGCATATACTCTATTATCAATTATACCAGCCTATAAAATCCAGTGCATTTGGAAATGAGAAGTCATCTCAAAATGGAAAATCAAAACATTCCATTCCGAAACTGATCAGGAAATTTTGTGTGCTAGGGACCATATCCTGAGCTGGCGTAAGCAGCATAGCTCCAGCAACTTCAGTGGAATTGCACTGATTTACACCAACTGAGGACTTTGCCCCAAAAGGGAAATTGCAATTTGATGCTCTGAATATCCCGTATCACGTTGTGATGCACAGGAAGCAATCCAGGGCTTTCATTCTTGCGCACTCTGAATAGAGTTTCATTCGGTCTATGCTCACTACAAGTGGGTGCTTCTCAACCCTCAAAAAACAGACAGTTCTTGAATGCCATAGCAGCATCCCCTAGTTTGGTTATTTCTTGTTCCTAGGCAGAGGAAGTCCAGATTTCAAAAAAGAGGGTGATTTCTTCTCCTGTGGATTCATTCCTCTTCCTTTCACTGTAATCCTTATGAACCCACCACACTGTGATCTTCACGGCCCCAACAGGAGTTGCGAGTACACAGCATCTTGCAGAACCAGTCCGAATCCAAACACTAGCTCCAATATTCTAGAGAGAAAGGACCTGAGCCTCCAAGTTTGAACCTAAAGGTGGACCCAAACTTCTCCAAATCTGGGGACATTCTTAGCCTCCATACTGGTGACCACCTCCTTGTGGAGAGCTGTTAAGTTTGGGTGGTGGGTTGGATCCAAACTTCCCTTAGGTGTGGGGCTGCTCATGCCTCACACTTGGTTCTAGGTCAACATTGTGCTTTGGTCAATTGGTGAATTTTACATCTCTTCTTTTGTCCCCACACATTCCTACCTCCTTTTAACTTTCAGGGTCCCAAGCACTTGGGAGAAGCTGGTCTTATTGTTGCATTGAGCTTCCCACAACAAACTCAGCTGCTCTATCTGAGCCCAAATCAGAGATTAAATCTGCAACTTTTTTTTCTCTCTCTCTCTCTCAGTGTTGAGAAAACAGAACCTTGATTGTCCCCCTGTTTAGCCAGAAACACTGGAACAAAATGGCACAGCTCTCCCTGCTAATTCACTCTCTCTCCCCTTTCCATGTTTCTCGTGGGAATAAGTTAAGAGCCAGGCAGGAAAAAGTACTCTGACCTCCCCTACTGCAGAGATAGGCTATAGCAACCAGGGCATAGCTGTTTGCTTTCATGAGCTAGGATACAAATTCCTGTCTTTGTAGAATATGTGGCGAGGGGGAGGGAATAAAATGATCCTACATTTTTAATCCCATAATAGGAAACGTACTTTATCTATCGGGGTACCTGTCTGACCACCACCACTGGAGTATCCAAGCAATTAATAAGCAAGCAGTCCCCTGTGAGGTAGGGCAGCATTGTTATTCCAGTTTTACAGATGAGGAACACAGAGACTGAGTGACTTTCCCAAGGTCATACAGGAAGTCTGTATGGGGGCAGGGACTTAAACTGTGGTCTCCCAATGGCTAGGGTGGTGCGGTGTCTGTAATCTTCATCTCATCTAAACTCCTGAGCTCTGTTAATGATATACAAAATGTGATGGGATGGATTCTCAGGTGGTCTAAACCAGTGTTTTGCTGCTGAGGATCTGACCCCAAACTATGAATCTAATGGCAAGGAGTTCCCTGGGAAACTTCTCTTTGTCCTCACAGTGCTCAGCTGGATGGGCAATCCATGATACAGCTGGTTAATGTCAATATCCGGGCCTCTGAAATGCCTTGACCATTCAAGATGAGTTTTTGTACTCAACATCTGAGAACAATCGTATTGAAATTAGAGATGGTCTCGAACCAAACCCTTTGATCCAAACAACCTCAAACTTTGGGGAAGATGGAATCCGTATCTGAACGTCATGCCTCAGGTCCTTTTACTTAACAAAATTAAACCCAATCAGGGACAAAGTGAAGCTGCAAGATGTGTAATAATTAAACTGTTGCCAAGACAGTTAAGCCTCTGTCTAAGCCAGATGTTTATAGAACATCTCCCGCTGGTGCAGTTCTCATTTGTGTATCATGAGATTGCCAGCTCCTTGTGGCAGGGACTGTCAAAAGCACCGAGCTCATCGTGGATTCCTCATGTACTAATAACAGCAGTGTAGAGAAGACATAGGAGACTAATGGTGTTCTTGTCACCATGGCAGCTAGATGCCACAGTGGTAAAAATACCAGTGCCTTCTCTACACTAGGATTCCCACTAATGCAGCAGGGGGAGCGTTACTCTTGTGCAAACAAAAAATTAGTGGTATAGTAAGGGGCAAATTTTGAGCCTATTCTTGGGGGAGGCTCAGCACTTCTCAAGAGCTGTCCCCTGAAGAGAGGCTTCAACGCCCCCTCCTCTAAAATGATCGTTGTGATTTTTGCACACCCATAAACTTAAGACCATAAGTACGGCCGTACTAGGTCAGACCCCCAATGGCCCATCTAGCTCAGGATTCTGTCTTCCAACAGTGCAATGCCAGATGCATCAGAGGGAATGAACAGAACAGGTAATCATCAAGTGGTCCACACCCTCACCCATTCCCAGCTTCTGGCTGTATACAATGTTTCAGGTGTACGTTTTTGCATGGACAAAGAAACTATATTGTGCATATAAATCACATTTGCCCAACTAGCAAATAGCCCTCCAAAAAGAGCTTCTGTGTGCAAAATCTTAACTACGAACAAATGTGCGCACTCAAAATTGCAGGGGCCATTTTACAGGCTGCTTTAGGACGCTGAGTTCTTTCTAATAGATTGAGTCTGGGATTTTTTGCAGCTGATACCTAAACCTGTGAGCCTAAAGTCTATAAATGAGACAGTTGTTATTTCCTTCTAACTTGTCTTTAAAAGGAGATTGTCCCTGTAACATAGGTACAAGACATAACTATGGAGCTAATGGCCTAGGATGCTGTTATAAGACACGCTGTGCCCAGAGACACCATCTTCCAGATAAAATGCAGAGGTAAAACCAAGGTCCTGACCCACTGTGGTAATTAAAGATCCCACCGCAGTTTTTCCAAGAGTAAACGAGTTAGCCCTGCTTTCCTGGCCAAATTCCAGTTTGGATAATTATATTCACCCCCCTTGAGTCCAATGGGTCAGCTCCGTGGCAGCTGTGACATGACATAGTGCATGCTGGGCCATCAGAACCCAGCTGGAGTCTGGCTGGCCAGGACTTAGGAGGACCTGAGATGAAGATAAAAGGTGAGTTTTGGGTATTCAGCACATAACCCTGCTGCTAACTCATTAAAAGACAACATTTGCAGGTCCCCTTTAAACTGTTTATTCATTATTGAAAATACCATATGTTACATGTCCATTAAGGTCAGCTTCCAGCAGCAACATAAGCTGCTTCCATGTATTGTTCTTCTCTCCCTCCCTCCCTCTCTTTGGGATTTTGATTACATCCATCAACTCCTACCCCTTTGGTGAAGCTGACTTCACGTCTTACCAGCCCAGCGATGAAACGAGTCCTATTCTTTTTCCCCTTGGAAGAAAAGCAGTTGTTTCTCTCACTGCACCTCAGTCCTCATGAGAGACGTTCAGCAGCCACTGTGAAAATTCAGCCAGGCTTGGAATTTATTTTGAGAAAACATCCTTTAAATTTTTCATTAAACCTTCCCTCCCAAGGCACGAGATGCTGTTGCAAGCTTCAGTGCAATGCAACATTTATAGGCATGGAACGGCCAGGTGGGTAGGCATATTGGACGGCACTGGACAAACACATCTCCTTGACATATCCAGGATAACGGATGCCACTAAAGAGGGGAGGGATTATAGCTATGGGGCTCAAATGTCCCCAATCCAGCCAAGTGTTTAGGCCCTTAATTCAGCAGCTTCTCCCTATTCAGCAAAGCACTTTAGCATATGCTTAACTTTAAGCATGTGCCTATATTTACGCATGAACTCAAGTGCTCTGCTGAGCAGTGATGCACTCACTCGCATGCTTTGATGAACTGCAGCTGTGGGCATGGGCTTAACTTTAAACCTGTGCGTAGCCACCCCCTTCCCCCAAATGAAGCTACAGTTAATCTCTGGCTTTGAAGCAGGTACTTGAAATGCTGCCGTAAGGTGCGCCTTGCACCAGGGATCTGCCCATTTGCTGTCCCTGTGAAAATCTGCCCAAATATGGACATGCTATGAGCCTTTGACAAATCATGCTCAGTAGAGAGGTCTTAGATTTTAGCAGCTAAAAAACCCCAAAGATTCCAGCCTCACTGAGCATATTTGAGCCTCTCACCGCTCCTAGAGCTGACCAGACTGTAGGCACCATCCTCGCAGAACGACTGAGCATGCTGCAGCCCAGGGCCATGGGAGCAAAGCTGGACGTTCCCTGTAAATGCTGCTCCGGGCTGGGGTAGGGCCAGCTGAGCAATGGAACTGAGAGCCGGGGGCTTGTCTCTGCTGTGCTCTCCATCACACACACACCCCGCTGACATACAAGGAAGAGGAAGCTGTGTGACACTAATGCAGAGGGTACAAAAGCCAGACCGGGGCAGAGGGGAAGGAATAGATTGGGACCTGGAATGTGATGAGACTGGAACTAAAGGGAGAGAAACTGGGATTTGCTGGGCAAGGAGATAAAGACTGAGAACTGGAAGGAAGGGAGGTTGGGCAAGGACAGGAACTCAGATCCAGCAGAGGAGGCTGAAACCAGCTGCACCGAGCCTAGGATTGGAGCCTGGGTGGGGGCTGGAAGGGGGGGGCCAGTGTGGGACAGCTTCCAACTGCATTAACCATGAGACCGTGCTTTCTCTTTCCGCAATCCCCTGCCTCTTTCACTACGCACCGCCCAATGTTTGCAACCACCGAGGCAGGAGTCCCACAGGCAACAACCTCCCTTAGTACACCGCAGAGTGGGTCCACTCCGCACACTGAATGAAGCAAGGGTCCTGTGGAAAAATGAATACAAGATCATGCAGTTAAAGACTGTATCTTAATTCATATTCGCAAAGGGGCCGAATTAAGGTTGCACAGACATCCTTAATCCTGGCATTTCCCAGCTTTTAAATGCTCGACTTTGCAACCTTAATAAAAGTTCTTTTAATGCAGTTTTTTGCATATGTGATAATACTAAAGCTCCAGTCCTCTTATATCCCTTGCTGAGGCTTATTTTCTATCGCACAGCCTGAGTAGAATGAATTAGTTGATGGTGGATGCAATACTTTCTTACTAAACAGGATTCATATGACAAAACCACCATACAAAGGCCCAGTCACTGTTTGAAATTGTGCTAGCAGCACTATCAGAATTCATTTTAGCATAGGGTGACCAGACAGCAACTGTGAAAAAACGGGACAGGGGGTGGGGGTAATAGGCACCTATATAAGAAAAAGTCGCCAAAAAACGGGACTGTCCCTTTAAAAATGGGACATCTGGTCACCCTATTTTAGCACAGCTTGCTCAAATGGTGTGGACTGAACAGGTGCTTTTACTTCTGAGAATCATGTGCCGACTACTCCATCGAATGGGAGAATGGATCACAACATGAGAGCCTCCCCGAAGTGAGTTCAAATACAATCTGACTGTGGAGTGCAGATGGCACCCAACCGTACTTGAACCATATAGCCCCAACATTCAAACCCATGGTCTTCACCTTGCAAAAGCCCAAAGGGGCTTTGTGATTCAGGAACGTGGTTTAAACACAGGCCAGGCCTATGTACACTGCAAGACCAAAGCGTGTTTTAACTACGTCAGGGAACTATCATGTTATAAACACCCTCCAATCCAGTAGGATTTACAGTGCAGCACCTAGATTCTATAGGGGTAGGAAGATGATAGCTCAATCTGCCTAGCATGGCTCCCACACACACATCTAGGGAACTGTGCTACAATGGTGTTAACATCAGCTGTGTTGCAGACAGGGTCTAACTGCCCGTCAGCTGGCTGTGTCTGCCCAGGAGCTGATTCTCATTAGGTCCTGATCCTGCTCCCTGTTCAGAGTGATGGGAGTTCTGCCACTGATTTCAGTAGCAGGATGAGCCCCTTTGTCTCATTGGTAAAGAGTGAAAATGTGCAAAAGAGTTCACCATTTCACAGAAACCACCAAAAGCCATCAATTAGCAGAACTTGCGACAAGGTTTCAAGGTCCCCTAATTTGAGCCAATCTTTCTATTTAACCACCCATCCTCATGGATAGCTACACCAATCTATCTTTTTTATTATACTCTGCCGATCTCCTTTTCCATATCTTTCCGCAGACCTGTGTAGTTCGGTATATGTGGTTTTGGTAACAAATGCTTCATGCCCCAAGTCCAGTTTTCAGGCTCAACCCTACAATAACAAACCAGTTTGCCTGCACTCAGGCATGCTCCAGGGAAAAGAGTTTGGCAAGAGAGCTGATTTCAGTTGCAAGCTGCCACTGTATTTCAGTTATGGCAATAAGGTGTATCATTAATGTATTAATTATTTACAGAGCACCATATGGGAACATAAAAGATCTGATTAGGGTAACTGGATGCTAGCAAGCTCCTGCATTTTCATTATGTCAAATCCAGTTCTTCAATCATTGAGACGTTTTCATTGGCCACCTGTATGCAACAAAACAATCTTTGTTAAAAATTCCAATTAGCAGATAATGAGATAGGCAAAAAGAATTGTCTCACCAGCCCCATAGGAACACATTCCCTAGTCTTTCTATTTCTAAATGAACAAGTCTATTGTGTTTTTAATATGAAATATAACAGGTAGGAGACCATCAAAGAACAGAGAGGAATAACAAGTATCTTGGAGAGCGAGGCTTTGTAGCTACACAGCAGTGTCCATCTGAGGACCTCAAAGCACATTTAGGGTGAAATTCATCTGCATGCAGAGGGTCAGCACCTTCAAAGTTGGGCTAAGTGACTCATAGGACTTGCGGTGGCTCCTCTGCACAGGGTGAATATTGTCTGTTAATGAAACAGTTCTTTGGAGTAGGTCTGGCCTGTTACAGATGAGGGAGATGAAGTATGGATAATTTAAGTGACTCACCCAGCATCATACAGAAGCTTTGTGGAAGAGCCAGGAACACCTCCAGACTCCATGCATGGATGGTCCATTGGGTTGCTGCAGCTGCATATGGGGATTTAGACACATTCCTGTGGGATCCTCCAATGGACATTGACATCATCAGACCTTGAAAGCCTTAGCTAATTCGCAGGATCAGATCTTTCATATTGTTCTGAAGAAGCCACTCTGAGGTCCCTAACAAATCAGTAATGTTAGTGAAAGTTATATCTGTTTACAGTATGCCAAGGCCAAACATTCAAAAATCATGAGATTGGCTTTAAAGTCATGAGTTTATGTAAAAATAATAGATTTAGTTGTTCTTTTTATTTGCCTTCTGCTTTCTGAGCTTTTAGGGTGCACTGGGTCAAATTCATCCTTGGGGCACCCCCAGTAAATGTAGTCAAAGGAGAGATGCCAGGGATAAATTCAGCTCACTGTGTTTTCAATACAGAATGTGTTTGAGCCTTCTAGCCTAGCACATATTCCTGCATCTCACTGCTACCTGCAGTTTGGAGATATTGTCATAGATATGTTATTCTGTGCAGATGGGATTATCATACTGTTCATGTTATAATATAATTATGGAGGCATCTCCAGAGCACCTATGGTAAGCTGGATGTAGTGCTAAGTGCACCATGGGAAGTTCTTTGCATCAGATGGCTTTGACTAGACGAGAGTAAACAAAACAGCAAGTACTGGCTCCACTGCCCCCAAGCAAACATCGCAACTTAATAATGGAGAAGACATAGAGGTCAGCAAATGAGATATCCCTAACTGTCCTAGCAAATTCAATCCCCACAAAATGGTCTTGGCGTTTTCTGAATGGGCTTCATTTTGTTATTCATTCCGAGGAAAAGAATACAATGGGGGATGCTTAAAATATCTTCAAAGCACCAAGCAAGTTTTCTTTTCATCATCTGTGCCTGATTTTCATAAACCATTAATGCTGAGGGATAGAGTGCGAGTACTGGAAACAGGCCAAAAGCAGGTCCTCCTGGTCCAGGAGATGAGCCCCTTTCAGCCCAAAGATGCCAACTGCAGCTTGGAAACCACTTTCAGAAATTATTTACTTTGATTAGCAGCAACATTGTTCAACTGAGCTCACGGCAGAGTAATGCATGTCAAGCTAAGCTCATAGGTGTCAGCAGGTTCAGGACTAACCGAGTGCCTTAGTTTTATTTTGCATCATTGGGAACTTCTGGAATAAGGCATCTGGGTCTGCTAAATGCACTTGTGTGAATAAACATGTTGATTAATAGAAGCCAACCATGTTGATCTGCGGATATACCACCCAGATAGCACAAGATGGCTCAGACATGGCCATGTGTAGTAATAAAATGATCTGTCTTGGCAGAAGGAAAAGGAGAGGATGGTGGCTAGTCTTTATTTGTGATGGTTGCTGAGATCTGTATAATAAATGGGACAGCAATCTTCTGAAAACGACTTTATAGCTAGAAGGTCTAATATCCCCTAGAGATACACTTGTAATATCCATTGGTGCTAATAATAATTTATTATTATTTATTATTTGCATTAGAGTGGTGTATTAGAGGCCAGCTAGAACAGAGCCCCATGGTGCTGTGCAAATGAAGTAATAGCCAGTCACTGCCCCAAGGAACTTACAATCTAAATCAATCTAGAGGAGAATGAAGTCCTACCTGCACTCCGGAGATAGTTACCCCAGTTTGCAGTAGAGACTCTAATGTCTACAGAATATGTCTAACCACCCAAAGCACAGGCCCCCGTGAACAACGTTTCTGCTGCTTCAATCCGTTTAGACCCAGACATGCTCATATCTGAACAGCACTGGATCCGTAAGTACTGCAAATCCACTAAGGTGTACGGTTTGCCTGTATCAGTGAGCACACTCTTCCTTTCCAACTCCCTCTTCTGTTAATCCTGGAGGCGGCTGTTTCTCCGACACAAAGGCTTCGGGTCTGCTCTTTTATGGAGGGTGAAATTCCCTCCTTGAAGCAGAAACACAGCTGAGGTCAAGAACATGCTCTAATAACGCACAGTCAGCAATGCCAACGAAACTATGAGTCAGGAGACAGCCCTGCTATGTCAACAGCCTCCAGTATGGTCTCTATGGCTGCAAGTCAAGCCCTGGATTTATGTTCTCTTTCTGCGTGTTCTCAAGTTCAGACAAGGGCCACGAGGAACAGAAAGCAGAGGGGCTGGCACACCTTCACTGGCTAGAAAGAAAGGTGAGGTGAGAGGGTGTGTGCACTTCCCTATAGAAAGCAAGTGTGTGGTTGTTTTAAAGCTGCACTAACATGAATTGCTTTGTTCAAAGGTGGCATAATCACCTTGAATGCCTACCTGTTTACTATCTCTTGTATCAGGAAGATATTAAGTTCCAGTCAGGTGTTGAGACTTACTGAAGCACCTTTGATCCATGAAATTCACACCGGTGCCTCTTTTAACTCGCTGGTAGCTGAAGGTGTCTGATAATGAGAGAGCTGGCAGGCATGTTTACAGCTTGGATGCATGGTGCAGGATCAGGGAAGCAAATCACATAATCTAGGACAAAATACTAAAGTCACATTAACATGGACATGACTGTGTCTCATGGCAAGCCTCTGTGAGGATGTCCCAGTAGGACAAAAGCTAATGAAGTCCAATTGGGTTACAGGTGACAACTTATTTTGCATGTGGTATAGCTACAGGGGAGAGCAGCAGGCAGAGTGTGGATTCTGGGAAGTGTTTCCCCTTAACTCAAGAAAGTAGCAGGATTCTAATTTGGAATCTGAGAGATCATGAACTGTCTCGATGGCTGGTAGCTGTTGCCAGTTGTAGACATCTTCATCTAGTACTGCACCAGACATAGGCCAAAGCCAAAACCCAAGATCTGAACACGAAAAACTTTGTGGAACTTTAGCTCCATGCTTCAAAGATGGAGCCTTCTCCGCACCCAGCCGATGAGACCAAAATCTCACATCCAAACCCAGCTACTGTGGGAATTTTCACTCCAATGCAGAGCCCTTTCTGTTTGCACCAAATAAAATTTAGGTCAGCAGATCAGACTATATGATGCCTGGATCCTTATGTCCAACCCTAACAAAACCTCTAGTCAATCAACAAGTCTTATTTATGTGTATGATTTATTTTCTTTAACAGTCTATCTGGGTGAGCTGGCTATTAGCCAAGAGGGTCAGGGATGCAACCCCATGCTCTGAGTGTCTCTAAACCTCTGACTGCCCAAAGCTGGAACTCAACAATAGGGAATAAGAACATAGGAACAGCCATACTGGGTCAGACCAATGGTCCATCTAGCCCAGTATCCTGCCTTCTGACAGTGGTCAATGCCAGGTGCTTCAGAGGGAGTGACAAGACCAGGGCAATTTATCGAGTGATCCACCCCCTGTTGTCTAGTCCCAGCTTCTAGCGATCAGAGGTCTGGGACACACAGAGCACAGGGTAGTGCCCTGACCATCTTGGATGATAGCCATTGATGGCCCTGTCCTCCATGAACTATCTAATGGATCACTCAACAATTGTCCTGTTTTGGTCGTTCCCTCTGAAGCATTTGGCACCAGCCACAGGATACTGGACTCAATGGCTCACGGGTCTGACCCAGTATGACCGTTCTTATGTTCTTAAATCCTGGCTCTACGGAAGTCAATGGGGCGAGGATTTTACCCCAGGATATGTTCTTCTCTCTCAGTACCAGCAATATAGGACAATGGTGACTATTTCTACTGTCCCTACTTTAGTATCTACATTGTCTGAGACATTGTGTACACAACTGGACACCCCTGGGGTATGTTTCTGGTCACTGGGTCGGGGGGAAGGAAAACACACGCTGTATTATCATTTGCACTGATAAAAGAAATCTCATAAAAAGAGAGGCTGGCATTTTTCACTGGGGCAGCGGTTAAGGTGGAAAGGGAAAATTTTAGCTTTTCACGGGGGCATAAAAGTGGAAGGCTGCTATTTATGAAATGCAGGATCCCTGATTTCACTGTGGTTTACTGGATTAGGCTTTATTACAATCCTGGCTACTTGTCTCAGACTGGGTTTGGCCATTCTCCCTCCACCCACGTCTCTCTCGCGCTCAAACCCACACACTCATACTGCAATCAATTATCATAAACATCGACTTAAGAATGATTCATTTAACTTCAGTTTCCTTCAAAATGCGGAATAGTTTCATACCTTCATTTTAGACTGATTATTTTTGTATCCAGTGGTGTAAATAAATAAATAATCTACAAAGAGATTTGATGCCTGTCTGTTGTGCTGACTGGAGTGATAGATAAATAGATAGACAGATAGATTTGATGATGGATGTTTGCAGGATTAGAAATCTAGCCTCTAGAATGCAATTAAAGCAATTTTTTTCTATTCAGTGCAATTTTAGAGTGCAAAGATGTTGCCATGAAAAATTAAGATTTTTTTTTCCCTAGAAAACAATAGGGTATTTTTATGTGTTTGTTTTGCACCTTGTATTGTGGTGGTTTGTTTGCTTATATTTAACTAGGGCAACCTTTATGAAAGAAACAAACTGACTAAGTCACGGCGACAATAGCATGGTGATGAAATCACAACATTAATCTTCTCTGTGCATCTCTAAAGAAGTGGAAACTTCCACTGAACGCCATGAAATTCTTTTCACCATCAAGTTGTTCAGACATGCCAATCACCTGCGCACAATAACTACTGAGAGGGAAATCTTCTTCTCTTTGAGGGGAAAGGTTCATTATTAGAGCGAGGGAGAGAAGCTTGAGACGCTGAAATGAATAGACAAAATACAGATTCAAAAAGAAAATTGGTTAAACATCATGGTGATAGGAAAAGAAAGAAACTGGGCCTGATCCTCTAAGTGGGGCTATGGGTAAACTCTGACCTGAAGGGCACAGGCCTCGTGCTGGTGCTTTGCATGGGTGGATTTCACCCTGTCAGCAGAGCTCCCTGGGCAGTCAGTGGAAGCTCCATATATCAGGCGCTTCCAGGACTGGGCACAGGGGCTCCATCTTGCTTTCCACCAGAGAGTTCTGTGTACAGGCCTGTGCCTGGGGGGGAAGTGAGAGAGAGATTGAGATGTGAATTATTCACCATAAAACAGAATGAAATTCACCTCATTTTCAATTGCCTGAGGAATGTGAAACTCAGCCCAGGTTGGTCCAAAGTCCACTACCATTCAGGAACCTTCAGGCTCCATTCTGGGCTAATACCTAACTCTTAGGATCACTTGATTTCACAGCACTTTCTGAAGTCAATCAGTCTCATTATTAGCCCCAATTTAAACCACAGGGAAACTGAGGCACAGAAAGGAAACAAGATTTCCTGAAAGTCACTCAGCAAAGCAGCAACACACCTGGGACTTGAACCTAGATTACCTGAATCCCAGTCTGTTGCCCTAACAACTAGACCACATGGGTGATACACCCAGCCCTCTAACGTCTGTCTTTTCACAGAGGATGAAATGTGGCTGTTTCAGCCATGCTTCTCTTTGGGACTTTGGGTTTGATTTGTAAGTGTGATCTCTGTAAATAAATGCTTCTGTAACTGAAGCCGCTTAGCTGTCTAACTATCTCCCCGGGCTTTAGATTTTGTCCCGCATTCACCACAGCCACAATTGCTGCAAGTGCAAAATGAAAGACTAGTTTAACTCCCCTTTCAAAATCAGACCCAGCCTGAAACCTTGGGAGTGAAGGAAAGACGCTACCTGAATCAAAGCTGAAAAAATGCAAGATGAGGAAAATGCGTGTGAGCCCCTACAAAGTTAGACAGCTGAGTCTCACGTGGGTGTATGGCTCTGTGGTGTGTGCATGTTTGTGATGTGTGTATGCCTGTGTGTGTGTATCTTTGTGATGTGTTCTAAATGTTTGCAGTGTGAATGGGTTTGAAATGTATGTATGCCACTTTATGCATGTGTTTGAGATGTCTGTGTTTCTGAAGTGTGACGGATGCACCTCATTGTACGTGTTTCAGATATGTGGCCTATGAATGCTTCTGTGTGTGATATGTGTGTTTTTAGTAACGTGTGTCTCAGTGTACATGTCTGAGATGTGTGTGGTAGATGTCTTTGAGTGTGTATGTGTGTCTTTCCTTTAAACAAACATTTAAAGGACACTCTTCTTTTTGTCTCTTCCCATACGTATTAAACAATTTCTTTATTCATTTCATTGATGGCCTTTTTGCCTGCAGCTATCTTTAGTAAAAGGGGCTTAAGACAGGAACTGCTCAGATTTTGGAGGCATGGATAGTTTTAAAGCACCTTACAGGTCATTTTCATCGTAGATTGCATTTCCACCATTTTTTCTGAAAATATTCTTATGTCTGGAAAGCTAAAAGGAAGATAAAGTTCCTAGGAAGTATTTAAGAGTCAGGGGAGAAGGGAATGCGCACACATGCAAACATTATATATACTCTCACCTATATATAACTTGAGCCGGCTCTTGTTCCGACTGAAGATGGTGGAAGTTTTGCCATTGGCTTTAATGGAAACAGAAATGTGCCCCCAAAGAAAAGTGAAAAGTTAAATTCCGCATCATAAGAATGAAAAAGAAGACTGCTCTAAATCAGAGACTTGGCTGCACTGAGATGTGACAGCATTTCTCCTGACAGTTTCTGAAACCAACGAGACAAAAATCAAGAAAGCCATCATCTGTGTAGATGAGAAACTGCCAAATGAATTTCAAGAATTGTCAGCTGACTGCTCAAGGAAACGTTACTTGCTTTTTTATTTCTTTTTGCTGTTGTTGTTAAAGAATAGCTAAAGAAGCCCCTTTCTGAAGCTCTGAAACTTCACAGGAAAACAGATGATTTCATTAGTGTTGTAAACAAGATGGACTTTTTCAAAATATTTATTTTAGGAATCAAATTAAATGTTCCAGCTATTTGGGAATTCAATTCGGCCTTTCTCTGTGCACTAGTCAAGGCTCCCAATGCATCAGCGCACGGCTTTAAAGGAATTTCTCCACTCTTTTGGATTAGTGACCCATTCTAACAGGTCTTCATTGACCAGGAGTGTGGGTCTCTCAAAGAGTCCATTGGATACAGCTTACAAAAGATTTTAGCTGGAGATGAAGAGTTTACAAAAAGTTTGAAGGAAACCGTGGAGTCCTTTTAAAAGAGAATAAACTGCCACTGCTGTGTCTGGGCTGAGTTAATCTGATTAGGCCAAACTCATCAACAGGCTTGCTGAAAAGGGAGAGGGGAAAAAAGCTAGGGATTGGGCCAAAGAGATAAATAAAATAAAATGAGGACCTTTTCGCTAGTGAAGTCAAACAAAACATATTGTTATAGGGCATGCTTGCCTACAGATGGCAAAATGACAAATCTTTTCAAAGGCAAAGCAAATATAATTGATGGCTTTTTTTTTTTCGCTTTTTTTTCAGGTATGGGAACAGATACTTAATAAGATTAAGGGACGCCAAAATGAAAGGCGCCGTGAAATACCACAGATACTTGCAGTGGTTGTTCATAGTCCTCTGAAGTCCGCCTTCCCTGAATAAAGCAGGGTGGTAAAAAAAAAACCAACCTCACAACGAAATGAATTGGTAATACTTGATTTCTTAGGAAACATATGCATAAAAATAAGATGTTTCTTCCTCCATCTGTTAATGTTCTGACTCTTCCTGGTTGCAAATTCTAGAAGACTAAAAGTGTCCCAGCTTAAGAACCGGGGGGAGGGAAGGAAGAGAAACAAAGAAACGTTTTTTGGGGAGAAAGCTAGTGACAAATGAAAGGAGGGTTTTGTATTTCAATTACTGCTTAATATTACTGACCATGCACCACCCATGTACGTGGAGGCGGGGTGGGCCAATGGACTGCAAATCAGGATACCTGGGTTTTGTGTTTTTGGTTTTGTCTCGGATTTGCTACATGGCCTTAGGCAAGCCATCAACCTGGCTGTACAGCATTGCCCCTCTGTGAAACACGGAGAGACACCCTCCTGCCTCTGTGAAGTGCTTTGAGATCTCAGGATGGCACGTGCTACGTTTTATTATGAGCGCACGATACTTTACAAGCCCATAGCATACACAGGGCCCCAATTCTGCTGTTGCACTAACCACGCCATAGCGTCAGCGAGAATTGTGTGTGCAAGGCTTACAGGATTAGTCCTACAGTCCCTGACCACTCTTAAATCAGTGAGGCAAGCGGGATCCATGGGCTAACAGTGCAGGCAGAGAAGCAGGTTGTGTGTAGGAATCCGGAGGAAGGGAGTACAGACAAAGGGGAAGATGCTGGCCCCATTTGGGAGTTTTGCCATTGACTTCCATGGAGCTAGGATTTCACCCAAGGAGTAGAGAAGATGCTGTGAGCACATGAGCAGAACTGTGCGGAGAGCAATGAGACTTCCTAATCAATCGGTGTTTGTACACTGCTACAGTGGCACGACACCGCCAGTCCGAGAAAGGGGTGATACAACTGCAAATTAGTACTGGAAGAAAGGGACCCAATGCCAAAACCCCAGCTCCAGCCCTGTCCCCCAAGGGCTTACACTCTAGATAGACCAGACAGATGAAGTGGGCCAGGGAGTGACAGGCAGCCAGTGCCATTTTAGTTCTGCTGAAGTATTTTGGCGATGCCACTCCAGCCTGAGCAGCAGTAAGCTCTAGAAACTTCCTCTGAAATCGATGGGAGTTGCAGATAGTCAAAGTGTGTGCTTGACTCTTTGCAGTTGTTACTGAAAACTGTCAGGCTGTTTGCAACCTAATGACGGGTGCTAGCTTGTTAGTATAGATGGGTGTGTGTATCCAGATTCATGAGGCTTAATTCTCAAGGGGAACCATCCACTGGAAAATAAGGGACCATGAAATTTGCCACTCCAGATCAGACCATTAGCCTATCAACTCCTATATTCTAACTCAGGAAGTGACCACTCTGAGATGCTTCAGAGAAAGTGGTGATCTGACTAATATAGTACCTGGATAACTATTATTCTGGGTTTCTATAGCACTTAGCACAGTGGGTCCTGGTCCATGACTGCAGTTCTAAGTGCTATGATAATGCAACTAATAAATACAAATTGTTATATGCAGTGCGGTCCCCGAAGGGAGGTGGAGGATTCTTCCTGCCCCCAAACTGATCAGCTGATGCCCAGAGACATGTGGATTTGATTACTGTTGTCTTAGCAGACAGAACTACCAGGGCTGTTCACAGTCATAACATTATCCAGCCTTTTAAATATCCAGCCACATATTTGACTTGAGGGCCCATTAGAGTCTGGGAGGTCCACACACTGACTATATTCTGGTGTGGAGATATTTCCTCACACTGTCTTTCTTCCAGACAACCCCCAGCAAACTCACTGAGTGTCACCTAGCAGTTTTACCAACCTTGGCTTCTGTCCCCACACCACACATTGCAACACGAGACATATTAACATTTCCGCGATATCTGTCAGTGCGGCAACACGGATCGATCACCAGGACCGTGGTGGGTAGAAATTTGATTTTAAGAGGCAAAGTATGAGAAAACCAGTAACAGATGAAATAAAATATTTACAAACATCTACATAGGCTTCTTTCTTTCTTTCTTTCTTTCTTCATTTCAGCCATCCATTTCATTGCTCTTGTACTTTTTACAGCTATTTATTGTCCAGAGGAATATTTACAAGCAGTCTGTTAATAACACATAATTATGTAAAGTAACATAGGGCAAGATCATACCTAACCCCATGTACATGGGACCATGGGGGTGAAAGGAGCAACCCTCACCCCCTGTAAAGAGTCCCTCCATCCCAGTCTGGCTACATATACTGCAGGTAACACTAGGGGAGGCAGAACTGCCTCTTCAGGGCTGCTCCTCCTCTTGCATTGGGAGAAGGAAGCAATCTGTACCTGGTGCAGTTTACTTCCCACACACACATACATTCATCCACCCCTGGGACAATGGTGGAAGGGGAACCAGGAACCAGGTTGTGACTCTCAGAGACCGAGAGCGATCTGGTTCCTGACCCGTTCCTAGGGCACTGCAACTGCATGCTGTGCCTTACTGAGCCACAACTGAGCCCATCACAGCTGTGGCCTCGATCCTGCAAACATGACAGCACAATACTCCCACGAGCAGTCAATGGAACTACTCACAGGAGCAACTGTTCATTGGAGGATCAGACCCTCCACATGTCAGACGCACAGAAAATGTCACAATATTATGTCATCCTGTTACCTTAGGAGTTGTTATTATGGACATATCAAACATCTTACCAAGGCAGGGAACCTGGCAAGGTGTCACCACGTAAGATGCGCCACAGCTTGAGGCTACATTCCTAAGCTATATTTTAGGCAGTACATTTCAAGCTGCTTGAGCTGTGCTTGGATTTAACACGTGCTGCTCCTTAGCAAACATAATTAAGAACAGTATCCATGGAAGGAGATTTTCTCCCCAAGGCCACCTAATACAGATGTAATTGACTCTATTTTCTGCTTCCTGCACATGGATTGCAGCAACTCAGCCTCTATTATCCATCAACAAATTAACAGGATCCAGTCAAAGGGACCTCTTCAACCAGGATTGGTTTTGGAGAATGGAGCACTGGGCTGTGTTAAATCTGGACACAACCCTGCTTCATTCTCTTTCTTTTTATGTTCACCGCCTTTTCAAGATGTTTTCAAGTTAAGGATAAGTCAGCAAATATGTGTTTGGGCAAACTGGTGGGGCTTGCTAAAGAAGAGGACATCTGTCTCAATCAGCTGGTCTATTCTGTTGCTAGAATACAACAGGGGCGCCGAGTATTTAAACACCAAAAAAAGGGCATTGTGTTAAGAAAGTAATTTTTACATTTGCAGATGCAATTTTCTTCTGCTTAAACTTTAAGGAGCAGAAAAAAAATTAAAACCCATTTGCTTCATTTAAGAAAAAAAGAGAAAAATCTCCATTTATAAAGTTGTGAAATTCCTTCCACATTACTGCGAGTTTATTCCCTTAGCCAGTTCTACGTCTCTGAAAAAGATTTCCAATATTTAAAGCAGAGACAATAAATAATAGTTTATTAGCACAGCCAGTATTTTTCTTATAAATATCTTAGCATAGAGCTGAAATGGTCTACAAATTCACTGGAACACATGGATGCCTTTACTGTTGATTGTGTTACGACATGCTTTGGTAACACAAATGAGTATTTGACTCATGAAATATGTTGCATTTTACCCAGTAATCTCAGCACAACAAAAGGAACTCACAACAAAAGTCACGTAAAAAAAGAACAATTTTGGACTCACTAAGGCAAAAATCTTGAAAAAAAGAAAAAGAAAAATTCCTGGTGAAAACTGTTACATGTCTCCTTCCTTGCTAAGAGTTCTCTTAACAACGCATTTCATGTCAGCTATGTTTATTAATCAAAATTAGAGGTGGACTTAAAGCCAACCCCCACAGTTAACCGGTCACAAACTTTGGTGCAGTTTAAATAAGGATTCAGACCTGAACTTTACGGTCTGGGCTTATCTGTAATTACTAATGGCTTGATCACGTAGCCTTTACTTAAGCAAAATAATTGTCTTCTGGTTAAGTCATAGGACTATTACTTTTGGGACAGGGTCTGTCATTTTGTTCTGTATTTGTACAGCATCTTGCACCATGGAGTTCTGATCTATAATTAGGGCCATTCGGCTGTACAGTAATACAAATAAATAATAATTAACAGTGAGACCTGGATTCATTTCCTAACTCTGCCACGGACTCTCCGCATTATCTTTGACTAGTCACTTTGGCCCAGTCCAGTTAAATGTGAAAAAATGGAACGACTTCTGCTTAAATTGGAACATCTACTTTGCTGGAGCGGGGCCTTAGTCTCTCCATGCCTCATTTCCCTATCCGTAAAGTGGGAATAATAATGTTTCCCCTCTTGTGAGGATAAATCCAATAGTGCTTGGGAGGTGCTGAGGCCAGGGTGATGGGTGGGAGAGAAATAGATCAATAGATTCAGTGCAAAAGGCAGCAGAAATGGGCCCAGCAAGTGTAAAAGAACACAGGTGTATAAAACCCATTTCCATAAGTGTTTTCCTACACTGCTTTCTGACTGGTATTTTTAAAGTCATGGGACCCTATAATTAATTTCAATTGCTTCAAATGTTAAAATCCAGTGGGCACGGCGGGGATGTGCAAGGTGGGAAGGGGGCGGGGGGCTGTACCGTGATTTGTTACACATTATAGTCTATTAAAGAACCTCCTTACAATCTGCCAGTCCTTAATGTCTTAATTTCTCCTCCCTCTTTCCCTTTGACACACTATCCAAAGCAATGTATGAGTGGGGAATGATTGCACAGGATAAACCAAGGGAAAATCCAGGAGGGATTATAGTCCAATCCCTGGGCAAACAGGAGTCGGAGGAGCTGCACACAGACACAGCTGTCAGCCTCAACAATACCCGGAGCAAACAATTCCCCGGTAACAAGACCCTAACAAGGGGCAAGAACCATCAGGAGTTGGGAACGAAATAAAACCTGCATTCAAACCCCTGGGATCCTGGTCCTTTTATGAGCCTTTTCAGCCCAGCTGCAAGCTTTTGAGTTGTGCTTCAAAATTTTAGAAGCTTCGCTGTAATAAAATTGGGCTTAGAGATCAAAAGGAGTCTAGGATCCAGATGCAGGCTGGCCAAAGAGCATCAGTGTTCTTCACAAGCATTTTGTTCTTTTCTGTTCTCTGGGATCTACTCAGACGTGAATATTGGCATCACAATATTGGCATGCATGGTGGAAAGAGTCTGAAGCTTGCTTTTCTAAAGCCACAACATGTATGAACAGGACTTTTCTTTTTTTTTTAAGGGATCAAGATTAAAAATATAGGACATGCCTGTAAAGGAACCACAGGGGATTTTCACTTAATCCCTAATAAGGAAAAGTTCCATCTCAAGTTACAGCCAGTTTAAATGTGTTTGCTTTTCCATTGCATGTTTAGGGCATTGCTGCATTGTGCCATTTCACAAGCAATGGGACCTGTGAAAGACAAAATTAAACCAAATCCAGAAAATTAGCAGAGTCTAAGGCATGGGGGTTAATTAAAGAATTGTTGTAGAGATTATCTTTTCTTACAGGACATGTTTTTCGAGTTGTGATTATGATTCATCGTCAGTCCCCTTTGTGGTGTATTGAAAATGGTGTTAAAATTACAGGCTGTCGCTTTAAGTCAAAGAGGTTTCCTGGTCCTGCTTGCAGGCTTGGAGGTTCTGTAGGGAAGTGGGTGATCTGGGCCTTCAACGGTCAGTCTGCAAAGAGCCAGCCTAGAGCAATGTGTATTGAATTGTGCCTTTCTGCTTTAGGGAGCAGCCTGCTTTTTCTCTCTCTGCTTTTGGCTCGTGTGTGTTAGGGTTCGGGAGTCTAAAAACTAAAGTCATGTTACATTGCAACCTTTCTGAACGTGTATTTTACATTTTTATCTAACTTGCTTGTGTGCATGCCAACCTTCATCTCTTCTGTGAGACCTATGGGCCCTGCTAATGAAATACAGCCAGGGTAAAATGGCACCCAGGATGATGAGCCGGATTCATTGCTGTGGACAAGAGCTGCTTGGCACAGGAAAGGGGCCATTAGGGATTTGAATATGGCAGAAGTCCCCAGCTGGGGGGGATGCAGGTGGTTTCCACTCTCTTTGCACAGCCTGAGCAGTGATTCTGCCCTATTAATGGTAAATCATGAGCCATAATGGCCTGATTTAGCAAATCTCTCGTTAACTTCATGGGAGCAGGATTAGGCCATAAATTCCAATATCATTTGTGCCTGCCTAAAATCTACAACATTTGGCTGTCAGACAGCACACACAATGACCACCGAAGAGGACAAGAGTGTGTTTACATTAGGGCCTGATCCCGTCACCTTCATGCTGGGAAAGACTGCAGAATGGGGCCTGGTCACACTTCCATGAACTAGTTCTTGACTTTTAACTGAATTGAGTATGATCCTCCAAATGTGGGTTGCTGTGTACATCTAAACACATACAAGTGGGGATGGAGGGGAAACAGGTCTGCTGCAGAACTTGCTTCTGATTTCTCAATGTTCAAAAAAATTCAAAACATTTTGGAGTGCTTTTGGAGAAATGTCTTCTGGTCTTACACATAAATACATATAATTTAGAGAGAAAGAGAGAAATGGGGTGGATGGAAAGAGAGAGAGGAAGAGAGAGAGAGAGGGACAGACAGACAGACAGGGTTTGACTTTACCCATTTAAAAACATCAGGTTTTTACTTTTGCTCCAAAAGGGTAATAAATATTGCTTATGTATAAGTTCTTATTGCAAAATGTGTGTAGCCCTATCAATAAACAGCCTGTTCAGTCTATATGTAGCCATTTTACACCAACCCATATTACTCCTCTTGGTGATAATCTATCCCCAGATAATCACTATTAGAACATAGTTCCAAAATGTATTCAAGATTTTTCCCTGATTTGGGGAGGGTTTTGCACTTTGATACACAAGAAATCTTACACAAACCGAAAAACATAAACTCGAGCAATCTCCCCAAAATACTATTTGTTGGGTAAGATGGTATCAGAGCCTGATCCAAAGCCCACTGGAGTGAATAGGAGTCTTTCCGCTGACTTCATTCAACTTTGGATCAGGCTCGAAATGCATTTGGAATTCTGAAATTAAAAAAGGACTGGCTGTTCTGTCAGAACTTTAGAATGACGGAGATCACATTTAATTGGCTCACAGGAAAGAGTTTCCCTCACAGAAAGACACCTGCATCATCCAGTGTTCTTGGGCCTGGGGCTGCCATATTGGAAGTGCTACTGAAATCATTGTTTTGGGACATTAATGTTATGTTTAAACTCTGATTTTGTGACTGATGCACAAAAGTTACTATCAATGTTGGGCACCACTTTTGCCAATATGGACATTACTTTAAAATACAAAACACATTTTAAGGAAATAAAATAAACCTTTCTGGTAATCTTATTAAACAATGCGGCTCTGTATTGCCCTGGCCCAGATTATAAAAGAGCCCATTGAACTTTCCAAACCCGGTTAAGCAAACATATATGTATTTTTCTTCTGTAGCACAATAGGCCTCTCAGTGCATCTTTACAAAGGACTGCATGACAATTTTGTGTACATTATTTATATAACTCCTGAGTCACAAACCAGGAAACACAGCACAGACACAATCCAGAAATCCACTTCACAGAAGTACTGCCATTTGTGTGATCGGCTGTGTTTGAGCATGGTAAAGGTAAAACAATATTTCCCCAGGTCCTTTGATGCCTAGCTGAAGATGGGTGCATTTTGCAGGCTGAATGGTGCAAACCACACAAAATTACACCTGAAAATGAAAGGCCCAGAGACAGATTCAGCAATGAAAACTGAAATGTTTCAAAGAGCCACTTTCCATCTATCTAGGTGCCTATATGGCTCCATTGCTGGAGGCTGTGAGTGCCTCCCAAATACTAATGACAACTCTCTTGTAAGGCCAGTGACATATTATCTCCATTTTTGCAGATGGGCAGGAGAAGAACACACACACATACACGCACAGATGAAGCAACCTGTGCAAGCTCCCAGTAGGAATCTCTGCAAAGGCAGGAACTGAACCCAGATTTCAAGAGTTCATTTTTTTTCCATGCATCCCTTGGTGACTCCCATGGCTGGTTGCAAGCCCCAAATCAAGCATAGCATATTGAAGGGATGCCAGATATGTCCCTAAGTACCTACTATTTAGGGATAAATCTCCTGGCACTAGCTGAGCTCTTTAGCTCTGGTTAGTAAATGTTTTCAATTAGTTGTGGGGTTTTTATTGACATAGTTCCCCTGGTGTTTGATGACATGATTAGTAACTGGTTTCCTGCCATACGCCCATCTGAAATGTGGATCCTTGCCAAACAATCCTGTCTTGCTGTAGCTGTCCGACCCCATCACCCACTCTCCCTTCTGTATGAAGTTAATAGTTATAGGTTACTCTGTTATCCATGTGTCCCCCAGCTGGAGCATAGAAAACAGTTTGGGGTACCCTGCTATTTATCACTTGATCTTCATCCTTATTGTGCAATGCTGAATTCTCTGGGGCTCATGTGAACTGCTGCAAATGATTAACTCCGCCAGCTCAATCCAACTTTCTGCAAGGCAGATGCTCAGACTTTTGCAGAGTGTTGAGTCTAATTGCCAAGTGGTGTAGCTTTCTGTTTATACACACACACACACACACACACACACACCCCTCTGAGATAAACCCTGCTTCCACTGAAGTCAATGGCAAAAACTCCCATTGACATCAATGGGGTGAGGCCTTGGCAGACAATGGAATTTTAAAGGAAATTTACAAAAAACTCAGAGCCTGATCTTTCTGCCTTTGAAGGCAAATGGCAAAACTCCTATTGACTCCAATGGGAACAAGATCAGGGCCAAAGAATGGAAAACACCCTAAACAAATCCTGCCCATCAATGTCAAACAGCAGGAGATTCTTTAAAATGTATGTGAAGAGAGGAGAGGCAAATCTCAGCTTCCCTGCACATCCCACCCCAGCTGATGGAAGTGGCAGGGTTTTCAGCCAGTGGCTTCTAGCAGATTTGGATTATGTCACAGCATTTCTCTTGTCACTGGCAAATTTAGAATTTTGGGAAAGAGAAACAACTGCACTGCACTAAAAAAAACCCAAAACCCAGCAAACCAGCAATGCAAGGAAAAAAGGGTGTCTCTGAAGAATCTGGGCATGTGAGGTTGGGACTGGCAAACCTTTAGTCATATTTTCAATCTTCCAGCTGATGGGATGGGAGTCCCTTTCTGTGGCCCGCAGCCTGTTGCAAGCCAGAGGGGGTTCCTTGGAAATCCCAATGCCCCCTGGCGGCTAGTTTCTAGGAGCTCAGCAAATTGTGTCTCCTCTACCACCTCAGCTGGGCTACCTGTTATTAACTAACTGACAGCAATGGGGAAAAGAGATTCGCTCCTTACTGAGCATCTCCTTGTGACCGTAAAGGACCAGGCAATTGGTGTTAGCCTCGGAACCCCAGAGGGGAAACTTGGAAGAATTTTTTTTTACTTTAAAAAAGTGAGCTTGTGATTTCTTAGAATGAAGTTTTCTTTTTGCTGGTAATCTTCGGTTGGTTGAAGTCCTGGAATCTAGTGATCTGTTTAATTCCTTCTAGTTCCTGTAGTCGCAGCTGTTGCTTTTAGTATCTTATGTGCATTGCTTCATGAAGGAAACGTAAGAGGAAGGTCTGTTTCATGAATCAGAGTGTGATTTTTTTTTTAAATTGAGGTGGGGAGAGGTTTTCGGCAGGGTTTCCCTGGGGCCGGCAGGGAATGGAGACTGAGGTCTAAATCCTCCCAGGAAGGTGAGTCATGACAATGTCAGTGAAACCAGGTTGGCATTTGTGCTCTAGGTACAGGCAGACGGGTTGGTACGGGCTGAAAGAACAGCCAGGTTACAGAGGAACACAAAGGCCCTGTCAGGGCCCTTCCCTGAGGGCAATGGGGCAGATCATGCTGGATCTAAAAGAAATGGAGAGGGGAAGGAGTTTGGGCTGTCTTGGGAGGGAGAATTTAGGGGCTTTTGCTGATCCTGAAAGTGAACAAATGGCACATCCAAGCAGAGTTTCTAGGTAAATCTCTCCTTTTCCCCTTGCATTCTTCTCCCTCCCCCCACCCCCAGCCAGCAATTTTGCTGGGGAATCCCAGTTCAGACCTGTAGCACACAACACCCCCTCCCCCACTCCATTCCCTATGCTCTTCCTGGGACTCTCCCAGGCAGAGGCTGTTTATATCACTGGGACTTGTTGGGGGTTTTTTGCCAGATAATGGGTGGTTTTGTGATCCAGACATATCTCTAGGCTGAGGCCACCCAACTCATTTCACTTGTGCTAGAACAATCTCAGGCCAGTGCACAAACTTCGTCACATTACATGGGCAGCTGCAGGACCAGAAAGTTAGCACAGGCTATGCAGCATTAGACCTGAAAAGGAACCAAAAATCTTCTCTTGGATCAATTAAACGGAACTAGCATGTCGGAAAAAATTTCCTTCCCCTCACAGCCTTCCAAAAATCCTCCCTGAGCACAACCCCAGAGAGAGCACAGACCACCAAACAATGCATCAACAGTCACCAATGCTACTCTTTATGCATCTTATATTGTGCTTTATGGACCAGACTATCCCCTGCTAAATTTAATTCAATGGGGTTGCAATGAGAGAGAGAATTTTTCGCTGAGCAATATTGGACTTTCAGTTCACGCCAATTAACAAACTGGTCTGCAGGTGGCGCTCGCGGGCTTTTTTCCCCACTCCTGCAATTTACAGGCACTATACAAAAATACTAGCATTTGGGGATGGGGGAGAGTAAGTGTTATATCCACCCCACCCACAACCCACTCACACACTTGCCTCTAGTTCTGTTGGGAGATTTGACTATTTAGTTAGGTGCGTCAACAGCTAATTACCATAGCAGTATCAGGAAAGTTACAAATTATAAATCTGGCATCAGAAGTGGTTAAAACCAAATGAAACAATTAATCAGGGCAAATTAAAAGCAAAACACAAGACATGTCAACAAAAGAACCTGAAAATATAAATGGTTATATGCCTTTTTCTAACAAATCAATCCACAGTGCATTTGGTTAGTCGTGTTTCATAAAAGAAGGAATTTTAATTTACAAATAGCATTTTTTTTAAAGTTGTTGCAATTCATCTTTTACCCATTGCTTCAAAAAACCTAATGACAAAAGCAGGCAGTGTATTAAGTCAATAAGTTCGTTTTAAATTTTAAAAAGTTTTAAAAAAGGAATATATATTTTTAATAAAAATCATTTGTGTAAGTCAAGAGACCAGAAGTTTTATATAAAGGCTTGGAAGGAATACATTTTTATCAGTAAACATCAGTTTCACCGTACACATACAAACTGATGAAAAATTATTTCCATTGATAATAATTGACAAGTACAGATGGGCAAAGTATGAAAAATGCTACTTGAGAATTTATTAGCATTTGCTTTAAAGATATTTACTTTGTATGTTTTGACATGGGATGGTTGATAATTTGTATTTCAATGATTATAAAGCTTTAACTTTTTAATTTCAACCTCTACTGTCATTAAATAATTATGGTCGGCCCCCATTGCCCGACCCCTTATAATTTCCCACAAATGTGAACATTTAAATCAATGAACAATTTAAAATATGCTTTAAACCCATAATTTTGTGCAACTGTGAAATTTTAAATGGATAAAAATTGAAAAAATGTTTTAAAATAAACATCAATATTATCCATTTAAATTATAAAAAATAAAACTTAAATTCTGCCAACCCTAAATATATATATGAGCCTTATATAGAATGATCTTTAAACTAGGAAGGGTTAGAAATTAATTGGGAGCTTGCAGACTATTTAATGAGATCACCTCCATGTAAGAAGGCTGGGAATTATTATTAATGATGTTTATTATGGTAGGGCCCATGGGCCAGCCAAGAAAGGGCCTCATTGTGTTAGGCATTACAAACACATGGCAGCGGGTCTCTGCCCCCAAGAGCTTACTAGCTAAATGGACAAGGCAGACACAGCGTGGGGGAAAGGCATATAACACAGCTGTGCTGGTAGCAAATGCCATATTCGTTCCAGGATTTTTTGTAATGTGTTTAGTTAGGGGATAAGAGAAATGAAGAGAAAAGTGAAGGGAGATTCTGCACTTCCGTCTGCATAGTTTCACACACACACATAATCCTCTTCACGCTATTGTAGTCTGAAGCAGTTTCATTCTTTCTTAAAATAAAAACAAACAAAAAGTGGAGCTTTATCATTACAAAGAGAAGACAGGCAGCCCCATGCTGCTGCAGTAAACATCCAGATCAACCCTACACCCAAAATCACGTTGCCACTAATCCTGCATTCCTGGGGCACCCCAAATGCTCATTGGTTTTATCTACACTTGGTAGATCCTGTGCTGAAAAATTATTCTTTTAAGGGGTCAGCTAAAATGCCAACGTTTTGGATTTCCCTTACAGATTGATTTCATCAACAGCAGTTCGAGGGACAGCGGGAATGTCAGATGTGGCCCATTCTTTCCAGCTGATGAATGGAGAAATGTGATGAGGGGAGGGAAGATGGTTTCTCAGGGTCTGCTGGCTCCATTTGCACCTATTTTCTTTTTTGATTCTGGACACTAGGATTTCTTCTTGGAGCTGTTGCAAATGTCAGCCTGCAGGTATCCTGCCAAATTCTTGTTTTGCTTCCCTTCCTCTAACCCTTGATCCTTTGTGGCGGTCCTTCCCAGAGGCGCCCTACCCCTGTCTCCAACTGTCTGAGCATGGATTATTATATTATTATTTGTTCCCTTCTTGATTTTTGCACACAAGAAAGAAGGAGTCGGGAGGGGGTGGGGTGGGAGGAATTTCCCAAGGAGAGAAAAATCTGCAAGAGAAAAAAAAGCGGGGTGGCGGGGGAGATCTGATCTAACTCAGAGTCTCTCTTTACGTTAATGGGACAGAGAGGCACTGTTTGGCATGGGAGATTATTTCTGGAGCACAGGAGGAGGCGTGGTTTTCCCATGGCTGCCTCCCTTGCCTGGTGCATGACTGGAGCTTGCCTGCTTTGCTTTTGCACCGCGCAGGAAGCCAGAAGCACTTTGGCACGTGCTCCCGGGGCCAGGCAGGAGAAGGGGAGCGCGCGCCCTACCAGGGCTGCATCTGAGGGGTGGAGGCACGAGCACAGCTGGCTGCTGCCTGGCGCCGGGGCCTGATTGACAGCTGGGGGAGTTGCCAGCCAATGGGAGAAGGCTTGGCCTGCAGCCCCGGGCCCATTGGCTGCCCGCCTGCCACGGCTTCGCGTGCCGGACCAGCTGCTGCTGCTGCTGCTGGAGTTCGCAACAGCTGGAGGAAGATGTGGGCATTAGTCTGGAAACAGAGGTGGGTGGCTGGGGGATTTCTAACTGCAAGACCTGCCTTATAAGAACCCGTGTTTTCACCCACACATCCGATTGCCCTGCACCATAATAAGGGCTCCCCTACAAGCCCCTGGGGAGGGCTGCAGTATTATTTACCCAAACCACTGGGGAAACATCTATTTTAACCTAACTACGTGATACCGTGGAGAACATCGCCTCTCTGAGAATCCAAACTCTGGCCCCACAAACTCAGATAATACTAGGAAAGGGGGCGGGGGGTTAAGGTGCTATATTCACACCTTTCCCACTTCTTTCCAATCGCAAGGCAACGAAAACAACCGCATTCCTATAACGCAGGGTCCAGGCGATCTGGCGTTAGTTTTGGTGCATTAAATCAGCATGATCAGGCATATAAGCAACGAGTTGATTAGAAGGGTTTGGATGGAGAGCTTCGTCCCTAGAAAAGGTCACTGGATAAATTGCTCTTTCCTCCCTGTTGTCTGCTCTATTCCAGTTGCAACAGCTAAAGATCTGCTCCGATAGGATTAAGGGGATGCGCGGATTTCCCGTGTATTGTGGTTCTTTATGCAAAAAACAACGTCCTCCCCAGACCTTTAGTTTTTTTAATGGACCAATTGAAATAATCCCTTTCCCACGCAGAGCAGTAGAGTGGCATTCGTCTGGATAAAATGCCACAGCCTTTCCCAAAGGCTCTTCAGGTTGCGTTCAGACCTGGACAGTTGCCTACGGAACAACTCTGATCCACTGATTGGGCCCCTTATTTTTAAAAAATTGCAAGGGCTGTTTGCAGGGATGCCCCAGTTCTGGATGCTGGTCGCTCTGGTTTGGCTTCACAGTTTTTCTATTGGGGGGCGAGGGGGTTGATCTGCTTCATCCTCCACCCCTTGGGTTTTCAGGGGCCGTAGGATAACTTCACACTCCTCCTGCCTTACCCTTTTCGAGAAGAGTTTGCATCGCTTCTCCCCCATTTTGGGGAGATTGTTTCCTTCCCTCTGCTCCCTGGAAGGCTCGCACTGCCCACCTAAGCTTCCCCCTTTCTTTCACCCCCCTGCTTGCCAGACTCGCCACTGGCTCCAGCCTCTTGGCTTTTCATTCCACTCCCCGCCCCCCCGCATCTCCCCAAGGTTGCTGGCTTGTCTTTTACCCTGGGGCAGGATTTTTGGGAAGCCCAGCGCGTGACTGACAGCTCGCGGGGGCGTCCTCCAATAGGCAGGCGGGCTGGCTGCCCGGTGGGGTGAGTCCCGGCTCTCATTGGCTGGCGAGAGTGTGGGAAAGAATGCAGAGAAGGTTTCACACGAATTGGGAGCAGCCGCTGGGTATAAATAGAGCGGGGGGTCCCTGACTCTCGGGCTTAGCAGCAGCCGCCGGCACTGCCACTTGGCACCAGCTGCAGGAGCCCGAGCAGCCTCGTGCAGGGTCGCTTCGCCGCTGTGCACTGACTTTACCCTGTGATCAGTGGTTGCAAAGCCAGATTGCTCCTTGAACCGTGTCCAGGGTGCAGCTGCCTAGACCTCCTCCCCCAGCCCCCAGGCACTGGGCTCATTCTAAGGGATACAGTTTGAAAATAAATTGCAATTATTATTTTTTGCAACATCCCTTTCCCCCCTCCGCTTGCGTTTTTTGTGGTCAAGAGACTTTTTTTTTCAAAAATGCCCGCTGATACCATGGAGAAACCGACAGCCTCCCCGATTGCTGGTGCCCCAGCTACCTCCAGCCACACGCCGGACAAGCCCAAGAGTGCCAGTGAACACAGAAAGGTAAACTGCATCACTTCTTACCCTCAGAGATGTAATAATCCCACCTGGCTTGGGTATATATGGATAGGGATGGGTATGCACAGCATAGTGTTGCATATGCCATGCTCTGTTGCAATAGAAGGTACATCTAATACAAGAGGTATATCAGAATATCATGGTGATTAATATTAAAGAGTATTTCCGTATCGCTATACAGTAATACGCAGTAGTGACGAAAATAGACCTAAAATCGCTGTAATCTACAGCTGTGTACAGTAATATGCAGTAGTGATTAGTATGAAGTAATGCGAACACGGACCCATACAGTGGTACAGGCAGTCGTGATTGCTACTTAGGAGCAGGCTGCATAGGGGAATGGGAATGAGTTGCGGTGAGAGACCGAGGTACTACGTTAACACGCAATAACAGATCAGTATAGCAATCTGCTATAGGATTGACGCGCCCTGCAGGTGAGATGCATGTGTATAGCAGTGAGATTGTAATGTGGAAAGGAGGCAAATACATTTACCTCTGCTTCTGTTTCCTTCCCCCTTTCTCTCCAGTCCTCCAAGCCTATCATGGAGAAGCGGCGCCGTGCCAGGATCAATGAGAGCCTGGGCCAGCTGAAGACCCTCATCCTGGATGCCTTGAAGAAAGATGTAAGTTGAGCTCTGGCGATTTCAGGGGCAGTTTGGGGAGATCTGAGAGGAGGATTCACAGGGACTGTTCTGAAGGTTGCCAAGCTGTGGGCGAGAGGGGTGGTGGTAAGAGGAGAGACCCTCATCTTTACCTTCTCTCCTTTGCTCTCTTTGCCAGAGCTCCAGGCACTCCAAGCTGGAGAAAGCAGACATCCTGGAGATGACGGTGAAGCACCTGCGGAACCTGCAGCGAGCCCAGATGACAGGTAAGCACCAGCTCTTCCAGTACAGCTCCCTGGAGTGTGGGGGGAGCTCCAGCATTTGTGAACTGCTGGGCAGTAGACCAGAGACTGCAGCTGCCAATGCATGCAGCTGTGCATCCAAGCACCGGGCACCCTCTCATGGAGTAGTCAGCAGGTGCCCTTGGAATAAAGTGCCTGCACCACACTGCAGGATGGGTGGAGGCTTGAGGTTCTGAGTCAGACCCTTCCTGCTTCCCAGTGCTAATGTGTGACCCTCTCCTCTTTCATTGCAGCAGCTCTGAGTGCTGACCCCACTGTCCTTGGCAAATACCGAGCTGGATTTAACGAGTGCATGAACGAGGTGACCCGGTTCCTCTCCACCTGCGAAGGGGTGAACACAGACGTACGCACCCGCCTGCTCAGCCACCTCTCTGCTTGCCTGGGCCAGATCGTGGCTATGAATTACCCTCCACCACCGCCCCCAGCTGGCCAGCCTGCTCATCTGGCACAACCTCTGCATGTCCAGCTTCCCCCAGCCGCCACTGCAGCTGGGGCCGTGCCTGTGCCCTGCAAACTGAACCCTTCCGAAGCCCTGTCTCCCAAGGTCTATGGGGGTTTTCAGCTGGTCCCAGCTACTGACGGCCAGTTCGCTTTCCTGATCCCTAACCCAGCTTTCGCTCCCAGCAGCGGACCTGTCATCCCCCTCTATGCCAACACTAATGGACCACTGTCTTCAGGCAGCGGGCCAGGGAATGGAACCCCGTCAGCATCCCCAGTGCAGGGTCTGACGTCATTTGGGGGTAGCTTAGTTCCAGCATCCCAAGCTGGGAGTCCCACCGGGGAACGCAGTGAATCAGTCTGGAGACCTTGGTGACTTGTGTGTAAAGCCTTCCTCCCCGCCCCCCCCCCAAAAAAAAACAAAACCACACGCTTTGGTTCCGTTGTATGGAACCTTGTTTTGTTTTTAAAGCAGATTTTTTTTAAAAGGACTTTAGTACAAAGTGTCTATTTATTTCCAGAGGTTGGGATCTCAACTTGTATTTTTTACTCCTTTAAAGAAATGCCTTTATTTGAAAGACTTTAAAAAAAAAAAAAAAAAAGAGAGAGATTAGTTTTGTATCAGATATTCACACCCGTATAATGCCAAAGTTGTTTGTATCTTGTGTGTGTGTGTGTGTGTGTGTATGTATGTGTGTATGCGGTCAAAAGACTTCCAAAAAAGTTGCAGGTGTTTGAACAAATAAACTCTTTGAAATAGAAGTGTTTGCTCTTTTCATTGTGTGGGAGGAGGAGGGAGATAAGAAAAGCCCGTTGGATGGAAATTGGGGGAGAGCAATTTGGGTGACATTAAACAAACTGAAGGATGCATGACAAGGATCTTTTTATAGGGGTTTGGTTGGTGGTAAAACCTCTTTAAAATCTTTCAAAATTAGTTTATTCTGCATGAAAATAACTATTTCATTTGCCCAAATTGTTCTTGTAAGCCAAGGAGGAACTGTCTGCACATAGCCCTGCCCCCACTCACAGAAACACACTGCTCTCATTACCTGGTTTTAGGGAGTTCATTGAAATAAGATGCCCCATAAAATGTCACTCCCCCAGCCCCTCCCCCCCACTTTTTAAGGGAGTGTGGGAGGGGGAGTGCAAAAGTTACTATCTTGCGCAGGAAAGAGGCAAGAGAGTCGGTCTCTATTGTGGGGAATGGGAAATAAAAGGTATAAAGAGTCTCATCGAGTATGCAGCGGGCTCTTTTGGAAGTTTGGGATCCTATTGAAATGCCTGGGAACGCAGCGCTGAGGGTTAATGTGTGTCTTCCCCCCCCACACACACTCACTGACAGGGCCAGATAGACTCTGATACTCAATGCTGTTGTAAATTCAATTGCCTGGCCTCACAATGCCTACCTCAGAGAATAATTCAGGGTGGGTTTTTTTTCCCCTGTGAGCGGGGAACTGAGGAAAAGACAATTTTGCCACCCATTATGACTCACCCCCACTACTTGAATCCTGGCCAAGTGGAAGCAATTGCAACCTTGTGCACAGAGAATTAACCACTTCGAATGGTCACCAATTACTAAGGCCAAGAACATTGGGAATGAATGCAAAGTGTGGAAGGGAAAGCATTGTGCACGTTATTCCAATATTATGGGGAGGGGGAAGGGAACTGACAAATTAAGCACGTACACGCAAGTCGGGCCTAAAGACATAACCCACTTCTGCTTTGCATCACTCAGCCCCTAGCAAGCAGATCCCTTTAATGCAAAGGGTGGTACATTATGTCCCCATAATAATCCCAAATCCTAAACTTTATAGGAAAGTTAGCTGTGCCAAAAAACCAAACCAGTTCTAATAGTTAATGCTAAAAAATTGTCAAGTTTTGGAAGGGATATAAAATCTCATGCTTCAGGCTTTTAAATCTGCTAGGGGTTAGGGTAAGACTTTCATGGGGGCAGATTATCCCAGAGCTCACATAGTGGAAGTTTCTCACACCTTCTTCTGAATCGTCCGGCACTGGGCATCGTCAGAGACAGGACATTGGATTAAATGGACTTTGGGTCTGATCCAGTTTAGCAACTCCTATGGTCCTAAATGTTGGTGCAGACAGCACCCAACACTTCCAAAACTGGGGTGAGGTATCCATTGGAATGAGAGGGCTCCCAGGGGCTTTAGTATGCAATCACAGGCATAAAATCCTATTACAGGGCCTGGCTCCCATCCTCCCCAACCAGTCACCACCCCCGCCTCCTCTGTCTGAAGAAGAGGTGGAAGATCTGATGAAAGCCTGCCTGTCGCCTGGATGTAACCATATACCTCCCTGGGATAGCACTGTGTCTCTGGATTTGTCCCTTTATTCACCATTTCCCAGATCTGCCCTAGATTTAGCAGATTTTACTTTGCTAACTCACAAAAGTATCCAAGCAAAAGGAAAACGGCAAGGACTGACCCAAATGACCTTATACAATGGCAAAAGTCTTTCCAGTAGGGTTTTGATGTATTACATCAGTTCAAATATAGCAAACAATGTGATTTTTCCACCCCAACCAAAGGAGAGAACATGCATTTTACACGATCCTGTCAAAGGGTTATACCTGTCATTAAGATTATATGAACAATGAGAGCTGTAATAGTTAAGGTACAGATCTGCTTTTATTTTCAGATCTCCCACAGACTTTTGTGACCATCGCCACAAAATCCGTGCCTCAGTTCCCCCCATATAAAATGGAGATAATGATAACTGTCCAGGAGTGACCAGAAGCTTAATGAAGATGTGTGAGGAAGTTTGAGACCCTTCTGTTTGAGAGAAACCATCAACCTCAAATCCAGTCATGTGCAGAAAAACTAACTAAAAATTAGTTTCTATGACAGTATCGGCTCCTGTGTCCATCCTCCACTTCACCCCCTCACAGCCATTTTCTTCTGGTTTTACTGTCCAATTTTCTATATTTTAAGGTATGTTTTTTCTCCCATGATCTTAGGTGTTTCTCATAGATAACAATTTTTCAGACGGAAGGATGATTTTTTTAAAGCAGGCATTGTCCTGGTAAAGGTGCTATAAAAGTACAAAGGAGGAGGAGGCTGGAAGGTGATAGTCCAAAGGGGTGAACAAGGCACCAGGTGGTAATAATTATGCCATCATCATTCCACATTCCAGGGTGTAGGCAGCCTGAAGTCCTTCGGGTGTTGCACTTTTCTGGGACGGTGTCAGGGGGGAGAAAAATACAGTGATTTCAAAGCTGAAACAGCTAGACTGATGTCCCTACACTGAGCAGTACCCTTCTCCCCTAGTCCCAGCAAAGTATTAGCAGGAGGAAGGGTTGTCACAATCTGGCCCACTGCCCAAAGGAGGCAGAAAGCCTCTTTCCATTTGCTGGGCCATCAGGATTCAGCCCACTGAATTAATTTTCTCTCTGAGAAATGTAGTGGGGAAACAACCCCGAGCCCTCAGCTAAACACCCTAGAAGTTTCTATTTTCATTTCCTGCCCTTTTCACTTTTCTTGCCTGGTAGCCCTGCTGCTACCACACATCTCAACAATGGTTCACCTTCTCTTGCCTTGCTCCGCTGTTTTCTCACCCCTGGCCGCCTCTCTCCGCTCCTAAAGTTCTTGTTTTTGCTTTCTCCTCCATCACTCGCTGGAGATCGATTTCATTTGTGGGGCTGAGAGAGCCTCACAAAAAGGAGGAAGGGCAGCAGCAGGTGCGCAGGAGAGATGGGGGTGCTGTGAATACACTCGGGTCAGGGCTGCAGAACACTGATGAGGAGGCAACTGAAGGAGGCCCCACAGGCCTTCCTCCCTACATGTGACCCTGCAAAATAGGCCCAGCTGAGACCTCACCTGTCCGCAGAGGTTTCTGACCTCGGGCTCCGTTCTATGAATTTCTAACTCTCCCACTGCTGGAATTGTTGAGAGAAGTATGCTGCCCATCAATATAAGATTGCAATGCATTAACAGTCATGCTTTGCACCTCCCATCCAAGAATCCCAAAACACTCTACATTACAAACAATTAAGCCTCACAACACCCCAGTGGTACGAAACCGATTGCCATCTTTATGCTCTACCATGAAACTATTCCCTGTGTAAGCCAGAAAACGCCCTATGCCTTTTACTCAGAGATCACATCCTTCTCCAGACTGAGGAGTTAAATACCAATCTCTCCCCTAACCACCATGGACAGGCATGGAAATTAACTACAGGCATCCATGAGAAAAGATCAAGAGTAGGGATAGTGAAAACTGAGGTAAGGATAGGGTGGGGTGGGGTTTGCGTGCACCCCCAAACCAGGACGGCTGGCTACCCACAGCTTGTTTTATCCATACCAGTGGATTTCAGGTGTGCGGGGTAGCGCATAAGTCAGCTCCCTTGACTTCCCCCAGGGAACAGCTTTGTTTTTTGCACACTTTAATCCAAGGGCTGGTTTATCAGACACCCCCCCCCAGCTAAAATTTAGGGATAATTGTGGGGGGACATATTTGGATAAATAGCTTTGAGTTAAGCCAGATACACGTAAACATCCCCCCCCCCCAAAAAATGAGGGGGTGAAGTGATGCACTTGTGGAAGCGTGCGGGGGGGGGCAGGGTGCACGCAGGCCCGTGGCTAGCGGGAGGCCCCAGGCGGCCCCCCCTTCCCCAGCAGCAGCCCCTGCGGGGCGCGCCGCGGCGCGGATCCGAGCCAGGAGCCAGGCTGGGAGGGAGCGAGGAGGCGGCGTGCGGAGCGGCGGCTGCACAGGCAGCAGGCGGCTGCGCCTGGCCTGGCGGGCCGCCCTGGCCCCGGCTCGCCCGCGCCGCGCCCCAGCCCCAGCCGGCGTGGACGGGGAAGGTCGTGAGAACCGGCGCGAACCCTGCAGCCTGCGCCGGCGCGCCGCCAGCAGCCAGCCCCGCCGGGCCGCGCCGCCCCACACGCTTCTGCAGCCGAGCTGCCGCGTGTCAGGCTGCCCAGGCGGAGAGGCGTGCCCCGGCCATGGCCCGGCCCTGCCCTGCGCTGCTGGGAACGCCCGGGGCCGCCGCCAGCCTCGCTCGCTGCTTCCCCCGCTGGGGCCGCGGCGGGTGGCACCAGCCAAGTGGGGCATCGCCCGGGGCTAAGGGCTGAGCCCGGCCGCAGCCGGGGCACCCAGGCAGGTGGGCTGAGTGGGGGCCAACAGCACCCGAGGGGGCAGACCCGGGTGGGCATCCTAGGAGAGAGAGACCAAGGCAGGTGGTTGAGCCTGGGATGCAGGGGCTGATGACAGGCATCCATCCTGGGAAGATCCAGGTGGCTGGACACCCGGAAGAGCCAACCGAGGGGCCAGCAGGCTGGCCTGGGAGCAGGCCCAGATCTTAAGCACACACTTGGATTAACGTTAAGGAAATGAAAAGACCCAAGTGTGCAGTAAATGTGAAGGATTTGCAGCAGAGGTTCGGGCTGCCCAGAAGGAGAGCAGCTTTAGCCTCTTTTGTTACTGCCTTGCCTGCTTTTGGGGCCAGATTGCGAATGTGGGAGCGGTTACATGAGCAGCCTTATTCGTGCCAATGGGTGTAACTGCTCATTGCTGTTCATGAGGGCCCTGTGCCATGACAAACCAGTAATCGTGCTCGTTGTAGGGTCTGATCTGGTTCCCATTGAATTCTGAGGGAATTTTGCCATTGCCTTCAATGGGTCAAACTCTGCCATCCTTACACTGATGAATACTTTACTAAAGGGTCCTGCACTACAGTGTGAGTAAGGGTATCAGAATCTGCCCCATTAATACCCCACTCTTTGCACCAAATTTAAAATTGTCTCTCTGTGTGTGTTACTGATTTATTAACATCCAATGACACACAATACTTTAAAATGCCCTTGTTACGCAAATTTTATTATTGGGTAAACACTTAAAATGCATTTACTAGTGATCCTACAAGGATCTACACTTTAGTAGACCCTAACTCCCCCTGAAATCAGAGACTGCTTGGAGACTAAAGAGCTACTCAGCATGAGGAATTCTGTCACAATTTGGCCCATATTGATTCCCGAGGCATTAATATTTTAACACACAGGTCCGAATGGTCCTCTCCATCTGTCTTTTCTAGATGTCTAGGTGTCTAAACAGTGAGTGTTGTTTTGGGACAAGCTTTAAAAGGACTCGCTGACCACCTTAAATGAAAGCCGGGCACCAAGCAGGTTGAGTCAAACAACTAGTTGCTTCAAATTGTTAATCCCAAAGACCCTTTTGAGTAAAAGGAGGGGACCAGAGCCCCCAGAGCAAACGGCAGGTCACAGGCAGCTCCCATAGCTCAATGAATACAGCCAGATTTACTCAGGCGGTTAACTTGATTAATTGAAATGAAGTTCCTCTAGAGAATCAGGAGTGTTCTTTGAGGTCAGGGTCACAACACTGAGATGCTTAATCAGATCTTTCCATTTAGCCCCTCTTAAGCAGGGTGGAATGCAGGCTCTTTCAAAGCAAGGCAGTTGGCGCCAAATTTCTGCTCTGCTTTCTGCCTCTTCCTTTGCATTCAACCAACACATCCGTCATTATAAAATAAAACATCTCCAGGCCTGCAAATCCAACTCACATGAATTGTTTGCAACCAACACTTGAAGAAAAACAGCCCTGTCTAATTTTGATATTACTGATCATTTAGAAAGTGAAGCAGAATGGTAGGAGGAGGATCATTATTACTGCAAAGTAATTCCTGCAGGAGCTGGAGGGCAGGTGTTTGTGGATACCAAATTCTTTTATCCAAATGAAGCATTTCATTTGGGGGGCAGAGGAGGGGGGAGATGGTGTTTTAGTGATACCCAGAACTGATGGCAAAAGAAGCTTTTTCACTACAATTTCAAGATCATGTAATATTGCAAAATAACATGGATTGATTTGAATTTTTGCTTGCCCACTATATGGGCCTGATCCTGCACATACTAAATCAATGGGAGTTTGGCCATTGATTTAACGCATGCAGGATTGGGCTCTGAGTGAGTGTCATATGCCCACATATGTACTTGTAGGGCCCTATTCTGTTTCCGTTGTGGTCCATGGAAGTAGAACTGGGTCCCTTGCATCCATATGCTTTTATTTAGTACTGCGTAATTGTTCCTGTTTATTTATTTTCCCAAATAATGTTGGATCACTCACTGTCTCAATTTCATAAGATCTCAAGATTTTATATGCAATTCCATACAAAATCCTCATGCATCACATTATTGATACAAACTTTGCTTAAGCGTATTTTGCAATTACAAAGTCCTACAAATCTTGGGAAGACTTTTTTAAACACGTCATGTCCACTGATCAATTTTAAATGCATAAAGTCCAGGATAATGATCTGAGGCCATAGGCTTACTAACGTATACTTGAGAGATTCAGTTATCAGTGATGGTCGAGATTTTCCAAAGTAATTGGGGCCTTACAAAGGTCCAATTTTTAGGAAGTGCTGAATACTTGCCCTCTGAAAACCAGGCCCCTTTAAGCCCCTCAGGTTGGCAAACCAATAACTAATGCACTAGTAGCCACTTTTGAAAATCTTGGCCTGCAGTTTTTAGCTTTAGTTTAGTTTTTAACAGGTCCAATCAAGCTCCTATTCATGTCAATAGGGGGTGGAAAAAGCCTCTCATTGACTTCAGCACCTTGGCAAGATTGGACTCAGGCATTTCTGTCTGAAGCAGCTCGTGATTGCACATGCAAACTGGGAGCAAGACGTGACAATGCCACTTGCAACAGTAGGTCAGATGATGTCACGTCTTAAATCCTTACAATAATACAGTTCACTTTAGGATTCTCCAAAGTTGGCTGCATGAAAAATTATATCAATATACCTTGCCATGGTCAGCCACCTGTCAGTAACAACCCTGTCCTTCATACAAAATCTATACTATGTCTCTCACTTATTTCCTTGCTGCATCCTTTAGCACCGGCTTGAAACAACTCAAATCTGTCTTTACACTTCTTTTCATTTCCTGGTTTATCAGCAGACACAGGTCTGGGGTGAGCCAACCTTTCCTTTCCAAGTTAGGGTTTGGCTGTCAGCTGTACGCAGGACAGCACACATCTGGAGGTGCATGTGGTTCGTGCAGAAACGAGCCATTTTCCTTTGTGTGCCTCAATGATAAACACTTTTCTTAGGCAAATATTTGTAAACAGACTTCTTGCTTTCAAAGGATGGAAAGATTTCAAGGACTAAACATAAAAATAGACAGTGGTAGATGAAGAAAGGCACGAGAATGTATTTAGTTTAGCAAAGGCACAAATCAGGGTCTCTGAGCAGACTGTTGGTGTTGTTTTTTTTTTAATTTGACAGCATTCTGGTGTTAAAAACAGCTGACAAAAATTACATGCCAGGGCTTTGCAACCAGCTCCCCAAGCCTGACAGAACGACAGGGGCAGGTGAGGAATTCTTGAGCAATGTGGGTGGGATGGTGTGAAGGCAAAAGCTATCCCTAGACATCTAAAATCAATTAGCAGCATTTAGAGGCTATATTTAACATTGACTTCTGGAGGCAGGCAGAGCATGGTTTATAGTTTCATCATTAAGAGTGTTTACATGTTTAGAGGTCTAGCACAGGAGAAAAAATCTGGCAGAGATAAAATGAGTATAAAGCACTTTTGTAAGCAAAGGGAGGTTGGTGGAGGAGAACTTTTTCCTTGGAAAGAACACGCATGCAGCAATTTGTGGAGCGTTGGTTAGATTCTGATCTCAGTTACTGGTATAACCAAGATCAGAATCTCACCCTATATTAGGACAAAGGTCATGGGTTAATTCAGGAGTGGATGAACTGAAGTCAGGGGAGTTAACACCAGTGTGAGTAAGAGGAGCATCAAACCATATTCTGCAAACCTTGCACCAAATAGTACTGTACTCACTCACCCACTGACATCAATGGCCTTGTCTTCACTGCTAAGGTGACCTGAGTTCTAACTCAAGTCCCATGCACAGGAAGAAAACCCCACACACTTGAGTCGGGGACTGGTCGTGTGGATAAATGCTACTTAACATCAGTAATGATTGCAGAGTAATCAGGTTCATGGTGTGTAGCGTGCACTTGTTTTAATTAATTCCATTCTGGTTTGTGTGAAAATACCAAATTTCCATCTTTTTGGGCAAGACACAAATGTGAGATCATGACCCTTCTGGTCAATTAAAGATCCCATGATGTTTTTCACAAAAATGGGGGTGTTAACCACTGTATCCTTGCCATCCAGATCTAGTTCAGACACTCACATCCTACTTCGCTGATTTCTCGCTTCAGTCCTCACTCCCTGCCCTAAAATGCTGTGTAGTGTTGTTAACAGCTGCCACCTTCCACCCCTAGAAGTGGCTGCATGTGAGTGGTGAGATAACTTGATTCTTGTATACAGGGCCGGCTCCAGGCACCAGCGCAGGAAGCAGGTGCTTGGAAGGCCAGTGGAAAGAGGCGGCACGTCCTGGTCTTTGGCGGCGGATCCCTCAGTCCCTCTTGGAGGGAAGGACTGGCTGCCAAATTGCTGCCAAAGAATGAAGTGATGCAGTAGAGCTGCTGCCGATCACGGCTTTTTTTTTTTGGCTGCTTGGGGTGGCAAAAAAGCTGGAACCAGTCCTGCTTGTATAGGCCCTGATCCCGCAAAGAGTTATGCCTGGGAATATCTCTTTAAATTGCGGGGAACATCATTTGCTAAGTTTGTAAAGGCCTTTGAGATATTTTGAGTTTGAAAGGCTATATTTAAGTGTAAATATCTGATATTATTATTTATTATTAAGGCTACAATTTGTCGTGGTTATTTTTAGTAAAAGTCAGGGAAGCCGGGACCTGCCCCTGACTTTTCATAAAAACATCCCTGACAAAATGGGGAGTGAAGAGGATCCAGCATCCTGCACCCCCCACTGCAGGGACCCCATTGCCTGAACAGCTCCGGAGTCCTTCTGCTGCCGCTGCCAGCGGCTGGGAGCTGTGCGGGGAGCTGACTGCTCACGGCAGCAGGGGAGCTGCAGGGAGGCCCCTGCCAATGGCGGCAGCTGGGGACCTATGGGGGCTCCCCCAGGGGTCCCCCCACATGCACCCACTGAGCAGCTCAGGGGATTCTGGTGACAGCCGGTCAGTTGCAGGACTCTTGCTGCCGGTGGGAGGGTCCCCCCGACACTGCTGGGTTGCTGCAGGGTCCCCAGTGTTACGGAGGTTGCTGGAGGTCACGGAATTCGTGATCTCCATGACATAATCTTAGCCTTATTTATTATCCATCTGGTTGTCCATCAAACCAACTTTTTTCTGGATTGTCCATCACCAGTGGAAAGCTCATGATTTGTACATGTCAAAAGTGGCTTTGTTTTTTTCCAGTTAGTCAGCCAGTGACCAGCTTACCCCACTGATAGGTAATGCAGATTTCTAATCAGGAAGGTAATTTGTGTACTTTGCACATCTCATGTGAGCATGGGTTTACTTAGGAAACCACAGATGGTGCCTCGGAAGGTTTAGGGCAAGTGATGTTTTCTGCTGTTTTCCTAATTCCATTTGCTTATTGTGGAAACAGAAGGAATTTGATTTGAGCAAAATTACTGTGAGCTTGCTTTCTTTATATGTCCAAGTCAGCCATCATTGCATCTAGGATCTTAAATCCCCTCCTAGAAAGTGGAAAGGTACAACAGCAAGACCATTCACAGAGGAATCACAAAGGCAATGAAATGAATTATTGGGATACATTGGGATTGGGACCTCACTGTGCGAGGCACCTTACACGCACATGGAAATTAGACTTTATGTGCAGAATGACCACAATCAGCAAATAACTTATTGATTGCACTCTGCTTCAGGAGAAGTGTTTCCAGCCAGTAAATATATCAACAGGATTTCTTTTCACATTGCTGCTGAGCAGTGGAAGTCATAAGAACATCAGAAGGGACATACTGAGTCAGACCAATGGTCCATCTAGCCCAGTATCCAGTCTTCTGACAGTGGTCAATGCCAGATGCTTCAAAGAGAATGACCAGAACAGGGCAGTTATCAAGTGATCCATCCTCTTTCCTCCAGTCCCAGCATCTGTCAATCCGAGACCTAGGAACACCCAGAACACGGGGTTGCATCCCTGACCATCTTGGCTATCGGTGGATTCTCCTCCATCACTTTTTGTATGTTACAACCTCATAAAGACAACAGAGCAGAGCCATGCGCGTAAGCGTTACAAGATGGGACAAACATTATTTAAACTTCAAATCAACCGAGATGCATCTATCATCTGGTTACTTTTAGTGGGGACCCAGAGTGCTGTGACCTGATGGTGAGGAGGGGAAGTTCAGCTGCCTTGAAGCAACTCGGGATCTTTGCAAATAGCAAGCTGTTAAAAACAATCCTGGAATGTGATTGTTTCACCTACCAGTGTGACCTGCACTGAGGACTTCACTGACTTCTGCCAAGCTGGAGTATCATTTGGTAACAGCATGTTTACAAGCGTTGAAACAGCCTGGCCAGTGAAGAACTGAAACTGATTGTGTCCCCTTGTGTGTGTGATGTTAGAAACACAAGGTCAGTCTGCTAATGGATGACACAGCTAGTTCTTTTAGAAGCTTTTTCATCATTCCCATTGCCGGTCATTTACTCCTGTTAAAACAGCTGACAACATATATTAATGTAATGCAAGCTACTGGCGCAGAGCAAAGTTTTCTAAAAATGGAGGTCTCTGCACACGGATTGCAATTCAATCCCATTGTTACAGATTTTAATTCACAAAGATACTTCCTGTAAGCAAGGAGGGTTTCCTAACTGAAAACAGGCAGCCCAGGAAACCTAGCAAGCGGACATGCCTCCTTCAACTTCTCTTCCCAAATGGGACATGGGGGAACAGACTTTCAAAAGACCTCTGAGCTCAGCATCTCCAGTTGTTCTCAAATGGCCCTGTCTTGATGGGCAAATTGAAGGTGGCTTTTGATCATGTTAGCTCAGCTGAATTAGCTGAACATGACAGAAAAGCTTTCTTAATGCTTGGGATGCAGTCGGGTTAGCTGGCTGCGTTGTAGCCTCAGCGTGATTGACACTAGAAGAGTTATACACCAGTATAATCATGTTAGTTACAGGGTGATTTTTTTACTGGTACAGTTTTGCCAGTATAAGCCCTAGTGTGGATGCAGTTATACCAGTATAAAAGAGCCTTAGGGCTTGTCTGTACTACAGATGTTTGCCTGTGCTAAAATTAAGTGTCAGAGTCACATTTACAGGTCCACTCTTAAGTGAGGCTTTTTTTCTATGTACAAATAAAGTTCAGCTCCCAGTATATACAACCCTGCTTGCAATATAGAGAGCAAGCAGCCTGCTATTAGTGTAAAATCATTCATTCAGAGGGCACAGGTACAGAAGATCTGGTCCTACTGAAATACAGATTATTATGTCTCTGAAAGCAAATTCTGCCCAGGATAAGTTAACTCTCACACCTTACCTTTGATCATAAATGCTTTCAAAGCTTTTGGCTTCTGCCCGAGTTCTAAGGTTTCAGAGGCTTTCACTGTGAAATCTCAGAGGACTGGTTTGAGAGAGCTATGCCATGCTATCAGAGAATCAATTTCCCACATCAGCTGATTCATCAAGAGCAAAGCTAAATTCATACCTGGGACAGATGCATACACTTAGCACTGCAGAGCAATAGTTCACATTGCTGAGGGAAGAAGCATAGCCTCCTGCTACAGAAAAATTTGCTGGATGGGATCTAGGTATAGCCATGGGGCAGCTTCCCCTCTCCGAGTTTTTCACGAAATGTCCTATCTGGAGTGGGGAGCGCATATCACCGGGGAATCTCCCAAGCCCTATGTCTCTGCAGTGATTCTGGGCTCCATCACTTTGGATACTTGCTTTGCCTCCTAGTAAGCTCAGTTCAATGGTGCATCACTGCCTGGGTTCACCTCCGGGTACCTACACCTGTACAAAAAAACCCACCATGAATGAGAGCTCCACAACACGAAAGAGTACCAAGCAAAACGTATACAGCCACAGCTGTAACATAAATTCCCCATTAGTCACCAGTGAGAACTATGCCCCCACTGATTCCTGGTCCCAGGAAGAGTGGGGTGGTGGGTGGGGTTAAGGGGGCTGCAGATGGAGCTGACCCCCTGCCCTTGAAGGGGGTTATCCTCCACCCTCAGATCCTGGGGGATGTCTATCCTCCCAGGCAACTTAATTCATAAAGAATGGGTAAAACTGGAGTTAATGTGGCTGAAGCAGTCCATCAATATGTGCATTCCCATTCCAGTTTCGGTATTCTACGTGCTTCACAAAGGGACATCTGGTTTACATCACAGGCGCATGCACACCACTTCCCCAGAAAGGCTCCCAGGGATCTCAGCCAACCTCAAGTTATTCCCTACTAACAGGTGCCTACCCTTTTTGCACTTTGGAAAAGGGCTGCTCAGGGTTGGAGGGAGGGTGATCTAGAGATGAGGGCACTGCACCAAAGCTTAGGAGACTTGGGTTAATTTCCCTGTTGAGACACAGATTTCCTGTGGGACCCGAAATAAATCCCCTAATCTGTCTTGTGCCTCGGCACCTCATCTGTAAAATGGGAATAATCCTTCAATCCCACTAGTGACTGTCCTCAGTGGGGACCATAGAAATAGATAGAGAAGCCTGGATCCGCAAGGTACTGAGATGTTGCCATGCTGAGTATTGCCTCAGAAACTCACAGGAACAACGCTGCAATCCTCAAAACTTGAATGAGGTGCCCAGGCTCCCCCTACAATGAATGGGGAGAGCTCAGGACCTTAGTAAATGATCCACAGAAGCCAGCATGCTAGGCGAGGGGGAGCTGCAAATGGGCAAGACCTTCTCTCCAAGTGGGAACCCCATCGTGCCTGGGAAGAGTTGGAAGGACTTTGGCCAACTGAGGCCCATAAGACTGATGGGGACCTCTGGTAAGCTTTTAGCATGTGTATAGAAACGTTTATTGTTTTTATGTTCTCTCTCTAATGCTTTCACCTCAAGAATAAGTTTGCTTGCTGATAAATCCCTGTGTGGTACCTTGCTACAGCTGGCAATTACAGCTGTATGCAGCCTTAAAAGAGAAAGCAAAAGGCAGATACTGGCCTGTTTAGGCAGCCTGGCTTGCTGGGAATGTCACAGGATAGGCAAAGCACTGTGCAACCTGGAAGAACCCTGGTCATAAAGGACAGAGACCTGGGTATCCACTCAAGAGAGGTGATGGCTGAGAAGCTGTGAATCTAGAGCGGGTGTCCTTGAGGGACCACAGAGGGGGAAATACAGGTGCAGTTGTCCTGAAGTGTACCACCTATGAGAGTGGCCATGTGTGTGAAATGAACGGAAACAGGATTTATGGGGCCCCTCATGAGAAAGTCTGCTCTTCCAGGATCTCGTAGCCTGTATAAGTGTCAGCTAAACAGCCGCCTTTGGGGGCTTCCAGTTGAAACTTTCCAACCCTTTGCAGTCAGCTTCGCCCTAGTCATATTCTTCCCATAACCTGGGAATTCCATCAGCTTCTGCTGAAAGATCCAAATTCATCCATTGCCTTCAGAGGAGTTGCACCAGGGATGGGCTTAGCCTTGTGTTTATTTGCTGACCCTTGAGGTTCATTGGCCCATGCCCTTCTTCCACTGTCAAATCCTATATCTCAAGGTAACAGCAATGCTAAAGAACTGGGTTGTTCTGAGACTAGCCAGGAAATTATTTGTTCGAACAATCTTATAATATATGGATGGTGGAACTCTACCACTGATGACCTGTCAGGTAGAACTCTGGCTATGGGTGCTGGATGGGATGACACATTCATAGATAACAAACTTTCCTGTCAATCACCAGTGTTGTTATACCTGGACTTGACGTGACAGCCATGGCTAACTACAGTTTTGATTGATGTGTATAGGGATTGCGGAATATGGAATGTAAACAGAAACAAGCCTCCTCTCTGAGTGGACATACCCCTGTATGCATTTTAAAACCCATAGCAAATACAAGCATGTTTTAAAGTAACACAGGCTGAGCACATCGCCATAATGCTGTGCTGAAATTAACCTGGATTACCTGTTGGGGAATTTTAGGCTCGTTGTTTTCTGGTAGAGTCTGCTCATACTAACTGCTAATAGCTTCCTGATAGAAATGCTGACCCTTGTAGGTATTCTGCAGAATTTATCACCAGCCATCAGGACTGTAACCAAAGCATGGGCTAGCATTTGCTCCATTAACTGCCTCAAAATGCTGAGCTCATCAAGCCAATTGGGCAGTAATGAGCTGTCTTCCCATGCAGTCCAGTGATCTGACACACTGTCTGGGAAACATCTCTCACCACTGACTAGGTACTGCTCCCAATGGGTATATTTCCTGGGGTAACAGGGGACGCACACATACTCGGGACCCTGCAGGTGATCACTGTTGTCACAGAGGATAGGTGGTACTTGGGTACTAATGAGTTAAATGCTCAATGTAGCCTTCCTGTTGAGCCCAGTCCTGTCTTTACAAGAACAGAAGTATAAAGGCGCAGGCCATGGGTGGGGAATGGGTACGTCTCGGGAGACCTGGTCTTAAGCCTGTTGAGGTGCTTAGCTAAACCTAGCTCTTTGGCCATTAGAGTAATCCAGTGCCGGGCAGCAGCACACCCTGCCCTGCTTATTATGTGTTACTTTGTACTTATACACGTGCAAATGGATCTGATTGCAGGATCAGGGCCAGGGCCAGTGAAAACTGCATGCAATCCCCCTGACAAACTCCTCCAGGGCATCACTTTGACCCTTCTAAAGCTGTTGTTTATTAACTGCACTTCTTAAAGCAGGCAGGTTTGATGCTTTGCAGTGGTCGATCTATGATCAGTGGCCTCTGCTGCCTTTTCCTCTTCTCTTTATACTCTCTCAGTTATTTTAGGAGAGCAATGGAATCCAGACAGATCTGTCTCCCAGGAGGGGAGTGAAGGGTGGTGGCGGAGGAGGAGGAAGTGGGGAAGTCAGCCTGTAGATCAACTACAGGCTGGGGCACGCTCTGGGATGTAGCTTTGGGGAAGTTATTCATCTTTCAATTCACCCAGGGGGTTTCTCGGCCTCATTTTCCCATCACTAGGTCTATTATTTCAGTCATTGTGAAGGTATCCTGTCAGCCGGGGAGTGGCCCACCTCCCCCGTGACACAGGGCAGAAGGCATGGGAAAGTGTCTGCCTGCCAAGACTGCACGCTCAGAGCAGAGGCTGCTGCTTGCCTCATGCTGGAAACTTGCCCGCGGCATATTATTAATGTCATTACAACACTTGCACACAACCAGCGGGTTTCACCTATCAACTTGCCTCAGAAGGAAGGGAAGGGAAAGAAAAATGGGCATCTCGAGAGGGAGGCGTAGCGTCACTGGGTGAGTTTACGAACCCAGAGCCAGCAGCCACGTGCCCTTTTTACCTTGTGCTGGGCTCCACCCTGACCTCACAGAGAGTCATCTGGGGCTGAGGTTCTTTAGCAATGCAGCAAGTGTGCATGTGGCGGGGAGGGGAGGGCACGAGGGAAGGTCTGCACTGGCTCCCGCTTCACACCAGACAAAGGCCTGGACATGGTGTGCTGAGCTCCTGGGTGGAGAGCCCAAGATGCCCACTCTCCACATTCAATCCTGGCACATGCCCTGGCTACACATTCAAAGCCCTATTCTGCTTCGGTTCAAGTCAATGGAAAATTCCCTGTGCCGGTCTGAGACTGGACCCCCGCAACATGATCGGTGCCAAGCACCTGCAGCTCCTGTCCAGGGGTGAATCCTGCTCATGGTGAATCTACAAGGTGCTGCACACCTTCTGCTCTCACTGATGCCACACGGGCCAAATGCTGGGAGGTGCTGAGTGCCGTTGAAGTCCTTGGGAGGTGAGGACACAGCCCCTTGCAGGATTGGATGCAAAGTGCAGCCCCTTTCAGGATCTAGCCCATATAGAAGAGAGAGACAAATCAGAACTAATAAGAGAAAAATCTGCAAAAATGGATCTTCTTATCGATCTTGTCTAAGCCGGGTCTTTCTGTTCCAGGGCGCTTAATACGGGTCAAAGGTCCAGTGCTGAAGAAGAGCTCTGTGTAAGCTCGAAAGCTGGTCTCTCTCTGGTCCAATTAAAGATATTACCTCACCCACCTTGTCTCTCTAATATTCTGGGGCTGACACGGCTACCTTAGTGCATACAACAGTGCTTCTACAGTTAGGTAAAGCTGGTAAGACAGAACTGTCAAAAATATCCTCTCAGACCTGTACCCTTTCAGTGCACAGCCCAGCTCCCTTCCAGTTTGCACTTCAGGGCTTTATTCCCATGACTAGTTTGGGATCAGCACCCTCTGGCTAAAAGCTGCAGTGGCCCAACTTAGGAGCAAGCACTTTGCTGTGACAATTGAAATAGGTCAGGGGTTGGTATTGGAATACGGAGTCTTTGGCTGCTGGGTTGTATCCAGCTCCGGTGGGTGGTGACTTTTGTATTGCAGTTGCGCTTGGAGGCCCCAGCCGAGAGCAGGACTCAGTTGCACTAGCTGCTGTACAGACATGTAGTAAGAGACACTTCCTGCCTCACCGAGGCTACAGTCTAAACAGGAGCAGAACTCAGATCTCCTGACTCCAAGTCCAATACACCAGATGACACTGCCTCTCATTTGGTAGAAAAAGGGTATTTGGTGCATCTCACAGTCCTTTTCAGGACCACCTAATCTATGCCAGGGCTCAGGGAGACTCCGACATTAGACCCGTCAGGTTGTGTTTCATTAACCTGGGATCTAGAAAGCCAGAGAGAGCTGTGTCCAGCAGCCTGACATAAAGAACTTCTTTTCTATTCATTACAAACAGGTTGTAGGACAGTGCGCACGGCATTGCAAGCCAAAGCTCGTGAGCATGGACGGCAGCCGTTCTACATGTTTATGCAGGTAACATTTCTTTTCCTTTGAACGCATGGCCTCTTAAATCAAACTCAGGTTCAGCATGGACGGATGGGGGAAATCCGGAGCTGCTTGGGGCAAAACCTAATGTGTTAAGCACTGAGATATAATCCAGATGTGAAAATCTCCAGGGCTCCGACTGGCCTTTGAGCTGCTCCTTTAACACCTCTGGTTTAAACATTAAAAGTCCCACTGGAGAGGAAATCCTCACTGTATGAGTTATGTGCTATTTATGGAGGGGGCTCTGTGCAGCCCTTGAAAGTGTTCTTAATAAAACCTGGGCTAATAGTAAATTATTAGCATAGACTAGGAAAAGGGATTTATTTTTTAAGGCAGCTGGCTTTATGGTTTGTTTGTTTTTTAATGCTGGAGGGAGATAAAAAATCTCTCTGTTTCCTAGGAAGGAGCGAATGCACAGGAGGCTGAGAAGCGTGTATGAAAGCATCAGGTCCCATTTGGAAAAGCACTCGGCAGGCAATAAGACCATGTTTCTCCAACTACATCCTGTGCATATAATAGCAGGGGCATTTTCCCCGCCCCAGCTCAAGTCACAGGCACCTATAGCACTTTCTGGCTGGATGCCTTGGCTTCTTCTTCAGGGCCCTGTGCATCTCTCTCTCTTCCCCTCTTCCTCTCTGTCTGTCTCTCTCTCCTCTTTGGTTTCCCCTTCTGCTGCCCAGCTCCTCTTTCAGACTCTGCTGCCCAGCTTTCTACTTCCTGACTCTGCCACTGCTCTGCCGTGTTACCTGGGTCACCTCACTTCATTCGTTGTGCTCCCACTTCCTGCTCTCTCTAAACCCCCCCCCAAAATCCAAAGCTTTTTTGTGTGTGTTAAACTGAGCAAATTGTTCATGACATTTCACCAAATCTCCCCTCCCCCCTTGTTTTATAACCAACTTTAGAGCCCAGCAGCATTTTTCCAACTTTGAAATTGCCAAGCGCACAAAAATGTAGAGAGGGGGAGAAACCACGAAAAATTGATTGTGAATTCCCTTATTTTTCCTGTCAGTTCAGGCCCCTTTTCTCCTCATTCTTTCCTCTTCTTCTGGGGATCCCCTGCCTCTGTTTTAGCTGCTTTCTCCCGCCATTCCTTATGGCCCCACACAGCATGGCGGGATTGCCATGCTAGCCCCATGGCCCTCACTTCCTGCAGTACCTCCAGGCTCTCACTGCAGAGCAGCTGAGGGGAAGGTGAGCACACGCTTGCTCATGTCACTCTCATGCCAGGGATTATGATGCATTTTCAGCTTCACTAAACGTCTTTTTTAAAAAACTCAGTTACCACCACTTAACACAGACTCTAAATGGGTGATTTCTGTGTGGATATTGCTCCTCGAACAGGGGTCCTTGCCCTCGGGGTCAGGACCCCCAGGACGGTCACAACGAAGCATTAGGGAGTCACTGCCTTTCTTTTATCGCTCCCTGGGAAGAGGGGTGTGGGACTGGCTAAGTGACAGGCATGTCCCAGTGTGGAACAGGGCTCATGGCTTGGAATGCTGGAGACCCACGGCCCAAGCAGAATGTATCTGCCACGCTGCTGAGTGTACCTGGTGCTCCCGGCAGAAGGCGCCTGCCTGGTGGCTGCCCCAAGCAGAATGCACACTCTGTGCTCCAGCATGCCCTGGGAACGTTCGCCAGAACCCACCTCGTGCATTGGCAAACACAGCTATCAGCCCCCTCCTCTAACCTCCCCAAATGCCCCGGGGCCCACCCGTTGCTGGAATTCAGTAACAAGTGTGGCAATCAGCTTGGTGAACCAGCGGCCGGTTTCTTTCTTTTGTTGTTTCTGCTGCGCAGGGCTGGTGCATTAGAGTCTCACTGGAATGAGCCAGCCCCCCTCATCAGCTCTTTGCTCCTGTTCACACACATTAGGAATGGAGCTGTTATAATTCTGCCTAACCTGAGTATTTTAAGGATGACAATGTGGTGTCTGCCCTGTTTTCCCTTCCCCTGATGAGACTGGTAGTGGCAAGGTCTCTTCTGCCCATCACTGGCTGCCCTTGAGCTGTCTTCTAGACTCGCCGCTTGTTTTTTTTCCCTAGGGTGGTTTTTTTTTTGGTTGGTTCTGTTTGTTTTCTGCCCTACTCAGTGTCAGCCATTAAGGCAGAATGTTCAAAGCCACTCAGGGGCTCATCCAGAGGGCGACAGAAGCAAAAGGACATTTATCCTACTGGTGAAAGGATGCCACTTTAATGCAACCATTTTCTTTATATCAAAGCAGACGTGTCTAGTTAGTACCACAGACTTCACTGGTGCCAAAGACTTGCAGGGGAATCTAGTGACAGCCAGGGCCGGCTCCAGGCACCAGCTAAGGAAGCAGGTGCTTGGGGCGGCCAATACAAAGGGACTTCAGTCTGTCCGCTATTGGGGCGGCCCATCGGGGTCTTCTGCAGGAATTCAGCAGCAGGTCCATCAGTCCCTCTCTTCCTCTTTCAGCTGCCACCGAAGTGCCGCCGAAAAATGGTAACAGCTACACTTCCAAAGCAGTAAAGGAAACCCCTGCAAGGCACTGGATAAGGGGTTAGAATCAGAGAGAAAAGAGCTAAGTGCGGGATCACTCTCAGCAGTGGGTGAAATTCTGGCCCCGTTGAAGTCAATGGCAAAATGCCTTTGATTTCACTGGGGTGAGGATATCACACACTCTGGTTCCAGAGCACTGTGCATTTGAGATTTAAACATCCCAAGCGATTGGGTTTTCATTATTTCTTTCTTTTGTGGCACTTACATGGCCCCCATTTAGATGGCGCTTGATAAGTTTATGAATGACCGGGATGCCTGCGATGCAGGGGACTGGACTGCCCTTCCAGTCTGTGTTCCTATTACCATAGCATCTGAGCACCTCACCATCTCCCTACGAAGTAGAGCAGTGCTTTTCTCTTCATTTCACAGATGTAGAACTGAGACCCACAGAGACTAAGTAATTTGCCTAAGGTCACAAAGCAAGCCTGTGGCAGAGCAAGGAATTGAACCTGAGTTTCCCAAGTCAGCACCTGAGCCATGGGTCCATCCTTCCTCTCATTTCCCTTGGGATATTATCACAACCCCTAATAAGATTTCACTGGGCCCACTTGTAATCTCAGGTACCGCTGTGTAAACCTGGAGTAATTCTAGCGATTTAGGAGGAAAGAGTAAAATAACATGTGCGGAGCCAGAAGGGCTCAGTGCCCAGCAGCTCCTGCTGTGACACCAATCTTTGGAAAATCTGGCCCATGATGACGGAGTGGGTGCAGGGCCAATTTTAGGGTCAGGTGAGCGGAGGGTTCCCCTGGGTGCCAACTTTCGAGTGTGCCACATCACCACATCATTCTGATGCCTTTAAAACAAATATTTTTAATTAATTTATTTATTTATTGAGCTACAGTGGGGGATATAACCAGAAGAAATGCGATGAAATTAAGGAACGGAAAACAGACTAAATCTGTGGCTCTCAACTTTTGTACTGGTGACCCCTTTCACACAGCAAATCTCGGAGTGCGACCCCTCCTTATAAATTAAAAACATTTTTTTATATATTTAACAGCACTATAAATACTGGAGGCAAAGCAGGATTTGGGGCAGAAGCTGACAGCTCATGACCCATGTAATAACTTTGTGACCCCATGAGGGGGCCCGACCCCCAGTTTGAGAACGCCTGGACTAAATAGCGGAAAACCCTTCTTGACAATGAGCCAAGTTCTGATCTCAGTGACATTGGTGCAGACTGGCTGCAACATCCCCTTAGTCTCTTTTGACCGAGCAATGGGCCGTATGCTCAGCCAGGGGCAATAAGCCTACTTCTGTTGACTTCAGTGGCAATATGCTGTGACATCAGCGGAGGCTCAGGCCCCATCCGCTCCAGTCCGATGTCAAGGAGACTGCCTCCTGTACGTTTACATCATCTTGCTTTACAAGCTGGACAGGGGTCTCTTCTCCTCCCAGCGAAATGCAGCCACCTCTGGCTTGGCACTGGTGACACGGCACTCAAGAGCCTTGCACAAGAGTGAAGGATAAACAGCTCCCAAGTGGCAGAGTTCAGTTAGGTTCTCTGGGTTGGGCAATGGGTTCTAATGCAATTCTGAGCCTGTCGAAACGAAGTTGGGTCAAGACTGGCTCAGCCAGCATTGTGCTGTGCACAGGGCAGCTCACTTGACCTGAGCTCAGAGGTGAAATGCTAGTGCTGGTGTCTATCCGTGGTCACCAAGACCCCTAGGCGTGTCTGACCCTTTATGCTCATTCAAGGTGGAGTCTACGCAGAAGTCTCAGAAGGAACCAGCTCATCTTGTCTTCCCAGTCACAGCTCAGATGTCCTCATATCATTTGCTTATTGCTCTGGTGACAGCAAGTTCATTGAGGCCGAAGCACACTCCCTGCCCTTCTGTCCTAGTGCCTCTGTTCCTTTTCATGGGTCAGGGAGGGCAGAGCTGAAAGGTTGCAATGTATAACTGAGGTCTTGACTTCCCAGCTCCCCCATGCACAGATCTGCTAGGAATAAGCAGATTCCTAGCCTAGTCTCTGCTCAAAATGAAATTCAAAAGACTGGACGTTCAAGGTTTGTGCCTTTTGTTTCCAATTTGTGAAAATGGTCCAGTTTTGCAGGGGGCAGGGGCAGAAATGGTGGAATTCCAGGAGTTTTAGCTCAAAATTGGAGCCTTTTGCTTTTTGGTGGAAATGGGGAAATTGGTGTGATTTCTGAAGGGGATAAAAATGGAAGTTTCAAATGTTGGCATTTTATTTAGCCGGTGACTAATCTTTGCAATAAAACATGCAGCAGTGGGAAAGTTTCCTTATTTCTGTCCAGAACTCTTCTCATTATGGATTATGTGTATGAACGCCACGGGGGCAGAGCCCAGGAAATGTGTGGCGCCGGTTTAAAGACAGTGAGGCTCTGCATGTGTCAACCAGCATCCTGGCAAATGAACCAGGGACCTCCAGCACACAGGAGCTGCCACCATTTGAGCTAACGAACCAAGCTTCTTTCAGTGAGAGCTTTAATAGATGCCTATCCTCTGCAGATCAGCGACAGAGGGAGACACATACACGCTCACCAGTGGATAATACGTGAGTCCACCTATCTGGAGTTCGGTGCAGGATCTAGCCCAGAATCCCTGCTCCCAAGCCCATTAAAGTCAGTGATGATACTCTCATTGCATCCATGTATTTAGTTACTCTACTTCCCTGTGGTTTGGATCAGGCCCTTGCAATCTAAGTAAACCATCCAGTTCTGAGAAAAAACAGAAAGCAAAAATTCTGGGCTACAAAATGGCCTTGAATGGACCTTTCGGTTATTGCTCTGAGACATGTCGCTTAACTATGATCAACTTTTTCATACCCTCCAACTCACCCACTGAGTCCTGCAATCATTTCACCTGGTCCTACCTGGTAATAGCCACAAACAAACAAACCTCAAATCCAAATAAATAAATAGCTAATGGCTCCACGTATTCTGAGGTGAGCAGAGGGATAGAGGTGAGCAGAGGGATAGAAGGAATGTGGCAGACTCACACAGTGCACGTCTGGCTGTGTGTGCATGTGTGTGTATGTGACACACATAAGGACAGAGCAGTGGGAGTGATGGGGCTTATAACGTTGTTCGTATGCTGCCAGGCACCGCAGCAGCAGCCAAACACAGAAGAACATATGGTGGAAAGAGGCGCAGCCCTGCCCTCTGCCTTTGATGTAGCTTTTATTGTTTTTCAGACAGACACCAGAGAAATGCAGGTCACAGAGGCTGCATGGATGAATTTGCAGGCGTTTTATGGACAGCGTGATTTTCTGTTGTCTTTTGACAAATGTGTTTCACCATTTCTAAGCAGCAATTAATTTGCACTTCCGCTCATTCACGTCTGATATCATAACACTGCATCACAGTTTAGGAACATGCAAAGAGATGTAGAGCTCTTCTGCTAACTCATCCTGAGGTCAGACCAGGTGGATCCTATTAGCTCCAACTTAAGGGTATGAAAGGGTTTGATTTGTCTCTCAGAGGCAGAGGGAATGAAAGGCACGAACAGAGAGGGTCCAGCTGGGCAACAATCTAGGCTCATCCAAGCACAGAAGAAAAACGGTAGAGATTTATGTTTTGATGTTATTGTTAACAATGTTAACAAATATGGTAAAATAAGAAGAAAAATCTTAGGAGGGGAGTAAATATGAATTAGATCCAGTATATGGTGTTTGGAGCAGGGTGGGAATTCCACCTGGTAGCAGATACGTGTGTGTGTGTATGTGTGTTTGTGTGTGTGTGTGGTCTCACAGCCCAATCCTACAAACACATCTTACTGGACATATGCTTCCTACTATGAGTCATCCCATTAACTTCAGTAGGAAGGGCTCGGAAGATAGGGCCTTTACACTGTGTGTATGTGTGTGCGTAGTGCAGTTATTGCTGTTCAACTGCAGTAAACTGAATTTGTAGTAATTTTTTTTTACCATATTTAGTTTAGAATTGAAAAACAAAATTTAAAGTAGAAGGGACACAATCAGGTGTGTGTGTACATGTATTTACATATATATTTCATTGGCAGCCCAGCATTGGGTCGGTCTATACATATATATAACAGACCCTATGCAGGGCTGCAAATGGATTTTTCAGACAACAGGTTGCTTTGCTTTATCCACAAATTCCTCTGCCCACCTTGGAGAGTAAATTAGACACACATGAAACTCACTCTTTAAAGAAAAGGGATTCTTCTGTGAATGGAAGCAGCCATGCAGTGTACAGCTGGGAAATGCCTGGGATTTCTAGCTTAGCTTTTGATTCCCAGTGCAGCTCAGCTTTTCCTAAAGGAAACACAGAAAAATGGCAAGTATTTCTTCAACATTTCCTGCTTCATCTCCAGAGCTCATTCAGTTGGTGACAAATGAGAAGAGAGATGACTTCCAGAGACATGTGGGCTGGGCCCTTTCCCAGGGCACAGAAAACACCAAACGACCCAACCCTTTTGCTATTGCTTATGTCATTGTAACAAAGGAATGTTTGTATCGTTCTGGCAGCTTTAAGCCTAAGGTTTCCTTTCTGAACACAAGAACATAAACATAACAACATAAGAACGGCCGTAGCAGGTCAGACCAAACGTCCATCTAGCCCAGTATCCTGTCTGCTGACAGTGGCCAATGCCAGGTGCTCCAGAGGGAGTGAACAGAACATCATCAAGTGATCTCTCTCCTGCCATCCATCTCCACCCTCTGATGAACAGAGGCTAGGGACACCATTCTTTACCCTTCCTGGCTAATAGCCATTTATGGACTTAGCCACCATGAACTATATCTAGTTTTTTTTGACCCTGTTTTAGTCTTGGCCTTCACAACATCCTCTGGCAAAGGTTCCACAGTTGACTGCAATTTTGTGAAGAAATACTTCCTTTTGTTTTGTTTTGAACCTGCGGTCTATTAATTTCATTTGGTGACCTCTAGTCTTGTGGGTATGAATTTTAATTTTATTAATTTTTTTTAAAACAAGTGCAGCTTTGCCATTGGATTGGCTAGTGACGCATTCAAAGTTAATGTGTGCAAAAATGACCAAAATAGTTGCCAATATGTTGCTGTGAACAACAAAATTTTTATTTCTGGAGGAAAGGTGGTCTTACAGGAAGGCACTAGGACTGGAGATGCTGGAGGATTCTGCTTAGCTCTTGCGCTCTGCCCTGCAACTGATTCCCTGTGTGACCATGGCAGTCACTTAATTTCCTGTAGCCCAGGTCCCCCCATAAAAGGTGCCTACACTTCCTTTTTCGTTTTGCCTTGTTATATTTCACACTGACATCCCAAGCCCAAGAGGGCTTCCTAACTTCTGGCTGCTTCTGTATTCTACAAACCTATTAATGATAAATCTTCACCCTCTAGATGTTGCTTTGTTTGCATTAATGCTTTTGCGTATTAGGTTTTGCAAGGTAACGAATATGACTCATTTGCTCTGTTGACAGATTCATAGATTCATAGACTCTAGGATTGAGGGACCTTGAGAGATCATCGAGTCCGGTCCCCTGCCCTCATGGCAGGACAATACTGCTGGCCATCCCTGATAGACATTTATCTATCTATACTCTAAATATCTCAGAGATGAGCTTCCACCAACTCCCTAGCAATTTTATTCCAGTGTTTAACTACCCTGAAAAGTTTAGGACTTTTCCTAATGCATCCAACCTAAATCTCCCTTGTTGCGTTTAAGCCCCGTTTGCTTCTTGTTCTATCATTAAGGCTAAGGTGAACAAGTTTTCTCCTCCTCCTTGATGACCCCTTTTAGACTACCTGAACTGCTATCAGTCCCCTCTCCAGTCTTCTCTTTCCAATACTAAATAACTCAATATTTTTCGCCTTTCCTTCATAGGTCAATGTTCTCCAGACCTTCTATCCTTCTTGTTGCTCTTCTCTGGACCCTTTCCAATTTCTCCACATCTTTTGACTGCCTTGGTGCCAGCATGGACACAATTACTCCAGTTGAGGCCTACAGCGCAGAGTGAAGCAGAGAATGGACTTCGTGTCTTGTTTACAACACACTGTTAGTGATCCCAGAATCACGTTTGCTTTTTTGAACAGTCTCACACTGCTGACTCAATTTAGGCTTGTGGTCCGCTATGACCCCTAGATCTCTTTCTGCTACTTCTTCCTAGACAGTCTCTTCCCAGTCTGTATGTGTGAAACTGATGTTCCTTCCAAAATGGAGCACTTTGATTTGTCTTTATTGAATCATTCCCGTTACTCAGGACCATCTTCATCCAATTTGTTCCAGCTCATTTGATTTTGACCCTGCTCCTCCAAGCCAGTTGCCCCTCCCAGTTTTGGTATCGTCTTGCAAACTTAATCAGCGTACTTTCTATGCCAACATTCTAAAGTCGTTTGATGAAGATACTTGAACAGAGCCGGTCCCAAACAGACCCCTGCGGAACCCCATTGTCTTACTTCCAGCAGGTGGAGCATTAATAACTACTTCTCTGCGTATGGTTATCCAACCCAGTTATGCTCACTTATGTAGCCCCATCTTAATTATTTTGGCCTAGTTTTATCGATCAGGATATCATGCAAGACCATAACAAATGCCGTACTAATGTTAGGCCTATACCACACTTCACCGCTTTCTTTATCCACAAGATGTTTTCCTATCAAAGAAGTGCTCCAGGATTGGTTTGACTACGATTTGTTCTTTACAAATCCATGGCTGGCTTTCCCTATCACCTTACCACCTTCAAGTGATTTGCAGATGATTTCTTTAATTTACTTGCTCCTATTTCCCTGCACAGAAGTTAACTAACCTAACTGGTCTTGTAGTTATCCCGGGTTGTTTTATTCCCCTTTTATCGGTGGGCACTATATTTGCCCTTTTTCCAGTTGTCTGGAGCTCTCCCAGTCTCCCTTGACTTTCCAAGATAATGCCTAGAGGCCATCAGCTTTCTCCTCTATACTCCTTGAGTATTCTAGGATGCATTTTATCAGGCCCTGGTGACTTGCAGGCATCTAACTTTTAGTTCCAGTCTGAAAAATAATATCTGCCCACCTTAACTGTCGAAACGCAAAATGTCAAGGTTTTCACTACAAAGCAGGAGCACTGCTGTGTGGAAATGCATGAAACTTTCAAGAGGAAAAACTGTGAAGTGTTACAATTTAATAATCCCCAAATTAGGATCATGTTTGTGACTTGGAAATGAAAAGCAAAAATTCCAAGCTTAAAGTGAGCGGTGGGAATGTTGTCGCAAATATGTCACTTAGCCCTGATTTAGGGCCTGATCCAAAGCTCCTTGAAATTGTTACTGTTGCTATTATTATTGGTATCGTCCAGGAGCCCCACTCTGGACCAGAACCCACTGCGCTAGGTGCTGTACAGACACACAATAAAAAGTCAATCCCTGTCCTAAAGAGTTTACAATCTAAGAAAGACTAGGACTTTTTCCATTGACTTCAGTAGGTTTTGCACCAAGCCCTTAAGCATCCTAGTGAGACAGTCACAAACTCAGAATTCAGCTCGGAGGGAAGTGGCTCCTGCAGTGAGGAGGAAATAGACCAGGATGCTCTGACAGCTGCGGTCCTGCTGATCAGAAATCTGGTTCTCTGTGTGGCCCTAACACAGATTTTGTTTGGGGGTAGCAGGAAAAGCCAAGACTTACACCAATAAAGTTCGCCCAGTATTTCTGGAGAGCCCAAGTGGTTCATTTCAGGTCCAGATGCTAAGTAGTTCCTAGTGTGTCCATCCCAGTTTGCAATTTAGATTTTATATACAGATTGTCCCTTTTTGGTCTCTATCTGGGAGCAGGAGAGCAACAGTTGGTGAACTGAGTACCTTGATGCCAGTGATTCCCAATGACAGCTCAGCCTCAGACCTTCACCTGTCACTTTCATCTCACCTAAATATACATTTCTTTCACCCATCTGACTGTTTTCCCACTTTCCATCAAAAAAAACAGAATTGTAAAATGGAGGCTGTGAGGGCTACTCTTGTTTTAGGACACAAGATTCCTGCAGCACGTTTAATAGGCCTATCCCCATGCCTTGGCTAGTAGCAATGTTTTAATCCCTTTTCAAGCCTCATTACAGCCCAACTGTAAGGGTTGCATCCAATTCTTTTGGGCCAGCTCCTTGGAGACACCCTGGTTTTCCCCAGCTGAGGATGAGGCACGCTAAGCTTACAAGCTATGCTACAGTCATGTTCATGAGCCCAAGGTCTCATGCATTCATCTGACATGTGTTACACTGAGCGCAGGGCATGCACACACCATGACCATGCATCAGCAATGCCATACTGGCATGGGCACACCACACCAACCCCAGTGTCATGTTAGTGTGAGTGAAGATCTAGGTAGCTATCCCTTATTGCCTCCACTGTTGGTGTGGGGGAGAAGATCGTAGGGGTTTTCACATGCTACAGCTGCATAGATATCAGAGTGGTAGGAAGACTGGCTACCCTGGTTATACAGACACGGGAAGCCAATCCCATTCATATCAGAGTCACCCCGCTGAAACCCAATACTGTTTAAAATCTTGATGCTGGTTTGCAGGGTAGATGTTTTATTTATGTCTCCAAATCATGCTGAAACCCTGGACAATCTTTTCAGCCCTGCTTGAAAGTCTGCACATGGGGAAGATGCAGGCACTAGCCATATTATATGTGGACACGGATTGTATGTGGAACCAACTTGGTCGTGAACTGGGTGAAAATGCTTAATTTGTCATGCTTAGCCTGTAAGTTCTCTGGGGCAGGGACTGTCTTTTCCTATGCGAGTGCAGAGCTTAGCACAATGGGGCATCTAGGCACTAGCGCCATATGGAGAGTTACAGTTCCTGAGTCTTGCACCACATCTCACCTTTGGACTGAGGCCCCCGTGTACACTACAGAAAGCTTCTGCCTTGCAGTGCCCAGTTACAACATGATTCAGGTTATAGTGTAGCCAGGACTCAACAGGGTTTCAACCAGGGCCCTAAACTGTGTCAAAGCCTTGCTTTCTGTAGCTTAGGTGACACGGAAGATGCCCACAGATCTTAGTGGCGAGCGATCCATCACTCCCAAGCAAGGAGGTAGGAAATAAGCAGCCCTACAGTGCATTCGACAAGAGAGACAGCTCATGGACAGAAATAGTTTACGGAAAGAGGAAGTAAGGCCAGAGATTCCCCCTCTCCCCAGCATCCTCTCCAGCCAGGCTCCACAAATCCCAGGGCAGAAGCATCAACAGAAGATGATTCTCCCTGGTGGGTCATTGAAGTTATTATTTGTTGTTAGGAGCAATCTTGTGCTGTTAGACTTTAACCGCTTGGCTAATTCACTTGTAACAAAGCTTCTGGCTCAGACTGAGGGGCAGCGCTGCTGATTAGGTCTAGCTGGACATTCAAAAAACCTCAAAGGCACTTCAGGAAGAAAGGCGCTTTCAAAGCCCCTTTTCTTGGGTTAACTGGCCAGCAAGGAGCAGCTGAGATTTTAAAATGGGATTAAGAAATGTGGGTTTTTTATTTATCCCGGCTGGCTGGTTAGAAGATATTGCCAGTGATCGTTATTTACATTGCATTAGCAATAGCCCATTGTGCTGTGCACCGTAGAGCCTCACAATGAGAGAACATTCCTGCCCTAAAGAGCTGACAGTATAAACAGACAAAGGAAGCATTAGGGATTCCATTTTACAGGGGGAAACTGAGGCACAGGCTAATTAAGTGACTTGCTGGAGGTCACACAAGTAGTATATGGCAGAGCCAAGAACTGAGACCGAGTTCAACAGATTTTCACTCTGGTACCTTAACCACATGACTGTTCAGATTTTGTCACCTCTATTTTAGCAGGCTTTATCGAATTAAAATGGTGCGAGTACCACCTGTCAGCTACCATGAGGCCTGGGTTACACGTGTATGTACACTTCAGTGTAGTCATGTTAAAGTACGCTATGTTGCTGGGCACCAAGAGATGGGCTAGCACATGGAGACCACGTCATGGCGCAGACTGTCTCGCGCTTTCCCATGGCTTCAGTGGGAAAACGCACATGCCTGCATGTTTCCAGGATCATACACACGCACCTCTACCCCGGTCCTACAGACAGGCTTGTGGTTAATTGAGGAATTAGACTGAGAAAACAAATAAGAGTTCATGTCTCAGCTCTGCTACTGACTATCTGCATGACACTGGGCAAATCTCTGTGCTTCTCTTATCCACTGATAAAAAAGATTCAGATAATGCTCCTTTTCTCTGTCTTTTCTATTTCGATTGTAAACGGTTTGGGGCAGGGACTGTCTCTCACTATGCATGTGTACAGTAAGTAGGACAGTGGAGCCCTGAGCAAGATTGGGGTCTCTAAGCATAGATGCTGGAACTAGCGGTGTAGGAGGTGCTGCTTCACCCCCTGGCTTGAAGCGGTTTCCATTATATCCAAGGTTTACAGTTTGATTCAATGGCTTTCCACATCCCCACTATAAAAATTGTCCCAGCACCCCTGCCTCTAGATGCTGGATGCTTTAAAGAACAGCAAATCAATCATAATGGATTGCAATGAACACGCATCTGATTTCAGCCTCATTCTTACCCCAGATAAGGAATCAAACGGAGTCCCTTCTTCATAAGCCAAAAGTAGCAAAGTAAAATTTAAAAAAATAGACGCCCCAGACACATTTTCAGCGGTAAGCTAAGTCGAGCTGACGTGGAGGTCACCGAGGGAATAAAGCCATGTGTGACCGAACTGTCAACTTTTTACAGAATGACTTTCTTCACTAGAAGGAGAGATGTGTTCGGGGCTGCCAGAATTGCCTCGGGCTTGCCAGGAGTATTGTGATCTGCAGACACTTTAAAATAAATAAGCCCTGATACCTCAGCTATGACCTTCAGCAGTGTTGTTGTCAACCTCTGTCTGTCCAGCTCCGGGTGAACATGTCCTCCAGACCTACTCGATACCCGGCCTGTCCACCACATTTGAACTGTATTGACATTGTCAAAGTGCGGAGCCGACGGGGCAGCAACTTTGTTAAATAGCTTTGTCAAGGGGCGGTGACCTGGCGTGGGAAGGTCAGGGCAGCAACTTGGACAGAAAGAACAAATGAACAAAAAGTGCAGTTTATGACAGGCCCAAATGTTAAAGCTGGAGATAAATTATGAGAAAATGAATCAATCTGGTCTAAAATAACTCCATAAAATACAATCAGGTTTTGTTCTTCGTCCCCTTTTTCATAACTCCACACACTGCTTGGCATTTACCCATCTCCAAAGGTCAACACCAAGTCCTGGGCCTCTGCCTAGGCTTATGGGTAACTCTTTGAAGCATGGTTTGTTCTGAGGAACAAGCCTCCTCCTCCTTCTGGAGAGAAGTTCACCCTAACTTGCCTAGGTTCAGTCCTTGGAGAACAGATCATACAGGTGCTGCCATCACTCCAGCCTTGGACAGTCGATTCCCATGGCTGGGAAAGCCAATCTATACTATTCCCAAATCCTGCTCGCTAACCGTTTCCCCTCTTTGTTTATAACATGCACTCCTCTTGATTACCAAGCTGAGATGCTAGCTAATTACTCAGGCTATTTTCAGCAAGACAGAAGGCTTCATTCCCAAACTTTGAAGCAGCAGAGTGTGATAAAGGTCAGGATGTGACGTTGTATTGCCGTCACTTCCTCTCTTTCAATCTCACCTCACAACCTTCCTTTTCTCTTTAACCGACAGTTAAATCATTCTGCAGAGGGCTCAGCGACACTGTATATTACACAAATCCTGTTTAAACCCAAAATGCATCGGACACATGGTCCACAGTGTGAAAATACATGTGTTTTCCTGACTGTTGCATGCTATGGGTGAACGTCTCTAGATACTTAGTAACATTCTGACCTTTCCTTTTAAATTATTCACACGCGCACCCGCTTACATGTCACCAGATAAATAATGGCAATTTTTTTTTTTTCAAATGTAAGAAACTGCAGTAAATTTGGCAGGAAAATCACCCAAGCAAATGGTAACACCCGTTACATGCAAAACCGATGGTGCTTTATTGTCACAGACAGACACGTTGCTACTTGTCTAACCTTCTCACGTCCAAAATAAAGAGGGCAATCAAATTAAGAAGGGGCGAAAAACAAGCTAAATATCAGGAGGAAACGTCTTCTCTATGGGACCTGATTAGTCTCCTATGGGTGATGTCGACAAACCTATAACCTGAGACATTTCAGATCGAGCAGGACACAGCACTAGAAAATATCCCATAGCAGTCTAGAAGAAGAATGGCCTTTTTTCCATCTCTCAGTGCTAGGATTCCATACTTTAAAACTTTGAATCCTGGTTAAATGAATAGACCTGACTTCTCACCCGTTTCCCTGCTCTGGCATGTAAAGTAGAGCCCCTTTACACTGTCAGAGGGCTGGGAAGGGGCCCAAGGCATTGTCTACACAGGGAGGTGTTTCTATTTAACTTCAGTTGGTTTTAAATCTTTTCAAACTAGTGCTAAAGCCTCTGAGAGATGCTCTGATTTCGGACTCAGAGTGATTTATTGCACTTTAGCTGAAACCTGCCCCTAATCGACTTCAGCTAACTGAAATAAGCTTGGTTTAAACAGAAATAAGAGTGTCCACACAGCTTTTTGAACCCATTTAATTAAACTGATTTAAAAATCGTACCTTTAAGCCTTTGCAGTTGTGTGTGTAGATGAGTGTAACTGAGAATGAAGCCCAAAGAGAAACCCATGGTGTTAGCTGCCTTGTTGGGACATCTAGTAAACTGCCACTCAGGTTCTCTGGCTTGTCTATTTACCTCATGCTGTTTCAGCTTCCTTTCTGCAGCCCTCTTCAGGTTTAATATGGGCCTTTCAGGGGCCTAATCGGTTGCTTTTGCTCCGTCTCTGTGTTTCAACCTCAACCACAGATAAAAAGATGTTTATTATAACAGGCCATATGGCCAACAGTTAATCTGCCTTGCAAGCATTCTGTTAAATAATCTTTATTATTTCCCCCCTCGGGAGAGAATCTTTATTCAGAATTTGAACTGTTGCCACACAAAACACTTCCTCTGAATGACAGGAGTCGTTTCTTCCTTCCTCTTCCCCATACATTTTATAGTGGCAATTATTTGCGCTCTCTTCACAGGGGCCACTTCAATCTAATCAGATTAAACGAAAGCAGGGTTTGCAACAGCCCGCCATCCGGAGCGCTAAGGCACGGTCAGCACTTTTGCTGAGGCCCTGTTATCACGGTTCCGCTGTCATGTAACGTCCGTCTCCCCCACCCCCACGCTGCACGGCCACGTGAATGGGGTGAATAGGTGAGCGCACAGGCCGAGCGAGGCAAGAGTAACAAAGTCACCAGAGTTACCTCACTCAAAAGCATTTTAATTGACTGCAAGGGGCAGGCAACCTGGAAGAGAGAGATGTCACGTTTAAAGACCCCCGTTCAGACAGGGCAGCGTGCCAACTGTTGCTTTATCCCTTTCCTTCTTCAGACCGGCTAGGAAACGACCATCTTTTATTTCCCCTCCTGGCCAGCTGTCGCTGCTGTGTAACTGGGGAGGAGAGCAGCCTTCCCAGAAGACACCTGGGCTGCCATGGGCCCATCAGTTGAGCATGGCGGGGAAGAGATGGCCTCTTGGTGGGCTGTGGCAGCTCAAGAGCTCCTGCCCCAGAGAACTGATGCTCTATTACCTTGCATCTGGCTCAGTCCTTTGGTAGCACATTGCATCAGTGCAACTTGGGTCTAAAATGCTACCCTAATGAGAATGGTACTGTTCTCCACCCACAGTGCACAGGTGCAAATAACAGTACAAGGTGTCAGGAATGAGAATCAGTCCCTAGTAGCTTATCCTTAGAGTGCTGGGGGCAGCTGGAAAGACCAGTGCTACATCTAGTCCAACCTCCTGCCTCCAACAGTACCTGGAACTCGCTGGTTCAGAGAAAGCAGTAGATAGTGAAATAAGTGCCTTTCTGACCTCTGTTAATAAGAGGTTGTCTTATGCCCTAACACATGAATGTTTACATCCCCTCCGAAACAGTTGACTTAATCCTTGCTCTCTCATTACTGTGGATATTCTTGTTACCCATTTAAATGTCTTATCTTCTTTGAATCCTGCTAAACTCTTGACTTCAGGGTTATCTTGTGGCAAGGAGTTCCAGAGGCTATCTGGAGGAGATGCTAAACAGAAAACCTATAACTTCACTGGTTTTTCCTCCCCTTAATTCACATCTATATCATTTCTCCTATGTTGAATTTGATGCTTCAGACCACACAGTGTGGCGTGTGCTGTGTGGAAAGGCAAGAGAGTCAGACACTGGAAGTTAAATTTATAGTAGTTGTGATGCCACACACATTGGCAGAGAAAGCAGAAAGTCTGATGCCATTCCTCACAACCATAAGGCGTTGACTAGTGTCTCAAATGTAGTTGAAATCCTGCATCAAATAGGTTTTTAAATAATGGTTACATAGTTTTCCTCATAACATTTTATGTTGAGGGTACATGTCTAAATAGCTTTTAAAGTATTAATGGGTTTTACAAGCATATTACAGATGAGTTGTGTGTGTTTGATGCTTACAAGCACATTAGAAGAAGGTATTGGAGATGGTTAGAAGCAACTTATTGAATTCTATAACGATCTATAATACTAGAATAGCCATATGTTGTACCAGCCATTGATCATTTCTTGCCTTTTTAGGAGTTATTTATAACGGTTCTCAGTGGAAAGGGTGACCATTGCAAGACCCCTTCAAAGAGCATGTGGGTATATGAGAAGGGGGCTAAAGGCTGGCTTTTCCAGGAAAGCTTTTGACTAAACAAACCACCACCTTAGATCCAGGACTCTCTTTTTATTCTGTACACAGCAGAACACAACAGGGTCCTAGTCTCTAACCAGAGCTCATAGGCAATACAAATCATCATCATAAAAGCAGCCATCCTAATTTTGAACAGGGAAAGAGTCCTATTGTGTCAATGAAATTTGGGGATAGCAAGAATTGCATTTGATAGAGATATGTTGTGAAACAGCCCAGACTGATTTTAACCATTAAGAGCAGCTGGGGGCTTAGCAGTTCCCTTTTTATAGGGAGGTGGCTTGGGGTGGAGTTAAAGACTTTGCTCCACCCAGCACACACCTACTACTGGAGAATAGCTATAAAAGTCCTGCTCCAAGCAATGGCCTCTTTTAATATGAGTCTAAGATAGCATCTAGGAGACTCTTAAGTGGGTAACAGTGAAAGGTAGATAATATATGAGTGGGGTTGCTAGGATGATGAAATCCTTCCTGGGCTTTGAAAAGAGGCTTTAGTGCTTTGGGATTTATTAAGCAAATGGAGGAATTTAGTGTGATCTTTAGCTATAATGTGAATCTAGAGCCCTACCTATGCTTGCTGGGGAAACCATAGCCCCAGTTCTGCAATGAGCTGCATGAGACTAGGCCCCCATCAGAGTAAATGAAGTTCTGGACAGGCATGTAGCTTGGGGCTAATGTTAGCCCATCTAGTGAAGCATGCTTAATGACTGCCCAGTATTGACAAGGCTTAACAAAACTGGTGCTTCCTTCCCTATGCTCCAACTTTTGTCACAAGTTGCTAGTAGCAGTAGCAAGATCTGACATAGATCTGGCTTATGCTGCCTATATTCAGGTCTCATGCATCTCAGCTCCTCCTCTGTCTTGCTAAGCATCTTTGATCCCCTCACCTGACCTAGTGAGTTGCCTTTCTCTCACTGTCACATCTTGCATACAACATGCTTCATAAAACAGGTGGAGGCATTTAGAGGTATGGTACATGCAAAATTTCACTGTTAATTTGTATCTCTTGCTTCCAGATGTGAACAACCACTGGGAGAGTGAAATAACATTTGGCACTGTTCACCTTCAAAGTGCTTTCCAAGTAACTGATCTGTACACTGTGGGGAAGTGGATCAGTAGCATTCTCCACCTAACTGCAGTTGGGGAAACTGAGCCAAAGCAGCAGAATAATTCAGGAGTCACTGGTAGAAGCTGGAATAAGACTCCAGCTAGACAATAATTCTGTGATTTTAAGGGTTTCTTGACTTCTCTCAGTGGATACACCTATTCTCCAGGGTATGTTAAAAACTGAATTATTACAATGCTTACACCTTTCCAAATGACCTCTGTTTATAATATAAGCATGTTATAAAGTGACTTGCAAGGGCTTCTGAGTGTAAAACAATCCAAAACTGCAATACCAAATATTAAAAAACCTACAAGGAAAGCCAATCTGTCTAAATATGCAGCTAGACACCAGCAAAGCATTGTGGTACAAAGGCAAACCTCACTGCTAAACTGTCACTGTTGTGCAAACCTCACTGGAGACAAGATCAATTCCCCACATGTGCAAATAAAGCAGAAGGCAAAAGCAATGAGGGGTGGGGATGACCCAAAAGTGAACAAATTAGCTGAAAGTAATAAGCTTTGCAATAAGCCTGAAAAGTAGCCAGCAAGGTTCTGGCTTGCTCCCTAGACCAGTCCTCACTAAAGGCATGAGCAACAGCAGTGCCAAAGCAGCTAACCCAAGTGAGTTTGGAGTTCTGCTGAGCCACAGAACAGTTACAGCTTGTGCAGATATTCCACACTGCCTTACCAAGAGTTTGGCCCTTAACCTGGAAGGATCCCCTCTAAATTGTCTAGTCTCAATCCTCTAACTTTCCTGAGAACACAGGTGTCAATAGGGATGGAAGATTTTGTGCTTACTGGGTGCTGGGCTGAAACCTGACACGTTCACTTCACATAGACTGCTCAGAAGCTAAGAAAAAATTATAAACTTTCACTTATCACCAACCAGGGCTGTAGCCAAACTGGAACCCCAGAGAAGAAGCCAATTTCCATTCCCGGGAGCTATCTAGTCCCTGATGTAACACTGGCTTCCATGTTCTTAACACGAAATTGGTATGGCTTCTAAAGCAGAAATGGGGTCAGGGGAGGAAAGCAATGAGGAATTGATTTATTGATATCACATACAGCATCTTGTCTTATGGCCAAGGTTTGCAAACTTCCCTTCCCTTCAGAAAAATCAGTGAACACTGATTGTGCCTACTTAAGTTGAGTTTGGCAAATAATTTGCAATGAATAGTTGATTTGGTCAGGTTTTCCTGCTCGTGGAAGAACTTTAATTTCCCTCAGAAGAGTTAATTTGAAAGTAATTGATTATTTTTCTTCCTAATTTTTTTTTTAATTCTTTGGTTTGATCATGACCCAGTTTTCCAGATGTATTTGATATTTAAGCCACTTGGTTGGTTGTGATTGGTTTGATGATGAGTTAGCAGGTATTGTTCTTATTCTCTGATTGGGAACATGTGTGATGCAAATATAACCACCTATTTCTACTCATTCTCATGCGTTTGACCCTGAAATTTTCTCTCCATAAATAATGCTGGTGAAATTCACTGAGTTGAACATTCATGGGCAAGTGAACACAAACAGGGGGACATGAGCACAGCTGGAGCAAATTTTTTTTAATATGAATACACAATTATCCTGTAGAACTCATTGCCGCAAGATACCACTGAAGCAAACTGCTGAGCAGGCTTCAAAAAAGAATGGGGCATTTTATATGAATAATGAGAGCCCCAAGAGTTACATTAGGTTTTGGGGGGTGGAACCACCCACTCACTCATGTTGGAAGGGGCTATAAACTCTCTTGAGTTAGTGTAATGTGCCAACTGCCAGCGCTGGGAAGAAACTTCCTGATGGGTTGATCATTCCATACTTGTCCACTCTAGTGTTTTTTGCACTGTTCTCTGAAGCATCTGGTACTAGCCACTGCAAGAGTTATGATACGGTGGTGTTTCTGGTGTTGCCAACCCATGATTTTCTCATGAATCTCACGTTAATGATCATTTTCCTTAAAGCCCCAGCACCTAGAGTAAGTGAATATGTGATGATTTCAGCCTTCAGTACTGAAGAAAAGGTAAGTTTCTAGCCCTCATGGCTGTGAAGAAAGCTTCAAAGTGTGACCCAAGTGCACCATAAAGGCTCAAAAAGCAGAAGGCAAATAGAAAGAACACCAAATCTATTTGTACATAATCTCATGATTTTCAAAGCAATCGTAATTTTTGGAGAGGCTGACTCATGATTTTTGAAAATGTGGGATTGCAATACTGGACTAATGGACCAATGATCTGATGCTGTCTGGCACCTCCTAGGTTCAAATATTGAAGGACATTTCTCCCATCCCCCTGTAGTCACCACTGCTCCAATATTTACCTTCATCCAGTTTCAAATCAAGTGGAAAGCAAACATCTCTTGGACATGGAGAGTCTTTTCTTTCTTTTGCAGGTCTCTAGTGATCAACGGCTGGAGTTTAAAAAAAAAAATAGAGAGGGAGGGAGGCATGGAAAAAGTTTACTTGGCCACGGGATGAATAGCCAGCTACAAAAAGGAACAACCCCCCAGCTCTTGTGTGGAGCAACGTGGCTGCCTATTGTAACTCTATCGCCTGGGTCAGGTTGAGACCATATGTCACCATTCCAGAGCATAGTATGGCAGGGTCTCCATGGATTCCAAATCAGCTGTGTCTATTGTCTCCTTGCCCAGCCATTCCCCCTCCCCCCATATATTCATAGCCTGGCAATGGCATGCCTTGAGACAGAAACAAATTGATACATACAAGCGCCCACCCTTTGGGCTCACATGACACATTTTAAGCAGACAATAAAAGGACATTTCAGACTGTTTAAAATCTTGAGAAAGGATTGGTTTCCATGGCGATCAGATGGTAGGCCTGTTGCGGCCCATTAAACTCCAATCACATGTAAATTTCTCCACAGGCCTTGCTCCTTATTCATTATTACTGACTCTCAGGAGGAAGGGGGTGGGAGGAAGAAGGGGGTAGGGGGAAACACACAAAAATGTGGAGAATAGCTCCCTACAATAACCAGTTTGTTTATCAATTCAGGTGCCATTTAATTGGTTCCATTCAGCTGCTCTTTTGTTTAAAGTAATAACCTTTACAAAGCCCCACTGATTTATAATTTCCAGCACTCTATTAGATAGGCTTCTTTAAATCCTTAATGCCGCCTTATAAAGCTAGGAAGGAATAAAATCAAGCAGGTATTATTTGCATTGGTAGGCACTGCTGGAAAAGTCTTGTAGTTCTGGAAGAGCCTCTTGGCAGTGATTTCTGCAGCACATCTCCTTTTAGGCATGGCAGGGCTGCATTTGGGAAAGGTGCCTCAAGTGAGTCTGACCTCACTTTAAACTTTTTGCTCTGCACTGGGGGCAAGGGGAGAGAGATTTGCAGCGGGGTTTAAAAACAGTTGCCCTGGAGGCTTGCAAAAGGCGGAGAGAGAGAGAGTTTGAACTTTAAAAACTCAGGGATATTTGTCAAAGGTGAAAGAGAGCCAAAGGTGAAAGGAGAAATTTAACTGTAGCCTGGTTTATTTTGTTTTATTTTTTTCACCTCTAAATTGGCTTTTAAGTGAGATTAGCACCATGGAAAGGTGCCAGATCAAAAGGTCTGGAGACTAGAGTCTTTTGTGTATTCACAGAACAGATACGGTGTGGCCAAGTGTCAGCTTGTTGGACTCTGTATCTAACAGGGAGTAGGCTAGCAAGAGCCACAGGGACAAAGTGTGAGGGTGAGTGGGCTTCCCACATGCTGCCCCAATTGGCCTGATCCTATTGTAGAGGACAAGAGAGAAGTTTAGTCTTCATAGACCATTGAATCCTGTCCTGAGATCGCCAGCAAGGAAGCTTTGTGGCCAGGGTGGATTTTGTGACATGGATGCCTGTCCCGGACTGTGACTTACCTTATCTCTGATAGGCACCAGTCAGCTACCACATGGCAATGCGCATAGGCTTTTAAGGACAGATGTTTGGGCTGATCATTGCACTGCAAGCAGGGGAATTAAGGTTTTGATAAATATGCCCACATATTTAACTTACAAAGAAAAGTAACCATGGGGTCATTCCATGAGTCTGTGTGAGAGCGTGCAGTTTGTAACTGCTAGTCGGTGTGGCCTGGAGTGACTTCAGTGGACGGCTGGTTAGAAGATTGCAGGTGGGTTGGGGAAAAGCCTTAATACAATGCTGAAGGGGGATGACTTAGATGTGTACGCCTCAGATTTGAATGATCTTGACTCAGGGAAAACCACAGGTTATGATCCCAGCAAGGTTAATGGAAGAAAACACAGGTCTAAATTACAGGGGGGACATGTCCTCCAAAACCAGTGTTGTAAACCTCCCCCTCCAAATAGCAAGAGTTTAGCAAAACCTCATATTCCACAATATTCATCCATTTCTATACCCAGCAGCACCATAACTAGACCTCCAACATGGCCCATTGATGGTGAGTAACCAGGTTCTTTCCACTTTCCCATTAGCCCCAGATTGAATTTTTGGTTTCACCTCCGTGTGGGCCTGCTGCAGGCCACTCCTAGTCAATTCCACAATGAGGGGTAGTGTGGGTCCCACAGCTAAGCGGGACATCTGCAGACTAAGACAAAGTCCTATAGAGCCTTCCACCCCTTTGAAACAGTGAATCCGAGCACAAAGTTGATAACAAACTCAGTGAAAAGAATGAGGAGTGCTTGTGACACCTTAGAGACCAACAAATTTATTTGAGCAGAAGCTTTCGTGGGCTAAAACCCTAGTCTCTAAGGTGCCACAAGTACTTTTTGCTGACACAGACTAACACGGCTACCACTCAGAAATTCCAACTCCAGGGCTGTGGCAAGGGGATTCTCCCAGTCTGTAGAATCAGAGTCTCAACTCTGGAGATGACCAGCAGACCTTTTAGTCAAGTCATGCATGGGACACAGAATGGCTGAGCCCATTGTAAGCAGATTTGTTCCATCGTCATCCCCTATGAAAATTTATTCCTCTGAGGGATAACACATTGACCGTCCAGACAAGGAGGTAAGCCCAGAAAAGCTGGCTGACACTTCAAAGCCATGTGCTAGCTGCCACGCAGATGGAGAAAGGGGAAAAAGGAACACATGGCTCAGTACTGTTTGTTTCTATAAAACCAGGCTCCCTGCAGGAGCTGGGGAAACTTACAAAAACATCCACCTGGGTCTTGATTGTTTATGGATCACTGTTTTAACTAATAAAAAACAAGATGAGGCACTGGTAAGGGTCTGCTGTCCAATGGCCAAGTGGTCCCCCCACATTCGGCAGATCATGCTGGAGCAACCCTTCCATAACTTAAACTTCTTTCAGGTGAGCAAGAACAGATGTCAAGGCTGAAAACATGTCTCTCAAAGTCAATTTATCCCACTTGTCCACTGGTGGTAATGTTGGAAAAGAACTAATGCAAGAAATCCACACTTCCAGCAGGGCCTGCAGCCTGTTTGGGATGAAAACAAATAATGATACACAATATTTTACATTCTGTGGCACCATTCTCCTCACAGGATCCAAAAGACCTTCACCAGCTATATACATACTAGATGCTGCCACCCCAGCTGGAGGGAAACAGTCAGCTGATGCATAGCCCAGTCAAACAGCAAGCAGGGGAAGAGTTGGCCACCAAAGCTGGGCAAACTCTGACTCATATGGAAAGTTCTCTGGGATCTTTAATGTGCACACAAAGCTGGGTGTTCAGGGGCTTCTCCAAAAGGCCCACACGCAGTCTAGCAGTGGATCAATTTATCTACTGTGGGTGGAGGAAGGGTTGAGTCAACACTGCTGAAATCTGAAGCTGTTGTTGCAGTCTGCATAGTTCTTGCAGACTAATTAAATCTGCAGGGCTCCTTTCTCCTTGCCTCCATGAAGCTCTGAGGCTTCTTCACATCCCGTCTTTAACTTCTAAGTGTTTGGTGCCCATTAATACACTTGGGTCCAAGAGGTTTGCCAAGGAAAGCTTCCCATATGCTTCCAGCCTCTTGGAGAGGGAGGCACTCTGTGTGAGCCAGAGACTCTAAGCCTTGTCTTCCATCCACTAGACAATAAGCAAAATCACAGAAATCCTGTAAAAACCAGAACAAAACAGACCAAATGAACTAACCCTTCCAGAAGGATGCGTTTGGGGCTTTGTGTGAGATGAAATGTCCTGTCTAAAACAAGCATTTTTTCTCCGTCCCAAATGCTAGGAGGAAGCACCAGAGGCTACTTAGGCTGAAGTTGCCCTTTGAGACAAATGTGCACATAAATCAATATTGGCTGCCAGAGTCCACGTAGGCTGGAGCTATGGGGAGAAATCTTGAATCAGCTCTAACATCATGGAGTTTGGGAGAGAGACTATAGAAATAAAAGGAGCAGAAAGAAAAACCCAATGGAAAAAATAAGGTAAACAATGTGAAAACTGTGCCAAGCACAGGCGGAGTGAAAAGACAGCGTGTGTGTGGTTAGTCGGATAAGTCACCTGATATTGTTACTGTTCTCTGATTGGGCACACAGATGATGAAATGTCACGTTCTATTCCTGGATGGAAGAAAGGAACAGAGAGGTGGAGTAGGGTGACCAGACAGCAAATGTGAAAAATTGTGACAGGGGGCGGGGGGTAATAGGAACCTATATAAGAAAAAGACCCCAAAATCAGGACTGTCCCTATAAAATCGGGACATCTGGTCACCCTAAGGTGGAGAGAGAGAGAGAAACGTTAATGAAAAAATGAAGCCAATGTCATACTCTTTAGGATTCCCACTTGCACCTAGTTTTTGGAGTTGCTTCGATCCCTTACGGGTGACATGGGCTACATGATGCCAACTCACACGATATTTGGCATTCTTCTGAAGCCCCGCTCCTGTGGGTCATGTGATTCTATGGGAATCTCAGCTTTCATTTTAAAACCAAAAACAAGTTGCTAAGCCCTGTTTGGTTTTAGCGAACTTGAAAACATTACCCCTCAAGGTTCAAAACAGAGAAGACAAATTTGAAAAGCCCAACATATACAGAAAGATCCATATTTTAACCAATCTCATGATTATTTCAAGTCTGACTCATGAGCTTTGAACATTTGAGATTTCTGATACTGTAGTTAGAAAATAAGGAGCCCATTTGCATTCATACCACTGAATCCGTGACTGAGGGGAAAGTCAGTCCCTGAGCTTTCTAAAATGGGGTCTGCTTTGCTGGAGGAGTGGGGGAGGAAGAGAGGATCTTGGTTTCAATGACAGGGCTAGTGGGGTGTGTGGGGGAGGAAGTTTTGCAAATGCAAAGTGGTTTGCAAACCCTAAAGTAGTCTGAGAAGCTGGGAAAGCCATCAAACTCTCAAGTTAGCAGCAAACTGCCTTGAATGCTGTTTAATTGCAGAGGGAGGGGAAAGGAGCAAACCCATGAATATATTATCTAAACAACTTGCTCATGTCCCAAGCTTTATTTTTCACTTAACAATTCAAATAAAAAGTTGCTTAAATATGAAAGCTCCTAGATTTCCACACCCCCTCCATTTTCCTCAGATTCTGTCATGCACGCGCACACACACTCACACACACACACACTGCATAGTGAGACAGGGTCTAATTAAGAAGAAATCTACACAAACCCTGTATAAAGTCTGAGTGGCAGGTTATTATTGTAGCAAAGTGCAACCTCTGCCATTTTGTCAAGAAAGCCCATCAAATTAGAGAGAAATAAGATGTCCATCTGTTTCGTGAATGGCAGGGTTGTGAAAAAATCAGATTCCCACAAGTTCCTTAAGTCCCAATTATTCCCAGATTATCTTTTGAGATCTGGAGATCTCAGCTGAATAAACCCGTGGCCCTGTTACTGACGGCCCGGTGCATCTCTAAGGAGGGCAGAGTGGGACCCAAGCCCTCGGGTTAAGGCCTCAATCCCTCCGGTGACCTCTGGGGTGAGGGATGCTGCTTTATAGACTGACAGCAGATAAACAGCCTGTGTTAGCCTTCTTCTTTGGTGCTGCAGTCGGGTAAATAGAGAGGGCAATTGCCTTAGAAAGTTAAAGAATAACTGGGATGGTGGGGGGGACCCAGGGTTTCAGCCTCACATTGGGGACTTCAAACCAAGTGCGAGGTAAATAATATCAGAAGGGAGGAAGGCAAAAGTCACCTTGCTGGTTACAGGGGGAGCTTTTCAGCAGCGTCAGCAGTCAAGGCCTTCTTACTTGCAAGGAGACAAACCTCAAAGTACTTTTTATTGATGCCATGTGGCTTGTATTTTGTTTTATAACAGATACTCTGCTGTATTTTTCTGCGCAATATCGGTTTTGTTTTCTTCCTCCTGCCAGGAGGTCAACTAGCTGCTGGGGAAGGGATTTGTGTAAATGCTCTATTCTTTGCAGGAGTTAGAGATTGAAAAGATCTACCCAGTCTCTTCCCAGCCACTACAGGATTGCTCTGTCTCCACCAAGTATTTGCCATTGCTATGGTTAAGGAGCTTTCAGATGATAGTTTTAATAATTAGCCCAGAGCTGTCTGCTTGGTTGTAGACTTCTGCACTCAGATACTATGGTGGTGAGTGCAGGGTGTGTGTGTGTGTGTGTGTGTGATATATATAATCTTCCTGTAGAAAAAAAAGAGAATCAAATGGAATCAAATTCAGTTGAAATTTTTCTCTCCTCCTGAAACTCCAAAGTGTCTTTATTTTACAAAAGAAACTTTGGCTGGACTTGCAGGGTAAAATGTTCAAAGGTGTTTAAATCTCATTGGCTTTCAATGAAACTTAAGGGTCTAAATCACTTAGGGCCAGATTTTCAATGATGCTTGAGTACCTAAAGATAAAGTTAGGTGGGATTTTCAGAAGAGCCTACAGATTAGGCACATAACTTTTTTGATACCTGCACCAGGATGGCTGAGTGGTTAAGGCGTTGGACTTAAGATCCAATATTAAACTGGAGATGGGTCTGATGTACGTTTTCTGGCCTGAGTTCACATCTAAGCAAACAAACTATGGAAGCAGCTGGCGTGTTTAGGTTTTAGAAGGTGATTTTGGGACATGAACAGTGAGTGACTGTCTTTCGTAATGATTTCCCCACTCACCTTAACCATAGGTTTCCATGATTTGTCATGCCCAAGTGTTAACCCCAGAGTCCTGGCCACATTTAAATGGACCCAGCTGAATGTCTCCATAGAGTCACTGGACCAGGGCCAGGGAGGTTAGTGCCATCCTGATTCTGTACCTCCTGTATTACGCTGTCATTCCGTAGCTCGGAAGGGAAGAAGGGCTCACATTTCTCTCCCACCCTCCCAGAAGTGCCCGGCCCCAACTGTTCAGGCTCACCACTGGAACCTCTGGAGCACAGGCCCGGCTAGCGTGCCATGATATCATTCCTAGGGAGACTTGCCTTCTGTGGACAGCCATGCACTTAAAGCAGGCAGAGGGGATTCTCCTGGCCCAGGGTCCATTGCTGTGTTCCCACCCCTCACATGTGACGACAACCTGACTCACATGAAAAAGAAGTTTTTGATCTTCTTCCTTCCAAAGCTTTGATTGCAAACCCTTTTGTGTTTCGACTCCAGGGAACAACTCCGTCTTGAAGGCAAGCCTTGGCAAACAGAAGGGAAAGTTACTGGAGGGATCCCAGGCCGAATCCTAGGAGAGCTAGCAGTGCAGGGGAGTAATGATTTTCTTTTTTCTGTATTAAATTGTTCTAATGTTAAAGGCTTTTCAGAACATTGCTGGGAGCCTACAAGCTCCGAATCTGCATGCATTTCCATTTCAAACACTGCACAGAATCTTCTTCATTAAAACCAGTGTCCCAGCTCCCTAAAACAATAGCTTCTAGAATTGCTTTCCAAAGTTCTGCTAAAGTAAAAAGGTGTCCGAGCTTAAACATGGTGTTCTTTGCGTGGATACGTTCATCCCAGTTTCTGAGGGCTCACTACAGCAGGGAAATGAGGCTTAAGACAGAGGTACATAAAATATTAACTTAACTGACCACATCTGCACAGCACATGCATCCACACAACTACCTTTCAAAGTCCTATCCCAGTATGCCCTGGGCCCAGTACAAGATTTTGGGATGGACTCTTCAAGGACCAGCTTTCTCTTTGGTTGTTCTAAATACCTGGGTAGCTAGTTCAAAAATTTGACCTTTTGTCAAACTCAAAAACTGAAAAAAAATTGGGTTTTGACAAAAAAATCAAACATTTTCAAGGAAAGCCAGACACCCCATCAAAATTCTTGTTTTGTCAAAAACCCAATTTTCCACCAGAAAAGAGTTTTGATGGAAAACTTTTACTAGGCTTATTCAGGAATTTGAAGTGGTTGTCCCCAGGACATTACAGGAAACCATCTCTCTCTGTTCCTGGCCCCTTCTCTATTGGAAGATGCACACGTAACACCAACAGACCCCAGTGGGTAGGATCAAACCTGGGGCCTCTGAGCTTAGTGCATGAGCTTGCTCTTTCTTTCTCTGTCTCTCTCTCTCTCTCTCATATATATCTTGGTACCACTAGATGGGACAGAACACCATGCCCAGGAGGTGTGTGGGTTACACACGCACTCCTGAACAAAACTTGTCTTAATTTCAGGTTTGCAGCAAACTGGTGACTTTTGCGACCCATTCTCCTATTTTGTGAACATTTTGCACAGGTTGGATAATAAAATACTCCAATGTGCTTATGGTATTTTGACAAATATCTCCACATAGGGGAAGGGGTATAATCTAGAAAATAGCTCCACACAGGATGGAGAAATGTTTAGCATAGCCTAAGCCTGTAGAAAAACCATGCTCAAACTACTAACGTTAGACATTTTTAAATCAACAGGTCCAGATAACTTGCATCTAAGAGTTTTAAAAGAGCTGGTTGAAGAGCTTGCTTCACCGTTAATGTTGATTTTCAATTAGTCTTCGATTTCTGGGGACATTGAATCCAGGCAAGATAATGGAGTGTCTGATACAGAACTTGATTAATAAATGTCTAAGGGAGGGTACTGTACCTAATGTAAATCAATGTGGGTTTATGGAAAATAAATCCTTTCAAACTAACTTGATTTTTTTAATGAGATTACTAGTTTGGTTGATAAAGGTAATAGCATTGACATATACTTAGACTTCTGTAAGGCGTTTGACTTGGTACCCCACAACATTTTGATTTAAAAACTACAAAATATAAAATTAACACAACACATCTTCAGTGGATTAAAAACTGGCTAGCTGATGGATCTCAAAATATAACTGTAAATGGGGAATTGTCATTGAGAGGGTCTGTTTCCAGTGGGGACCTGCAAGGATTAGTTCATGGCCCTACACTATTTAACATTTTTATCAATGACCTGGAAAAAAATTAAAATAATCACTTATAGTTTGCAGATGGCACACAAATTGAGGAGTGCTAAATAATAAAGAGGACAGGTCACTGCTACAGAGTGCTCTGGATTGCTTTGTAAACTGAGCGCAAGCAAACAATATGAGATTTGATATGGCTAAATGTATGCATCTGAGAACAGAGAATGTTGGCCATACTTACAGGATGGGGGACCCTTTCCTGGGAAACAGTGACTCTGAAAAAGTTTTGGGGATCAAGGTGGATAATCAGCTGAACATGAGCTCCCAGCGTGATGCTGTGCTCATGTGATCCTGGGATGCATAAAAGGGGAATGTTGAATAGGAGTTGAAGTTTTTACCTTTATATTTGGCATTAGTGTGACCACGGCTGGAATTCTGTATCCAGTTCTGGTGCCCACAATTCAAACAGGGAGTTAATAAATCAGAGAGGGTTCAGAGAAGAGTGACAAGAATGATCAGAGGATTAGAAAACCTGCCTTATAGTGACAGACTTAAGGAGCGCAGTCTATCTAGGTTAACATAGAGAAAGTTATGGGTGACTTGGCTGCAGTCTGTAAGTACCTGCATGGGGAAAAAATATGTAGTTGGGGCTCTTCAATCTAGCAGAGAAAGCTATAACACAATCCTATCAGTGGAAACTGAAGCTAGACAAATTGAGACTAGAAATAAGGTACATTTTTAACTGAGAGTAATTAACCATTGGAACAACTTACTGAAATAGATTCTCCGTCTCTGACCATTTTTAAAATCAAGATTCGATGTTTCTCTGTAAGACCTGCTCTAGGAATTATTTGGGGGAAGTTCTATGGCCCGTGCTTAACAGGATACCACTATGGTCCAGTGTGGCCTTGGACTTTGTGAATACCTCCAGGTGGAATGGGCATAGCTTATAGACTATTATTAATGATTCATACAGGTCTGGCAGCCTGTCTCCATCTACACACCCATCGCCACCAGCCCAAGGGAGAATGCACTACTGTGTATTTATCCTGCCTGTTTGAGCCATTTTGGAGGCTTCTGGGACTGACCTGATAAAGGTTTACAAGACTCTAATGTCTACTCTGCTGCTGCTGGATTTCCAGAAGCTGGCCAAGGGCCATCTTCTCCCACTTACACCCATTTAACCACCAATTGTCACTGGAGATAGAATCAGACCTGACGTAACATCAGGCCCCAAAGGGACCTGTGGGAATTAAGAGCCTGATCTAGTGCCTTTTGTAAGTCAATGGAGAGTCTCCTATTGATTTCAGAAGGCTTTGGCTCAGATTCCAAAGACACTGGCCTCAGACAGATGGAAATCACTGCTTGGGGAAAAGAGTCCCACCATTAAGAATTGAAAGGTGTGAGGGGGAAAAAAGAGTCGTGTGTGTGTGTGTTTGTTTCTTAACGCTGAGGAGTAACAAAGTGAAATGGAACAAGGAACAAGGGCAGCCGAAGAAACAAAATTTAAAAAGAAATGGGGATTTAAGATAGACGTCTGGGTTCCATTCAGCAGCTGCTCATCGGAACCTGTCGCCCCTCATGCTGGGCTTTGCACCCGAGCTGAACCCTGGACTGAGTCAGGTCAAGTTTAAGATGGAAAAAGAATGGTAGGGTCGTTCATTGCCATCCATGTGCCTCTTCCACCAAGTCATTAGGGTGCATGGAGAGGGGGGAAAAATAAGAAAACAAGGTTCTGATACTTTAAAAAAATAGAGTGAGGGGGTTGGTTTTTTGTGGGGTGGTTTTTGGTGTGGGGGTACAACAAGCTACTATATTCAAGTCTGGACGTCTACCAGGTTGAATTATGGCTGCATCAGGTTGTGCGATGCAACCATTTCCATGCACATGCTGGAAAAATAGGTCTGGGAGGGGATGAGGTTTTTAAAAAAAAAGCAAACCACATGCACAAAAATGCAACTCTTGATTTCATTGTGCACTCGTGACAAGAGTGAACCCGAAATCAAAGACTTTCATGGTCATTTTTCTATCAGAAAGTGATGGAGGGTGAATAACTTATTTACATGCCAATGTGCAGCGCTGAAATGGCCCAGGATGGGAAAGAAACAGGCCCTCTGCTATCAACAATGATAGCGGCCCATCATGGGAGCCACCCCACTAGGAGGACATTAACGAGGCACTGGCTGCAGCAGGGAATGGCAATGAGTTTTTAATTGGTGACGCATTATATTTATCAAACTGACAGCAAAGGGGGTGAGCAGCAGCCCCCTCCTTGTGTGTTTTCCTTACATGACTTCCTTTGAGCTCATTCACGTGTGAAAAGAATGGAAGGGTTCGGGGGAGGGAGAAAACTCTCCTAATAATCCAACCTCATCCTGAATGATAACACTGAATTATTCATTAGGGTCCTTAAAAGGGTGGCAAAATCAAGGCTGAAACTAAGCCAATGTGATGCCAATGTGCTGGCTCCAACCACTCTGGGTCTATTTAAAATCAGGCAAGAGAAGGGGGGCGGGGGAGCCCTTTCAGAGTCATTTAGCGACCCAGTATGGACTCTGTTTCATGGTATGGTGGAGTTATTAAGAAGTGTTTAATATTTGTAACCAGATCCTTTTCTTAAGGGGCGGGAGGCATCTGAAGGGGCCTGCGGAGCAAACTGCAGCCTTCCTAACCTGGGAGAATGGGTCAGTTTATGGAGACTTGGTCAAGATTGGCAGGGCCAGAATTCAACCTGCTCTTTTTTTGTTGTTGTTGTTTTTCTATCTTGGTAAAGTCTACAGAGACTTTCAATCATGGGGTTTTATTCCCCCCTCCCCAACAACTGCTTCAATGCAAAAAAAAAAAAAAAAAAGCACACGCAACTCTGCAAAACCAAACCAACAGATGTAGACCAGGACACAAAAACCACTCTACCATAACAAAGATACGTCTGGGACTAGGGTGACCAGATATCCCGTTTTGGCCAAGACAGTCCCTTTTTTAAGCCCTGTCCCAGCCATCCCAACTCTTTTGGCAAAAGTGGACATTTGTCCTGTTTGCTCTTTATCAGTTGGCAAAAGCAATTATGGGACAAATGCCCACTTGTGTCAAAGTGGGGTGCCAAGGAACATGGGGAGGGGGGAGTGGCGATGCCAGGGCCAGTCTTTGGAAAATATGGTCAACCTATCTAGTATGTGCATCCCTGCTCACCAAGCCCTGCCTGCCGGCGAGCGGCTCAGGCCAGCCCCATGCAGGTAAGGGCGCCCTTTGGGAAACATGGTCACCTTATCTGGGACCCACGGTAGAATCCTTACAAGAGCAGGCAAATATATACCTCTCAGGGCTCAGCATCACCCCTCCAGTACCAAACCTGTGCATGGAGTCCAGAGTGCAGGAGCAAACAACAACTCGACAAGCACAGCAAAAGTCATTTTAAAATAAACCAACTTCCTGCCCTCTATCTAAATTAGAGCAGCTTTTAACTACCTTTAAACCCGTGGAAACAAACCTCTGAGGTATGTGTGTGTCTGAATGGTATGTACATGTAGGTAATGATCCACACACCCCTCAGAGTACATACTGCATGTCATAGGTGCATGATTTAGGCTCATCCCTGAGTCTGGATTGGTGGGAGTCAGCAAGTGTGTCATTTCTGAGGGGAAAACCAAAATGTTAGGGACCTAAAGCTGATGTAACCTCCTGTGGAGTTACTCCTGATCGATACGGGTGTAAATGGAGAATCAGGCCATAATTTACCAGTTTTTAATCTGGTTTGAATGGGGAGCGGCTGAAACTTAGCATTTAACAGCTGCTTGGTGGTTAATGTGAAATGAGTTGCAGAGAGCCTTTTTATAATTATTATTTATCATTTCTCTTGTGGTCATGCCTAAGGACCCGTGCAAGGTTAGGACCCCCATGGTACAAATATATAACACAGACAGTCTCTGCCTTAGAAAGTCCACAGTCTAGGATCTCTGTCTAGTTTCTAGAGGACAAATACCCACATTACATCACTGCCAAAGTTGCCCCTAAGGCCACGTCTACACCTACACATCTACGACGATTCCCCTGCTCATGTACATAGACACGTGCTTGCTCAATGAGAGCTAGCACAAGTCTGAATAGCAGCCCAGCTGCGATGACACCAGTAGCAGCTTGGCCATGCTAAATATGTCCCCACCTGAAACCGGTAAGTACGTACTTGGCACGGCTAAGCTGTGCTGCCACTGCTTGTGCGACAGCAACTACACTGCTCTTTATGCTCGCTCTGGCTCTCATCAAGCTAGCCAGGAGTAGGTATATGGGAGTAGGGGAGTCACACCCCTAGTTCGTAGTGTAGACACACCATAAGTGGCACACTTCCTGCTATTCTTAGCAGGGGAGCTCAGGGTTCTCATGGAGTCCAGACTGACCTTCCACTCGAAAGTTGTCCTCTCTCTAGGTCAGGTTTGACGCACAGTGGATGGGCAACAAGGGGTAGTTTGTCCTGCTGTTGGCTCTTCTGTACCCAGAGCATTGACTTTTGACCTCATCTGTCACTGGAGGCCAGAATGGCAGCAGAGCACCAAATCCACTCTGAAAAAAAGACAACCCAGAAACCCTCTCGTGACCAGAGTCCATAATACTCACTGTAAGGGCATGTGACTTCTGGCCCTCATCATAGAAATGTCGGGCTGGAAGAGACTTCAAGAGGTCATCAAGTCCAGCCCCCCTGTGCTGAGGCAGGCCTAGGTAAACCTAGACCATCCCTGACAGGTGTTTGTCCTGATCTGTTCTTAGAAACCTCCAGGGATGGGATTCCACAACCTCCCTTGGAAACCTAGTCCAGAGCTTAATGACCTTTAGAGTTTGAAAGTTTTTTCCTAACATCTGACTGGCTGCAGGTTAAGCCCATTATTTCTTGTCTTACCTTCCAGTGGACATGAAGAACAATTGATCACAGACCTCTGTATAACAGCTCTTAATATATCTGAAGAGTGTTATCAGGTCCCCCTTCTGTCCTCTTTTCTCAAGACTAAATATGCCCAGTGTTTTAACCTTTCCTCGTAAGTCAGCTGTTCTAAACTCCTTTTCCCATTTTTGTTTCTCTTCTCTGGATTCTATCCAATTTACCTACATCTTTCCTAGAGCGTGATACTCAGAACTGGCCAGGGTGCTCCAGCTGAGGCCTTGTCACTGCTGATTAGCGCGGTACCGTTACCTTCCAGGTCATACATTAGACACTCCTCTTGCGTCTCTGTCATAGGGCCAATGAAATGGCGTAGCCTAGTGCTGCTCATTCTTTTTGTAAAGGCGCCGTTGTTTGGAAATACAGCTAGCCAGGATTGTCCAGTGCGTAACTCTGGGTTCACAACCTATTCTTTGGATGTTGTGATTTCCTATATATGACTGAAAGGAATAAGTTGTATGCAAAGATGTGACTCTGTTTAGCTTAACCAAGAAAAGGTTAGGAGGTGACTAGATCACAGTATATAAGTAGTGACATAATGGGGGAGAAAAATTTGGGCTCTTCAGACAAAGCAATAACAAGATTCAGTGGCCAGAAGGTGAAGCTAGACAAATTGAGACTAAAACCATGACACCGTTTTGAAATGGGGAGGGTGATTAACAATGGGAATGGCTTCCCAAGGGAGGTGGTAGATTCTCCATCACCAGCAGTTTTTAAATCAAGATGGGATGTTTTCATAAAAGATTGGCTCTGGTTCAAGCAAGAATGACTTCGGGGAAGCCCTATGGCGGGTGTTATGCAGAGGTCAGACTAGATGATCACAGTGGTCCAGTCTGGCCTTCTAACTAGGAATCTAGCCAGCTACTTGCATTTGTTAGCCAGAGCACTGTATGGGTCCAGTTCTGCATTTCTTGCACACCTAAAGCTGCGGCTGCAGCCTCTGCACCTGACAGAGCAGCTTATGTCCATTACATGCCCGAGTGGCTACACTGTTTAAATCTAGGCCTTTCTAAGTAAACAGGCTTAAGAAATAGACTGTACCTGCTCCGTGTTTTAACGAAACAGGGAGCATCTTGTCTTCCTTTCCTTTCCTTTTCTGGGTTTCTTTAGTATTGTTGCAGATTGGACAACGCCCCCCCCCCCTTCCCCTCCTCTTTTAAGCCTTTTCTTTAATCGTTTGTTGACCCAGAGTTTTAGCCTCTACGTTTGCTTTTTAAGCCCAAATCAGGTGGGGGGAAAGAAAAGAAGAAAGAGAGAGATGAGTCTAATGAAATATTTAAGATTTCAGGGGAAAAGCCTTGGAAGTGCTGACAAAGGTTTTGTTTGTTCCCCTTTTGGGTGAGAATTATGGGAGATGAGCCTAGAAGCAGGTTTCGGGGGAGCCAGGGTCACTCCATATTGACAGGAGCTGTGTTGGCATTGGTCACAGCTGTGCTGCCTTGACTCCCAGCTGAGCCACCAGCCCCCCAGCCTTTGTCCCGCATTGTGAGCGGGACACAGCGCCAATTTTACACAAAGTTGATTGCACGGCTCCTGCTTTGTTTCCCCCCACCACCACACTTCCCCCCCTGGATAAAAAAAAAACGGGAGCGGGTGACAATGTGATGAATTCCTTCACTGCTGGGCCACATAAAAAACTGAAACACTGCAGCTCCGGCTTTAAAAAAAAAAACACAACAACCCCGTATCCCACTGTTTTCCTCCTTGGAACCTGATTTTTTCCCACTAACTGCTCCCTGATTTATGGAGCCTCTCTTGTGTAGAGCATATGTGGCTGCAGGCATTTAGCATTCGCTGACATTTTGTTTAACCAACTGTGAAAGGGCAAGTTTTCCTTGAAACTGAGCTGCAGAAGAAACACATTTTGCCTTTTCCCTCCCCCAGTCCCATCTCACTCCCCTGGACGCAGTCATGATGCAGGCAGGGTCATTTTAAGAATTTCCCAGGGAAGCAGATCTGGGCAGGAGGGGTCTCTGGACATATACCTGTGCAGTGTCCAGCTACAATAGAGCCGTGATCCCAGTTTGGGACTGTGATGCAGACAATTCGAATATTTTCTCTTCCCCAGTACTTTCAATGCAAGGATCTTAAAGTGCTTTACAACCCTGATGAATTTAGCCTTTCAGTTATCCTCTGAAGGGATGGTAAACCGAGGCACAGAGAGATCAGACAACTTGCCCAAGTACATGCAGTGAGTTGCTGGCAGAGCTGGGACTGGGATCCTGGCAGGTGACAATTGCTTTCAGGGGTTTGATGGTATAAACCCCCAGAGAATCCCAGAATGAGCTAAAATCTTGCTACTTTCTTTTTATTCTTATACTATATGGATAGCCATGGCCTCTGCCCTGTATCCTCCCTCCTCCTTCTCTGACTGGGTCCCCTGCTGCTCTGAACAGTGTCTCATTTCACCTTTGTAAAAAAAAATTAAACAAAATAGCATCAGTGAACAGGTCAGTCTGACAGCTATAAAGCTTCCTGGGGGATGCTATCCATGCATCATTTTAAATTAGCCCACTTGCTATTACTGAACATGTGACAGTCAAGAGTTTATGATGTCAAATCAATAGTGAATCCAGCCTTGGGTAACAGGGCATCTGGCACTGTTAATCTTCAAAGCCATATGAACCAGTCAATCTGCATGACAACCCCAGGAGGCAGGGTAGTAATGATCATGTCAATTTTATAGATGGGGAAACTGAGGCACAAAGCCAGAAAGTGATTCTCCCAAGGTCACAGCTGCCATCAGTGTCAGGAGCAGGATTCAAACTCAGGAGCTCCTGGCTCTGCCCTGCGTGCACGTATCTCGGCCACCCTTCTGCCCAAGAACAGCATATGCCTCCATCTCGCTTCACTGCAGCTTTGTGGGGCAATCCCAGAGCCCTGAATAATGATGATGATGATGCCCTAAGATCATTCTAACTTGTGTGGCCTTGCTGGGTCCTGTGAGGGAATAGTTACTTCCTCTTCTGCATCCAAGGCACTGTGCAAATGTCAGCCTCATTGCTCCCAGTGCTCATTGCATTCAGTGGGAGTCTTTCCTTTTTCACTGACTTCAGCCTGCATTGAGTCAGGCCCCGAGATCAGACAATAAGATCTTAAGAGCAGAAATGGGCCTGACTTTATATCTTGCACAGCTCCAAGCACAATTCTTGGTACTTAGCGAATAATGACCAATAATCTGCAGAAGTCCAGTTCTTGAAACTTGCTCTGATGCTTGGCTTCTGCTTGCCCCTGCCCTTCACATTTTCCACACCAGTAATGATTACTCACTCCTTCCATCTATTAAACTCGTGCAGTGTTGCCAACTATCACGATTTTATCACGATTCCCATGTATTTGGTGTTTCCCCTAAGTCCCAGCTCCTGGGGTACTGCACTTATGCGAGAATTTCAGCTTTCATATAAACAAAATGTCTAGCCCTCCTGCTTACAGAGAAAAGCTGGAAAACATGACTCGAGTGAACCCTAAAGGCTGAAAAACTGAAAGGCCAATCAGAAGAACCCCAAATGCATTATTGTTCAAAAAATCCCCTGATTTTTAAGCTAATCTCCTGATATTTGGAGGGTCCAACTCATGACTTTTGAATACTTCAGGATGGCAGTGCTGTTGCTGAGGGCTGATATTAGAGAGACAAGGTGGGTGAGGTAATATCTTTCACTGGACCAACTTCTGTTCCTGAGAGAAAGAAGCTTTCGGATCCCTGAAGGCTGATACACAGAACACAGCTGGGAGATGGAGAAGTCTTCATGAGATCACCTAGTTAGTCCATCATTCCATCTAATGCAGGATCCATCTCTAATGTATTTTCTCCAGGACTCTGTCCTGTCTAGTTTTAAGCATCACAAGCAAGGCGCTTTCCACCATCGCCCTTGGGATAAATGTATTCCAATACACAAAGACCTAAGATACATTCAGCTACTACTGTTGTTCTCAGTTTGAGGTAGAAAATAATTAATTTAATGCTAATAAATAAAATGCAATAGTGAGCAAAGAGAAGGGTGGGGGAAAGGAGAGAGAAAAGAAAATATACCAAAAGAAATGAACTACTGGACTCCTATCAAACAAAGCAAAGAATAGACACCCTGCAAATGGAAGCAATTGTCTTAAAAAAAAAACTGGGTCCATTTTACTATTGCTTGAGGCAGTGTAACCTAGTCAATCAGTCGGTAGGGTAGGACTCAGGATTCCTGGGTTCGGTTCCTGTATTTACCAGTAACTTTTGGCAAAGTGTCTTCCCCTTTCCGTGACTCAGTTTTCCCATCCGTACAATAGGGATAATAATACTGACCTCTTTTGTAAAGGGCTATATCAAAGCTAGGTATTGTTATTACTTCCCTACAGCAACAGTAGGTAGTGCTAGTTAGGTTTGCATTTGCAAAACATTTCCAAAAATTGTATGAACTCATTTAGCAACCACAACAGAGCAAGGAAGCAAGCCGAAGTGAGCGAAGTAGAAAAATTGTGCTGACAGACACCAACCGTCCCCTGTTCACTGCTGTGAATTAGCCTGGAAGATGCAAATATCTCTAAATGGGCCATTTAAACAGACTAGATGGGCCATTTATCCAGAGTGTAGTGGCTCAGATTGCACTAAATCCGAGCTTTATGTGGCTGTAGGAAGTCAGTTATGGGGAGTCAATCGCATAGTGCCCAGAACGTTAATCTGCACTGAGATCTTTTTAATAGAAGAACTTTAAAAAAAATCTGTGGCTCTTGCTGGCTCACACCTTCCCCCTTGAAACTTACACACTCATGAGGCCAATGAAAACAGCCAGCCCCGAAGGTACTTTTCACAGATACAGAGACAGAGCCCTAGCAAGGGTGGATTGAGGTGGAAAGAGGCGTGCACTTTGGACATTTTCATTCTTCCACAGACTTTGTCTTGTCAGAGCATTCTTATGTAAAGCAGCTGGATTTTTGTAGATACCTTGCAGAATCCGACAGGGTCTTTGCAGAAACTCTAGAAGACGTCTCTCCGCAACTCCTCATGGCCCCCAGCACTCAGCAGGGTCTCATGCTACAAGGTCTCAAAGTGTATGAAATTGCCATCTTGCAAACGGAACACTTTGGGGATGGGCTAAGTGTTCAGGCTGCTGTATGAATTTAAGCTTCCTCTTGTCACAGGTGCAACCACGGGGCGGGGGAGAGTATTATGTATCCCTCCATCCTGTTCATCTTCCTTCTCAAGGGGGCTGAAGGGCTCATGCAGTCTTACCCAGCAGCAGCATGCCTCTCACTGGGGAACCATTTCAGTGAGGTGTGCTCAGCCGTTTTGCTCTGCTTAGCCCTCACCCCACATGACTTTAATTTCCAGCATCTCTTCAGCCCTTTCTAGGCACTAGGCCTGGAATGGCATGCAGAGGACCCAATTCTGGCACCACAGTAGCACAAACTCCATTGGCATCAAGGAAGCTTAAGCCTAACTTACCAGCAGTGCCAATCAGAAAAGAATCCAGCCCCTAGAGCGTGACAGACATGGGCTATGTCAAAGCCTCAGAGGTTCTTGGTCTATTTAAACCTCCCCCCCACAAAATGCAGCCCCCTGCCAAATAAACAGGAAATGAGAGTTTCACAGAAATCACAACTACTAAATATTCTTTGTATAAAGGGACAATTTACAATGTATCTCCTGGACTCTCTACCTCTCTCTCTTTCTCTCTCTCTCACACACACACTCAGCAACAAGCAGGTTGTGTGATTTCTTTAACCGTAAATGAACTCTGAATGAGCCTTCTTGAAGGGTCAGAGGCTAGTGGCAATTCTTGCACTGAATGAAAATGCCAAACACAAGGCCTGAGAGTGGTCCCAAAGGACCTGGATCCTCTAGGGATTTTATCTGAGGGAGTTGGTGGATTTTTTACACTTGTCTGATTCTAAATGTCTCCCAAGATTTGTTCCTGGAGAGACATGACACTTACGATGCATGCACGTGGAACTGGGTAATGAAGGAGCCCTAGATCATTGATAATAGACAGGGTCAAAAGACCCAAGCCAATTATACGGGCTTCCCTGAAATCTCTTCTCACTCTTTTTTTTTTCTTTTCCTCTTTTTCTCTTTCCATAATTTATTTGCAACTTAATTTGACATAATCACGTTGGGGAGTGTCAGAGCGGCAGGTTCATTTTTAGCTATTTGACTTGTCAGGATTTTAAGGCAGCAAAGACACTAATGATCTCATAACGAGCGACATCAAGTCATTTCCGCCCCAGAGAGGATGATGTCTCTTTTCCAACAAAAAGCAAAGTGAGCCACCATACTTCCCATCTGCCCACCGGCTCGTTACATTCAGTGCAAATCTTTGATGATGAATATGTAGGGAACCCCAATGAGATGCTCAAAATGTGCCTACCTTGGCCAAGATTTGCAAAAGCAACTAGTGGTTTCAGGTGCCCAATGCTAAACACATTAACAGGGCCTGGTTTTCAGGAAGCATTGAGCACCACCCTCTGAAAAACAGACCACTATCGTAGTTATGGTATCTGAGCATACTCACCACCTTTAATAAACAGTTCTTCCTCTCAAGACCCCAGAGAGGTAGATATCAAAGCACTTTGCAGAGAATAGCAGTATCATTATTCCCATTTTACAGATGGGGAAACTGAGGCACAGAGGGATGCTCAAGGTCACACAGGAAGTGAATTAAACACACATCACCCAAGTTCCACATTAGAACTCACTAGACCATCCGTCCGCTCTCTCTGCTGCTTCCTTTTGACTAGCACAGGCCTCCTCTCTGTCCTTACACACAATATGGCCATGATTCAAGTGAGAGCCTTTGCAGCCACTTCTGTTCAGAACAGTATTCCTGTGTCTTTTCATTTTATTTCTAATCTCCTATGAAAAACCCTCTGCCACCCCTTTGAAATGTCTCTCTCCTTCTGCTAATTATTTTTCTCTGGCGTTGTGCTATTTAACTATATAAAAACTCTCGGAAGAAATTTGCAGCCTCCTAGTGGAAATGGTCACCCAAGAGGAAATGAAGAATTAATCTCTCGTCCGCTCGGCTATTCATAGCCACTCATTGGAAAAAGAAAAATAGGCCAACTCTAGGGGAATGATTATCAAAAATACAGGAGGCCATGGTTCTGAAAAAATTAACACATCAGTTACGTACCCAGCAAAACAGAGGACGGATAGATACTGAGATATTTGGTTACTTTTTATTCAATACTCTAAGTATGTTCATTGGCAAAAATTCTGCACACCTCCTTCATTTTTTTGAACTTTAACATTTGATAGCCATGCCTGGTCTGCTAAATACGTGTATACAGACATTTCACTCAGTTGAACACAATCATTAGAAATGACATATTCTAATGATGCTCACTCTGGAATATGGTGCCACCCTGTTAAACAGAAAGACCAGATGATTATATTCCTGTAAAATGTCTCTCTAAACAAAAGTTAGCAGTTGTAATGATTGCTTTGTTCGCTGATATTTACATGGCAAGGATTTGTAAACTTCCTAAATACATAAATTGTTTTTAAAAAATACACTTTAGCATGAAACTTGCATGAGCATGTGGGACATTCTTCAAGGTCCCCATGTGTGTATTTTTAACAACCTTGATAAACCGTGCTGTCACGTCAGGATTGGAACTTAGGTTTATGGAGTGTACCCACCCCTCTGCCACTGACTCACTGTGTGACTCCATGTCATCTCCCCTCTCTGTGCGTCAGTTTCCCTGCCTGAGAAATTAGAAGAGATTAATTACTTCCCTTACAGCCTGGAGAGGTGGTGAGAGTTGACTCATAAGTGTCTACCTCACCAGTGTCCAAGGAGGGCGACTGTGTCGAGAAGAACATTTGTGTTTGCTCACAAAATGGAAATATGTGATCCGAGCTGTGCCCTACAACTAAACAGAAGGGTTTGAATCGCTATGGGGAGGCCTTCCTCAGCTGCCAGCTGTTGCCTGTCCTGCAGCGCCAGGGAAGAGGGGAGAGGCGGAAGAGTTCTGGCTGCTCCAGTGCCACCTGCCCTGCCATGCTGTGGAAACCCTCGGGAGGGGAAAGCAGGATAAGGAATAGACTGGCTCTACCTGAGCCGAGGGAAATAGTTAAAGGAGTGATTGTGGCCCCTTGACTTCCTTGAAATCACATTTGGTCCTCAGGCTAAGGCAGTTGGACTCCACGGGTCAACAAAGTGCTTTAAAAAGCCTGAATGGAAGGGGCTAGAAAAATGGCAGTGTGGTCTAGTGGCTGGAGCACTGGGCCAGGACTCAGAAGTCCTGCATTTTGCTTCCAGCTCTACCCCTGGCCTGCTGGGTGGCCTTGCGCAAATCCCGTGACCGTACCGTGCCTTGGTTTCCCCATCTGTAAAAAGGAGGTCATGAGACTGACCTTCGTAAAGTGTTTTGAGATGCAAGCGCTATATAAGAAGTAGGTATCGTTATTCCTTTTTGACCAGCTAATTTTGATTAGCTAATATATTCAAGCCCTTGTGAGTTGCTTCTACTTGGAGGAGACATGGATGATACCAGTCAGGTATTTCTTTGATGTGGTCCTCTTTATTTACAAAGAACAGATGCAAGCTTCTGTTTCCCTGAAAACAGGTGAAATCAAGCAACGGGGACAGTTTCCTTGCTCACAATTCCAAGCCCCTTTTCAGCCAGCACCCTGCCCCAAAGTGCTCTCCTGGCATTCTCTCTGGGCCACACTCCCTGGGCTTCTCTTGCTGTCCTTGGCTTTCTGCTTCTGACACACACAGAGCTGCCATCAAATCAGTCCCCAGCCCACTTGGGGGTGGGGGTGGTTTCCATTGTTTGTGCTATCACTAAACAAGGGGACATTTAGTTGTTCCCTTGGTTAGCCAGCATGCCTAACAACTTCAGCAAGGTTTGTGATTGCTCAGCCATCCAACCTCCAGCAGAACATTAATATTAACAATAATAATAGTAAGTGCAAAGCACTGTTATTACTGTAGATTCTAACGGCCTCCTCTCCTATAGTACCGCACAGCAAGCCAGGCAGGCTCTTGTTGCTGTTTGTGTCAGACCAGCCCTCTCTGCTTCTGAGTGGAGCAGCCTCATAAATGCACAGGAGACAAGCCAGGAGTGAACCTAGGAGCAGTTTATCGGTTTTCAAGGGGAGAGGAAGGAACATTTAAAGCTGCAGGCAAGAAAGCCCACTCAAAATGACTCTGAGAATCCAAAGGGGCCAAATCCATTCCTCCTGCGAAGTTACCTGTGTTACACCAGGGATGACTCTGGCCTGGGGTGTTTGGTTGCTACAATAGAAGGAGAAGAAAATGCAAGTGAGCGACATGCTGAAGCTTTAGTGTTGGCTGTGCAGCTCAGAGGGAGAAATTCACCCCTGTGCCAAAGGCCAACACAAGAGTCTATGCACCAGCTAAATCCCAGAGTGCTCTGTGCAGGTGAATTCTACCCCAGGGGCAGATTAGCCACACTTCTGAACAGAAGCTACTGTTCTGTTCAGTGTAAATCCAGATCCAATCCCGTTACAATTCTGGTCTCACTTTTATTAGTATCTCTCTGTTTTGGTTGTGAACATGTTGGTTTGTACTTGGGTTTGCATTTTTCCTCTAATTTCCTTCTGTATTTTTTACACGAGGAGGATGGTAGGAAAACACTCTGTAGAAAGAAACACCTATCATAGACGGTGCTTTCTATGTTCAGGGAATTGAACATTCATGTGAGCATCACTGCCAATTCTTGAAATGTTATTGCAAGTCTTGTGATATATCTGAGGTCTTGCTTCAGCCCCCAGCTCCTGGAGTCAAGTGATTTTCATGAGAATCTGCTTTCATTTAAAACAAATAGCACATATCTAGCCTTCTTGGCTGCAGAGAAAAGCTTGAGAACAAGAAATGAGTGTGCCCTAAAGGGTGAAATACCAAAATGCAAAGAAAAAACAAATTATTTTAAATATTTTGTGATTTTTAAGCCAATCGGATATTTAGGGGGCCTAATGCCTGGTTTTTGAATGTCTGCGGTTGGCGTAACGTGAAAGAACCGAGAACAAATGTCCTGTAGAAACTGGTATCTTCTATTTATCTGTGGAACAGATAAAGCAGAGGAACAGTTGGGGTAGTTCACTTGGCTCAAACTGCAGCTGGCGGGAGAGGGTGGCTTAATCTCCATGACCCATTTAGTCCTTGGTCTCCATTGCTGCCACAGCCGTGTGTGTTAATTAATGGCACTTGTAGTGGTGGTGGGTATGTGCCTGCCAGGAACTGGGCTGAGAACCCCAAACTCAGTTCTTGGAGAGCCATCGGATTGCAGCTAGTCAAATGATACAAAAAGTGCTCCATTGATATATTCACCAATAAGCGTGGCAGGCTCTCCCAGCTCCCAGATGGCCTTACTACTGGCTGTTCCTGGGTATTTGTACAACTGGGTTTACTTGTAAAAATGCTCATAAATTGCAAAAGTTTCACAGCTAATGACTTATCCACAAATTTGTAGCTGAAAGTGCATTGCTCACTATCGGTTAATCTCTTAGTTTTAAAAGTGATAGATGTCCAATCAGGGAGCAGAAATAATACCATGTGATTTAGGTGACCAACCATCCACCATAGCTAATAAATGGAACACTGTCAAAATGAGTAATTCACGAATTCGTAGGCTGAAAATCAATTGTATAAACTATTTGATGGACATTTTATGCATAAAGTGCCGAATTCAGAGCTGGCGTAAGTGGCTTTAACAGAGGTTCATCTGGTTTACACCAGGTCTGAATTTGGCCCGATATAGGCATTCACAGAAATCAGGATCTCTTCCCGAGTGTCCAGAAAGAGAGAAAAGGGCTAAATTGATTGGATGCTTTATCCTTGGTAATAATTACGTATGTGGTAGGGCCTAGAGGCCCCAACTGAGATCCAGGCCTCATTGTGAGCTTTGTACACATAGCAAGAGATTATCCCTACCCCAAAGAACTCTCTTTCTAAATGGACAAGATAGATGGAAAGGGAAACTGAGGCCCAAGGTTACCCAGCAGGTCAGTGGTAGAGCTGGGAATACAGCCAAGGTCTCCTGGCTTCCAGGTAGAGCTGGGTGAATAACAGATTTTTTGTTTGTTTGTTTACTGGTAATTCTGTGGAGTGACATTGCTTTGGGTTGAACCAAAAATTGTATTTTTTTAAATGTTCAGCAAATGGGAAAAAAAATTGCTTTGGCTAAAATGTTTCATTTTGATTTCAAGCATTTTCAATGTGTTTTTACAATGTAATTAAAATGAAAGAAAATTTCTAAACAAAGTCATTTTGAATAAAAAAATCAAAACATTTCATTCTGAAGCTACTATTTTCTGATATTTTATTTCAGAATTTGTTTCTGGGGTTTTGGTTGGGATTTTCCCCCCCAACCAAAACAATTCCACGAAATTGACACACATTCATCAAATATTTGTGTCACCGAATCTGCCTTTTTCACTGGGAGAAAAAAAATGTTTGGTTGAAAAAATTCACCCAACTCAACTCTGTCCAGTTCCTCTATCCACCAGACCACACTGTCTCTTATGAAATAATTCAGCCAGCTGGATTTGAGTTTCCATCGTTTCTAAATGAACTATACTTAATCCTTCCTCAGTGCAGGGGGTTGGACTTGATAACCTCTGAGGTCCCTTCTAGCCTGACATTTCTATGACTGTAGCAGTCTGATTTGATAAATATCCCTCTTGTAAGGAGCAGGGTCGGTTGCCTGCTGTATTTTTATCTTTCCTGCATCACAGAGAAGTTTAATACTTTGAACACATCTATTACTCCTTCAAGCGGGAGGAGGGGATTCCTTCTAGCCCCAGAGAGGGAGGGAAGGGTTTGGAGTTCAGGGAGCCGGTCCTCTGTTCCTTTACCCAGGGTTTTATATGGGTGATACAGAAGTAATTGCAACAGGAAGGAGGGAGCGAGGCTATAAAACTGTGGCGGTGGTGGGTTTTTTCCCCTGTGTGAGAGTGCTGCTGTTTCAGGCTGGGTTGGCACGCAAGCCTGCATAGTTAGTTGTTATTAATGATCCTTCTGGCTCTCGTCTGATCCTGGAGAGACATTCCGACTTTAATAAGCTGCAGCTGGAGTGAGGTTTCCGGGCCTGCCGCTGAGGGGGAGAAAGCGCCCCAGTGGGAGTGGGGAGGCAGACCACAGGCCTAGCGCATGTCAGTATCCAACTTGTGTCTTCCATTTCCCCGGAGTGAGGTGGATTCAAAGGAGGGGAGGGAACCTTGCACCAACTCGGAGATGGGAAACATTCCAAGCGATCCCATACCCTCCTCCTCCTGCACATCTGCGTGGTAGGGGGAAAAGTGTCCCCGGGGGCTGATGAAAATCTGCTTTAAATCACAGAAGTGAGTGGCAAGGGAGGAGATGCTCCCTCACCACTAGCGGAAAGAGAAGAAATAAATGGTAACATGCCTCTGAAAGGCCAGAGAGAGCAGCAGCAGCAGCAGCAAAGCCCTGAGCTCGGTGTCTCTAATGTACTTCCCCGCTGTCAGGTTGAGGCGAGTGAGCTAAAGCATGAGTGATGACCTTGACAAGGCACCATGGCTGACTTCCATGAGCCGGAGAGTTTGCAATGCACCTTCTCTTCAGTGTGTACACAAGGAGCGGGGGCTGACACACCGACCTCAGCCCTTGGCTGCTGACCAGCCGGCTTCATAATTTGGCAGGGAGAGCGTGAGAAACCAGGGGGCGACACCCAAGTGTCATCACAGCTGCAAAAACTGCTGAGCATAAAAGCCTAATTACAAAAATATGCGCCCCGAGGCTTTTCCGCGATGAAAACAGAGCCGCATTTACCCTCGCCTGCCAAAAGTGCAATGTAAGTTATTCTCTGCTATGTAGTGTGGGATTTTTAACTAGACTGAGGGGGGAGTCAGCAGAGAAGAGGTCTCCATAAAGCAGGGTTGTCATCGCCGAGTGTGGCAGATCTGTGAGATGAAGGAGGAACATAACACACCCTATTAAAATTAACAAAGCCCTTTTTCTTCCTCCCTTTCTTCTCTCTCTCCCTCTTCCCCCCTTCCTTCTTGGCTGAAGCGATTTACAAAGCAGCTTCAGAAAATGAGCGAGCACATTAAACATGGCCAAACACCATCCTGTCTCTGCCCAGCCCTGCTCAGAAGAATGCTCCGCGCCCACTGATAAGTGATATTAAAATGGATGTACACACAGAAAATGCATGTTGGACACAAGGCCTGATTCTTCACTCTGTTTACTACACCGCTTTTATACCGGTGTGACTCCCTTAAGTCAGTGGGACTTTAAACTGGTATAACAGAGTGAAAACTTGGCCGACTGGATATGGGTGTGTGCTCTCTCTTGCACACTCACACCTTTATGTGCCAAGGGAGGGATAGCTCAGTGGTAGCCTTGGCCTGCTACACCCAGGGTTGTGAGTTCAATCCTTGAGGGGGCCACTTAGGGATCTGGGGCAAAAATTGGTCCTGCTAGTGAAGGCAGGGGGCTGGACTCAATGACCTTTCAAGGTCCCTTCCAGTTCTAGGAGATTGGTATATCTCCAATTATTATTTATTATATTTTGAGCCCTGTTGCAGAGTTTTTGCTCTTTCCTCTCAAGCATTTGGTCCTGGCTGCTGGCAGAGATTGGAACAGTCACACCAGATTAGACCCTGTGTTCCTATAAGCCAGGAGTTGCGGTCAGAGTTAAGGGTGTGCATTTGATTCCCATGAAGAGGCTTCTGACACATGTAATTTGGCTGATTCCGTGTCCGAGGCGCAAGGGAACTTGGCGGTGGGCAGTTGAGGAGTCCAAGAGCGCATTTGGTGAGGGTGACGTTTGAGTGCGACGGCAGGGGGAGGAAAGCTGCCTTCTTTGGCAATTGTCCATGCAGTGGCCGAGTCCCGGAGCAGCCTTAACTTGAAGCAAACATAGGTTTTTGTTTGGGGGTAAATATAAAATATGTATGTCTTTTTTTCTTTCTCTATCTAATCTAGCTACCTGATTATCTTTATTGCCACTCTTGTTTAAATGTTTGTACTGTTGCCTTTTCTTTTTTTTTCTTTTAACCAGCCACTCCAGGAGATGCCATAAATCCAAGAATCACAGCCTACCACAGGGGCTGCTGTCCCAGATGCACATGTTATGTCAATTAAAATCCAGCTGGCTTCTCAGGGATTCAGTAAACGTGCTTCTCCTGCCCCAGTCTCTGCCACCAATGCCATCACTGGGTTCTTCTTGAAAATGACATCCTTAAAAAATAAGTATTTCTCCCTCTTGCTGCCCAAATCCTGTCCCCACTATTCCTCAATTAAGTCAAACTGAAAACAATGAAGCGAACCTGACGGCAGCAACGTTAATGAGGCTTCCTGTAGGCCACCAGCTGTTTGTCAGGCCATGGATCTAACAGCAGTAAATGTCTTTGTTTCCAGACACATTCTTTTTTCTGTTTAAAGGGTATTTGAGCTCCAGGGAGGGGGTCTAGATTGACAGGCCTGCAGACCAAAGCTGTCTCTTCCTATACAGAACAGGTAGCAAATGCAGAGTAGCTTTCCCACCTCAAACCCCAGTCTGGAGAAGGTCACATCACACCTAGGATGAGAGTTCAGTCTCCGAGGTTTATTCTGTCTCCAGCCTCTCCACTGACTGAGGCTGACCATAAGAGAGGCAATTAGGGCAGCTGAGATGACCTTTCTCAGCACGCAGACATGTGTCCACTGGGAAGTGGACTGAGACCATCCACCTATTCCCCACAGCCAACTGAACATTTACCAGATAGCAAGAACCTTTGGTCCAGCTCAGACTTTGTGACCTAGAGGGGCAAGGCTCTCTAGCCTGCCGCCAGGCCCTCAGACGTCCAGTTCCTTCTTGAAATTGTACAGGGTGGACTTCCGCACCACACGCCCCCATCTCCTTGTGCAGAGTGACCTCCCATAAAACCCTGAGCAAATCAGGATCAGACGGATGCGTGTCAGTGTCGTGGCTGAGCAGGAGAGGACCAAATTCCAGCCATAAAAGCATATCAGTGTTGACGGTGCAAAAGGGCAACTCAAGATACAGGACATGAGTCACTTGTTTGGAGCTTTCCCAAGGAAACTGTTCTAATTCATATTTTACGGTGCGCACCCACATGCATATGCACAGGCGTATACATACACACTCGTGTGTGAAATGCAGCAAACCAGGCATATGGGGAAGCCTTTGAAACCCATCCATTTGTTTACCTGTGGGGACATGCTTAACAGTTGAGGAAGGGAGGTTCTGCCCATCAGCAGAGCCATCCATTGCCACATCCCCATTTCCCTTATCGGTCTACTATCTGATTTGTCCAGCCGCAATCCAGTTTACCTGCCGGAGCAACAGGGAGGGGTGGAAGGGGCAATCAATACGAAAGTCATGGTTCCTTGGAAAGGTAACACATTGTCTGAGACAGGTCATGTTCCCCCCAAATCTGTCAGGGCCTGTTTTTTTTTAAAGCCACGGGTCCCTTCTGCAGATGTGCCGATGTAAAAACCGCCCCTTTTTACTCAGCAGATCTAGCCCCTGTGTGTATTCAGAGCTGAGTGTGCTGATTTTAGTGACCCGTATCGGTTTTTACTGCTTTTCACCCCAATGAGACTTGCGGAGCCAGCACAGATTAGACCATCTTCTTGTGCATCAGAAACAGGTTTGTTTGCCAAGTTCTACTCGGCTTCCCTATGCAAGCCCATTGGAGGCAACGGGGTCCCTCAACGTCACTGAGGGCATATGGTGAAGTAAGTGGGGATGCACAAGTCCCTCGGAGGGAAGGTGTTATGGTGGCTGCAGAACACTGAGTGCTGGGAAGGATGGAAAGAAACCCCCCCTGCCCCCTCCCAAACCAGGCTGAGTTTGCAGGGCCCGTGGTTAGAAAAATCGTCCGGTCTTGTGAAATTAACAAATGTACTATTGGCATCACTGACCTGGCAGCAAACACTGGGGACCCGTGGTGCCATTTTCACAGAATCTCTTTTCAGAGTAGACCCCACCCTGTAAGGGGGCAGAGAGGCTCAATTAACTGCCCTAATTAACACTAGGAGAATTAATGAAAACTGCCACTTTTGGATTTAAAAAAAAACTCCAGTATCCTAACACAGGGACTTGCAATCCTTTCTGGTACCTCCTGCGAGCCAGACACACCGACGTTTCCAGGACTCTGCTTAGACCTTTTCTCTCCACCTTTATTTCAGGGGTGCAGGGTTCTCTCTGGTTTAGATCCTGATTTGGGGAGAGAAGCACTGCTTGGGCTTGTGAACCATCTGCCCTATTGGAGGGGGATGTAAGCAAACTGCTTCCTCTCCTTATAGCTTCTGCCTCTGCTCCGTATTAGCCCACCGGGAATTAATTATTTCGTGTTCCTCGCCTGACTACCCTGCCACCCTCCCAGCCTGGATGCAGACACGGTGAGTAATGAATCAAGGTGGCCTTAGTCCTTTGAAAAATAACTGAAAGAGGAACTTGGGCGGCTGGCGACTGCTCCGGCGGGGAGGAGAAGGGAAGGGAGGGGAGCAGAACGAGGTACTAACGCCAATCACATAATGACCACATGCTTTGTGCGGTAGGCGGTCTGCTTCGTGTCTGGGATGGGCAAGCCAGGCACGCAGCCCTGTGCAGCCGCCCACGCAGCTGGGGGAAGCTGAGCCGCTGTCGTGTGTCAACGGAGCGCGTCGTCAGCCTCCATCCTTGCTCCCTTCCCACCCGCCCCTCTGGCTCTGCGCGGCTGTTTCTTCACCATCACTCATTTGCTCTCGGTCCCCCTCAATCTGTAGTGCAGACTCATATTAGTTACTCCCTAGTTAGAGACTCTCCATTGTATGGTCTAGTCTTGAGGCAAGTCTCCCTCACTCGAATCAACAAATTCCACTTGGCCTGAAATTTCTACTGCAGGCTTGAGTCCGGGAAAGTATTAAGTATATTTATATATTCACACACATGCCATCCCCTTCCTTCTTTTTCTCCATTCATTATTTCTCTCTCTATTATACCTACTCACTCTGTATTTCTTTCCCTGTATACCTCCCCCTCCCCAGCCCTGTGCAAACAAGTGCTCCATGGTCACTAAGCCCAAACTGCATTTCCTCACCAAAATAGTTGTTGTCATGATGGATCGGACTCATTTAGGCAGCCTTGCCTAGTGGGCAGAGCACCAGACTTCAGGAGTCCTGGGTTCTATTCCCAGCTCTGCAGTGGCCTGCTGGGGGACCTGGAGCATGTCAGTTTTCCTATCTGTAAAATGGGGATAATGATGCTGACCTTTGTAGAGCGCTGTGAGATCTGCTGCTGAAAAGTGCTATATAAAAGCAAGATAGGAGCAGTAACAGTAGTTCCATCTCTGACAGTGGCCCGCACTAGCTATTTCAGATGAAGCCATGAGAAACACCACAATATACCCATTATAGTTTAAACCCCTCTAGCATCACAGAGGAAACGTCTTCCTAACCTTGGTCAATTAGCAGTTGGCTTAAGCCACAGAGCACGAGGATTTATCCCTTTTATATGTTTGAAACTGTGAATGTCTAAGCCTGGGTGATTGCTGCCTTCTTTCTGCTGGAGATACTGGTGCTGAACCTCTGAAATGACAATTAAAACCAATGGGTCATGGAGCTGTTGGGGCAGTGCAAATGTCACCAGTCTTCTTGCACAGCTTAAAGGCATCTCTTATTGTCCTGCCTTCATGGTAATGTTGGGCTTTTTAAAACAAACTTAGGACTAAATTTCCCACCAAAGTGTCCACTCATTTTGGACAGCCAATCTGAGCTGTTCTGAGCCTGACTGACTGAGCACCCGCACTACAAAGTGACTTGAAAGGGAGGTGTTTGGCACCCTTAAAAACCAGGCCTTCAGACGCCCAGACTAGCAGCTCCTTCTGAAAATGGAAACCGTGATTTTCCACTGCCCAGGCAGGGTCAGCTGCAGGATCAGGGCCTTAGTCTGAACCTGCTGTGATCAATGATGCGTTCCAGTTGCACTCTGGAGAGGTCAAAGTATGAGACTCTCTTTAACTGCCATCTAATCTCCCCTTCCCAACAAAAGACACTGCCCAGCCCTGCATTTCAGCAGGTGTGTTCAAATGAAAATGACAACAGGTTAAACAAATGACTTTTTAAAACGTCAACAGGCTGGTCTAAAAGAAGAGAGAGGCTCTTGCTACAGTGATTCCTGCCCATAATCCAAAGCTCCTGCCCCTTGTACACATTAAACCAAAAGCAATTGGAGTCAAAGAACCTTGGCAAACAGAGCTCTTTAGACTTTGCTTATGTGGAGTCCCAGGGGGAAAAGAAAGCGCTGGGTTCTTTTTTTCGTTTTGTTTTGTTTTATCCTTCTTTTATTTTCTGAAGTTAAGCCCTCGGAGTGAACGTATTAGCCAGTATCCTGGAAACCTGACTCATTTTCTGACAGCATGAGTTAATTTTTTAAAATACAGACACAAGACAGCTTTTTCTTTTCCAAGGGCCCTCTCTCATATATTGCCTACTGTTGAATGTCGAAGCCTTCAGTACAACCGTGTGCTGGAGGTTTCTCCTGGCTCTAAGTGCAGGCAGGCAATCCACAGCTCCCCAAGGCGAAGGCGGTTAACAAAACCCAGCTCACTTAAACATGGGGAGTCGGCCATTGCAAATGGCTTCTGGCCAGGCCACATCCGAGTATAAAACCCAAGTTTGTCATTGGTGAGATAAACCAAGAGGCTAAAAATAAAAACTGCTGCTTAGAGAAAAGCAGCCATGAATGGGGCAAGCTAAAATAGTCTTAAGCTGGCACCTTTTTTAACTTATTACAGTAGGACCCTGGAAGTCGGGACTCCTGGGCTCCACGTCCAGCTCACTCTGCCTTGCTGTGTGGCCTTTGGCAAATCACTTACAACCTTTGTTTACTCACCTGTAAATTGTGCATAATTCCTACCTCCCCAGGGGATGCTGCCAGGCTTAATTGTTTGTGGAACGCTTTGCGCTCAATGATTTGTAGGAGTGCAAAGTCATATTCATATATGAATTTGGCATGTGCCTATCACGTTGCAATCCTCCTTTGTCCTATTTGTTGAGCTGGTTGTCAGCATTTTGTTCAGATTACTTTGCTTTGCTTAATCCATTTTAATTACCTTTGGCTGATTGCTTTTGCCTTTTGTTAAAACATTTCAGATTCCTAATTACATCGCTATGTTCTCTCCCACCAGTTGTTGTCGTGACTGGCTTTCATCAGCTTGAAGGATTTTCTCCCTGATGCCCCCTTTTACTTGTGAACGACAAAGCACCCTTGAAACCTGATGCTTGGCCATGTTTGTTTGTTTGCTTTTTTGGCGCACAGACTAAGAAGGGTTTTACAGTTTCTCCAGGAAAGAGGCCACCCATTTTGTGGTCTGCACTTTGCTAACGGACAATTTAAGGCCGGGGAGTAAACAGATGATTTTATCTGCCTCCTGCTGTAAATCAGTGGTTCCTGTGCTTTTTGGGGGGGGCAGCTGCGCCGGTTAACTGGACTAAGACCTTATATGAACCATGCATGCTCCAATCTAGAGCCGATCGTGGGATGCCAGAGCAGTTCATACTCCGCAGAATGGGTACCCAGCACACAGGCTCATCCTTAAAGGACACCTCCAGGAATGAATGCACAGAGGACCCTCTGTGTGCACAAGGGAGAGGGAGGGGTCAGCTCCCTCTATAGTGGTGCACTTCACCCCATCCTAAGCCTGTGCAGAAGGCTCTGCATAGGATAGCAAAGGTGCTGAGGCGGATGAGGTCATGGTGTGGATGGCCATGTTGGATGGAGGTCATGTATCATTCACTCACTGACCTCAAGAGATACCATGGGCTTTTCTTTTCTGAGGCACGCTCTTCTATGCAGGGGAATGGGGGGGTGGGGGATGTTAAAAGCCAGAGTCCCTGGTCCCAGCATGGGAGCCTGCTGCAAGGAAGCAGTAGGAGAGGGATGCCAAGCTGGGGCAAAGTCCCAGGCCTTCCAAGCAGAGGATAATATCTTCTGCATGTCCCCCCTTGGATGCTGAAGGTTTGGGAGGGTGGCCCATGCTTCCCTCTGTGGGTGGACCACCAGAAAGCAACATCAGGCGGCAGTAGTTCAAACACACTGAAACAGGCCGAGTAGCTCCACAGCAGCTATGGGAAAAGGGGAGCTGTGGGGCAGTTCTGCCCCCACCCCCACCATCACAAGCCAGGGAGAGGAGGAGGAGGCATAGAGCAACCTGTGATGTTCCCCTGCTGTTATCTGGACTGGTGATCTGCTAGGTCACCCCAATCCTTGACTTCAGGAGCCAGCCTTACTTACCCTGCTCTGCTGTGAGAAGCCCCACTCCTGGGCTGTTCACGCACAGCCTTTGGCATGTCGGCTGCTCCCTGATTCTCATGGTGCCATCCCATAGCAAGTTATAAATCATAGATTATTAGGGTTGGAAGGGACCTCAGAAGATCATCTAGTCCAACTCCCTGCTCAAAGCAGGCCTAATCCCCAAATGGCCCCCTCAGGGATTGAACTCACAACCCTGGGTTTAGCAGGCCAATGCTCAAACGACTGAGCTATCCCTCCCCCCAGTGCTCCTTGGATTGTGCAACTCAAATGACACTAGCCAATATCTCCAGTCCCAGACACAACCCTAGAAACCTCCATCTTGCAGTGTCCAGTTATACCTGCTGGATGCTGCAAGCTTATATGAGTTTATCAATTTAACAAAGAAATTGATATGCACCAGGCTTGTTATCCCAAGGAGAGTCTCTGACATGCTTCTAACCAAATACACTGTTTCAGGAAGAATAAACAAACAGATTTATTAACTATAAAACATAGATTTTAAGTGATTATAAATCAAAGCACAAGTCGGATTTGGTCAAATGAAACAAAAGCAAAACACATTTTAAGCTTATCTTAACACTTCTAGTGCCCTTACAAACTTAGATGCTTCTCACCACAGGTGGCTGGTTGCCCTTTGGCCAGGCTCTCCCCTTTGATCAGTGCTTCAGTTGCTTGGCGGTGGTGTCTGTAGATGGAGGTGGAAGAGAGAGAAAGAGGATGGCAAATGTCTCTCCCTTTTATCATGTTCTTTCTTCCCTCTTGGCTTTGCCCGCCCCCCCGCCACCCGCCCCAGAGGCAGGTGAGCATTACCTCATTGCAGTCCCAAACTGACCAAAGGAAGCAGGGTGACTCACTTGAGAGTCCAACAGATCCTTTGCTGTTGCCTAGGCCAGTGTCCTTTGTTCTTCTGAGGCTGGGCTGGGTTTGTCCCCTATGTGCCCTGATGAGGTGTGAACTGCCTCTCTGCTCTTGGAGAGTTTTTGCCTGGGCTTGCTTTAAGCCATGAGGACACATTTTCAGCCTCATAACTATATATACAAAATTACAACCTACAACATTGCTGTAAAAACAATTACTATAACACCAATGCTCAGTGTATCATGAGCGTTCTGAAGACACCCGACATGACAAACTTTGCATTGGATACCACACAATCATACTATAAGGATGAACATGGAGGTGCAGCATATTCCCCCGAGGTACAGAACGTCACACACCCTTCCTAAGCCTTCCTCTCCCTTCACAGCTTTTAACACGAGAGGAGCATTCTGGCCCAAAAACATGAAGGGGAAGCCTGGGGCACCCACCACAAACTCCTGAAGAGCAGCGTTGCCAACTCTCACGATTTTATCACAGGGCTCATGATATTTGGTGTTTCTCTTAAGGCCTCAGCTCCAGGAGTCATGTTATTTCATAAGAATCTTGGCTTTCACTGAAAAATAAGCAAGTCTCTTACCCTGAGGGCTGCAGAGAAAGTCTTGAAAACATGTCCCAAGTGCACCCTAAAGGCTGACAAATCAGAAGGCAAATAAAAAGGACCTGGATTTTTAAAAACCTCATGATTTGTAAGCCAAACTCATGATTTTTGAGGAGGCTGACTCATGATTTTTGAAAGAGTGGGGCTGGCCTACTGGACTAGATAAACAGCCAAATATACTTCCTAGACTCCAGAGCCCACAAACGGATGAACTCTTACTCAGGCCTGCAAGAAAACTCAGTGGAAACCCAGTATTGTCACCTCTCATGGTTTTATCCCACATCTCTGAATATTTGGTGTTTTCCTTAAAGCACCAGCTCCTGGAGTCCTGTGATTATAGAAGAATCTCAGCTTTCATTTAAAAATAAACGAGTTTCTAGCTCTCTTGGCTGCAGAGCAAAGTTTGAAACCCTGGATTACAGAGCCTAAAACACTCGAAGGCAAATCAAAAGACTTCCAATAATTTCTTATTTTATTTTGTGGGGTTTTTTATAGCAATTCTCATTATATGGGGGATACAACTCATGATTTTTTTTTAAATGCTTGGGGTTAACAATACTGAAGTGTTACCCTGTGGAAAAGCCCCTTTAGGATGTAAAAGAGATTAAACCAACAGCCTGAGATGGGGGGGGTGTTGTGGTTTTAGTGAGTGTGTTGGACGAGTATGTGAAGCATCAGTGAATGTGTCTGTGTGTGAGGTTTGTATATGGAGGGCTTGTGGAAGGCGTGGCATTGTGGGTGCAAGTGTATCAGTGTGAGTTGGTGAGTGCACAGTGCGTGGGGTGCATGTGTGCCACAGTGTATGGCTGTGTGCACATGGGACACATGCATGCCAGGCCCATGAGTGTGGGTGTGTGTGCGTAGGGCACATGCACACCAGGCTCTGTGTGTGCGCACATGCCACCCTCTGTGGGGGTGTGCACCGCAGGGCACATGCATGCCAGGCCCTGTGTGTGCACACATGCCACCCTGTGTGGGGGAGTGCAAGTGGGGCACACGCATGCCAGGCCATGTGTGTGTGCATGCATGTCACTCTGTGTGGGGGCGTGCGCGTGGGACACATGCATGCCAGGCCCTGTGTTTGCACATGCATGCCACCCTGTGTGGGGGTGTGCGTGCACGCATGCTACCCTGTGTGGGGGCATGTGCGTGGGGCACATGCATGCCAGGCCTGTGTGTGTGCATGCCACCCTGTGTGGGGGTGTGCACATGGGGCACATACATACCAGCCAGGCCATGTGTGTGCATGCCACCGTGTGGGGGTGTGCACATGGGGCACATACATACCAGCCAGGCCATGTGTGTGCATGCCACCCTGTGTGGGGGTGTGCACATGGGGCACATGCATGTGCGCGCGTGTGCCTCAGCGGTGTGTGGGTGGCAGGTGGGTGGGTGTCTGCATGCACACACCCCCCCCCGGTGTGGGGGCTGTGAGTGTGCGGCGCGTGAGGCGGCAGCGGGAGGTGTTGCAATTGCAGACACGGGAGAGCCCGAAGCCCTGCGGAGCAAGCAGCGGGGAACGGCTCCTGCGGTCCCGAGGTGGCCGCTGCGGCTGTCCCGGACCGCGCTCAGCCAGGCCGGCTCGAGCGCTCCCCGGGGAGCCCCAGGAACGCTGCACGAGCCGGGCGCCACCGCTGAGCCCCGGGCCCCGCCCTTTCCTTCCTCCTGCTGCCGCCGGGCCTGCACAGCGCCAGCCGGCTCGGTCGCGTGGCCCTGCTCAGCCTGCGGCGCGTGCAGCGGAGCAGGGAGCTCCCCCCCACCCCGAGCACAGAGAGCTGGCTGGGCAGAGCCAGGGACTGGTTTGCACCAGAGAGCAGCAGCCCTTTGCAGTCAGCATAAATGCACCCGCCGGGGCGGGCGAGGACATTAATATGCAAATAAAAAAAATCTGATCTTGCTGAACCCTGCAGATGTTGCAAGGGGCCTGCCTGTGAGGTCAGAGCCGCTGCAGCGTGGTCCCCGTTTATGGTCCCTCTTTGCCCAGCGTTAACCCTTCCCTGCATCTCCTCATCCTGTTCCCCTATCTGGCAGCTTTGGGGACCCATCCTTTGGCAAAAGCAGTTTCAGCTCCATTGAGTCTGCCATGCATTTGTCTAATGCCACCTCCCTACCTGCATCCTTCCTTCCTGTTCTTCATCATCGCTGTTGTTAATAATACACACCACTTCTACCTGCTTAACACATGCCACGTTTGTTGCTGCATTTCCTGTGCTTCCAATTCATTTCAATGGGACTGTAAAGATCAGTGACGTTAAACCCATCCCGCTTGGTTCCATCCACAGAGGCAAGACCCAGCCATCATAAAATGGACGGGGCCTAGAGGCAGCTGTGATTGGTGCGTGAGTGGAGATCGGGGAACAATTCCACATGATCAGTTCTAAAACTTCCCCTTCAGCTGCTGCCTAAAAGGTGATGATTTCAATCGAACTGCTATCTATTTCTGACGTTCTTCTGAGCCAGAAGCAACCTCCTTTTGCTCAATATATCAGAGGCAATGAACTTTATACTCAGGTATGGACTTAGCTTTCCACCTTCATTCCTGACTGGCAGTGCTCACTGCTGTACAGCTCCCAGCGTCACCAAACGGCTCTGCTGGTGCACCTCAATCCTCTTCTGCAACAGCCAAAGCTATTCGGGTCTCCGCACAGCTCTGCTGATGCACCTCAATCCTAACCCACACACACCCTGCTCTTCCAGTCCTGGGCTGCCCACGCAGCTCTGCCAAAGCACTTCTTATCTTTGATCTGCAGCATATGACCTGGGCGACTCCATAAAGTTCTGCCATTTCACCGCTGTCCTGACCTGCTGCATTCCTTTTCTGTTCCTGGACCCCTCCCACAGCTCTGCCCCTGCACAGCCCAGCAGCATCCTCTGCCGCTCCAGTACTGGGCCTCTGCCGAGCAGAGATTGTCCGTGGCGCATAGGTCACACCAAAGTGTGCAATGATTTTGCTAATTGGGCCAACACTGATTAAGGTGTTACGAGGGTGAAACCATTAAACTAATTGTCACTTGTGTCCAGAAGCAGGACTTTCACTTAGCTCTTCAATGTTGGAAATGTAGGGGACAGAGCACTTCTGCCCCTTATTTAACGATCCGTTGACAGGAAAGATCGAGTAGACAAATCTAACTTCTGGAACCTGTCCAAATGGTATCCACAGGAACCCAAGCATTTCAGCACTGCAAAAGCAGCAACAGGAAACGAGTCCGGGAGGCGGGGGGAGTTTAGGAGCTGTTGAGAGGGCTGCGGTGTTTTACATTCCCAGAACTCAGCAGGCAGGCAGCTGTCTGGTCTATTAATCCTTCCCAAGCTTCTCTCCTGCCCTATGACTTCTGCCCCATGCGGCCTATTGCCAACAGGGCCCCCACGTTAGCCTCCCTTGTTGGTCAGACACGGGAGACAGCTGAAATGGTTAAATGCCCCTCCATCTGGGTGGTGTCATTGGAAAGCAGAGTGAGTGTGGGCAGCGTGGGGGCAGGGAGGGAGGGTTCACCACAAACTCCAAGCTAAGCAAGCCAGGTAATTATTGGAGTCCCCTGCCCCTGGCTGGACTGTGGAGGTGGCCTGCCCAGAACAGAAAGGAAGGACCCTAATCAATGCCATTTCTGCTCAGTAATCAGAAGGGAAGCCTGTCTCACCGAGCCAGTGGAAGCTGCGCTAAGCTGTTCTCAGCTGGAAGTGGCTATTACCTCCATCATATTTTTCTTCCCTCTTGGCCCAATTACTGATTCTATTGGCCAGGCACCCTGAGCAGACTTGGACAATTAGCAGAGTTCTCTCCATGTCCCGTGCCTAAGCAGAATTCCTGCATCGCAGGGGCTGTGTCAAAGAAAGCTTTTGAGCTACGGATCGATCAGTCTAAAGGCCCTTGGGACCATCTAGCCCAGGGGTAGGCAACCTATGGCACGGCACACGAGCTGATTTTCAGTGGCACTCACACTGCCCGGGTCCTGGCCATTGGTCGGGGGGGGGGGAGGCTCTGCAATTTTAAATTTAATTTTAACTGACAGCTTCTTAATATTTTAAAAACCTTATTTACCTTACATACAACAATAGTTTAGTTATATATCATAGACTTATAGAAAGAGACCTTCTAAAAAACGTTAAAATGTATGACTGGCACGTGAAACCTTAAATTAGAGTGAATAAATGAAGACTCGGCACAGCACTTCTGAAAGGTTGCCGACCCCTTGTCTAGCCAGTAGGATGTCACACAGGAATGGGCCAGGAACAGTGAACTGCCTCCCTGGCGGAGATCCTTATAGGTCAGGGTCGAGACCCATTAGCAAGGCAGCATGGGGGATGCTGTGCACAGACTGAAGCAGTTCTGTGGATAAACAAAAGAGTCCAGTCTGATCTGCCCTTGCTCTGGCACCAGCGTGATAGGCAGGAACCCTTCTGTGGAAAATACCTTGACATCCACCAGTTGCCACTAAACTCTGGAATGGGGCCAGCTCAAGAAAATCCCTACTGGCTGGTTTCTACCTGTTGAAGTCTGGGTAGAAAAAGCCCAATTTCCTTCCTCTCCCCCGCTCCATCCATCAGTAACCCATCGCAGGACATAGCCCCGCCCTGTTTTGGTGACCACATTCCATCGATATTTTGTCGGAGCCTCCAACTGCTCAACCTAAATACGAAAGACAAGACCCATCGAAAATAAACACACACCCAGAGCTACAGGCATTTGGGGCAGTGGATGAGGGGAGGGTGGCCGGGTGGTGAGGAAAAATCTCATGCTGGCCTCTTTAAAGGTGTGCTGTTTGTTCAAGGCTGTCCAAACATTTGCAGAGCGCTGGCAGGCCCGGAATGTGCTCCGCCGAGAGCTCAGGCAGCGTGGCCTAGGCGTGGGAAAGCTCTGCTCTCCTCAACCTTTACAGGCTTGTTCCCCCTCAGGCGGTGATTCAATAAAACCAGCGCCAGAGATTTATTGAGCTGATAATGACAGCTTCAGTCAGCAGGCAGACACCAGTGCGGCTGGGAGAGAGACTCCGAGAGAGGAAAGAACATTAATACTTAGTCTGTACATTACACAGGGCCTTGATTTAATTGGGTTTGGGGGGAGGGGGAGATTTGGATCTTTGTTATTAAAAAATAATACCGGAGGTCTCCTGTTTCATTCCCAGGATGCCTGATAGCCATGGCCCCCTGCCCTGGTGTCATTAGCTCTGCCAGTACGAAGAGAGAGTGTGTGTCACAGGTGTGCAATATCCCCAGTGTGAGAAGAGCCAGCACACTTCCTACGGGGCTGATGCACAGAGGTGCTGGGCCCCAGGAGCTCCCATTGACTTGGGACAGGTGAGGCAGCAGGGTCCAATGAATGGGGCACTGCACTGAGAACCAGAAGACCTGACTACTGTTCCTGCATCTGACCCTGGCCTATTGGGTGACTGCCCTCTTCCCTCTCTTGCCAATTTTGATTGCAAGCTTTTGCCGGCAGGGACTGTGTTTTATGCTCGGGATGTACAGCTCCTAGCACAGTGGCGCTCTAATCTCAACTGGCACCCCTAGGTGCTAATGCAATATGGGTTAACAATAGAGATGTGGGTGCTCAGCTGTGCTGAAACGCCTGCCATGAATACGTCCTCTACAGTTCATTTGTTTTCCAGAGATACCCAGGAATCCCACTTGGAGCGAGGAGGTTGGTTTCGGATCCTGAAGGATTAAAGCAGCCAGGGTCGCCAGAGGTTTCGAGGGCTCCAGTGTGAAGTGAGAGTCCAGGGAGGCCCCAACCCTTGTGGCATGATGTTCTAGAGAGCAAGAGGCCAGGTGTGTCACCACACAGGGAGTGGTCAGCAGGCTCAGTCCTTGGCCCAGGTGCAAAGAAGTGAGCGGGGAAGAGGAGCAGGTTGCTTGCCACTTGATTGGCTGTGGAAGGTTTTGGCAGGCTGAGTGGGCCTGGGGCAGGTTCTCGAAGGCTGGCCCTACCTAGAGCTCCTGTAACTAGAGATGTCAGGGAATGACCAGTGATAGATCACTCTGCAGCTGGACATACCATTTCCCCGGCTGGCCATTGGCAGGACAGCTGCAGTCACATGGCTAGGCATTGTTTTCCCCTTCCAAGCACTTTCATTACCATTTCTTGGATAAAATACTAGAAAATACGTAGCAGGGAAGAAACCTGGGTTAGCTGGGGACATGGTGGCCTAGATGCCCTCATAACACGTTCTTGGTCTTGGCATCTCCAGGCATCCCATAGCACTTTATGGCCACTGGCTCCCTCTATTGTATCAAACCTAAGCTATTTGTCTTCACTTCCGAGGCCCTTCACAACCTAAGGGCTTGGCTACAAAACACCCCCCTGAGCGCTGCAAGATGCAGCGCTGTAAAGCGTCAGTGTAATCAGGGCGGTTGCGCTGGGAGCGTGGCTCCCAGCACTGCACGCTACACCCGTAAAGGATGTGGTTTAAGTGCAGCGCTGGGAGATCTCCTCCCAGCGCTGCCGCTCTGACCACACTCACACTTCAAAGCGCTGCCGCGGCAGTGCTCCCGCAGCGCTGCCTCGGCGGCACTTTGAAATTTCTAGTGTAGCCAACGCCTCAGCCTACCCTAGCTATTGTCTCATTCGCTATCAAGAGATTGACTCCTGCCTCTGGCTGGCCTATGTTGCCAGCCTCCATGCAGCCTCCACTTGGAAGGAAGCTCCTCAGAAACACCCACAAATGTAACTTACCCTCTTTCAAAACCATCCTCGAATTTCTGCTCTACCATGGCGCCTACAAAAATCTTGACAACAGTTATGCTGCTGGTGTGTGGAGACCACTACCTCTCATACAGACCTGTGTTCTCTCATTGTTCCCTCGGACAGCCCCCTCTGTCTGTCCGTAGACATACATTGTCTCTTGTCTTATACTTACATTGTAAGGCCTTTGGGTCTTTTGTTCTGTGTGAGCTCAGCACGAAGCACAATAGGGGTCCCAGGCTCTTTGGCAGTACAATAATACAGGTCTATTGGAGAGTTTTAGCAGCTCCATTTGAGTGATGGGAAACCTGAGAAAGAGAGGAAATCACTTGCCCAAGAATACACAGTGACTCAAACCCAAGAACCCTCACTCTCACATCTATGCTTTTTTGGCACCACTGTGTGCACTACCCAGCTTGGGGGGACTCCTTACAGTGTGCGTGTGTGTGGGCGTTTATTTACAGTAAATACACGATACAGAAGTGTGAACATGTGACATTTTGAATTCCACACTCAGAGCAGTTGGTATGATCCTTACCTGGTTTGACTGGGTGCTAGGGGGGCCAATGGCAGAGCTCAGGGCCTTTATTACCATATATTGCAGTACTTGTGTAACTAGAGCCTTCGTTTGTTTGTTTGTTTGTTTGTTTGTTTGTTAAAAAAACCCAACTTCTTAAAGGACAATCTTTCCAAACATAGCATTCATTCTCCTGAGCTGCAACCAGTGAGACACACCTCCCTTACCCTCAGCACTCAGGTATCTGGGGGCAATGAAGGCACAGAAAAATGTGGCCAGCTCACATTTTGGGGAGGAAAGCAAGCTCACGTAGCTTCTTTTTATTTAATTATTACTATCTGGGTTCTCTTTTGGCTTTACTAAGGTTTGGAACCTGGCAGCTGACTTCCTATGTGAATGCAAAATATTCTCTCTAGCAATAACACATTGTGGTGCTGGAGGGGATGTCTTATTGATCTAAGCATCAAGCCCAGAGGATCTATACTTCTGAAGCAGCAAGTTCAAATACCCACAGGGTCTAACCAGCCCTTTTGTGCTGTCTAGACAGAGAAATGGAGTTTTGCGGGTGTTTCAGACAAGACCTTCACTCTGTATGGACATTAATGTTTCAGTGGGACTTTTCACTGATGCTGGCCATGAGTAGCAATAACTAAAGTGGAAAGTTTCAAACAGCAGAAACCCAGCCCTTCTGTGGGCAGGTGTAATTTGCACCGGAGCATAAACCTGAGCATTTTTAGATCTCTGCTGTCCTAATTTTCACCTGATTGTAAAATCTGGACCTGAGTTTTGTGGGTGCAGATAATGCCATCTGAAAAAGAGGGGGGCAGCCGTTTGGGAAGCGTGAGCCTCAGTGAGCAAGATTTCCCCAGCATCCTTCCTTCCTGGTCTCCTTGGCTTCGTCCCCCAGAAAAATTGTGGTTGATCCACCAGTGGGAGATGCAAAGGTGGATCTTTATTTTTTAGCCTTGGAAGGTCTTGGAAAGGCTTTCCCCATAACCCAACTACCCCCGGCAGCAATGACTGTACCACCAGTGCAAGAAACAAAACTCCCTCTTTTACATGCCAAGCTCCTTAAAGAGCTCACCACCACTTCCTCAGCAGGTGAGAGGTGCATCCTGTGACCACATGATGCTCCTCTCCTTCTCAGTCACTTGTCTTCCCTGCCTTTTATTGCCCTTGTTTCCATACCAACAAGTTATGAGGTCATAAATATGCAGGAGGTGATGATGGCGTTTTGGAACATTTTTCAGTTCAGATACGATGAGGATCAAATAAAGTGAGTGACAATAGCAAGAGAATTGTCACAAAGATACATTGATCCTGGCTTGCTGGCTCTACGGGCATTTTGTTTCTAGCATTTATTTTCCAAAAAAACAGAGGGGGAGGGGATTTTTCAGCAAATATAAGAAAAGCGCCAAAGCTGGTAATTTTTGGGACACTTACCCATGTCATTCCAGATGTGCAAACGCCTGGTCCCATTGCGCCAGCCAGTCTGAAATTAACTGGGAGCAGCATCATGGTAACAGCTGGCTACACAAAAACCAGGAGCTGGGTGAAAACTCTGAGGGAAGATTTTGATTTCAGCTATTATACCTTCTGGGGAGTGTGGTGTGGTAAGGAAACTGGGAAGCTGGATCACTGGGGTCTGTTCCCAGCTCGACCACTGAGTCGCTGTGTGCCTTTATTTGTCATGTATCCTCTTTGTGTTAGGTGCTTCCTGAACAAAAATGAAGATGAGCCTGTATTTTCTAAACACCGTGTGAGCCAAAAATCGTAAACCTGCCTTGCATTGCTACATCAGTCATTACAAGCCTCAGGAATGCAGGAAACCAATGACATCAATAGAGGAGAGAGACACCTGAGCATATCAGAAAAGACACAAGGAAGATAAATATTCTATATAAAGGTGGTATATTATGAAATACTACCTCAGTATAAGGAAGTGGGGGAATAAATAGAGTGGGAATTTAACATTTGCAGTAGGAGGGAGAATAAACTCACTTAGTTCAAAAGCCTGGCTACAGCTAAAATTATGCCTGCCACGGGACAGGCTGGTTCAGAAGACTGGTAATGGGGTATGTATGTATTGTTGTTCCAGTAGCACAGGGGTAGGCAACCTATGGCACAGCACGCGAGCTGATTTTCAGTGGCACTCACACTGCCCAGGTCCTGGCCACCGGTCTGGGGGGCTCTGCGTTTTAATTTAATTTTAAATGAAGCTTCTTAAATATTTAAATAAACTTATTTACTTAACATACAAAAATGGTTTAGTTATATATTATAGACTTATAGAAAGAGACCTTCTAAAAACGTTAAAACTTATGACTGGCATGCAAAACCTTAAATCAGAATGAATAAATGAAGACTCGGCACAGCACTTCCGAAAGATTGCCGACTCCTGCAGTAGCATGTAGGGATCTCAGCGAGAGATTAGGGCCCCATTGTTCTAGGAGCTGCAAAGACAAATAACAATAGTCGTTGCTCGGCTATTTCTCATTTCTCCTTGCTGCTTTGAGTAGATGGGGCCTATGTTAATCAAACTGACCCCTGCTCACAAGTGCTACTGTCCTACCCTTTTAAAAGGAAAATCCAGGGTGGCTGTCTCAATCTGACAACCTGTGACTCAAACCCAGTGATGCACCTGCCTGGGGATGAGTTGTGTGCCTGACAGGAAAGCTTGAGAAAGCAGGGTTCAAAAATGACCCATAGAGAATGGAACTCCTCTGCAGAGAGCGTGCAGGAACGGGGGCTTTGAGAAAACAGGAGAGATGAGGTCAAGCAGGCCTGCATTGTGCAGGGAGGGAGATTGTGTTCCTGTGTCATAGATTTTTCTTTCGCAGGCTTGAGATGTTCCAGATGTGCATTTATCCCACCACTCACAGGGGGCAAGGAAAGGAAGGCCGCTGGAGCAGCAGCGTGTAACCCTTTCTCACCGTATCTTCCCTCCTGGCTCCCAGGCCAGGTGCTAGGGGAGTGCTCACCACTTTATGCAAAGCTCCCTGGAGCCCTGGAATCCGAACAGCTGGCTCATCCGGAACACGCAACCCTCTTGCTGACGCCAGTCAGGTGAAGCTGTAAATCAGATGCCTGCTGGCCAGGAGCAGAGCACGTTGTCCAGCTGCTAGGAGTGTCCTCGGACAAAGAACAGGCAGCCAACATGGAACTCTGACTCTTTGGGGAAGTGTCACTGCAGCGAGGAGAGCACCCAGCTGTCTGTCTTGATCCTCCCAGTGGCTGGGTGAGTGCAGCACGTGCCGCTTCTGCTCACCCAAAACGCTATCTCTTTTCTCCTGTGGTGGTGTAAAGGTTGCTCTGTTTGGTGTGCCCTCTTAAAAAAATAAATCACTGCCTGGCAAAGATCTCTCCTCAGGAATGTGACTGCCTCGCTGTGCTGCAGACCTGGCATCAAAGCAATCCAGTTCCCAGTGAGGAACTGCAAACATATCGCCCCCTTCCATCCTTCAAATGGCTCCACTGGCTCCCCTGTTCTTTCCAGCATCTGTTCCATAACATCCTCCTTGTTCGTCATGTCCTCCCTGGACTCACTCTATCTCACGCTGCAAATGTCTTCATCCTCTGCTCCCCTTCCTAGTATAAACAATAACTAACAGGCTTGAGGGCTGAGCACAAATGTCCCCATTCAGGAGCAAGCCTGTGGCCAGGATATGTGTGTAATGATCCCCCTGGGAGGGAAGATCATCTGCGGGGATGGAGCCCAGGACCTCTGGATGCAAAAGCATCAGCTTCTACTGTTTACCCTAAAAGATCAGCACCATTAGCTCAGAGTCAATAGCAGACTAAGAACCTCTGTACGTGGTCTGGCCATCAGAAGATAACGGGGCCAAGCTGCCTTAGCAAGGGCTACACTTTCTCCCTGGCCAGGGAAGTTTAATCTTGTGGTGTATTGAAAACTGAGTTAAAATTATAAGCCATCTCTTTAAATTCTTAGCGGTCTTCCTGGTCCTGCTTGCAGGCTAGGGGGCTCTGTAGGGAAGTGTGCAATCTGGGTCTTCAGCAGTCAGTCTGCAGTCAGGCTAGCAAGGTGGGTGATTTGTGCTTCTCTGCCTAAGGGAGCAGCCAGCTTTGTCTCACTGTGATTTTGGTTCTTGTGAGCTAGGGCTGGTCCTGTCTCTATTCTGAACTGCTTTGAGTCTCCAATACTAGGGAATGTTGTGTTCCCAGCAGACACACAGAGAAGTTAGATAAAAACCATAACATTCTCTTGCTGAAAGGTTGCTATGTAACACGACTTTATTTTTTAGAATCCAGATCCATAAGCGAACTGCAGCAACCTGTGAGACTTCAGCCAGCTTCTCACTTTTATATCACATATCCCCTCTGCCATCTGTTTGCAACTCCCCACCTCCCTTCGAGGGCCACAGTGCAGGTCTCCAAGCAGGGAGAATTCAACCGCCGCTGCACCTCTCTAGTGCCAGGTTGAGATGGGACCATCAACGGGCATCTAAGTTGGCATCTGCAGCAGGCCTAGAGAGTGGGTGGGACTCAGGGAGAGCAGAGGCTTAGGATAAGTCTCCCTCGTTGGGAGGCTTTGGCCAGGTACATTTATCGAACCTGTTGGCTTCTAACTCACTCCCAGGACGAAAGGACAAGGGGAGCGATTGTCCGAATATTTGCCGAAGTTGAGGTCTGATAAGCAGTGTTGACTTTGCGAGTGCTCCTTCCTGGCTTTATGGCCAATATAACAATACTAGGCGGAGTAGGTCATGCTGGAGAGGAAATGGGGGGAACGCCAACCAAACCCACCGTTATCTTTTTCTTGGCTGGATTACTCCTCTGAGATTAACTCTTTGTTAAATGCCCCAGGCTCACCCCAACGCCTTACGCTCCCCGTCTCCCCTCTTCAGGAGCAGCAGCAGGGGATGCTTCCTCCATTTGGAAGCAGAGGGGATGACATGGTGGGCTGGCCTGGCACAAGGCTGGGGACAGACTCCGCCTGACACTTCTCCCACTCATTCCTTAGAGCTTGGTGTTGAGAGGGAACATTTAAACTGAATATCAGGAGAGCTTCCTGGCGGTGAGATCTATTGCTCTGTGGGCAAGTCTCCCCCAGGGCAGGGTGGAAGCTCCATCGCTTGTGATATTTAAAACTAGACCGGACAAAACACAAGATCCCCAGATTGAGTAAACCGCCATGGCTCTTGACTGGTATCAACCAAGGATCTGGCCCTTCAAATAGACAGAACCATCCTGCACCAGCTGAGAGATGGTCTGCACTGTCTCGCAGCTCCCTTCTTACCTCTAACTTTCGTTATTTTATGATCCAGTTCAACTGAAATGATGATAAGTCCAGATTTGGGTCCAGAAGCTTCAGTTGGTATAGGCCAGTGTAATTCCATTGAAATCAGCGGAGAGACATCAATATGCACCAGTTGAGGATCTGGCTTTTGATGTTCTTGCAGCACTCTTTGCTGCATATTGTTCCCTTCTTTGTAGTATTTGGGCAAAAGAAGATACATGGTGGCCAAGACTGTCAGAAGTGGCTAGGGATTTCAGGTGCCTTGGCTTTTGGGTGCCTCATTTGAGACACCTTAAATAGAACTGTGATAACACCCAGCCCTTGTGTAGCGTTTTTCATCAGCAGATCTCAAAGCCCTTCACAAAAGGGGTCAGTATCTTGATGGGGCTTGATATTTCCATTGGTGGGTGCTCAGTGCTTTCTGAAAACCAGGCCCCTTCAAGATGTCTCGGGCCGGGCACCACAATGATCTAAACATCTAAATCGCTGGTCATTTTGGAAAAATCTTTGGCCACAGCACCTGGGAAACCTGTAGCCTTTGAGACATTGGGTTCCAGGGAGGAAGATGATTCAAAGTGGCATCTGTGATGACTTTCTAGGAGAGAAGAAATTGCAAAGAGTCTCAATGCCCCCCCACCCTTTTAATCAGCAATCCTGAGAAAAATTAACCTTTCTGTAAATGCGTTTGATTGGAGGAGATGTGGGGGTGAGGAGGGGACTGAGAGTTTGAAATAGAAAAGGGTTTGACATCCTCTGGAAGTTGCAAAACAGCTGCTTTAGCAGCTAGCAGCTAGAGCAGGGGAAAACATCTGAGGACATACACAATAAACAATGCATAAACTCTGGACTTTCTTCTCGGCTAGCTCTGCAGTTTGGTCCTGATTCACAAAAGCATCCCTTTTTAGCATGGCATGTATGTGCTTTCTTACATGCTTGTAGGTTAAGAAACCATTTAAGCATGTGCTTAACTTTAAGCATATTCATAAGACAGAACTGAGGCCTTCTGCTCCTTGCACGGGTGTGTGTGTGTGTGTGTATGTATTTACATTGGTTACAAGCCCCTGTTATGACAATTTTTTCCATGGTTAAGCTTAAGTGCCCTGTTTCAGAGTAAAGCTGATAGGGATATTTACTGTAAACATGCCAGGTACTCTAAGGGCCTGACATGTTTGAAGTTCTGTGACAGGGCAGGACTCCCCACGTGCTGCTATCGCTGTAAGAGCAAACTGCCTGCCAAAACCGTGGCGCATTGTTGATATTCAGGTGTACGCAGTATTGGCCTGCGGCTCTCAGAAATGAGGTGGACACCGAGTAATTAGTAAGCTGTGGGCATCAGACTTAAAGAGACCTCAGTTACATCAGATCACAACTGCATCAGATGCTCTGGACAATCAATGGCAGGCAAAGACCTGTCCGTCATAACTTCTCTCCGTGAGGCTGGAGAGTTTGAGCAGATCCTTGCCTCACTTGGCCAGTGGTGGTTGTGACCTGTTAGCCAAGTCTGCCTCCCAAATCCTGCTTGCAAGGCCAGCCTTAAACACAAAATCAGCCCCTGGGAACCTTTATTATTATTAATAAAATAACAATGATCGTAATACTTACGTTGCTCAGCAAGTCTGTGGCAGAGCTGTGAAAGGTACTTGTGTTTTTTGTTTGCCAGATCACAGATGCAACCGCACGAGGGGGTGGATTCTCCATTGCTTTGCACCCATCTTGATTCGTTAATGTTTTCCATCCACTGTGCACAGGGGCACATGATGACACAAGGTGTAAGGGCATGGAGAATTAATCCCCACCTCTCTTATATTAAACACCACTTCTACATCTGTATGTGGTTAATACTGAAGTTATATGAGAGATGGGAGGCTGGGTAGAACTGGCACTTTTAGGTGAATGTTGTCCCAGCCTTGAATTGTTGGGTGATGTTGGGCAAGTCATTTAAATCACTCTGTGCCTCAGTTTCCCCATCTGTAAAATGGGGTTGAGGAGTCTTTTTTTGTTCTGTTTGTACAGCTCCTAGCACAATGGGGTTCTGATCCATAACTGGGGTTCCTAGGAGCTACGGTAATAAAAATAAATAATTCCCTGGCAGAGAGGTTCTGAGGCTAAAGGGTTGAATGTCTGTAGAGGGTATTGAGATCGGATGGTGGGGGAGGGAGAATAGTTCCAAATACAAGAAAAGCAATGAGATATGATTGCTATAGTTATTATTCAGGATAATCATTTATTACTGTAAGAGGCAAACATTCCTCGGGAACAGATACTCCTGCATGGGGGTGTCGCACACGATCTATCTGCCTCAACTGGCTTATTCCAAAATAGTAAACACAGCTCATTAGGGGCCCAGGGCTTGGTGCTTTTGGGTGGGAACCAATCAATGTCTTGCTCTTGGAGGTTGTAAAAAGTGCCTTTTTAGCAGGTACTGATTGAAATCAAGTTTCTCTCTTTCTTTCTCTGGGGCAGACTGGCTGGGGTAACCCATGGGGAGTCGATTTCCTTTCCAACAATGCCTTGGGCGGACAGTTGCCTTCTTGCTGGCATACTCCTGTGTGCTTAACAGCAGGGCTCTTCGGCACCTGCTATTGGGTGCAATGGAATTTCAAGTCTGAATTGTGACTGCTACCAGGGCCAGCCCTCACCTTGTGAGACAGACAAGCCCACAGTGTGGGAACTCTCCACCCCCTTGACTTACCGCCATACCTTATATCTATCCTGGGGCTTGGCCCAGTGGCTCAGGTTAATGAATTATATGGGGGTGGGCGGGAAGAAGGAGGCTGGTTTCAGAAGTCAAGTATGCGGAGGCCTTTAGCAAATTTTATGGTATGTCTCTTATCAGCAGCCCCATCTGAGGAGATATTGCCTAACCTGTGCTCAGCTCTGTGGGAACACTGAAAGAAAAATCTACCTGCTTAACTCTTTGAAGCCTGAAGCAGACGTGGGGTGGGTTGGCATGGTGATCACTGCGCAGCTGGTACACAAAGATGGGCCCGTGGCCAGCCTGCAAGCGTGGACAAATGCCCATACCAAGCCTAATGTTCAACAGGGCCAAAGCCGAAGGCCATGCATGATTGCACACTTAACCTGCACACCCAGTTGCTACATCTGCATGAGCAAATTAGGCTTTTGTGGGAGTGAATTTTTATGGTGGCTGAGCATGCAATTGCCCACATGGTTTTTGCACATGGCCATTAGGGGCCCAATAGAAAATCAGTCACCACAGACCTCAAAACAGCACCTCCACTCAGTGTGTGACTTTTCGCTTGCAAAAGAAGTTGGTGCTAATGGTGACAGTGACAAAATGCCAACACAGGAGGGAACAGGGGTTCAAGTTTCCCCGGGTTGTAGGTGAAAGATGCAGGATCCCTCCAAGACCAAAGCAAATCCCGCGTGGCTGATGATATTTTTCATCAGGTACCTATCAGCGCGCTCAGTCAATGCCATCTCTTTCTGATGACATAGACTTGCTCAAGGCCGGAAGTCAGCAATAAGAATTTCTGTCTGCCCCAGCCTGAGGACTCAGCAGCACCTAGAACCACAGAGAAATTCTAGGTAGAGCCATGAGGCTCAGTGGAACCTTTGGTCATTGCCATGTAGATTTGACCCCCACTTGATTCCTAAAGGAACCCAACATTCAAAGCCAACCTCAGCTGAAGCCTCTAAGTCGTGCCTGGTTTGGGGTAAAAAATCATGCAAAACCCCTAGGGCAGTTCCACCTGAAACCATAAATGACCGAAATTCACTTGAAAGTCAATCCAACTCCTGCAGTCTCATTTCTTGGCCTCCTCTCTCTTCAAGGTCCTGACTAGAGATATGGTTTTACAAACCAAAAAGGGGAGATGGATCCAGGCCCACAATGTATGGGGCCATATCTGAATGTTCCCCAAAGTTTGGGGTGTTCAGATCTAGGCGTTTGGTTCAGGCTCGTCTGCAGTTCCAACTTTCAACCAGCTATTAATATGACAGTAATTACCCTACCCCCAGATCTTGCATGGAGCACCCCTCTTCATGGTATGAGTCAACAATCTGTTATATATAGTGTAAGATTTGCACTGGCCTGAACCAAAGTGGGCCAAGGAAGTTAGTGGACATTGGATCAAGCCTAGTGCTGAACATATTTCACTATAGCTTGCGATTCCACCCATTGATCTGACCTGGAGAAGCTGCTTTGAAAGGCCACATATGGTTCATCAGGACCTGCCCTTGGCTCCAACACAAAGCACGAGGACAGACAAATAGAGGCAGCATTGTCTCCAAGAGTTCCACCCAGCTGCTAGGTGCTCCACCCAGTTCACAGCACCAGGGGTTGCTAATTTATTGTAATTGGTGTGCTGCAAGACAGGTCATCATTCCTCAATGGCAGGCAAGCACAGGCAGCTCAGCAGCAGCATGGTCCAGCTGCCATTTCTGCAAGGATCCGGGAAGTAGGCTGAGAGGTGCTGCTTAATCCCCACAATTACTATGGCTGCCTCATGGCTTCCAGCAGCCTGGAGGGGAGGATGAGTCACTGGTTCACACAGCAAACCTCTGAGGAGCCTTTCAGATCGTGGGGCCTTAGAGAGTCCCTGAGATCATTTAACGTAGCGCCTGGCAATTACCTTCACACTGCGACATCTCCGTGGGGCTGTTCTCAGGGGCTGTTGGGCATGGAGTGAATTCTTTCCCTCCTTACTCCAAACAGACTGGGTGGGGGGCGTCTCGTATCTGTTTGGTACAAATGCACGTGCCACCTGATCAAGTGCCAGGCAGCACATGGCTATTGCGAGCGTCAGGAGTTAATGGCTGCAAAACAAATACAGAACTAAATATAAAGTAGTGCCAGGATACTCTTCTTGAACCCCAGCGCTCAATCCCTAACACGCCACAATTGCCGTTGTCCTAATTTATTGCTTGTAGGATGGTCGCTCGCAGGGTCCCCTGGCTGTGATCAAGACCCCACTCTGCCAGGTTCCGCCCAGAGGCAGGCATACCAAAGCCTTGTTTACGCACGAAATTGCATTGGTTTAAGCACAGGCGCAATATTGCACCCATTTAGTTAAACTGGTGCAGATTTGGGTGTGGGAACTCATATTGGCTTAAATGTAGGTTACATCGGTTTAGCTTATGCCTGTTAGTTTACATTACACCTTTAGTTAAATCAGCGTAACTTGTGTACATAGACACGCCCTAAGAGATCATCTCTGTCCACCAGAGCTCGCAGTCTTATGCAGACAAACTAATTATTATCCCTTTTTTTAAATAGATGGGGAATTTAGGCTCAGAGAGACTGCATGACTTGCCCAGGGATGGTGCTAGGAATTGAACCCAAATCCTAGCTGCTTATCTTCAAGATCAAATCGATATTTTGCTAAGAATATTCAGCAATGAAAAGGTTGACAACAGGGGCACTTTAAATGTTCTTCGATAGGCTTCTGAGTTAAGAGCACATTGCTATGAAATAGGGGCAGACCCCACCACTCAGCCCTTTTCGGGTAGCCCACTTTGATTCACCTGCAATGATCTGCCACCTCTGGGGCAGGTTTTCAGGCTGTTTTCCTATCTAGTGGAAGAAGTTTGCATGCATGCGCAGAAAAAGAAAAGTGTGTGTTGCCCCCATGTTCCAGCGTTTGGTCTACATTCCCTTCTGCTCTGTTTGCAGGTGCGTGTCGCATTGCTGCCTTTGGTTCCTGGCGCTGTGCTCCTGCGACTCTGGCTTTGCATAGAGAATAACCCAACTCCATCCCAATCTAGTCTGAAAACAAAATCAAACCCCAAATCTTACAACTGAAAAAACAGCGCAGGCACCAAAGAAGGACAAGATCAACAGCAGGGATGGGTTATCCCGCTTCTGACTGTGTAAGATAATCGGGGAGGGCTAGACCCCGCTACTAGCAAACCATGAAAATAACGTGAGAGAAGCTGAATTGGTACCCTCCGCAAAGCATAGCTCAGTCATTGATGCTTGGGAGTTAGGTGGGGAGCAGATACTAACCACTTGAATTCCTTGCAGTACCACCTGAGATAATTTGCTGTGTACACTGCAGCTATGAAAGGGTTAATGATCAGCTACTTCCACCACCTGAAGTGGGTTAGGGTCCTTGCAAGACTGTAGTAGTTCTCATGGCAAAACTGGTTGTCTTTCTAAAAAATCTCCTCCAGCTGACCCCCAAGTCGTTCAGGTAGATGCAGGAATTACTGGGTGAAAGCTATGGGGCCTGTGTTATGCTGGAGAGTCAGATGGGATGATCTCTTTGTGGGGTTAGCCTGTAGGGCCTGATTTTTGCATTACTTATCCTGCATTCCTCAAGCAAATGGGTGTTTGGATTTCACAAGGGATACCTGACTGAGTCCTTAAAGTGGGTGATTGGAGTCACCACCTTGCACCATTGTAAGGTAAAGGTGCAGCTTCCTGCTGCTTTTCCATGAAGTATGTTGTCTTACATTAAGGGCTAGGTTTATGCAGGTGCCTTTATTTTTATTTGCAGGTGCAACTTGTGCTTGCACAACTTGGGCCTACAATTAATTACGAGCACAAGAAAAGTGAGGTTGTTGAAGGGGGATCTAGAGGAATTATTTTCCCCAGTAGTGAGGAGCATCCCCTCAGTTTTTTAATGGGGCAGCCGGGAGGGCAGGGGGCGGGGTGTTGGTGTGTCTATGCTGCAAGCGAAGGCGCGACTGTAACGTGGGTGGGCATAGCCAGGCTAGCTTTAATCTAGATAGCACAGTCAACAATAGCAGCAGAGGGGTGGCGGCATGGGCTTCAGCACAGGCTAGCAGCCAGAACACATACCCAGGGACCCTGCTGAGTGACTTTGGGCAAGTCACTTCATTGTTCTGTGCCTCAGTTTCCCCACATGTAAAATGGGGATAGTGATACTGACCTATGTAAAACACTCTGATATCTACTGATAAGCGCTATGCAAGAGTTAGGTATTATTATAATTATATGTCAGTGCCCATGCATGAAACTGACAAATGAAAGCGAAGACTCCTCCCCCTCTGGCAATCAGAGAGTCTGCATGACCTAGCAAATATCTGTTATAAATCAGAAACATCTGGCACGTTTGTATGGAAACTTATGGCAAAACAGCAGCTCCTCTTTTGCTGCTACTCTGTTTCCATTAAGAGCCTTTCAGAGCATCGTTGTTTGCGACTGGAGAAGGAATTTTTCTGTCCAATTTCTCCAAGTCCCAATGCCCGGAAAATACAGTACAGGTGCCAAAGAGTTATCTGGATAAAACAAGGGTTCCCCAGGATCTCCATCAATTCACTCCTGTTTTTACCTTCCATCCCTTGCCCAGCAGACCAGATCCATCCCCTTTCAGTAAGGTCACTGGCATGGCAAGGATTGCAAGAGTTGCCAAAGCAAATACATCAAAGATCTCCCAGTAGGAGCAGGCATTTCTCAGCACCATTAGTCCCTAAAGACTTGTCAACTGCACAGACCGGCTGAACATTGTGTTTTAACATCCTCATTAAATAACAAAGAGCAACCAAAAAAGTAATGATGGGCCGTCTGGGCCGAAGGGAAAAAGCTTCTTGTCTTCAGAACTTCAGGGCAGCAGGACCAGAAGATTGCTGCATTTGGGAAGAGGGGTTACAATACCTGCTCACCCCGCCACCAGGCTTGTTTACCTCACACCAGGCCCCCTTGTGCTCAGTGGTTCCCTGAAGAATTTATAGTCTAGACAGACAAGACAGGTGAAGGAAGGATATGATCATTGTATTGATGAGAAACTCTGAGTCAGTGACTCACCCAAGGTCACACACTGAGCACAAGTGTGGTAGAGCTAGGAATTCAACCCAGCTCTTCCTAGTCCAGTGACTTGACCACAGGATCCTCATTTCTCAGAGATGCAAATCATAGCTTGACTTGTCTACTTTGAGATGCTGCTGTCTAAGTGACTGGCATTCACTGCGGATGGCTAGAAAGGAGGCAAATTCCCAGTGTAAAACAAGCCCTAAATTTCCATCAGCTTCCACCTGTGGATTCAAACAGATATAGCTGTGTTAACAGCTACCACATTCCAACCCAGAGGTGTCTGTCTTTCAGTGGTAGGTTGAGCAGTGCCTGTATATATGTTCTGAGTATGCTGCAGTTGGGCAGCTCAGGTCCTTTAGGAGGAAGGTGCTCCAGAAGTAAGTTGTTTCTGTTCACCAAGTGGTGCCCCAAAGTGTGCTAAATCTTCTGAATGAGACAGATTCCCTGCTCCCAAGTGTTTACAATCTAAACAGACAAAGCAGATTGAAGAGAACCAATCTAACAGAAGTTAAGAGCCTTTCCCTGGGGGAAGTTTATCCTATATCTGTTTACTGTAGGGTTTCTTGTACCTTTCTCTGAAGCTTCTTGATCCACAGACAGACTCCCGAACTAGATGGACATCCTCTGTGGCTCTTCCTATGTTTCTAGGAGAAACGTGAGCAAAATGACTGAGGTGACATTTAGCATGTGTTTTGTCAGGTCCGTGACTTTTTTTCCTGCCCACTCCTCTGGAAGTTATTTGCTGTTAGTGATTATTGTTGTTAGTGGTTGCCCCGAGTAGTGGTTGCCCCGGAGTAGAGAGAGCTCTCCAGGGCTTGTGAACCACTGTGGAAGTAGCTATCCAGAAAGCTGAACCAGAACAAGGCATTCTTTTTCCAGAATAAGTGTCCAAGCCTGGAGTTATTCCAGATTAGCTATTCCTCTTTACAGTCACACCCTCTCTTCTTCCGGAAACACAAGCCCTCGGGATGACGAGGAGCATCTGCCAAGTTACATCCTCTCCTAACTCCTGCTTCCTCCCAGACCAGGTGAGCACAGAATGGGCCATGAGCTAATCATAAAACAGAAAGCTAACCCCACAAAGAGAAGGTTTACACAGAGAAGCTGTAGGGCAATAGACATCCCCGGCCCAGCTCAGGCAGGCAATGGTGGGAAGGAAATTGTTTCGTCATGGTTTCAAGGCTTCGTGTAGTAGCATCTTGGCACTCAAAGCACAGATGGGCTGAAGGGGCCTTGGCTGTGTTCTCACTGCTGCGGAGAAAGGAGGCTCATCTCATTGACGAGTTGCTGTTAAAATTGTTTCACTCCTTCCTGTTATCAGGCTTGTTGGGCTTGTGCAGTTGGGCCGGATTCAGGCTCTCTCTGCAGGCTTGGACCCAGTGGCAATAGGAGCCAGAGACGCAAGGAGACCTAGTGCGCTACCCCACGTCAACAAGAGGGTGGCTTTCCAGACAACCTATTTTCCAGATCTCTTGGCATTCCTCCACCGACACCCTGTGCATGCGCCATCACTTTACCAGGTTGCCCTGCTTCCCAGGGGTCCCCCCCGGCCCTCTCCAGGCAAACACACATACACACTTCATTTATGTAGGTATTTGCTCATAACATGTAGCATCTTCAGGACACCTTTCATCTGAAGGGCCATGTCTATGCTAGCCTTTTTGTCGGTATAACTTAAGTCACCCAGGGGTGTGAAAAGAACATCCCCATGAGCGACAAGTTAGAGGGACAGATGCGCCGGTGTGGACTCTATGTCTGTAGGAGACACTCTCCCTCTAACAGAGCTACCGGCGCTCGTTGGGGGTGGTTTAATTATATCGACAGGAGAGTTTTCTCCTGTCAGCATAGAGCGACTGCGTGAGAGATCTTACAGCTACACAGCTGTATCAGTCCACTGTCAGCTCTCTGGTTCAGACGGGGGCTCAGTGCATGAAGTTTCAAAGCAGCAGCTCCAGGAGGCTGGTCGGCAGCATCATTCCCATTTTAGAGAGGGAGAGGCTGAGGCACTGAGTCGGGAAGTGATAGAGTTGGATTTAGATGCCAGGTCTCCTGGCTCCCGCACGTGCTTTAGGGTATGTCTGCACTGCAGCTTGGGAGTGTGCTTCCCAGAGTGAGCAGTCAGACGCTTGCTGGCTCTGCCAAAGCTAGCGCGCTAGAAACAGCAATGCGGCCGCAGCAGCATGGGCTAGCGACCCGAGTACAAACCCAGCTGTCCCTCTGGGTCTGTGCTCAGGTGGCTACCGAGCTGTCACCTGTGCCACCATGGCCTACTGCTATTTTTAGCATGCTTGCTCGAGCAGAGCTAGCTTGTGTCTGTGTACCTGAGCTGGGAAGCAAGGCCCAGCTGCAGTGTAGACATACTCTTAAGTCTCTGCCCTTTGCTGCTCCCTCAGTCCCATTGCAGGAATGCTACTCAACGCGACATGTTCTCTGGAAGGCAGCACCTAAAGTGCATCTGCAAAGCAGGCAATCACGCACAAGGTGGGTGTTTTTTCAGGCTATTTTCATTTTCTCTTCCTTTGTTTCCCCCAACTCCTCCTGGAGGGAATGATGCTGGCTCACAAAAACTTTGCCTTTCTCCTCTGGTGCAAAGATTCCATGGGGCACTCACGCCTCGTTAGGCCAGTGAGAGATTTCACCCCACTCGTTTTCCTGTAGTCAGCTGAGAGATGCTGACCAAGCTGTCTGGGTCCTGCTGTTCACTGTCCATCTGTTGCTGCCTTTGGGTTGGCTTCAGGAAGCCTGTCAGCGATCAGAGGCACACCAGACAGGGGCTGAGGGCTGCTCTACACCTAAAACTTAGGTTCGATCTAGCTCCATTGCCCCAAGGTGTGAAAAATTCCCACCCCGTGAGACATAGTTAAGCCAACTGAGCCCCTGTCGTAAACACCTTGGGAGGAATTCCTCTTAGCTACTGCCTCTTGAGGGGGTGGATCCAAATAGCAAAGGAAAAACCCATCTGTCACTGTAGCGAGTGTCCATACTACAGCTGCGCTGCTCTAGGGCTTGTCTTGTAGGAGCCATGCCCAGGGGTTAAGTGATCTGGGCCCAGGATTCATGTGGTGTTTTTATGGGGGGCAGCTAACATGGCTTCAGATACATTAGCCTTCACTGTAACGAGGCTTTTTATTCATCTCAAGCTGGCATCACTAAAAACAGGCCCTATTTGCTCATCAAGGCCCAGCCTTAGCACACACCTGTCCCTAAAAGGTGCGGAGGCCTGGCTGCACCTCTCGGGAACGGTGAGCCCAGGCAGAGTCACAAAGGGAAAGCATGAATCCAGCACACAGCAGCAGCTGGCTACTGTCCCCGCCTCTGTCCCACCGTGCTGGTGGGTTGGCCTGCTTTTATTTTGTGGGTAACGCCTGCAAACCCCATCCAGCCATCCCCCGCTGTCTCCGTCAGGGAAGTTGTCAGGAGGACTCTAGCTTGCCAAGTCCCATTGGGGCTGGAGGAAGAGAGAAGTGAGGCTGGCTATTTCTGTGCTTGGCCATCCTAGAAGAGCTTGGCTCTGCTGCCCCGACCCTCCACATCTGGCCTGGCCGATTCAGTCACATATGAGAAGCAGCATATAGGACTCAGATGCTGCTGTGCTTCCTTCACTCAGGTGTACAGGGAACAACCTTCAGACCTGGGGTCTCCACATCCCCTCCAGCTCTCACATCCCGTCCAGCTCTCCGTAGGAGGAGGAATGGCGTAAGTGGCTAGGAGGAGGGAGATACCCCCACACCCCAGACCCATCTCCTTGGACACTGGATTGCACCCACATTGTCTTTCCAAATAGCTCATGTGTTCCCCATCTCTCTAGCTGTTATTCTCCTCTGTGTTCCTCTTGACCTTCCTGTTAATTAACAATACACAGGAGCTCCAGGGTGCAGTGTAAGTGTTTCCTTGACCAGGATGCCCTCAAGTCCCTTGGAACACACAGGCCCTAAAATAAAGCAGGTGGTTACTGTTTATTGCTTGCATTGCAATAGTGCATTGAGGCTTTGTAACGGGGTTGGCACCCACCTCTCGCAAGTGCCCCCTTCTGGATGGGCGTGTCTGCATTCTTTAGTTCTGGTGACCCCTTTCAGTGGTTTTCAGGTGGGTTTGCCATGACACAGCACTCCGGCCAAGTCACCCTGTCAACCAGCACAAACCCCTTCTAGGATATACGGTCCACTGGAGCCTCTCTCAGTACCCCTCTGGTGGTGTCTCTCTCTAGCCCTCCCTGGGCTTTGGACTTAGCTCTGGTATGGGGCTGTAACCCCAGGGCTTCCTCCCTGGATACACTAACTTCCTGCAGTTCTCCCCTGGCTCAGTCCTAGCAACCAGCCAGGAGCTCTCTCAATGCTCCCCCAGTGCCTACTAGCAAATCGTCCATGCCCTGCTGCTCTTCCAAGCAGCCAGGCCTGCAGTCCTTTCTTCTCATGCTCCAAGCAGCAACTGACTACTGCTAGGCTGTGCTGCAGCTCCTTTTATATGGGCCCCTCCTGGGCCCTGATTGGCTGCTTCCCCTGCAGCTACTGTAGCCTGCTTGGAGGACGTCTCCACTGCTTCTTCCCTGGGATGGGTGTAGCAGAACCTGAGACCTCCTGCAAGGAGCCTTTGGGGCTAATCCACCCCATCACAGGGTCTCACCAATGCTGGGGCGCCATCTTGCCAGGTGTCACACAAACATAATGCCAGAGACAATTTCACCCGCTGAAACTTCTGTGCTTCTGTGTACACTTCTACTGACATGCAGCCGCCCACCAACTCATTTTCCACTGGCCACTACCCTCTTCGAGATTGTTCCAACCTGGGGAGCATTCAAATAGCTGTTCTAAGGGGGGGAAGACTCCATAACGCATCATCAACCCCCGTGAGCCATCTGATCCCTTCCTCCGCACCCTCTAAAGAGAATTTCATTACGATCAGAAAATGTTGTGTCCTAAACAAGGCTGCATGCAAAACACAGGTAGTGACCTCGGCAAAAGGGGATTGGAGCGCTAGGATTCAGAATGCTCTGTTACGCAAAGCAAAGTGTTACCGCAGCTGCCTCCGTGCGTACACAAGACCAGCATCCACGCCGGGAGAAAAGGAGTGTTAGCTAAACCAGGGTAAAAACCTAGTGCAGACAGGCCCACTGTAGTTTTCACAGCTGTTAGAGCAGGGGTGGGCAAACCTTTTGGCCTGAGGACCACATCGGGGTTGCAAAACTGTATGGAGGGCCAGGTAGGGAAGGCTGCACCCCCCCAAACAACCTGGACCCCACCCCCATCTGACTCCTTCCCCCTCCCCCCACTCCTTGTTCTCTGACGGCCCTTTCCCGGGACCCCAGCCCCTAACTGCCCCCCGGGACCCACCTGCTATCTAACCCACCCTGTTCCCCATCCCCTCCCCGCCCCAGAACCTCTGCCATATCCAACCGCCCCGTTCCCCATCCCCTGATATCCCCCCTTCAGCAGAACCTCCGTCCCATCCAACTGCCCTCTGCTCCCTGTCCTCTAACTGCCTCCCGGGACGCTCTGCCCCTTATCCAATCCCCAGCCCCAAGGCTGCGGGGGAGGAGCCTGGGGCTAGCCTCCCAGGCCAGGAGGTCAGGGGCTGGGCAGGACCGTCCCGCAAGCCAGATGTGGCCCACAGGCCATAGTTTGCCCACCTCTGTGTTAGAGGGACAAGGTAAACAGTGAGGGGGGAACTGGGTTAGTGTTAGTTAGCTAACATGGTAAGAACCATGTGTCCTCGTGAAGGTGAGGCCACAGTGCGCTAAGAGATGAAGGCTAGGGGACTGGAGGTATGCAGGAATGCCGGTCGGATCAGAGGGGCAAGGCAGGCAGGTCCATGGAATTGTGGAATCAGATACAGACCCACTGCTCTGGGCTGACGGTGCCTTTTTGAGGGCCTGCTCATGAAACCACTCATTACCAGTGCTGCTCAGTCCCAGATCTGGGTCACTTTGCCCAAAGGATGTGCCAGTGCTGGGACTGCCTTTGCCGCTGCAAGCCCAGCAACCTGCGAACAAGGGCAGGGTGCCTGGCACAGCAAAAGGGGTTTCTGCAGGGCTTCAGCGAAGGTAGCAGCCTGACATGACAGCCCCAAGTTCTGCTGAGAGCCAGCATTTATTTATTTGTTCAGGTACCCAGCCATGGCGATGATGGGTGATCATCTATATAATCCCAAGGACTTTAAAGAGATCAGAGGAGAAAAGGCTGGTCCCGTTTGTGGGTCGGCCTTCTCACTGGGCATTAGCAGTCCTCCGCCCCCCCACCCTCCAGCTGTAAATAAACTGGAATGGCAAGTGTCAACAGCAATTAATGTTTCACACTTGGCATAAGAGGGCGATAAACATTCACATGTAAGCAAGAAAGGCTGGGCTGCCTGGGAAAGGGTGCCAGACAGGGCGGAGGGGAGGAAGCAGACTAATGGGCCCTAAGCGCCCTCGCTTTGTCAAGTGAGGTTCGCAGCTTAGTGGGAAAGATGCACCGTCCAGGGCGTTTGCTTGTCTCCCTATTGTTGTTTGCAGTTGTTTACTGGAGAGGCCATAAGCATTAGGACTTAGCTCCCTGCCAGGCTGCACTAGCTCCACAGAAGCTGTGACACAGAGTGGATTGTAGGCCAAAGGGCTCCCTGGATGGGCTTCACTCCCAACTAAACTGGCCCATGTCGATTTAGCTGAAGTTGATTGGGAGCAGGTCTAAACTAAACTAAAATACACCAGTCTTAAACACAGGGGCATGTGTAGACAGAATCTTGCAGCAGTTTAATCAAATTGGTTAAAAAGTCAAGTTTAATTTTCTTGTGTAGACCAGGCTGCAGTAATCTACACATGCAAACTAAACCTACGTAAGCCAGGTTTAAACCAGTGCAAGAGTGTCCATGCACAAGGCTACACTGGGTCAGTTTAATGTCACCCTACCAATCAAATCAGTGCAAATTCCATGTGTAGATAAATCGAATGGAAGCTCTTTGGGGCAGGGGCTGTCTTTGTTCTCTGTACAGTGCCTAGCGCTGCGGGCTCCTGCTCCAGGACTGGGGCTGATTAAACACCACCCTCATACAAACAGTAATAATAGCCAGGCTCTCCGATTCTTCCTTTCGTTTCCCCCACAACCTTTGCAGGGGAGTAGTGGAGGTGCCACGCTTTGCCAGGGGTATAGAAGAGTCACCCTCCAGCTGGTTCATAACGCCCTCTTGAACCTACCCCTGGTTCAGGAATGGATCAATCCCCACAGACAGCAGGGTCCTTATGCTGGTCAGACCTACCCTTGACCGACACCTGAGGGTTCTGCTTTCCTTACACTTCAGCAACAGGTGTGTAGCTTGTGGCCCTTCACCCTTCCTTCCCAGGCAAAAGGATGTCATATTCCCCACCTCTGCATACACATTTAGCCCTGAAATACTCGAACCCAGCCCCAAATTCCTCCAGCTCAGAGATCAGGGGGTTGCTCCTTGAAACCAAAACTCTTCACAGCGCCTGGCGTTTCACCAGATGGGCTGTTCTGTTTCTTAGACAGGTCTCCAGTGTCTTGAATGATAATGATCAATACAACGATCTGGTCTTTATCTTAATACAGGAGGGATCTCCCAAGTGCTTCACTATCTCTATACAGAAATCCTCTCTCTCCTCCACTGAGCTGCAGCCACCTCTGGGGTGAATGGTGGCAGCTATTTAGCAGCATACAGCAACCCTGCATGATAGAGTGTTTACTACAAAGAGTGAAGAAGATCCCTGTAGCCAGCTGAAGCTACAAGAGAGTCTTCTACGGAGCAGAATGCAGCTCCACCCACTGCTCGGGGCTCTGAGGCTAACACCTCACCTCCTGCCCAGAAAGAAGAAGTGGTTAGGGTTCTAGTCAGGGACATGGTAGATGCCGTTTCAAGTCCCTGAGCGGCTGCTGCAGACTTCCTGTGTGGCCTGGGGTGGGTCTCTGGGCCTCAGGACTGCCCGGGGGGGGGCAAGTGGGGCAATTTGCCCTGGCCCCCACAGGGGCCCCCATGAGAATATAGTGTTGCAACTTTTTTTTGTGGAAAGCCCCCCAAAATTGCTTTGCCCCAGGCCCCATGAATCCTCTTGGCAGTGGGCCTCAGTTCCTAATCTGTAAAGTGGGGGTGATAGCACTGCCCTACGTCCCAGGGGTGTTGCGAGGTTAAATAAGTTGAAGACTGAGGTGCTCGGGTGCTCTGGGAATACAGGCCATATAAAGACTTAAGTGTCTGAGGGATCTTTAACGTCCATAAGTCATTGGGACATTGATTTTGCCCCTTCATCCAGAAGATAGCCGCTCCTAGCACTCTGCCGGGGCCCTGAGTTGTTAACCCATCTCTGAACACCCAGCAGAACTCACAGAAATTGAAGCTGCTTAGCACCTTGCAGAAATGTAGGGCTGGAGGGGCCCTCGAGGGGTCACCTAGCCGATCTCCAGGCACTGAGGCAGGACCAAGTACACCAAGGGGCCTCATAACCAGCACCTTCTCGACTGGCCCCCTTTAAGGCCTTGTCTACACTTCAGCCTCCACCATTCTTAGCCCAGGAGTGGCACCTGCAGAGCCCCATTGCACTAGGCGGATTATCATCCCTGTTTCACAGCTGGGAAACCGAGGCCCAGAGAGATTGATGCATCACTTAGGTGCCCGAATCCCACTCAATCACAACGGACAGTGGGTGCCTAAATCCCTTAGGCTCTCTGGAAAATCCCAGTTTCAGTATCTTGATCAAGATCACACAGGGAATCTATGACAGTGCCTAAGACTGAATCCAGCTCTCCCGAGTCCTGCTCCATCACCTCAGTGGGTCAGACAACCTCTGCTAACAGACACAGCCTGTGTTCCGAGCCCAGGCAACCGAGCCTGGCGCAAGGCAGCCGAGGGGTGATCTCAGGCCTGAGGTGGGGCAGCAGGGCATAGGTCTAAGTGTACCCTGGGGACAGTCTGTCTTGGGCTGATCTTGTGTGTGTTGCTTTGTAAAAATCATTTAGGGCCTGATCCATAGGCCATTGAAGTCTATGGAAAGACTCCCACTGACTCCAATGGGCTTTGAATTAGGCATTTCATATGCGCGGGGCCATGCCTGGCTCTGCGCAGCATCATACAAAGGGGCTTTGTAGATCTGATTAAAAGGAAGACGTGTCTTATTCCGGCGACTGGCAGCAGCATCTCCGATGCCCGCCCGCCCCCCTCCCAGTTCCTGCTCCATACCCCCAGCCCCAGTAATTAGGGATCCTGCAACGCAGGCTCTCTGGCACACAGAGTGCAATGGAAAGGGGAACTTCAAAAGAACAACGCGCTCATTGCTTCAGCCGCAGCAGGGCTCCATGGGGGGATGCTAATCTCACTCTGCTAACCAGCACTGATGTGGCACCTTGCAACCCATCTCCTTGGGGTGAAATGCCACACGAAGGGGCATTTGTGCCTTGGAAAGTGTTACCACTGAGTCTGCCTGTCTGGCATGGCCAGGGCCTCTCCTACGGACTGCAGCAGGCAGGACTAATAAGGATCCCTGACAGTTTTGCTCATATCTATAAGAATTCCTGGGGGGGAGTGGGTAATAGCAGTCCCGTGCATCCTATTAGCCCTCCTCTTAACATGGAACAGAGCAAAACAAAAACCCACTCTGCCTCTTTAAGAGATGCATGACAAAGGGCCCCTTATTATGATGAGTTGAGGCCAATGCATATAAATAGCTGTCTTCCACACAGCCCCCCACTCCTGCATGGAGAGTCTGCCCCTGCTCTCCGGAGCTATGTGAAAAATGCAGGCTGGGGGAAGGGGAAATTCACCCAGCAGCAGATTGCTACTTTCGAGCAGTTTCTCCGAAACTTTTCTGTGCAGATTGAGAGACACCTGTGTCCGACAGGTCATGATGGCCACTCTGCTTCTGGCCTCTGAGCTCAAGGATGTGGGTGGAGCCACCTGGTGTTTTTTTCACCCCTTGTTCACAGAAATCCATATGGAAACAAAAGCCTCCAGGAAACAATGTCTGAGGCTGTGGCTACCTCTAGAGCCCTGCATGGACACAAAATGTGTATCTGCCTCTGCCACCGCAAACGTGGTCCATGGATAGCCGTGTCTGCTCCTATAAAGCGCATAGCCGCAGATTTCACTAGGTCCATACTGATCAAACCATGTTGGATTTGATTGGGCCCCAACTTTGTTTCAGCCGGGCTTAAGCACAATGAATTGTTGCACTGGCTAGTACCAGTGGGCAGAGGAAGCCCCACCAATGAATCAGGCAGGTTTGCTGCTGCAGTCTCAGGGTGATTAACTTGAGTGTTAAAGCAATTAACATTTTCACACTGGCAGCCTCTGAACTCCCCACATAACTCAGAGGCGAGGGAGGATCTGTTTATATTCTGCTTAAGGAGAAGCCTGTCCCAGGTTACAAAGAAAAACAACCATCCCTCAGTTTATGGCTGGGCTATGGGGCCGACACGGACTGGAGGGAGCATGTTGTTTTTAAATGCAGTGTTGTCTGGCATCCCGGCAGCAACCTTGAATTACACCAGCTGGAGACTTGGCCAGTGCAAGAAATTAGTCATTTTCTTTCCCTGTCTTTTGGCCTTGTCTGCGCTGGGCCAGGAACCAGGCACAAAATCTGTGTTTAAGACCTTGTCTTCACTGCAAAGCCAACCCTGCTGCTGATGGCACAGCAGCCCCCAGACAGGATTCACAACAGGGTTTGGTCTTGCTGTATAGACTAGCTGTGCAAGAGAATCCACAGACCAAACCTTTCTCCCAGCAAAGTCTGGGTGCCACAGCTAAGCCTCCCTGTTCTTGTGAAACTCTTCACAAGGACTTGTTAATTACCACCCATCTCCTGGCCTAGGAGCTTTGCGCTCAGAGTCAGGAGACTGGGATGCTAATCCTGACCACTGTTCCCTCTAAACTGTGCGTGTGTGTGTGCGCGCACAGATCCTAAACCCCCCGCACACGGCGAAACACCATGTGCACAAAAATTTGCACATAAGCACAACAATTTGCACAGAAGAAATTTTTCGCAAACACAGTCTGTCAAAAATTAGAGGGAACATTGATCTGACTCTGTCCCCGCTTGCTCTGTAAACCTCAGGCAAGTATCAGTGCTTCAGTTTCCCCTCCCAAGTTTTGTCTGTCCTGCCTTTTCATTTTGTAAGCTCTTTGGGGTAGTGACTGCCTCTGACTGTACAGCACCTGGCACAATGGAGCCCTGATCTTGGCTGAGGACTCCTGGTAGTACTGCAGTGCTCAGCTGGAGAAAGGCCTCGATTTGATCTTTACACAAGAGGCAATGAGTTGGGAATTTGAAGGGCAACACAGCCCCTAGGTGTGAAACGCCAGCGTCTGATCATGCCAACAGCCTCTTGTTTACAGTATAAACTCCCCCCTCCCCATACCCTTCCATTGCCACAAGTGTCATATAGGTGTGTAGACAGATAAATGTGTGTAGACAGCAATGTTCCCAATTGAAAACAGTGACAGGTTCTGGTTCAATGTCTGTTAGAGAGCAGTTACCAGCTCATTCTGGGGACCAGAGAAAGGGGGGGGGGGCCCTTAGGAAGAGATTTGCATGCAAGTGTGACTCATCTTTGCAGTTATCTATTTATTTATTGGCTAGGAAATGTTTTGTATTATGTCACAGAGTGGAAATGGGTTTTGCATATGACTGCTACTTGCTGACAATCTACATTTGCATTAGGGGTCGAGAGACGGGAGGACCAGAGAGCCTGAGGCAGAAACTGGGCTCCGGTCACTGGAAAGGATCACGACCTTAACAAATCTTTTTGGGAACAGACTCTGAGCTTCCCTATTGTAACTAAACATCTCACGCTGCTCTCCTTTGGTGGCAAATTCAGGATCACGCTAGCTAGCTCTGTGTCCCTGTAAGGCCCACAATGCTACAGTATCTGAACAGCACCTCCGAAACATTAACGAATGTCTAACCCATCCCAATCTCTTTCCTCCTCTGTCTCCAGCATTCCCTCCCCATCCCTCTTCTCCTCTCCACCTTTATTCTTTTCAGGTCCTTTCTCTTGTCTCTCTCTCACCCCACATTGCTTTGCCCTGACACTCTTTTCCCTTAGCAGAGTGTGGGAGGGATGAACGCTGGAGATAATTTATAACTCTGACACTTTAGGTTCTGTCTTCCTGGTAAAGCCTGGAGCTTCTGGCTGCCCCAGCCACCCTCTCACTTCTCGTCATGTGCTGGCTGTTCTGGTTTCCTGACGAAATTGCCCTTGGCAGCTCCTGTGTGCTTATGGCTGGGAACTGGACCTTTACAGCCGTCATAAAGGTTGGCCATGCAGTAACTTTACCAGACAGCTCCCTGCTCAGTCATGTGCTTTCCCAAATGCTGCAGGCTCAAAGAGCAGCTGCCTGATGTAATGGCACAGCACTCCCTACCGCGGGACAGCGTAACCATTTTGAGCCAGCACAGATTCTGCTTCTCACCCCAGCCCGCAGAAGGATGTCACAAGCCAGAGTTAGTCCCACACCAGGGGCTCTGCACCAGGGGCACTGGAACAGGGGGGACAAGGGGCCATGACCGCCCCACTTTTTGAAAGTGAACAAGACTGGCGCATCCACTTTTCACCACAGGCCCCGCCTTTTCCCCCCACCACCCTCCCCCCAGTCAGGCCGGCAGTTGGAGCCAGCCTGGGGAACCCGGGCAGCTGTGGGGAGCTGTGGACCCTCCATCCACCCGGGGTGCGGGGGCCAAGAGCAGCCCTGACCCATGTCCTCGCCCCTCAGGCCTCCTGCCCAGGGCAGATGGCTCCCCACAGCTGCCCAAGTGGCTCTTACCATGGCTTAGTTGCAGCTCTGAGGCCACATCCCCTGGCTGGAGCCACCACCAGGTCAGTATAAGAGCCACACAGCCAGCTGTTGGGAGCTGCGGACCCTCCGCCTGCCCTGGGCGAGGGACCTGGGGTATGGAGATACAGGCCAGGGGCTGCTCTTGGGCCTTCCAGCCCTGCTTGGGCTTCCAACTTGGCCAGGGGGCTGGGCCTGGGGGGGAAGAGGAGGGATAGGGCTATGGAGGGGGTGGGGTGCCCTGCCCCCCCACACTTTTGCAAAGGCTCCACCACCGCTGCTCTGCACGTTGTATGCAGAATTGCCAACCCCAAATGTTCAAATATCATGAGTCAGGCTCACCAAAAATCATGAGACTGGCTTTAAAGTCATGAGATTATGTAAAACAAATAGATTTGGTGTTTTTTTATTTTCCCTCTGCCTTTTGAGCCTTTAGGGTGCACTGGAGTCACATTTTGAAGCTATCTCCACAGCCATGGGGGCTAGAAACTTACTTTTTCTTTAAGAATGTAAGCTGAAATCATCCCATATTCACTTGACTCCAGGAGCTGGGGCTTTAAGGAAAATAATAATGATCATGAGACTCATGACAAAAATAATGAGAGTTGGCAACACTGGAAGGGAAATTGCAAAGGCAAAAGGACACCCTAATAGACGAGGAGGCTTGGGATGGCCCTTCATAGGGATGCAATGCAGTTCTACTACAAATACCTGCAAGGGCTGAGTGAATAGCAAAAGAGGGAATGGGAAAGGCTGAGGGGAAGCCACTGATAACTGTGGAGGAGATAAGCGTCTGTGACCTTCCAAGAACAGCATGGGAGATGCAGGTTGGATCATTTGTGTTAAGAGGAAATAGCTAAGTAGATTCTGGAGATTTCTCTCCAGCAGGAGCTTTGCAAGTTTTGCACTTTGCAGCAGCCTGTTTACACTGGAGCTTTTTGAGCTTTGCAGAAGATTATGAAATACAGAGGACCTGGAGCTGTTCTCCGTCTCACCAGCCTCATGGCAGTATAACGGCACTGAAGTCAGTGGGGTCACACTGGCGGGTGGCCATAACAAGGCCACACCTTACTGACTGCTGGCTAGTGATGAAGCCACAGATCTCATGCTGGCATTCGCAGGAAAGGTGCCCTGGAAACCAAACCCCTCCGTTCCACATATATAACGTGGAGGGCAGCAAGGCAGACAGCTGGCTTGGCATAGCACCGTAGAAGGATCGTTCACCAACCTCCCATTCATTCCACAGCCACGTTACTGAGGGTACCAGCCAAGGAGCCAGTTGCGATGGGGCGGATTGGTTTTTGTTGGTGATGTGGGCACCTGTCCAGTAGGGGCTGGGCTGAGACCTAGGAGCTCATTCACAGAGGGCCGCCAAGCAGGCCTTTCTTGTGTGACTGTCACTTCCAATCTGGGCTGGTCCTGAATGGGTGACCTAGGCCTTGGCTACACTGGCGCTTTACAGCGCTGCAACTTTCTCGCTCAGGGATGTGAAAAAAACACCCCCCTGAGTGCTGCAAGATACAGCGCTGTAAAGCGTCAGTGTAAACAGTGCCGCAGTGCTGGGAGCATGGCTCCCAGCGCTGCAAGCTACACCCCATCAGGATGTGGAGTACGTGCAGCGCTGGGAGACCACACTCGCACTTCAAAGCGCTGCCATGGCAGCGCTTTGAAGTTTCAAGTGTAGCCATACCCTTAGAAAGGAAAGGCTCTGCCTCTTCTTACCAATCTCCTGGAGCTATCCAGTTCCCCTTCCCCTTGTTGCTCTTGATGGGCAACGTCCCCTGCTCTCTGGACTTTGGATTTAAGTATCATTTGTTTTATTTTTGCTTCTTTTTTTCCCCCTCCCTCTCCCCATTCAAAGATCTGGGGACCCCTGTGGCTTTTTTCCATTTGTGGGCTCACTTTAATCTCTGTTACAGCCTTTTGTCTCTCTCCCTCCTGCCTGGGGCCCGAGCAGTAAGACAAAGAGGTGTTTACACTAATGGACTGCCCAGCATTGAGGCCAGAGACAAACAGCCCAACAGAGGGCGAATAGAATTGAACATTTCAACATTTTTTCCATCTGTCCCCAAAACCAATATTGACCCAGGACCCCTGCGTTGCTGCTTTAGTCAAAGTTTTACCAGACAAATCAAGTTTTCACACAGCCATCCCCAGGGGGGCACAAATCTAAGGGGAGATGAAGACAATGCTATTCCAAGATGGGAGCCTTCCCCCTGGAGCAGCACTCCCCCCTGCCCAGGAAAAAGCTCGAGAGAGGCTTTATCTCCCACCACTAAAGAGCTGACGCCATCCGGCCTGCGCTAAAGGAGGCGGTGTGAGATGACTGTGCCTCTCCTCAAGAGCAGCTGCCCCAAGTAGAGCTGTGGGGGGGGCAGGCTGGGGATTTGAAAGCTCTATATTAGGAGGCAGGTTTGAGCTTCAGATTACAATCAGCTAAGAAGCACTAATAGGGCTGGATTTGGTCTAAGCAAGGTAGGGGCCATGGTCGGTGTTTAAGGACATCCTGTTGACATCACCTGGAGTAATTCATGGAGAGGGAGGAGAACGTGCCTTGTTGAAACTTCTCCTCATTGCAAAAACCTCAAAGAGTCCAGGCTTTCTTCTTCCCCCACCGCCAATTGTCCAGCAGGGTCTCCATGAGGTGCATCAATCCACACTGATTAGGCCTCAGCTGGAGTATTGTGTCCAATTCTGGGCACCACATCTCAGGAAGGAGGTGGACAAATTGGAGAAAGTCTAGAAAAGAGCAACAAAAATGATTAACGGTTTAGAAAACATGACCTAGGAGGGAAGATTGAAACAACTGGGTTTGTTTAGTTTGGAAAAGAGAAGACTGAGAGGGGACATGATAACAGTTTTCAAGTACATCAAAAGTCATTACAAGGAGGAAGGAGAAAAATTGTTCTCTTTAACCTTGGAGGGTAGGACAAGAAGCAATGGACTTAAATTGCAGCAGGGCGATTTTTAGGTTGTACATTAGGAAAAACTTCCTAACTGTCAGGGTGGTTAAGCACTGGAATAAATTGCCCAGGGAGGTTGTGGAATCTCCATCACTGGAGATTTTTAAGAGGCAGTTGGACAAACACCTGTCCAGGATGGTCTGGATAATACTTCGTCCTGCCTCAGTGCAGGGGACTGGACTAGACAACCTCTCGAGGTCCCTTCCAATCCTACAATTATGGGGGGGAGCAGCAGCAGCTCCAGGCACCAGTGCTCCAAGCGCATGCCTGAGGCGGAAAACTGGGGGTGGTGCCCTGCCGGTCCCTGCGACAGCGGCCGGGAGGTCTGCCAGTCTCACAGATTTGGCAGCAATTCAGCTGCGGGACCAGCAGACCTCCCACAGGCAAGCTGCCGAATCCGCGGGACCAAGGACCTCCCACAGGCAAACCGCCGAAGGCTGCCTGCCTACCATGCTTGGGGCGACAAAAAAGCTAGAGCCGCCCCTGGGCAGGGAAATTGCAATGTGGTGGCTGAATGGTTAAGGCCCTTGACTACAATCAGGGGCAGCTCCAGGCACCAGCACGCCAAGTGCGTGCTTGGGGCAGCAAGCCACTGGGGGCGCTCTGCTGGTCGCTGCAAGGGCGGCAGGCAGGCTGCCTCGCTTGGAGCGGCAAAATGCCTAGAGCCGCCCCTGACTACAATGCTCAGTCTCCCACAGTCAGGCCACATCCAGTACACCCAGCTACGAAATAGGGTCTGATCCACCAGGTTAAGGTAGGCGGACGTGATGCTGGCCACACTGCTCTCTCACGTACCAGTGGCTAGGAAAAAGATGTGCCTGGACCGTATCAGCAGGATGAGCCATTGGCTGGGGGGAACTTTGAGAAGCAGCCATTTTATCTCTGGCTCATCTGCTGATGTTCCCCATCCTCTTGGGGATGGGAAGAAATAGGGGGCTGTGAGGTTGGTTAACCTGCCTCATTAGTGGCCGTACGCCATCATTATCTCACATCAGCGACAACTGGGAAGTCTCCGAATGGCCCCGTGACCTTTAATGAATGTGAAGGGTCTTTTTTCTTCTTTTCTGAATGTGATTTTTTTCTGTTTGATTCATGTGGCTGCTTCTTGTTAAGATGCTGGAGCAGAGGGAGCACTGGAGCCACGCAGGGATTTTCTGAGCAGGGATCCTCAAGGGGAAAAATGAAAAGGTGCATTAACAACGGCTGCTGACTGACATTTTTCAGCCTCTGCTGTAACCCGTTGCCTGCCCCCAACCCAAGTCGCTGCCTGGGCAATTACCTCAGGCTGCCCCACTGCAGGGATGATTAGTTTAGCCAAGACTTCCTACCTGAGAGGGGCTCCTCCTTCCCCTCCAGCAGGGCTGAATGCCTGCTATTTTCCTATTGAACTTTAGGGAGGGGGGGCAGCTAGCAGCCAGCCTGCTGCGTGAGTGCAATCAGCCCTGAATGGACAGGCACAGTGTGGCAGCAGCCAGCCAAAGCCTAGCCCTTTCATTTGCAAAAAACCTGAGGAAGAGCAGCTCTTTGCATATCACTTGGGACCATGGGGGGCGAGGGGGAGGCTGAAGGTTCCCCCCACTCTCTTTCTTTTCACTTGAGCCTCAGGGAATGTTGTGCAACTGGCCAGGTGCATTATATGGTGGTGTCTTCCTCCTGCTGAACGATCAGGTAGTGGTCACTGCTGAAGTCACGATTCTGGACTTAGACGGGCCTGATCCGGCATGGCAAAGGTTGTGTACCCCTGAGAAATCAAAGCAAAATAGGACATCTAGAAACTGTAATAGGGAGGGAATCTGCTTCTCTCAAGCCTTTCATCCTCCTCCACCCCTCATTCCAGGAGCTGACCATGTCTCACCTGCCTCTTTGTGCACTGATTTAGCTGCCAAGACCGAACCACAGATTAGTTGTCAGTAACTCTGGGTAACACAGCAATCACTGCTAGCGCTGAGCATCGAGTAGTGCCTGCAGCACCGCACACAGTGAGAGACATCCCCAGCCTCCAAGATCTAAACAGACAAAGGAATTGCTATATCCGCGATTTACATAGAGGAAGAGACTGGACCAAGGCCACACAGGAGTCTGTAGTAGAGCCAGGAGTCACACTTCAGTCTTCTGTTTCATAGTTCAGTGCCATGCCCACCATTTCTTCATGCTCTTCTAAGCACAAGGCACAACTGCACTGAAGCAAACAAGCAGCTTCTCTCCCATCCACCCAGGCCAGGATTTGCCAGTAGAACATGGTCACCCAAGTCGTTTCCCCAAACCGATCTCAAACACCAGCATTTTTGCAGCATGGATGGGACTTAATTCTCCATGAGGCACCCAGAAAGGTCCCAGGAAAAATCTAAGCACGTGTCCTTGCCATGCAAATATGCACCCATGTGCACCCCAAGTTACAGTGATTACGGGGGAAATAAATAGGTTGCTTCTTTCCTTAACAGGGGAGAAAAGAATTTCATTGAAGGCAGGAGCCCTCGGAGGTGGCCTGGGCATAAGTGTGCAGAGGTGAGACAGGAAGATGGGAAGTAGTCGCTGGTGTAGAAGAGTTTTGCTAAAACGCTCTTTCTAAAGAATGAAACAATGGTACTTCCTCAAAAGACAATAGCCTGATAAAGAGACGGAGGTTTGTTTGGTTCTGCTCAGACAAGGATTGATCTCTAGCCAGCCCCGAGGCTGTACTGTGTGTTTGTGTGTGAGAACTGCCCCCAGGCTGTGGGTGGGGGTATGTGGTGCGGATACAAAGCGAATGCAATGCTAGCGAGAGGTGCCAGGCTGCCAGTCCTGGAGGCTGATGGCTCAGCATAGCATGGGCAACAGGGCTCTGCCAATCTGCTTCCATCAGCTGGACCCGGAGGGACCTGTTCTGGAGGTGAGAGGGTAGGTAGGTCAGTCTCCGCATCCCATTCATTCCTTTGCCTCTGCTGAGATTGGAGATGAGCGTGTCAGTCATGAGAGTATGGTTGTGCCTCTCTGCTGGACTCTCCCAGCTACACTAAGATCTTATCTCACTTCCTGTAGACCCCCAAACAGCTGCTTGCTGTGATCAGAACAATGATGTGCTGAGCCTTTTCTCCACTGGAGGGTGGGCTGGAGAGCAATGGAGCACCCCGAGAGCAGTGCAAGAGGAAACTGGACAAAGGTGTGAAGCGTCTCCGCACCCGTTATATGGGCAGTTTGCTTGTCAATCAGAAATGGTACAAGGCTCTCTGTACCCGGTGGTATTGCATGTCAGAGCAGCCAGACCCAGGGAAAAAGGGAGAAGAACGTGCATGTTTCATAGAACGGCATGTTGTTTAAATTTGTGCAGAACAGCTAAGTGATTGTCACGGGCCTCACAGCCATGCTGCCCGGCAGCTGTGCAAGCGAATGGGTGGGGGACACGTGTCTCGGTCCCTTCGGTGCTGTCAGACAGAGCCATGCTTTGACCATCCGTCCCTGCTCATTGCATACACCTGACACACATGTGCAATGCATGATACTCAATGGATCAGCAAACACATTAGAAACAGAGGTTGCCTGGCTATGCAGAATCATGGAGGGTAATGCTGGAGAAGCTCCTCCACCGGGCATAGGCGGCACGTGAGTCTTTCTTTTGGGGAGGCTACTCCCAGGAATGCTGGAAGCTCCCTAGAAGTGGGGGCGCCACTGGCACCCAGACCATCGCCCCGCCCCCATGCTCCACCCTTCCCCCGAGGCCCCACCCATGCTCTGCTCCTCTCTGAGGCCCTGCCCCCACTCTGCCTTTTCGCCCAAGGCCCTGCCCACCACTCGCTCCTCTCTGTCCTCTTCCCCCTATCGCTCGCCCTTAATGCAGGAAAAATTGGGAGGGCATAGGCTGGGCGGGGCCTCAAGCAGCAGCAGGGGTGGAGCCAGGGCAAGCCCCCAGGGGGAGGGGCAGAGTAGGGGGTGGAGCCATGGTCCGGGACCCAGTGGCCCCCCACTTCTAGGGAGCTTTTGGTGCTCCTGCTTCCAGGTTGCAAAGACAGTGGGCCAGCACACCTCCAAAGGAAGGTGAGCTGCATCCGGCATCTGCCCCCAGCATGGGCAGCCTTTTTTATGCTTATGTGCGCCACCCATGCCACCAAGAGTTATGTCCTTCAACCCCTGTCTAGAGCAGGTGTGTTCCCTGTTGTATGAGAACATACTTGGTCAGGCCAATGGTCCATCTAGCCCAGTGTCCTGTTTCTGACAGTGGCCAATGCCAGTGCTTCAGAGGGAATGAACAGGACAAGGCAATGTCAAATGATCCACCCCCTGTCGTCCAGTCCCAGCTTCTGGCAGTCGGAAACTTAGGGACACCCAGAGCATAGGGTTGCCTCCCTGACCATCTTGGCTAATAGCCATTGATGGACTTATCCTCCATGAACTTACCTAATTCTATTTTCAACCCAGTTATAGTTTTGGCCTATATAATGTCCCCTGGCAATGTTTTATGGCTCTGTCCAATCTGCTAGGGAGATGGTTCCACAGTACAATAGTTCTGACAGGAGGATGTTCTTGATTGTCACCCCCATAATATCTTTAGGCTTGAATCTAAGCCCCCTTGAATTCTGGGCACGTTTGGGTCCAGGTCTGAATCTGAAATGTGGAGTTCAGGCTCCATGGCTAATTTCATCTCATTATCCTACTTAGCAATAGTTTGCAATGAATAATTTATCTAATTACCCTGGCTTCTCTTCTTGCTTACAGAGCTGTGCTTGGACCATGCTTTCCTGAAATTTATGTTATTCCAAAGTATCTGAGTAATTTCTCCTCCCCCATCCTACCTCCTGAATGTTACTATGGGTGGATGGACCTTGAACTGCTCTCTGTGACTATTCGCTGTCTGTGCTTTGTTGAGTACTTCTGATTGGTCGAGTAAGTCACAGGATATTGTTTCTGTTCCCCGATTCGATGAGTGCCAAAGTACTTCACCTGAGTGCAAAGACTGTTTGCACATGCAGAGCAAAGACTGTTTCTATGACTGCTCCTGCCCAGGAGTCTAATGCTGTAGCTTGGGGCAGCATGGTCTACTGGATAGAGCACCGGGCTAAGAGGTGGAGAGCTGGATTCCAATCTTGGCAATATCACTGCCTTATTTTGTAACCATGGGCAAATCACTTCCCCTCGCTGTACCTCTGTTTCTCCTTCCATTCTTCATCTGCTTTGTCTGTTTAGACTGTAAGCCCTTTGGGGCAGGGACTGTCTGTCGCAACGAGTCTGTACAGCACCTAGCGCAACAAAGCACTGATCTTGGTTGGAACCTCTAGGTGTCACTGTGAGATCACTAATAGTACTTTCCTTGTCTGTGCTTGGGCTTTGTACCAATGCACTATGCCAGCATCACTTCCTGGCCCCGATGGCTGACTCCGAAACATAGACCAGGCCTTAGACATCGAGTGAAATGTTCGGGGAATAATTTCATGGTACTGGCCCGGCTCTAGTCTGAGTTTTGCCCCTTCAGCCTCCCTAATAAACCCCAAGCTCAGGCCATAGGTGCCAACTTTCTCTGGCACCGGTGGGTGCCCCCGCCCCAATCCCTTTTCCCACCCCTAGCCCCTCACCAACTCTACCTTTTACCTGCCCCTGGCCCCTCCCCATTCCAACCCCATCCCCAAACTCCCCGCCCTAACTCCGCCCCCTCCTCGCCCCTATTGGATCCCTTCCCCAAATCCCCACCTCAGCCCCACTTCTTCCTCCAGTGCTCCGCATTCCCCCTCTTTTCCCATCCCTCCCTGCCCCATGAATCAGCTATTTCAAGGCTCAAGTGCTGGGGGGGGAGGGAAAAGCAGAACGTGGCGGTGCGCTTATGAAGGAGGCAGAGGTGAGCTGGAGCAGGAGGGGTGGGGGTGGGGAGCTGCCGGTGGGCGCTGAGCACCCACCAATTTTTTTTCATGGGTGCTCCAGCCCCGGAGCACCTACGGAGTCTGCACGTGTGGCTCAGGCGATAAGGGTGGTTTGTCATTTTTCTCTTGGCTGTGGTTTCCTGTATGGCTTTTGCGTAGCCAGACTAAGGAAATGTATCAGCTCCTTCGGAAAACTGTCTGGAGATTATTTTTTTTTAACCCTTTGCAGACATGAGGTAACTTTTTCAAAAGTACCTACATGATTTAGGAGCCCAACTCCCATTTTCAAAAGGGAATAAGGCCTCTGGAACCCTTTACTTTCAATGAGATTTAGGCTCCTAAGTACCTAAGGGTTTGTCTACATCACAAGCGCTTCTGCTGCAGGACTGCAGCTCTGCCGCTGTAGTGGGGGCACTTGCTATATCAACAGAAGGGGACTTTTTGTCTATTTAATTAATCCACCTCACCAAGAGGTTGTAGCCAGGTTGAAGGAAGAATCCTTCTGTCCAGCAAGCTGCATCTACACTGAGGGTTAAATCGACTGCCCGGAGTGATGTAGCTAGGTCGACCTAAGTTTTAGGTGTAGACCAGGCCTGGGTCACATTTAAAAATGAGCCTTAGGTGTTTAAGGCCACGTCTACACTACAAAATTAAGTCAGCCAATTTACGTCGGCCGACAGCTGCTGTAGCAATTACCTCGCTTATGCCCGTCTACACTTTTCTCCTTGTGTCGGCGGTGTGTGTCCTCCCCAGGAGGAGGTCAGTGGTTTGAGCTTTGGCCTGCTAAACCCAGGGTTGTGAGCTCAATTCTTGAGGGGGCCATTTAGGGATCTGGGATAAAAATCTGGCTGGGGATTGGCCCTGCTTTGAGCAGGGGGTTGGACTAGATGACCTTCTGAGGTCTCTTCCAACCCTGATATTCTATGAATTGAGCTGTCAGTGTGGGGCATTGTGGGATAGTTCAGAAAAGCCAGCAATAGGCAACATCTACATAAGCAATGTCTACACAGACACCACATCGACCTCGCTACATTGACCTTGGCTCTACGCCACTCATGGAGGTGGAGTTATTAAGTCAGCATAGGAGGGCGGGAGCAAAATTTAAGTGTAGACACTTCCATGGCAAGGCAGCTTATGTCAAGCTAACTCTGTAAAGTAGCCCCGATCTAAGTCACTCCAGCAGTGTTACCATGGGGGTATAAACCTTTATCACCCCTAGCATTCATTTCCTCAGTTGTCTGGACAGAATCACAGCCCCAGCGTCTGAAGGGTTGACGTGATCCCTCCATTGAGTGCTGGCTTAATTCAAGGCAGCTTGAATTTCTGCAGCCGGCGCTGGAGTCTCTGTCTTGCTCCTGCATCCTTCAGCCTTCAGGGAGGAAACGGTGCGGAGGGGGCGACCCAGTGTCTGCTGTTCTTGCAGCCTGACCTCTTGCCTGCTCTTTGAAGCTGCTGACAGTGGGTGGGCCGGATCAGTGCGATGGCAGGTCTAAGGGGGGCTGGAATAACACTTCCACGCTGCCCCTGTTCAGCAGGGAATGTGATTGTTTGGAGGCGGGGGTGAGGAGAAGGAAGAGTTACTAGGACTTCAAGGACTAATTGAATCCTGCAGATGTGGAACAGCTTGTGTTCGGGGTGGAGCAGGTCATTTCAACCTAAAACAAAAATCAGTCAGCAACCCAGACAGAGCAGGAAGCCAGCATGGCTGCAATCCCAGCTACCACAGCCTACAACAGCCGGGGTCCCAACCACCCCACAGCCAGACGAGAGGTTCCATGTAGTTATGCCCTACATCTGCCAACTTAGCGCAGCTCTGAGCTCCCTGGTCTCCCTCCTCCTCCTTCCCCTGTCTCATCTCACAGCCCCCTCCCTGACCTTGCCAAGTATCCTCCTCCTAGACCTTATGCACTATGCCCATCCCTCTGTCACCCTCCCAGCACTGACCTCTGCTCCAACTCTCCCACCCCCCCAAGCTAGGCTCCCTTCCCTCCTGTTAGGAGGGAGTGGAGAAAGGGAAGTAAGGAGAAGGGAGTGCACAAGAGCTTCTCTCCTAGTGTTTCCTGTGCTAGCCGTCATCCATGCCCTGTCCCATTTCCTGGCATGGCTCCCTTCACCTGAGACTACCTAGGCTACCATAGACTTTTAGCTCCTCAGAGCAAGGGCCGAGCCTTTGATCAGCTTCGAAAGAGCCAGGCACACCTATGGAGCTGTCAGCGGGTGACACACACTCAGTATGGCCAACCCCAGGCATTCAAAATCAGGAATCAGGCCCCCGACATCACAAGTTGTCTTAAAAATCATGAGATTACAAAAATTTGCCTTGTGATTGCTGAGTCTTTAGGATGCACTCACAAGATTTTCTCTTAAACCATGAGGGCTAGAAACTGACTTTAAAAAAAAAAGAGCCGAGATTCTCTTCTAATCACATGAATCCAGATACTGGGGATTTAATAAAAGCACCTAATATCGTGAGATTTGTGCTAAAATTGTGAGAGTTGGCAACACTGGTAACACTCCAGCATATACTCTGTGTCGGGGTGTCAAACATATGGGCTGTGGGCTGGATCCAACTCGCTTTATATATTTATGTGACCTGTGGTCATAAGTTTCTAGCACTGATGGTTACAAAGGAAAGTTTCCAGATATAAAGTGAGTATAGCTGATGCAGTGACATCTCCCTGCATCTGCAGAGAGCCTGAAACAATGACTGAGAACTCACCTGCAGCCCATTGATCTCACTGGGGTGTCAGCTCTCAAAACCAATTATGATATTTCAGGGACAACATGAACTATTTTGTGCTGTCCTTTTTGGAAGGAGTGGGAATGAAACCCATAGTCGAGTGGACTGGGAATTGCTGGAAGGAAGGAAATGCAGAGAAAGGAGTGGAGGAGACGTGGAGAGGGAAGAGGAAGAGAGACAGAGAAGGAACTGGGAGGATGGAGAAGGGAGAAAAGCAGAGGCTGGCGATAATGGTGGGTCTAAAGCAAGCAGATTTTCCTACTGAATGAAACTGGATGCGGCAGTAAGACACTGACAATATCTAAGCGTTTAGTTGTTACATGGAGGCCAGAATCTTCCTTTGATCTGTCTGCCAAGCTCCCAGTGGCACAAGTAGCAGTTCACCAGTAGGAGCATTAGGAGTCCTCAATGCAGACACTGCCCCACCAAGATAATTTAACTTGGAATTCAGCCCTCTACACTGAATGAGTTTGACCATGATGTACAGTGCAGCCTGCCTCGAGGGTCTCACAAACCTCCATGGGTCTTCCAGTCAAGGAGATCAGAACTGTACTGGGTTGGCCCAGAAACACACATTACAGATACAGTGTGTATACGGTACAAACACATATGAACCCAGGCAGCCATGCAAAGGAAATAAAAATAGCTGAGATTTTTTGTTTCCTTCTGTCACCTACAGCTCTTCTCATGGGTATAAATATGGCACCACTGAAATGCAGCCACCTCTGGGGTGGGAAGGCAGAAAAAACCAGTGCACAGTTCACTGCATAATGAGGCGTATGGGCAGGAAGCAGGATTTTTCCAAAGACACCAAAGCAAATCTTGCCTCTTATCATAGAATCTTAGGACTGGAAGGGACCTTAGGGCTTCTGGTCCAGTCCCCTGCACTCAAGGCAGGTGCCAGGACAAGTGGCCTGGCATTTTTAATGTCCATGCAGAGCCGACAGGCCCATGGTGTTTAAAGTGTAGTCTGAATGTTCTCCCACAAACATGGGACTCAAGTTATGTCTCAGTAGCATGGAGACATGAGATGACTCTGCACTTTGGGAATCAAAGTCCTTAGTTAAGCTCTGATGATTGCTATGGTTCATTGTCCTGACACAGAAGATTTGTATCACTCTGACCTAGGGTGACCAGATGGCAAGTATGATAAATTGGAACAGGGAGTGGGGGGTAATAGGCATCTATATAAGACAAAGCCTCGAATATCGGGACTGTCCCTATAAAATTGGGACATCTGGTCACCCTACCCTGACCCCAAGATATGTTGTGATTTCTGTTCTCTTTTCCTATCTTCATTATGATTATTTATGATTTGTATTGCCATTGTGTCTAGGAGCCCCAGGCCTGGGACAGGACCCCATTGTGTACAAACACAGAACAATAAAAGATAGTCCCTGTCATCACAGCGCGTCCAACTGTGTTTGAAGCTGACAAATAAAAAACATGACCCGTGTTTTAAAAGCAGTGACTCTAAATCTCTCTAATGTTAAGCAGGGGCAGCCGCACCTCGCCTCACCGTTCCTTCTGTCATTCTCTGCAGTTATAGGGTTGCATCTGTGCAGTTCGCAGCATCGCAATGCAAACAGCAAACCTGGAAAAACCTGCAGCATACACACATGTAAACTGGACAAGTCAGAGATGGGAAAGACCTGGATATCCCACTACCAGGTGCCTAAGCCTCCCCTTTCAGGTTAGGGTAAGACTGAGAGTCAAGAAGGGGTTAAATATAAATGAAATAGGCTAACTGTCTGTCCTTAAGTGACACCTAGTGGAAATGGCAGGACACCTTAAATTCCAGGGCTGAAATGCTGGCCTAGTTGAAGTCAATGGCAAAACTCCCATTGCTTCTAGTGGGGCTGGGATTTTACCCTGTGAATTTCCTTAAATCCCTTAAAACAGCTGGCACCTTCAACAGTTCAACAGGTTTTTAGCTGGCATATTGCATTTAGTTTTGCACCACGGGCAGCGGGACGAGATGAAATGCATTGAGTTCCTTTCCTCTCTGGCACAGCAATAACCAGGGCGAGGCCGAAGGAGCTGGGAGGCAAAGCTAGCAGATTGCCTTAGGGTGGGGATAACAATGGGCTTTGCTCAGGGAAGGAGCAGGCCATTCTGATTCCGGGATCCACTCGTATTTAAGGCCTGCTACAGGCCTGGGGCTTCTGTTTAAAAGCCTGGTGCCGGCTGCCCACCCCAGTTTCCACCCGCCCTTTCTTTAGAGCCAGGCTGGCAGGGAGTCCTGCACTTGCTGCTGCCGTATCACCCTGCGAGGCCAGCCAATGGAAGTGCAGACCACAGCCTGAGGCTGTGTTTGTGTAGAGCTCAGCCAAAGCCTTGGGAGGGAACCTGAAACCCAGCGAGATTTGGATTAGCAACCCGAAACTTGGGCCAGGTTTGCAAGCCTTTTGGAGGAACTTGGCTGGGTTTCAGGAAAGCTTGGGCTGCATTTCAACTCAGCGCGGGCTGACCTTTGAGTGAGCCCACTGTGGACTTCTCCGGGAATATGGGCTGAATCTTAAGAGAACTTTCAGGAGAAGACAGAGACAGTTAATGGGTTTGGGCTGAACCAATGCAAACCTCTGTGGTTTGAGGTGATATTTCCCAGCCATCCACCTGCCCCCAAACCAGCAAAACAAGACTAGTGGTTTCAGTTGAATTTCACTCTGAGTTTCAGTGCAAATTAACCCACTATTCAGTGCGTGTTAAGCATCCCCTTCTGTGCCTGATGCACCGGGAGACATGCTGCCTATGCTACAGCTTCCAGCTAGGAAAGTTAGCTCTTTAGCCGCAGAGCTGAGGTTCACAGCCTGAGTTCTGAAGGTCCCACGTATAATCCTGCTCATGTTCAATCGCAATCTGGCAGACTTGGGTTTGAAATGCCCCTAACATTTGAGTGAGGGGCTTACCCCTCAAATGTACCTTGTTTGAAGAAAAATCACTGCTCCTAGCCCCAAAGTTACAGTCAACACAGCTTTGGTGTCCCCCTCAATTTTAGTGCTGAAAATCATTTTATGCTAGAAATACAGAATCTCGAGATGGAGAATAGAGAGTTACAAGTATTCCTGTGAGAATAATTTGTCAGTGCCCTTCGTTCTGGCTTTGGCCCATGTTGCAGCCTGCACTGGCAGGCTGAGAGATTGGAGCTGCGGATTCACTTCAGTCTCAACTCCAATTACATGGTTATGTTACAGTTATTTACATCACGTCCTTCACACAAAACTCCCAATTCCCAACAGAGTCTGGGCTTCATTGGAGAGAACTGTGTCCTCCCACCCTTTGCTCAGTAGATGGCACCGTCGAGCCACAATTACAATATACGTTGCAATCATCCATAGTTGTCTAGCCCTTAATGGCATAGGCCAACTTGTGCTGCTTTGATTGGTGATCTGCCCCGCCCAAAAGAGCTGGCTGCTGTAGAGGGGTTTCAGGGTCTCATATATAAAGAAATATGGTCCATCCTGTTAAGGTAGAACTCTTGGGTTGCCTTTGAGGGACATCTAATGCCCCCTTTGCAGCCTGCAGGTGATTTACAGGGCAGCGGATTGGGGAGGCTTGTCTTTGCAGGTTGGCGTTGCTCTCTCATGACCATGGTATAGCGGTAGGGTGACCAGATGTCCCGATTTTATAGGGACAGGGACAGTCACAATTTTTGGGTCTTTTTCTTATATAGGCTTCTATTACCCCCCATCCCCTGTCCCAATTTTTCACATTTGCTGTCTGATCACCCTATAGAGAGAAGCCAAAGAACTGCTAGTCAGTGCATAATTCCCCTCTCCCCCGATGGCGTGTGGGCTTTGCCCTGGACAGCTCAATGAACATGTGGTGAGGCATGTGCCGTTCCTGTTGGGTTTAGTGTGTAGCTGCTCCTGCTATGGCTTCCAGCGTGACGCGGAGAACGTGGCCCGACAGCCCATGTTTGGCTTTCAGTTTCGCCTCTCTGCGCCTCTCCCTTTCATGTTCTGTGCCGTGGTTTGCGAGACATAGGCCGACGCATTCGCTGACTGAACCCCCAGCTGCTGGAGGAGTCAGAAAAAGGAAGTTTACTGGAACCAAGAAAAGGAAGTGGATCAATTTCCCTTCTGGGACTATGAGAGAGTGGGTGGCTGGGTGGGAGGAGTTGAGTGTAGCCAGATCAAAAACAAGATAAGGACAGAAGACAGTCGACCTCCTTCCTTCCAGATTTTCTCTGCTTGACAAGCCCTCTGGTGTGCGTCAGCCCATGGAACAGAGAAAGGAAGCGAATTCCAGTCACTGTTTACACCACCATGCTCGGCCCTGCCTGGCAGCAATTTCAGAGCCTCGCATCATGTGAACTCCCAGCTTTGCGCCGTGTGCCTTCAGTGATCTCACGGCACCACAAGAAGGAGCTTTTCCCCCATATACAGTGTAAGAGCAGAAGGAAAAGGGAGAGCTGGCTGAACTTCTAGCGGTGCTGTGCCCCTAGGGTGCTGGGTCCGGAAGTCTGGGATCTGTGTGTGTTCTGGAGCCATACACCTGTCAACCAGGTGGGGTTAAACACTCCCCAAGACTGGCTTGTGTTGAACTCGCTCTCATTTTCTCGGGGTCTCTATGCAGGGAATATGAAGGATGCACGGCATTCAAACAGGGCCTCTGCCACCCATCTCTGGGGTCTGGCCTGCTGGAATCCAACCACCCCTGGGATAACCCTGCTCCCCAGGGATATAAGAGCACGTGGCCAAAGATACATGGAGCAGCTGAGCTAGATGGACCATTGATCAGAGCCAGTATGGCTGTTCTTATGAATTGGCTAATAGAGGCTCCGTCACTTGCAGAGACGTCCCCCATGCTGCTGGCATCGGTTTAAGTGCTCTGATATAGTGGGTATGAAACAGAAGGCAGCACGGTTTCACACAGAGCAACTCAGGAGAGCCAGGTTCTCTCCCTCACTCTGCCACAGCCCTGCAGGGTGGCCCTGGGTGAGTCACTTCCCCACCTACCTTTTGGGTATCTTAACTGTCTGATCCAGCCACCCTGTCTCTGTCAGTGGCCAGGGCCAGGCACTGCAGAGTTGCCACAATGTATGATAGTGTGTCAGGGGAGGACATTTGTCCCTGACCACGTGAGGTGATCTGATGTCCATCTGCATTTCGATAGCACTGATACGTGCCTTAGAAATACCCTAGATAGACAGATCATGCCCTGAAGCCTGAGGATTTGATCATTCTTGGGACCATTATCCTACGGAATCGACCTCAGTTCACTTCCTCTAACTTACAAAGCTATTCGCCTCAGTCATTGTCATGGGATGCGTCCATCTGCCAATCACACCAGCCTGGGAGCATCCTTGCCCTCTGGCTTCTTTGTGTGAGTTCTGTTCCCCATGTCCAGCATTTGTGCCCTGCGTAGCCTTCACTTACGTGGGTGTAACCCTAACCCTGAGAGTGGAAGGACCCCATAGGTCTGTGGGTGGCCAAGGGACCCTGTTGTGTGTGTGAGAAGGAAACCCATTGGCTGGCAAGCCCAGAGCCTCTCCTCCGTCAGCTATTTATGGAACAGCCCTCTGAGAGCCCTTGGCACATATGGCGTTTCACATGACAGGTTGGGGTCTATTTTTGGCCTGTGACTGGAGCCACTCTGAAGTCTGGCCCTCAATGTCCCCGTCAAGGGTAAGGCACCATGTCGCGCTGGGAGGATTTTGCTGCACCACTCTGTACCTGGCTCCATCCCCAGCTTAAATTGTTCCCCAGTTAGGATGCGTTTGCATGCTCTGCATGCCGGCTGTGTCTTGCTGCTCTCTGACACCCTGCTTGCTTCCCCACTGCTTCGGGGGAAAAGCTGTCCCCAGGAAGTGGGCCAGCCAGCTGGGGCTTTGCAAACCTCTGCTTCTTAAAGGGGTTTAAGTGGCATTGTTGCACCTCATCATGCCTTCAGGGAAACGCAGGAGGCCAAATCCTCAGCTGGTGTAAATGGAAGTCAATGGAGCAGTTACACCAGCCAAGGATCTTGGTCAAGGATGTACAGGCGACTTATAAAGAAGGGATAAAATGTGTGGTGAAAGGCACGCCATGAAAGAGCGGGTGCAATCCACAGAGGGGTCTGCACCTGAAAGGACATTAGATCCACTCAGATCCACTGAGCAACGGGCCAGACAGTGTAAGACTCTGCAACACCCTAGATGCACAGAAATTTGTCTGTGCCCCTCCGGCTTCTTGCAATTGCTCTATTAACTCCCCAGGGTGCCCTCTTATGCTAATGCAGACAAGATTAGAAAATCCCATACTGGAGCTCCACGGCATTTAAGATAATTTGATCCTAGCAGAGAAAGTGCCTCTTCGGCCCAGCCTTTTAGAACAGCTCACCACGGAATGCACTAAGGCTCGCGTGCGTTAAAGCCGAGGATTGTCGCCACTATTTAACTGCTGCCTGTTATTAGATATTAGATCTGTCTAGGGGGTGATGCCCTCTGTCATGCTGATGTATGGGAGGAGGAGGCCCCTGCCAGGCTGATGGAGAGGCCAATATCTCTCCTAGCGTCCCATTGGTTTCAACCACAAGAGAATGGGGATGGCAGCAGCACAGCAGAATAGTGAAGGAACCAGAGGGGAAAGGGTTAATTGAAGATAAAAGGCTCGAGTGGCCTGGTGGCCTGATCTTAGTGGGTACCTGGGCGCCCCTCCCTGGTGCCCTCATCCTCACTGACCCCTCCCCCCCTTGCTTTGCTTCTGCAGAGATGGAGAATTTCCAGTACAGCATCCAGCTGAATGACAGGGACTGGGCAGAGTTTTACTCGGCTTCTGAAGAATGCAGCTTAATCCCGGCTGCCCTGGCCACAGCGGAGGAGCCAGGCTTCAGTGACATTGAGCAAGGGGACGGCGAGGCCGGCAGCCCCCGCACAGCCAGGCTGATCACCGTGAGGGCAGGCAGCACGCCAGCTCCTGGCCCGGGACCCTGCCCCCTACATGGGGTCCCCAGAGAGACCTCTCCGCCCTGGCCTATCCCTGGGCAGCTGGTCCTGGAGGAGGTTCTGTTGGGCGGCGAGGATGAAATAGATCTGGGCTCAGGCAGCAGGTTTCTGCGTGAGAGCAACACACACGGATCCCGCCAGCAGACTCCGCTGATGCCCAGCGCCCAGGACAGGCAGCTGCCTTGTTTCTCAGGGGCCGGCTCTGCCAGACCAGCTAGCCATGCCATGAAGAAGCCACTCCAGGCCCAGGACAGCTCCCACAATGAAGTGGGCCAGGCTGCAGAACATGCAGTGGCCACCCCGGTTGCTGTACAGGCAGGAGGGGGTCTGGCCATGGTACCCCACGGTCACCAGCCAGAAGGAGCTCCAATGGAGGGGGAATTACCAGGGGAGCATCTACAAGGCAGCCCAGAGAAGGCAGATTCTGAAAGGACAGTTCATGCCACGGATGTGAGCTCCCCAGCGCTGGCTACTTCAGGGGGGATGGAGAGGCCACTGGGGGAAAAGGCGAACTGGTCTTTCTGTTTAGAGCCTGGGCTGCCAGACCCAAATGGTGACATTTCCCAGAATCCATCTTCAGAGCCCCTGCAGCCAACGTGTTCCAGAATACCAGGGGAGAGCTGGCCTGCTGGGAAGAATCCAGGGGAGCATTTGGATCTAGGTCAAGCCTTGACTGCTCCGGGCTCCCCTGGCGACTCTCCGGATGTTGTGCAGCCCAGAGGGCCTGTGCACCAGGGAACGCTCACAGCCGCAGTGACGCCATCGCACAGGGCTGTGGCACTGCAAAGCTCGACTCTAGCTGTGGAGTTTTTAACCTCCTCTGCCCTACTGCGAGAGACCAAAGGGGAGGGAGTAGTGGCCAAACTGGCTCTTGGGGGGCTGGAGGGTGAGGAAGAAGGTGGTACCCTGACCTGTGGCATGCTGGAGGATGAAGGGCGAGGGTTGGCGCTGGGATGTCAGGCTATTAGCGCTCCCAGGAGCAAGGGGGTGAAAGGCCCTGCAGTGCAGCCCTGTCCAGGGGAAGTGAAGAAGACCAGTTGTGCAAGGCCAAAGCAAGCAACTGATTTAGGAATCCATGAGAACATGTCATTGAATCAGAGCAGCAAACCCACTGCATCACAGAGAGAGGAGTACAGGAGCACCACTGGGAAATCCCTGCATCTTGGAAGCACCGTGGCATTTGGAGGGGATGCTGACGATGGAGCCCAGGGAAGGCAGAGATCTGGGCTCCTAGGAGGGATGTTTCCTCATCATTCAGCAGCTGAGGGCTCTCAGGAGGGGGCCATACCTGCCCTGACCTGGCCAGAGATGTATGACTATTTTTTCTGTGACGCCCAAGAGCAGGTGGGGGGAATGAACAGCCTGGGTGGAGTGGCTAAAACGCCCATGTCTCCCTGCGAGAAGGAGCAGGAGTTGCCTGAAATGTACGGGCCTGAGATGTATGAATACTTCTTTAATGAACCTGAAGGAAGTGTGGGAGGAGGCAGCAAAGACACCTTTGTGGAGCCAGACAGGATCAGCACCTTGGAGCAAACTTCATCACCGTGCGAGAGCCAGGAGGACCTGGGCTCAGCCATAGCCGGAGAGCCCAGCGGCGTTATCTCCATCCCTGAGGTTTATGAACATTTCTTTACAGACAGAGCAAGAGGCAGAAGGAGCTGGGGGCAGATCTTCCTGAGCATGCCGGCCTTGGAGGCAAGGAAAGCCGTGGCGGCTTTGAAATCTTTCCTGCAAAAGCCAATGTGCCTGGTCAGACGCAGTCCCTCCGACAGCGGGGTCCCTGTACCACGAGGTTCCATAAAGAGGCTCTCCCTTCTCCAGCTGGGGCCTCACGGGAGAATCCAGCTGAAGCCAGAGGATTTAGGGATGGCCCCTGCACTAGCAGGTAAATGTTTGATCCTGGCCCCGGCTGGTCCCTTCTCGCTGTCCCAGGGTTTAAAAACAATGCATTTCCTTGTAGAAACAGGCTCACTGATTAAATGGGAAACAGAAGCCATGGTGTCCTCAGGGCTGCTGCCCCGAACAGTGCTGGACTCCCCAGGCCCTGAACTACCCAGTGCCTCTGCCCCAAACCCCATCTGCAGCCTCTACACTGCTCTGGGGCTACAGCCCAGACCCAGTGCTGGGTTTTCTGTTTGCCAGTGGCTGAATCCCCCAATGCTACACTAGTTTCTCCAGTGCCCAGAACCAGCCCTCCACCCCCTAGCACCAACCCACTGAAGTTCCTGATGCTGCTGCCCAGAGATAGTGCCACTGTCCCTGTTGTCTTTGCTCTGTGAATCATGCTAATCACACGGTTCTATCCCCTTTGTTAGCCTGTGGCCCCATCGTCAAACATGCTAGAGGATACGCTTGCAACCGAGGATCCCTCGGCATGGTTAAGGCATAGCTTGATCATGCATAGTGAGACCCAAATCATGCACTAACCATGTTCCCTCACTGCCCAACAGCCTTGGACTTTGGCAGGGCTGTTTGAGAGCTGATCACATGGGCATTACAAAACCAAGCTGCTTCAGGATGTTGCCCCTTCTCCCACCATTAGTGTATTCGTCTGCTGAGCAATAGCAGTTGTTAACATCTTGCAAGTCAGCTTCACAGGGAAGGAGAACTCAGTGACGTGGAGTCTGGGGATATGCTGTGTGTAACTTGCTTTATTAATGCACATTCACAAGTCCTGGAGCAGAGGTGATCGCAAACAGTATGCGGGCTATCCCTTCAGCCCAACACAAGTGCCCGGCTCCCCAGGGGCAACCATCCCTCCAGAACTGACTGTAGTCAGAGCCCAGAGCAGAAAGAAAAGCAAACTCTCCTGGCTCCCTGCACACAGAACTGTGTGCAACCCCAATTAACACCACCACAAGCTTTTCTTCCAAGACTAAAAACTTGCTCACACACTAAGAAAAAGGAGTTGGAAGGAAGATTATGTGTAAAGACTAGTGACAACTGATCTGTCCTTCTCCACACTGGTCAGGGAAAGCAAGCTAGAACTCTGATGGAACAAGTGTGTTTAAACCCAGCTGTGGACAGGGCCCAACAGAGTTCAGAATCTGCCTTTGCTGTGTGCCAATACGCGAAGGTGAACTGGGAAGGCTTGAGCCTGGATTTCTGTTTGAGGGGTCAATGGCCAGGAACGCTGTCTGTACCAAGATAGCACGATGATTGTTGAGCCAGTGTGCCTGGGCTGTGACAGGCACAATGTTGGCAGGAGAGAAAGGCAAACTGGGACCTTCCCACACTTCTGTGCAGAAACGGACAAGGAGAACATTAGAACCAGGGCTAATTTAATAAGCACCCGCTGGAGACTCTAAAGGTTACTCAGGCGTTGCTTATGATTGTGAATAGGTGAGAGAGGTTTTAGAGAGCTGCTGGGAATAGAAGGAGAGGAATTGTGACCCATTAGGACAGCCACCGTATTTATTTAAAAGTTTATACTTGACTTTAAGCCATGGTGCTTCCCAGTTAATATTAAAAACAAACAAATAAGGCTTGAGCTCTCCCAATGGGTGACTCAGCAAAGCCTCTTTATCTGCCTGGGGAAAAGACCCTTTGCCTTGGTGGTAACTAATTAATAAAACTGGCTTTAATTAAAAACCTGATCAAACAAGCAAACAAACCAACCCTCTTGCAACATGCCTCAAAGGTTGCTAGCATGGGGACGCCAACATAGTGAGAGAGCCCAAGCGGTGTCTGCCATAAGCCCTGGAAAGCAGCCCAGAGACTTTGAATGGCCATCATGGAGTGCAGGGGGCATGGAGGTTTCCCATAGAACTAATAACCAGGTTTAGTCCTCTTCCATGTTGCTTTTCATCCATGGATCTCAAAGCACTTTACAAGGATGGGTACTTCCCATTAACCCCGCTGTACAGGTGGGGAAACCACCGCACGGTGGGTCTCACAGCACAGCCAGGTCTCCCCTGACTCCCCACATCAGAGGCTCTGCTGGACCACCCTCTTCCCAAGAGGAAAGCTTGCCTGGTTGTTAGGATACTAGCCTGCAATTCAGGAGACCTGGGTTCAGTCCCCTGCTCTGCCACAGACTTCTTGCGTGGCCTTGGGCAAGACTTAAAGTATGTCTATATTGCATTGTCAGCCCAGGGCTTTGGGACCCAGACTCAATGTTTCTAAGCCCACACTACACTACACAGACCTTCTGACTCAGGTGTGTACCCTGAGCTGTGTCCACCCTGCAACAGGACAGGCCTGAATCACAGCAGGACTCAGGTTCCGTCCCCCTCCCCCAAAAGCAGCATCCTAGGAATTGGGTGCTGAGCGCTCCCAGAACCAAGTCAGACTGATTTGTGTGTGGAAAGAAGGGGGCCTTGGGTTCCCACTGGAGTCAGAGCCTGGGCTTAACGTGTGGTGTAGACATACCCTTAGTCTCCCTGTGCCTCAGTTCCCCGGCAGTGAAATGGGTATAATGACACTTCCTAACCTCAGAGGAGTGTTGTGAGGATAAATCCATTAAAGACTATGAGACCTCATATCCTATGGTAAATGCAGCTAGATAGACCTGCTAGGTTCCCAGTTAGCACCGTGGCACGTCCCTTCTCTACACAAATTAAAAGCTTCTTTCAAGCTCTTAAGTTCCTGCTTGGCCACAAAGTCTGAAAACCGGGTGAACTATTTAAAACTGGGTAGAGTGAAAAGATTATGAGGAAGTGTCTTCCAGAAATGGACCCACGTTCTCCAAAAATTATAAGGAGAAGGGGCTCGTGGCCGACGCCATAGATAGAGGAACGCTGTGCAACACTGCAAAAAGATCCTCCCTCTTTTCCTTCTGAAAACCTTAGCAGGGGATTGGTGAAAAAGACAAGAATGGAAGGCTTAAATACGTCGGAAAGACTTCCTGCTGAAATGACCAATGTAAAAGGGGTATTATTAGTACCACTTGACCCTTAGCTGCAGGTTGTTCTTCCCGCAGAAAGTCCCCGCCATCCCCTAGCCCTCACGCAGGAGGACATGTGCCTGGTCTTCGTTGCCCTTGCATCCTGGGCCGTGAAGACGTCAAATCTGCAGGCTCCGGATGCGTGGAAGACTGGTACGTAGGATAACCATGTGGGAGAGGAGAAGCGCTTTACATAAAGGGGAGGCGGAGATGCATGGGGGATTTGTGAGGGTGGGGAGGATTTCGCTTTAGATAATGTTGGAAGGTTACATCCTCCCACTAGGCAGATTATACAAGTTGGAGCAGAATCTTTCCCTACTGTCGAAGGGCCTCCTCCTGCTTTCTGAAATGTTCTGTCCATCACCAGCTGTTTCTAGTGTTCTGTCTCACCCAGAAAGGGTGAGATTTCTATCTCTCACTGCTTTTACTCCAGCATAGCTGCTGCTGACTTTAATTATAGTTTGAAACAGTAGGAGAATTCTTTTAGTTCTGATTAATCCTGTCCTGTATCCGGACAGTGACAATATCACCACATCCTATCATGGCTTATCACTTAACCCCGTCAGTGTTCCCTAAGGTGTCAAAACAAGCAAGGGGCAACATATGCCTCCAATGCTAGCCTGGGCATGCCAAGCTCCCAATGAAATGCTGGTGTTGGAAAGGACAGATGCTGCTGTGATCTGCCAGCACAGAGAGGTGGAACTGGACACCAGCTCCCAAAAGGTTAATTAGTTGGGAACGTTGACACCAGATGGTTAGAGCAAAGGGTGAGAAATCAGGAGTCCTGGGGTTCCATGCCAACCTCCGCCACTAACTCACTAGGGTTGAAATTAACCCCTGTGCAGTGGGGCCAACACAACACCTGTGTCCATTGGGTGAGTCACTGCTCCGTTCTGTTCCTTCAGTGTCCCCATCTGGGAAGTAGGCGTGATGATACTACCTACATTAAAGGGGGTTTGTGAGGCTAAATTCATTAATATTTTGCAATATGCTCTGCATTGTTGTGCAGAGAAATTGTTCATTAGCTGTGACCAGGAGGGACACCAGCATGAACAACCCATGGTTGTTCTGCAGCAAAAAGACAATCATATGCAGAGACTCGTGTTCTGAAACTCTGCTCCAGAAAACTGTTTGCTCAGACTAGCCCTGAAACTAGGGCTTTGGAATAATCCTAGATTCATTCTTGAAATGTGTTGGGGTATTTTCCAGTGTTACTGGCAAACGTCGGCACCCTGTCTGCCATCCGGTACTTCAGACGGCAGGCCATAGAAGGACGACACGGAACCTAGACACTCCCACATTGCCAAAGACACGTCCCGTGGGCCCGCGAGGAAGAGTCCAAGAGACAACACTCACTGCACTTTGCCCTTTGGCAATAAAATGACTGTTTGCCAATGGGTCCTGTGGAGATATGGTTCTGGAATCCAGGCTGCAGAGTCCTGGCAAGGCACAAGGTGCTAGGAAGCCGCATCCTTGCAATGAAATCTGACGTGTAGTCTGTTTGTTATAGGCATTATATGCATTTTGTTGCCCAGGGTAGAATTAGGCCCAGTGCATGCTGGTTCAATTCTGCTCTCTGCTTCTGACTTGGTCAACATAGCGATAGTGATCGGGGGGAAGAGGGGGGTGAAAAATCCACATGACTGACCAACGTAGCTATGGCGACCTGGTCCCAGTGTAGCAACAGCTCAACAGAAGAATGCTTCAGTCAACATAGCTGCCATCATTCGGCGAGATGGAGTTCTATCAGTGTAGGCTGTGTCTACACTATAGGGTTATGCCGATGTAGCTATGCTGGTATACAGGGGAGCTGGAACAATTTGTATAGTGGGGGTGCTGAGAGCCATTGAACTGAACTATAAACCCTGCATATAATGGAAACCACTTCAAGTCAGCAGCCCCCCCTAGTTCTATCACCTGTACTGGTATAGTCCCTGAAGTGTAGAGATTTTCTCTCACTCCTTTAAGTTCAGCGGTTTCACTTTGCTGTGCTATCTCCTATGGATAGTTAGGTAGCTGCATGCATTGGTGTGTGTTCCAAGGGGAATCGTGTCCATTTGTCTCCTTCAGCTGGAAGTTGATGGATGCTGGCACAGGAGCCTTTTGAGAGTGGGGAGCCGCAAAGCAAAATTAAAAAGGGCAACTCCTCAGTCTTCTGGTGTCCAGTGGTCCTAGCTAGCAATGGGGAGGCTTTCTGGAGGGAAGGGAGAGGGTTTGGGGAACAATCGACTCTCCCCGGCTAAATATCTCCACATTTGCAGCTTTCAGGTTGGCTGCTCAGCTCCAGCCGATCTGTGGCGCAGCAGTGAAATTGGGAATGTATCCAGGTGACCTTAGACGGTGGCTTGTTTAGCAGAGTTCAGACTTTCGTGGCTTGGATCATGCCAAGGGAGTTCATCCTCTTGGAGGTCAGTGCTAAAAGTCACTGTATTCACGCCAGTGGTGCATTTCAATGAGGCTGCAGTAGGATTTCTGGAGCCAGTCCCCTGCTTTGCTGTGCCAGAGGCCGCCAGTTCAGTGCACTGGGGTAGGGAGAACCACGCAGGTATGATGCACACTGCTCCTATGGGGGAGGTACTGTTTGGCATCATTCAATAAATGACTCCTCTGACCGGCTATGCAGTAGCACTGCGGGGTCCTGAAAGGGGGCTGGTTTAACCTTTCTGGGCTGGATGGATTGAGGGCTTCAAGGTCAGAGTATATACAGGGGCTTGGGTTGGGGAGATTACGAATGAGGAGAGATCTAAAAAGTTCTGATGGCGGGATAAAGGGGAAATACTGAATGACTATGGAACAAATGGTATTGAGATGCTATGACCACAGATACTAAGCCCCTCACTGGTGATCAGGCCCCAGGGTTCAGAGACAACAGTAGGGACTTCTGCTTTATGGCATCACTGCAGGGGTAGGAGGGCGGAGAGGGTTGAAATTAGTCGGGGAGGGGCATAGAAAGGGGCTTTGGAGAAGATGTGACCATGTGAGAGGATAGGCTGGTTGGTAGGTCTGGAGACCTGGTTAAGGCTGCCAATTTTGGTTGGACATATTCCTGGAGGTTTCATCACATGACATAATCTTTTACTTAAAGAGGAATCTTTAATTCCTGGAGACTCCAGGACAATCCTGGAGAGTTGGCAATGCTAGACCTCGCATGAATATTGCAACAACAAACAGGGATCTAGCTACTGCGCTGTTTGCTGCTGGAGGAGCCTGAGGCAGGTATGAAAAGTGTCCTTGGAAAGCAGGCTGGGGGCAGGGGTTGGGGCACTGAACAGCCAGGGGAGGAGGAGAGAGGACAAAGGTGCCTGAGATCCAGGACTGAAAGGTGTGAAGTTCGAGAGTCTTGTGTTAAGGGTTAGTCACCCCATAACGTCTCTGCAAATGTGCCACAAGGGACCCTCTGGGATAATCTCAGAGCACCCTCCTGTGCCCCAGACGGGTACTACGGCTAACGTCGAGCTACTAAATTGTCTTTGAGATTTTAGTCTTTGATTCTGTTTTAGACATCTTCTTTTATTGGGTGCTAGGAGTTATCTGCAGTGGACTGAACACAGAACTTGTACAGCTCCAGGCCTGCACTGCTACATGTTGAGCTAAAATGCTGTGTCTCCCAGGTGGGTGTCGCCGACTCATCTCGGTGGTTCAGGCACATACATAACACACCCTGAACAGTGGGTTGCATTAGAAAACCCAGTCCTCTTCTAATGATGAGTTCACCAGTTAGGGCCTGTAGGAAAAAGTCTTAGGCTTGGTAGCCTTTGCTAACTTCACCATGCAGTCAATCTTCCATCTTACCCCCTCCTTTACTTGTTTTCGGCCGAGTAGGCTGCAAATTATCGGCGGCATAGTACAAGCAGGCACAGTGGGAGGTTCTGCCAGACAGCTCTGCCAGAGCACCGCGATCCCAACAGGCCGTTCCCTCTGGTTTTCGGGGATGGCCTACGTGAGCTAATCAATTTTTGTTCATCTCTGATTTCTATAATTCCAGCCATCAAAGCACACAGACCTCAGTCATTGCATCTCAGTATCTCTTTGCACTAGCCCAGCCCTACCTTCTACATAGGTGCTGGAACTAGGGGAGCAGGGGTGCTACTGCACCCCCTGGCTTGAAGTGGTTTCCATTATATATAGGGTTTACACACACCACCATTTAATGGGTATGTGCCTAATAAATGATCAACCAGCCATACAGCTGCCTAGCACAACCGTTTCAAGGCATTGCCACAGTACAGAGGTGCTGAAGGGAACTGCCCAGCGAGGGCTAGGCTAGATGACTTAATGACAACGTTTTTTTTTCCAATCACTTCTCCCGGCACAGCTTGGAGAACACTCGCTACTGGGGCTTGATCAAGAGAAGCGCTTCCTTAACCTCCAATGCCTACTCCCATTGGGGCCCGGGAGAGGGGTTCTCTTCGCAGGCCTGCTTGGGTTTATCCCTTCCCAAAGAGCCAAGGAAGGGACTTCAGGAATGGGTTGGGGGAGGGAGTCCATTGCATGGTTCTGGCTCAGACTAGCCACTGGGCTCAACTCATCATCAAGTCACATGGGCCCATTTGCAGTGGTTTTGGCAGGGTGTTATTCTCCACTACTGCAGTAGAACATGGCATTCAGTTCTGCACAATTACAGCGTCGAGTCTGAATTAAATCCAAGCCAGCAGTGAGCTGGTCTCTGCAGAACATCAGGAGCTATATAAACATATGGTACAGCGCGATACCAGTCCCGCTTGGGCCAACAGCAGGCCTCAAACTCACGACCTTTGGCACAAGCAGGAGAATCTCATTATTTTAGCACTGCAGAGCTAGTTGGTGGAAGCAGCAGATGACTCATAAGCCGCATGTGTGAACCGACCACTAGGAGGGAACAAAACCCCACATATTCCTAATCTGTTACAGAGACACACGAACTGGGGTTTCTTTTTATTTTGCCCCAAAGACTCTTCTGATCAATGGGACACTTCGTGACACTGCAATACAAGACCTGAGGCTGGCCTGGCTCAGCTGACTTGGGCTCCTGGGGACCAGGCTATGGGGGTATAAATTTGCAGTGTAGATGCTCAGGCTGGAGCCCTCCCCTCTCACAGGGTCTCAGAGCCCAGGCTCCAGCTGAGCCCAGATGTCTCCACTGCCATTTTATCATCCCTAAGCCTGAGCCCCACGAACCTCAGTGAGCTGCCCCAGGCTATGAGATCGCAGTGTAGACATCCCCTACAGGACAATCACTTTAAAACAAACACTACTCCAGGCAGAGTGAAGAGAACAATGAGAGAAACATCCCTCCTAGGAAACCTCCGGGCTGGATACAAGTCACACAACAATCTGCACCAGTGGCAATAAGCCCCCATAATGTGAGGCACAAGTCAGGGATCCAGGCTCTCCTCCTCCGATGGATACACCCAACCACCGCTACATGGGTTCTCCTGCCTGCAATGGCATCAGCGTCCAGGCCTGGGTAATTGTGCACGCCTGTCCCGCTTGAACAAACAGTAACACTGCAGGCGCTAGGGGAGTTCAAACATTCGCATATGTTCAGTTTCACTGTTTACCCAGCCAGAACACATTAACCGCACGGCACATTTTCAGTGGCAGGTGGGAATACAGAGACCACAGCATGGTGGATGGGTAATGGGGGTAACAGCTGGAGGAATCCGACTATTTCATTGTCCAAGGCTTTCCTGGGAGACAGTAAATAACTCTGGTTAAAAAAAAAAATCAAAGCTGAGGTGGAGCGTCAGACAGCTCCTTCCGCTGGGAACAGAGTGTGCAGTGTTTGCTAAGTCTCGATACTCGGTGTTTGGCGTCTCCCTGCTCAGGCCCTTAGGTTGCACCAGAGGCAGTGTAGAAGGCATCATTAATGCAAGAATAACCTCTAATGGCTCCTCTTTTGGCTTTTCATTAACCTGATACATTTTTTTAACCAAATCACCAAAATCTGAAGGGAATCAACTTTCTCCTTTCCACCCCAGGTGCAAGAACAAGACTCAAGTGAGCTGTGAACAGCACTCCCACTGGCAGGCACCACTAAGATGTCTGTATTAAATAAATTAATGATCGTGCAAATGATCACCTAATTAGTGGGGCAAATCTCCAAGAAGTTGGGAATTCTGCTTTAGTCTGAATCCACCACCTAAAATCTGGCTGCTTCTCTGAACTCTCCAAACCTCTTAGGTTGGTAAAGCTGGGCAGGAGGTCACACTAGAATAGGGGAGGTTTCTGGTACCTATTTTTTTGATCCTGGCCAGAAACCTGAATGTAATAAATTTTTTGGAATTCTTCAGACCCTCAGAGGATGTTTGGCCCAGCTTAGGTTCCAAACCTGGGCAAAAGGTTGGCAGGGAAGATTTTGATTTTTTCCATATGAGTTTAGTTGTTCTTAACCCAATCTCCTACACATGAAGGATTTTTGGTTACGTTATGTTCCTTCCAATGGCTGTGATTTCTCCTAAGCCACAGCCTGGATTGAGTCTTCAATGCGGATGCTGCTGGCTCCATTCACCGTTTTGGTGCCTTGTGATGAATGAGTGAACTCAATCAACTGAGGCCAGATCAGAAAAATGTAGCATCAGTGCATAGCTGGGCCTTTTGCTGAATCATTGCTAGAGAGTGACCCATTTGCCCTCTTCCCCACCCCAGAGCTAAAGGCATGGCTTCTGCATGGCTCCCAACCCCTGGCACACTGCTCTCTGCCCTTCACTTGATGGTGCTGTCAATCTTCTTAAGCTGAGCACAGCTGGGCTGGCACTGATGGGCGAGCTCTGAGGAAAATTCTAGGGATTCAGTTCTGGCACCTTGCATCATTATTTACACATTTGCAAATACTTTTGATCTGGCATCATTTCCCACTCCCTCTGCACAGGTGCAAATGATAACATAAGGTGCAAGGCAGTGGAGGATTGCACCTGAGGTTCTGCACAAAGCTGAATAACTAGAGAACAATCTTTCCTCTGAATCCCCATTGAGTCAGGGACCCAGAATCCCTGCAGGGGCAGCTGTACTGCCAAAACCAGGAATCTTCCAGATGAGATGTAAAACCAGGTGACTGGCTGTTTGAATAGCTCAGCCTGAGAAAAGAAATCATAAAAACAAGAGCTGGTGCTGATCGCAAACCCAAATTCTGGTACCTACAGAGGTTGATACATTGGAGAAGGTTTAGAGAAGAGCCACGAGAATGATTAGAGGATTACAAAACCTGCGTATAGTGACAGACTCAAGGAGTTCAATCTAGTTATCTTACCAAAGAGAAGGAGTGACTAGATTACAGTCTATAAGTACTTACATGGGGAACAAATGTTTAATTATGGGCTCTTCAGTCTGTCAGAGAAAGATATGCAGCAGAACCGCAGAGTTACAAATACCAGAGTTACGAACTGACCAGTCAACCACACTCCTCATTTGGAACCGGAAGTACGCAATCAGGCAGCAGAGACAAAAAAAGACAGCAAACACAGTACAGCACAGTGCTGGGTTAAACGCAAACTACAAAAAAAAAAAAAAAGGGAAAGTTTAAAGGGAAAGTTTAAAAAAAAGATTGGACACGGTAAGGAAACTGTCTGTGCTTGTTTCATTTACATGAAGATGGTTAAAAGCAGCATTTTTCTTCTGCATGGTAAAGTTTCAAAGCTGTATTAAGTCAATGTTCAGTTGTAACCTTTTGAAAGAACCATAGCGTTTTGTTCAGCATTACGACTGTTTCAGAGTTACAAACAATCTCCATTCCCGAGGTGTTCATAACTCCTAGGTCCTATTGCAATAGGATCCAGTGGCTGGCAGTTGAAGCTAGACAAATTCAGGCCAGAAATAAGGCATCAATTTTTAACCATTGGAACAATTTACCCAGGGTCACGGGGGATTCTCCATCACTGATCATTTCCAAAAGCTCTGCTCTAGGGATCAGTGTGGGGCAGTTCTCCGGCCTGGGCTCTGCAGGAGGGAAGTCTAGACAATCACAACGGTCCTTCTGGCCTTCAAATCTCAGAAAGCCAGCCTAGGGGATTCAACCCCAGGACGCCACTGAGATGAACAGGGGTTGTGTCTAAATCCCCTGCTCAGCCTTGAAAGTCTCAACCGTGGGGATCCAAAACGCGCGAAGCTTTATTGAGGCCAAGCAGAAAAGCACCTTCCCTGCCCTGCAGAATTAGATGTAACACAGTGAGTGGGGGTTACAAACAAGAGGGCGGGGCTGGAGGAAAGGAGGACCAGGGTTACAGCGGGAGTATCAGGTGTTTACTGAGTGTATGTATGTGCAGTTTGGGGTTTTTTTGCAAGACCAGGACTGCTGGCCCAGACTGTAATTTGGCCAACTCATTATATCCTGCCATTTTAACTGGATACGGCCCTCATTTATTCCCCCGGTTCTAAAACTGTAAGTTGCTGGGAGCCATTCAACACTTACTGGGTTTTTATCCCAGAAATAACAATATTCCAGTGGTAGCTAACATGGTCACTAGCTCTTTATGGGCCAGAATTTACCATTGGAACAGGGATATGGTGAGGGTTTTTTTCTATCACATGAAATCTTCAAATCCAAATTGGAGGGTTTCCTAAGACAATAGGCTTGGGCCAGATCACAAGATATGGGCTCAATGCAGGAATTACTTGGGGAAATTCTGCTCAGTATAAAATTCTATGATCAGAAATTCTATGAATTAGTGGCCTTTGAATCAGGTACCTAAATACCTTTAAGGATCTGGGCCGTAAGACCTAACTCCCACTGGTTTCAGTGAAGATCTGGGCCTAAATGCAGAAAGCACAGATCTTTGCTCTAAAACAGGGGTTCTCAACTGGTTTCTTTCTGAGCTGCATCCTCCCCTCAACATGCTATAAAAACTCCACAGCCCACTTGGGCCACAATGATTGTTTTTCTGCATATAAAAGCCAGGGCCAGAGTTAAGGGGTAGCAAGCAGAACAATTGCCCAGGGCCCCACACCACAGCTAAGTTGCTCAGGCTTCGGCTTCAGCCCAGGTAGCAAGCTTCGGGGTCCCAGGCTTCAGCCCTGCCTGGGGGGGCTTTGGCTTTCTACCCTGGGCCCTAGTGAGTCTAATGCCAAACTTGCTTGGCGGATCCCCCTGCAACCTGCTCATGGCCCCCCGGGAGCCCTGGACTCCTGGTTGAGAACTGCCACTGTGGAAAATGCCAGATAATCAAGATGTGATCACACTGAGCTGGGTTCACATGCTTTGCGGCTCCTTTTGTATTCTACAGAAGGCTGAAGAGGGTGAAGTGAATAACTAGAAGATAAATGCCTCCTACCCTGTTGCAGAGCAATAGGAAAGGAGTGGCTTACACTGCAGAAATCAAAGTATCAGAAACCACAGCCAGTATCGGGGGATAAGCTCTGGGAGTTGGGCCAGACTTGAAAGACCAGCAACCTCTCCAGTATCCTAAAGGGAAAACCAGCCTTGACATGCCTGTAATTTTCCTGCTTGGTTTAGTCAATGACCTTTTACGCTCTGTAGCCTCCTACCTCCCATACCACTGACAGGTCCACGAGCCAATATCCTGCCCTACAACAAGGAAACAAGAATGACCATCTTTTGCAAAAGCAGGGATCAGCACAATAGAAAAATCCAGACTCGGACCTACTGAAAAGGTCATTTCTGTTTCACTCTGCCAAAGAAAGTGGCTTTGCTGAAGTCTGGAAATGCCAGGTGGGAGACATGCTACCCTACACTGTATCCTAACCTAGCGTGCAGTTCCCCATCTGACACCGCATCTTGCCAAGCAAATGAAAAAGTCAGACAGGTGCACACTGAATAATTACCTCCTCAGCTCAGCTGCCTTCCGTGGCAGCCTTCTTCAAAAGGGCTCCGTTATATAATGTAACGCTTAAGCTGCTGGATGGGAATAGATCCTGAATTTCTCTCTTCTACAGCAACCAATATAACAACAGTATGGACAGTTCAAGCAATAGCCCCACTAATGATTCATCTGACCACAACAAAATCAGAGCGTAGCTTCCAGCGGAAATTTCTGCTCAGTTGCTTTCCAAGACATTTGCCTGGACCACCAGGGCTTCAAAAGGGATTGGAAAGCAATAGCTTTCCAATGATTTCAAGCCAGCTCTATGAATGGCATTTCCTAGCAAGCCGGCAGAGGACCCTGCTTGAGTCCTACAGAAATGACAGCTGGCTGGTTTTTACTTTAAACTGCTCGGCGATTGAAAGGCAGCTTGGACTAACAGGCCGGGGATATCTCCCTAGCTCCTTCCATGCCTCGGGCACCAAATCAACTAGACTACACGCAGAGGGGTCATGCCATCCCACTCTGGGAGGAGCTGACTGGATCTTCATCATAAAGCCCTCAGGGGGCTCAATGAGGGACATCCCTGGGCTTTGGTGGGGGGAAGAGGAAGTGAATTTAGTCCCCGCAACCACAGCCTTGGTGGAAAGACCCCTAGCTTAATGGGCTCTTCTGCAGTGATGCAGCAGCCTTGTCCTGTTCCTTCTTCTCCCTGGTCTCGAGCAGCATGGGAATGAGGCCAAGTCCCAGTTCTTGGTCCTGCCCCCCACTGCTCAGACTGAGTCTTCAGGGAAAGCAATTTCTTGTCCCATCCGCACCTCCACCCGTCTGTCTGGCACTCGGCCCAGGCCACTCCTCCTTGGCCTAAGGGCCGTGGGGGGCTTTAGTGCTTTTCACAGCAAAGGTCAAGTGCTGCACAGCATAGAGGCAGAGTAGGACTTTAGCAGGAGTGCAACAACTCTGGCTTCTGAGAGCCCTGCAGTTATGCTTTGCACTTAGAGAAACTTCCATTAGCCAAGGATCTTAAAGCCTGTTACCAATATGAATTAATCCCCCCAGCCCCATAGGAGTCCAGGTCCCCATTTTATAGGTGAAGAAATTGAGGCACAAAATGTTACTTGGACTGGCCTATGGTCACAAAGGGAGTCAGTGGCTGAACCAGAAGCAAACTCAGGGCTCTTGAATTCCCAGTCCCCATAAATACCAGATGATGCTCCCTCCTATGTACATAATACAGTAGCTCTGAAAAGATCTCTCTTCACCTCTCACGCAGCAGAGAGGGAAACAAAATGCTCTCCCACGTTCTCATAGGAAGGTAATTTATTTCTGCATGGTACGTCAGGCTGCAGAGCCCTGACAAAAAACCTGCTGTTCAATTAAAGCCACACATTAATTCTGAGAGGTTTCAGAGTATTCACAACTACCTCACGAGCATTCGTGCGAGCAACAAGTTCACAAGAACATCAGTGGAAAGAGAACACACCACATAGCCTCGTGCAAACGTCCACTCTCACGCAGCCTTGTTCAACACTCTTAGTGGATTTGGGAATCAGCTAATCAGGGGGGCAGAAGCAATGGCATAAGATGAGGCTGACCAGTAACACCACATTGATAGCACTGAGATAGCTAATGTTACTTTAATTAAACTCTCTATTTATAAACCTTGGACTGGCTGAAAAACATGTCGGAGAGCGAGGTGGGTTTTCAGTCACAAGAGAAGAATATAAGGTAGAGCTTGAAAATATACCACTGCAGTCTGCAATAGCAACTCCCAACAGCTAAACTGCCAGGGTCAGGCTGGTCAGTAGCTCCCAGGGAAAATATTCGGGGCTGCTGTGAATCTTGGACTGGGATCTGAGCTCACCCACTGTTTAGGGGTGCTGACTGGGGACCGTTTTAGGGCTCGTCCACCCACAAAAGTGCTACCACTTAAACTAAGCCAGTATTATTACAGTGGTACCACCCCCTCCCCCTGCCCCCCCAAGTGTGGCGTCCGATGCAGTTACATCAATATAAAAGTGGCATATTCCTACCTGGGAAAGGGACTAAGCTATAACAGTATAACTGGTCCACAGTTGGGTCCGTACCATTATAACGATTTGGATTAGAAAACAAAGCCACCCCCGTAACCAGCATAGTTCTATCAGGCCAAAAACAGTCTGCAGCCCAGGTCTTAGAGATCACTTAACCAATGACATTCAGGGATGGGGGCTTCAATTCCACAGAGGGTGTCTCTCTCCCCAATAGCTGGCACTACTCCCATCGCTAGCACTCAACTACCAGCCCAGAACGGCGTGAAGGGGCAACAACAGCAGAGGTTTTGTCTTTCAGACCAGACATATGATCGAGGCCTTGGCACTGTGGTCATTAAAGCCCCATGGCATTTTTTTGCAAGATTACCCAGCATGGAAGATGGCCAAGATATCACAGTTATTGCATTCTGCCTCACGCTATCCTGCCTGCACTTGCATCTGGATAAAGTAGGTTTCCTTTTCTATCCCGCTGTGCTACATTACTGTGTGCTGTTCCAGGATTGCCAAGTTCCACCCCAGAGATGGCTGTATTTCAGTGACAGGGTGATAACGCCTAATCCCCCAACAATCAGCTGGCTGCACAACGAATGCAGTTTGGTGGAATATTTTCTGTAGAGGGATAAATACACTAGATTTTCACCACCATCAAATCTCTCTCTTTGTCGGGCATTTTCTGCAGTACTTGGATCTGTAGTAACTAAGGCCCAGATTAGGCATTGCTGCGCTCAGCGTCACCATGTTTAATTACATTAGGAACGTAAGTCTCATTTTCAAAAGCAAAGTGGGCATTCAGGTGTCTAAATTCCATCGACAGTCAAGCACAGCAGCACCTAAATAGCTTTAAAAAGCTGGGCCTAAACACTGACCCTGAATTAACTCTTCCAGTGCAGACATTGTCCCGACTTCTCCTTACAACCCTGAGCTGCATGTTTTGAAGGTAGCTGCACTCTCTTTTGTATACTCACATCAATCGATCTCCACAAGAGAGGGGGAACCAGGTAAAAAGGTAACATTTCTTTAAGAGTCGAACAGGCTAAGAGTAGACTGTCACAAACAGAAAAGGAAAAGTGACTCAGGTTTGAAAGAAGACGTCTCCATCAGGAGCAGCAGATGGGTAGAGACAGGGTGACATTTGTAAAGCCTTGTTCCAGGCTAAATCCAGACATAGTTTCTTTAATGCTCGATCACTGTCTTGAGAACTGGAGCTGCTTCTCCCCTTTATGGACTTCAGAGACAAACCCATGGCCTGACCTACCATTCCCAACCTGGAGGGACATCTAAATCTTCAAAGGTATTTAGATGACTAACTCCCACTGATTCTACCTTGGAAGATCTGGGTCTGTCCTTCACTCCACTCACCCAGTGGGCCTGGGACTTTATTTCCACTCAAAGCAAAGCTTCCACCCAGAATGCCTTAATTGATTTCCTTCCCCCTCCCACTCTCGAAAGGGGGAAGATGTTACAGCTAGATAGTACAGTCACAGCTGCTGCAGAATGCTAGATTCGTTTGAAAGATTGAGAAACAAGAGAGAAAGAGAAGGTGCCTCTTGAGTGAAATCCACTCCTGTGCAAATGTTCAGCTAAAGGTTTATGCATCACTTATGATCTACTTCAGCTCGTGCTGGCCCTCTGCAAGTTTCCTGTATTACTGGACTGCAGCCAGCATAACTGATAAACTTCGCAGGCAGGCAAAGTGACCCCGGTCAGTAAAAGCTGTTGAGCAATTTGAATTCTTTGACTGATACTTGCAAAGCACCTTTCCAGCCGAAAGATTCCAAGGACAGCAGGGCAAAACAGAGTCTGTAAACTCTGGAGTTCTAGCCTCTGGCATGAATCCCATCTCCCGAAGAACACACTAGAGAATTTGTTCCTAGATAAGGTGTTTGCACATGATTGGTCTAAACTGAGCAGCGCAGGCTGTCGGCAGTCTGAAAATTCTTCCTTCAGCTAGTGATTCAAAGACTTAGGGTGAGTGGGGAAAAGTAATTTTGTCCTTCAGGTGCTGAAAGGAATGACAGCAACACAGAGAAAACCACCAATCCCTCAGTTAAACCAGGTGAGGACAAATAGAGACTCAGTTCTGAAGACAGGTGGGTGTATTATGATTAGAATTGTACAGTCTTGCAGAAATTGACCAGAATACTTTACAGGAAATTATTTTGATACATTGCAATCTCTGCTATTATATATATAAAAATCTAGATCTTGAAAAAGGTCTTTGATTTCAGTGAACACAGCAACATTCAGTGAGCCCAGCTGCATCCCAGAAAACTATGTGCCTCTGACATTCCCCAGTGCAATTCTGTTCATAATAAATAGCTCCTCTCAGTGTTAAGTTATCATATATATAACCCTCCCAATAGGAAAGTTAAACCTGAAACAAAACAAAAACAGCTAGAAGACCCAACTATCCCACACAGCACAAATGTGTCGGCAGCTGGTAGTCTCACAGTATTGTTCATCATCCATAGCTACAAAATTAAATAAGTTTTTAACTCACCCACATTTACATATTAAATACAAATATTCCACTCAAAACCTACGTGTAAACTTTGCTCATTACCTTCTAAAAAATTTCAAGTACAACAGTCTAGTGGCTTGTTTCACTTCCACCAGTGAAAGAAAGAGATTTCCTTAATACGCTTTGTTCTACAGACTGCTTGGGGAATGCAGGTTAGAATTTGGAGCCTAGGGTAAAGCACTTTGGCTTGCTGTTGACCCTGTATATGCCGAAGAATCCATCTGAAGCAGCTGCAAAATGATAAAGCTCAAACACTGTCCCCCCAGGAATGAAGGTTTTTGTGCAGTGGTCTTCTGCCTTCCTAAGGGCCCTGGAGGGGAGCTCAGGACACCAGCATTCCTTAGATTATTGGAGCATTCAGAGGATCGTGCAGGAGTTTTGCTTAATGATGATTTCCTGCCCACTCCCGTTGCCCAGACATACAAGAGGCAGAGTTTAGATTGAGTTCAGTAAACTTGCAGAGGTCTCAATGGGAGAGAGAGAAAAAGTCTCATGGAGGGATCCAGGGGTATCCTCACCTGGAGAACTCTTTGGAAAACGCATGCCCTTTGGAGCACTTCACAGGTAACAGATTTCCTCTTCGTCTCTTTCTCAATGCTGGCCAAGCTATGCAGATTCTTTCATTAGCACCCACCACCATAGTCTCTGGGCCATCACTAGCAGGGAAGATTGAGCGGTGTCCGGAGACAGAGGTGGACCGTACATGACCCTCCTCTGTTAGCTTGAGCAGGGCCTGTGGATCAGGTCAGGATTTCTGTCTACCCTACCTCCATTGCCAGCTCTGACTTTTGCACCGAGTCAATGGGCTGAGTGCAGTTGTTACCCACGCTGCAGACGTTAGGTGATCATGAATGCTCACAGGGCTTCACAGACTTGATGCTTAGTGGGGAAAGGTCTGGCTAATCAACAGAGCTCAAGGTTTAAAGGTATCCCAGATGTCGCCAACTAAGCAGCTCCATTGAAAAGGAAAGTGACCAGGTCTCCCGATGCATAGGTCTTTAATACTTAACACACATGCTAACCCATGTTTCTCCTCTTCTATCCCCTCTGAGTCACCGACCTTTCCATACACACAATGTCCTGTTTGCCGAAGGGAACGTGATTAGGAGCTAGGCTTCTTTTCTACTGCATGGAACAATGGCTATTCACGAAACCCGGTTCCCTACATAGCCGGGACAGTGGGTTTCTTTAGAGTGCCTAGCATCCTAGATCCCCTAGTACTGTCAAAATGTTGGGGGGTAGGGAGGTACTTCATTGTTCATTAGGATTCATAGAGTCTTGTTCATGCTCGTGGGCATCATATTAAGATTTGGTGGAAGAGTTCCAATATGATGAAAACCTGCCGGAGCCAGAGCTCAGCACACACAGGAGACACAGTCACTGGAGGGATCCTTCCCCCTGCTCATTCTATACACACCTTACACGCTTCACAGCTAAAAGGCACGGCTGAAAGCAAAGTGGTCAGGGTGAGCAGGCCTGGGACTTTTTATGAGCACTGCTTTGGCTTCCTGCCTTCATACATGATAAAACTGCTGGCAGGAGAAGGGCACGGCCTGCCGGATGCCCGACTCCTTCTCCCCAGCCTCCCAGAGGTTGTCGTAACTGAAGTCGCTGTGGAAGCTTTGGAGTTCTGCGTAGTCATGATATGCAGAGTCGTGCCTCACGCGGCCATTCCCAGGCAGGTTGTAAACACCAGCGCTTCCCTCTGCAAATCAGAGAAAGAGAGACAAACAAAGCAGTTTACATTGATTGCTACAGGATTTCTACACTATTATAATCTCTTCCAAAAATATACAATGCGGTAAGGTGATGCAGTGAGAGATCTAGTAGCAGAAGTTCTCAGAGAGCAGATCCAAGAGAAGGATCAGCAAAGCATGATTGACCCATACTGCCCTGCCCTGGCCCCAGATGGTCCAGCTCCTGGGGAGAGCTCCATCCCTACAGTTCTTGGTCTCGCTGCTGAGATGCCTACTGGGAGTGCAGGCCAGCCATGACTGGCAGTGGGTTGTTTGCCTTTGTCACATGGCCACTTGTCTACAAGGAAGCAATGGACCTAGCGAAAGCCCCGTGTCATTCTCTAGCAAGAAGATGAACAAGGTCAGATGTTATCCTGGGTCACTGCCCCAGCGCCACCAAATCCAGGAGTAATTGCATCTAAATGATTTTCCTGGAAAAATGCCCAAGTATCAAATGCAAACCCTAGCGTAAGCCAGAGAGATGGAGTCTGGGGATAGCGAAGGGGCCTCTTCTGTCGCTACCCAAAGATGGCAGACACCAACCATGCAGCGTGGGTTGCAGAACACACAGCAGCTGCTGGCAGATTTAGAAAGTGCTGAGATACAGCTGGGCTGGGCTGAGCACAGCTAAGACCATGTTAGAAGAGAGGCAGAAATCTAGTGCTGGTGTTGCATTGTACTGGAACCAGACAGTGGTTCTCTCTGGCTCCTTGGGGACTCACCTGAGGACTTCAGTGAGGATCCCAGAAATTCTTCCCTTAAGGAGGGGATCTAGAGGAAAGAAATAGTGATGAGGGGTGTCTCTTAGCATTTGGGATGTCAGTGCCGGGATCTTTTGTAACTTCCCACATCCAAATCCTCCAGGGTGTACCCGATCATATCCCCGAGGGTCAAATACTTTACACTGCTGCATTGTGACCATCATCTTTCTGGCATAATAGGCAGGTCCAGCTGGACCCAGTCCACAACCTTTCTTAGTCACTCAGAGAGGTCTCTCTTGGGTATGCGTCACACCTGGGCTGAAAAAATGGGCTTCACGAGGGCTGTAGACGTTCCCTGGGCAAGGAGCTCCATCTTCAGCCCCCACCAGCCTGCAGGAGCAAGGATGCTGCAGAAGGCTGGCTTTGTGCCTAAGGCCCCCAACTGGGACTCAGCAATTTGCAGTCAACTCCCAGCTCTGCAACAGAATTTCTGAGTGACCTTGGTCAAGTCCCTTAGGAGCTGGTTTTCATAGTTGTTGAGTATCCATAGCTCCCATTGCCTTAAACTAAAAATAGTGGCTACTCAGAACTTCAGATCTCTCTGTGTGCCCCATCTACAGACTGGGGATAATTATACCGACCCTACCTGCGTGGGGACCTGTGAGGATATGTGCGCTACAAGGCTCAGGCTCCGTGGGGATGATAACCGCAGGAAAGCTTCCAAATATAGAGGAGAATGGTCCAGTGGTTAGGGCACTAACCTAGCTAGACCTGGGTTCAAGTCACTGCTTTGGAACAGACTTCTTCCGTGACTGTGGCCAAGTCATTTAGCCACTCTGTGCCTCAGTTTCCCTTTTGTAAAATTAGGATAATACTTCCCTACGTCCGGGGGTCCGGTGAGGAGAAATCCATTACAGATTGTAAGGCACTCAGGCACTACAGTAAATATAAATGCCATAAATGCCTAAGACAGACATAAATAAGGACCTTGGGATTTGACTCATTAATAAATGTTACCAGAGTTGCACATCGCTGGATTAAAATAACGCCCAACTCTCCTGCAGATTGTAAGCCATAGTGGGGCGGGAGGAGCAAACCCACTCCTATTTTACAGAACACCCCGGTCTGGATCTGGGCAGCAGCCTACTGCTTGACCTAGTCTGGCATGTACCACTAGGGATGCTGTTGTTACCACTGTCCATGTCTGTTTCATGGCACAAGCACTGGGAGCTAAGGGGAAAAAGCAGGCACATGGCACGCTCAGGGGAGGAGGCGGAGCGGAGGTGGAGGTGAGCTGGGCAGGGAGCTGCTGGTGGATGCTGAGCACCCATCAGTTTTCCCCCATGGGTGCTCCAGCTCTGGAGCACCTTCGGAATTAGCGCCTGTGCCCACACGTGCTTGGTATCAGACTCGGGGCCCTGAGGGCACAAACACATCTGGTGGCAGTGGGAGCGACCCAGAGGCCCCATCTTGGCACTCACGTTTGTAAAACAGGAAGTGTCGGAGGGAGATGCCTGCGGGAAGTGACATGAGGTGCTAGGGATGCTGTATCTCTGTGCTGTGGATGGATCTCTGCCGCGACTGCTGGACAATGGGTGGGAGGTCTTCTTCTGCAGTGGAGGGTGATGGGCTCCTGGGATTTCTGCGTAGCCGTTCAGCTGCTCTGAGCCAGTCTGACCATGACGTCTTAAGAACTTAGAAGAGAACAAATCCCAATTTGGTAACTGCTGTCCCTGGACAGGGGCCTTCCCTGACTGCCCCCCACCTCCACCCACCCCAATGTTTCAATAAAATACCAGAGCCACAAAAAGAGGTTCAGGGTCTAAACTTCAAAATCCACCAAGTTGACACGCAGCCCCTTGATGAGGGAAGGGGAGTTGCCATGCCCCTAAGCGATGATGAGGAACTCCAGAGGGAATCCTGCCCATGCAAAAGGATGGGGTGAGGGGACACTGTGCCACATCCGGGGTGATGGAGGAGAGACTGAAGGGCAGCTCAGGGCTCTGCAAAGGGGAGATGAAAGGGAGCTGCTGCTTAGCAGCAAGATAGCAGCTGCTAGTGGACGGCGATAAAATGGCAGCAGCTTATGAGAGATGAGCTCATTGATTTATCTACCCGCCTCCTCACAACACCCCTGAAACTCAGGGGTTTGGAGAAAGCGGTCCCTAGATCTGAATCTGAATCCCCTAGTCTGTGGAAACCAAAGCTCACTCCCTACCCCCACCTCACTTTGGTGCATTTTTGCTCATCCCTGGGTCACCTGACACCCTCATCTGGACAGAGGAAACCAGCTCCTCACTGCTTCAGTCCAGAGCCAACAGGCAGAGAATTTTGCTGGTCACCAAAGAGAGAGGCACCAGATTTCCAGACCTGTGGAACACTCGCCCAGGAGAAAAGGCCTGCGGTGCCTGGCACGGCTCTGTTGGGGTCACATGCTGCCAAAGCTCTGCGTATTGAACCAAGGATGCGACTCCTCTTGCCCTAGGCAGCCCCACGGTCACATACATATAATACCTCTTCCAGGAAGTCAGAATCTGCAACCCTGCGTCCAGGGGTGGGGGTCGGGGTGTAGGGGTCAGCGTACAAGGGAGAGCGGGGCAGGGCTGGTTTCTCCACAGAGCTGGGAGCTGCCGGAGTCTGACTTTCCCCCAAGCTCCAATGATTCAGCTGAAAGGAAGAGTCAAAAAGTTAACGCCAGGTCTCATGGACACAATGATTAATTCAGGGGTATGAGGTGGGATTCCCCTGGAATTCTAACTCCAAATGCAACAAGGTCCTAAATCATAGAACCACAGAGCCCTGGCTCTATAACTGTCCATCAGTGGGGACTGAACTCAGTGCGACAAGCACTGGAGCTTAAGGGGTAACTCCTTTGCTTGTGAACCAGTAGTAGGCTCTTATCCTTGGTAAGGCTTGATGGAAAAAGATATGAAACACACTGCTGGCCTCTTCCCAAAACCAGCCTCACAATGTACAGAGCTCTAAGCTGCAAGAAAAGTTTATGTCAGTGCTTTCCTATCTGTAACAGGAGAGAGAACTAGCCAGTTAGCTACACAGCCTGCACGGAAGACAGCGACCAATTGCTTTGCTTATGCTTAAAGCTGATCCTGCCTCTCTGACCTTCTAGAGACCAGATTTATGTAGGAAAGGCTCAGGAAGAGGAGATGCCATGTCCTCTATCACACTAATGCCCTCTTCACCATGTAAACCCCTCTTCTTTACCAGCAGAGCTCCAGTCAGAGCAGCTCTCACACAGCCTTCAGGCTCAAGGTCCAGGAGCATGTGAGGGGTTAATGAGACCCCGCTCCATCCAAAGCAGAGATGAGCCCATCCTCTTTCTCATTCCTGCCCCCAAAACACCTGCTATTGTGGAAGTCACTTCCTGTGAGTTGCCATTTAAGGGGCGGTGCTTCTGGAAGTGAGGCAGAATGGAGGGCGGGAGCATGGAGAGCAATATGAATGCCTCTGTCGGCAGGTGACCGAATCCCTTTGGTCCATCTGTTCCACTCCCCTCCCCACCATGAGCATGCAGGCGCTGGAGTGGAAAGGGCTCGGCCATGTCATCTGCATCCTAGTGAGACGAGAAACCCTTACGTTGTTCGAGTCCAGATGCAGCGGGGGGACCGCTGGGTGCTGCTGGCAGCTCAGTGGAGAGTAGGGATCGTTGTACACTGGCGACAGCAGCTCGCTGTTGGGGTTTTCGGGAATGAGGCTAAACACAGTCCTTTCCGAGTCCTGGCTGCCAGGCTGCAGCTGCTGGGTAGGTCCGCATTTGCCTTTGGACTTGCGAGCGCTGCCGCCCCTCTTCAGTTCTGGTTTGGGGATCCCGGTACTTGGCCAGCTGGGGTTTGCCAGGCACTGAAACAAGACAACAAATGCTATGGACCAGCTGTCGTAACAGTGAGAGTCCGGACACACGTCACCCACAGGCACACAGCCATGTGATTAGGCACACACCTACCAGAATACACACATGCTCGTGTTACAGTGAACATGAACTAGCAGGTGACTGTGTAATTAAAGGATGAATTTTAGTTCCTCCAGGCAAAGGGGCAGAGTTAAGGGTGTGCAGTAATCTTAACTTGGAGATTCTCTGACCTTTCAGTACCTTCCTGTTGTATCCTCACCATTCTTCAAACATAGCTTTATGGTGTGGATTTAATACAGACTTCTAGTGTGATATTAATAAAAACAATGAGGTGGCACCTTAAAAACAAACAGATTTATTTGGGCATAAGCTTTCAAATAAATCTGTTAGTCTTTAAGGTGACACCAGACTCCTTCTTGTTTTTGTGGATACAGACTAACACGGCTACCCCCTGATACTTGTTGTATTAATGAGGATACTGATGTGTATTAACTGCTTTGGAAATTCTCTTGCTGATCTAAACTCTTGTTTAACCAAATTAAGCCAGTGCCGCCCATTTCATCTCGTTAATTGCATTTAAATGACTTGTTCAGGCCACCGCATCAATGAGTAACTTTCATTCAGCTTTCCTGGTCAGCAGCGCAACCTCGACTCCGTTGAACACACCTGTTCCTCCCCAACGTTCAAACTGAACCCCTATGTATCCCCCAGGCTCCCAAGAGACCTCACTTCACTTACATGGACAGGCTGGGCATAGCCTGGGGACAGTGGGTCTTCGGTCACTCTGCCTTCAGGCATCAGAACAAATGATTGCTGGTCAGGGATGGAGCCACTGTGCTGAGAGTGGTGGGTTGAGGTGGTAAGTTTGCCTCGTGACGTCCAGGAGTTTGTCCGGCCATCGGAGGTGAGTGAGCTTCTCCCGCTGCCTGGGAACTACATTGGGCATGGTTAAAAATACCAATACTTCTCATTGGTAGATTCAGGCTAATCCATTTCCCGCAACATCCCCCCAGGCTTCGAAAGAGACGCCCAGTGGTCAGCTCGCCCTCAGATCCATGGGCAATGCCACGTTAGCGTTGGCTGCTCTTTTAATGTCTATGTGAATTTGGTGCTGGCCTGACAGCCCAGCGTCCCCTCACTAGGCACAGAACAGGGCCAGCTTGGGTTGCCATGGCAAACTCCCCTACGCGCGTGAGAGGGAGGCGCTAACCTCTAGGTGCAGGAAAGTAGTTGAGTGCTTGTGAACTGCGAACCAGGGACATATACAGGGATCAGCTGTGATGGTGGTTAGTGAGGCAGGGACACATCACACCCGGGAACTGGAGCGAGAACTGTCAACTCATTGCACATTGGACACTGGCCAGTCATTAGATGGGAAACAATTTTGCTCACTGCCATGCTGGGCTATTTGGTGAAAGACTCTGACCCCACCCCCTGAGACAGTCCACTCCCAGCCTTTCCTCTCCCTGCTCCCCAGAGCAGAGCGAATCCAAGAGCCTTCATCTACCTTTACTCCATCCCTGTAACTTCTAATGAAACGCCTTTGACATGTTCAATCCTTGAGGGGGCCAGTTAGGGATCTGGGGCAAAAATCGGTCTGGGGATTTGGTGCTGCTTTGAGCAGGGGGTTGGACTAGATACCTACTGAGATCCCTTCCAACCCTGAGATTCTATGATTATCTAAGCCCCATCTCCCCTTCAGATACTTCTGCTGGAGGCTGCTGCCCTAATGCCGATCTGGGCGTATCAGTGGAGATGCATCTCAGGTGAATTACCTCTCCGTCTTTAAGAAATGAGCAGTCTGGGGTTTAAATCATGAGACGCTCAGCAGGGGGAAAAATGTCCTCCACTAATTTCCAAGCCCTGAACTCACTGGAACAGGATGGGGGTCGGGGGTGTGTCACCAGTGCTTAATTTGTTCTGGTCTCTGGCTGCTCCCCGCCCTCGCCCCCCACCTCGAGTGCTGGCTGCGTAGCTCTCAATGGCTGGGATCTCTAGGCTTGGCAGTTCATTGTCCTGGGCTTGCTGCTTCATTTATGAAAGGAGAAAAATTGTGCGAGCCCCAGCACCTCTTCCATTACAAATTAAGCACCAGCTGCCACCTTTGTAAGCCACCATTATTGTCACTGTACCAATGCATCATTAAAATTGCACAAAATTGCAATAAATATACATTACCTGCCCAAGGTGTGGTGGCTTTGATCCCGAGAAGCTTTCTGATCCCGAAAGGGAAGAGTCAGCATTTCGAAACTGGGCTGTTTTAAGGCAGTACAGCCACTCCTGGTAATCTTCGTAGCTAGGGCAAATGACCTGGATTGAGTTTATTAGTCGGCCTGGAAGTAAGATAAATCATATGGTTAATGATGCATATTGAGAGTCTATCTTTCTCCCCTCTGAAATCCACTGAGGACAAACATTCCCCATAGGCGGGGGGTCCACACCAGGCCCATGCACCAAAACAAGGTGTAAGTAGGACATAAGTGCTGCATGGACCTTGGCACTGGGTGAATTTCCCCTGTTGTGCATCTACTCTGGAAAAATCAGCACCTGCATTTCAGCAATGGGCCAGCTGCTGAGCTACCGGTTTTGAATGATTTAAGAGAATTAAATATGTTCCTAACTTAGTTCAGGAAAGCTTGTCTCTCTAAGCAACAGAGCTTGGTCCAATAAAAGATATTACCTCCCCCACCTTTCTCTTTAGTTCACAAAACACAGAATTCTTTACATTTGCTCTTTTTTTTAAAAAAAAAAAAAGTGATAGTTATGTATATGTCATTTCAATAACTACAGTAAAAGTTGTTTTATTCGGCACATTGGGGAAAGGAGAGGTGCCAATAAGTAAAAAATGCCAGTTAACTAAAAGGGAGGGAGTTTGGGTGTGGGAAGGGATGCGGGGCTGGGGCACGGGAGGAAGTATGGAGTGCGGACTCTGGGAGGGACTTTGGGTGTGGAAGGGGACTCAGGGCAGAGGGTTGGGGCATTGGAGGGAGTGCGGGGTGCCAGATCCGGGCGGTGCTCACCTCTGGTGGCTCCTGCAAGCGGAGACCTGCCCCGGGCTCTGGCTGCTCCTAGGCGGAGGCGTAGCAGGCAGCTCTGCGCAATGCCTCCGCCCACAGGCGCCACCCCCCAGGCTCCCATTGGCCATGGTTCCCAGCCAATGAGAGCTGCGCAGCCAGCACTCAAGGCAGCGGGAGGGGGAGCAACCAGAGCCTGGGACAGGTCGTCACTTGCGGGGAGCCGCCCAAGGTGAGTGGCCCCCTGATCCAGCACCCTGCATCCCCTCCAACACCCCAAGCCCCCTCCCTCACCCCAACTCCCTCCCAGAGCTCACACACCACACCCCCTCCCATGCCCCAATCCCCTGCCAGCCCCTCACCAACCAGACTATAAACCAGCATTGCAATGAAGATAAGAAATGCCAGTGTACAGAGCTTTCTGGTTTGTGAAGTGCCAGATAAAACAGCTTTTACTGTACGTAAGTTTAGGCATAAATTAAAAGGGGATGAAGAAACAATCATAACAATTGTTCCTCCCAATGTTTAGTCAACAAATGATGCTTTAAAATCACTAGGTGTAGTAGAATTAAAATAAACAGGAAAAAATACCTGTGGAAATTGTCCTGAATTCTGTTTTATCCTCAACATTTAGAAATTTGAGATTTCAATGAAATTTCTTGTCAAAATTCAAAAATAAAAGTTGAGCAGCTCTCCCTGTCATCCTGGGGTGCCTGCTGGTTGATTTTTTTGGTATTTCACACAGCTCCAACAGTGAAATTAGACTAGTAAATTTAATTTGCTGTTTGTGGGGTGTCAATTCATTTTCAGTTTCTGGCTTTCACGCAGTAGTAGAAAATGGTTTCTGAACACAGACATTTCACTGGTACAGTGTAAATATGTTTCCATTGATGCAAACATGTCTGCCCAGATTAAGTTTTGGAACCCTACCACCACCCTGCTACCTAAAAATAAAGCTCAGGTGCAAAATCTTATTTTGGAACCTACATTTTAAATGACTGAATCGGATTCCTATGAATCAGTCTGACTGTTCTTACTGCAGTATCCAGCCTGCATCAGTCACGTACCTTCTATTAGAAAGGAGCTTTTTTGGTTTTCTTCAAAATGAACTTGTATTGCATTCAATGGCAGTTCTCCCTGTTTGTAGAAAGGAACAGGCTTAGAATTCCACAAGGTCAGAGCAGTCAACATTTGCCCTCTTTTACTTTTTAAACTTCAGGCTCTGTGTTGTAGCATCTGAACCTGTAACTGGGAGCAGGCTCCCATTGTACAAGGTGCTGTATACACACATAAGGAGAGACAATGCGGAGATTATAGTCTGAATAGACCGGACAGCCAAAGGTGGAAGAAAGGAAGCAGTATTATCCCCATTTTTCAGATAGAGAACTGAGGCAGAGAGAGACTAAGGGCAACATTTTTTAAAGCACCTAAGCAATTGAGTCTCATTTTCAAATGTGACTCAGGGCTTGTCTGTGCAACTATTAGGCTATGTGCCTCAGTGGCAGTGTAGCACAGACACTTCTTACATCGACAGAAGAGTTATGAAAAACCCACATCCCTGGGCAGCAGAGTTAAGCCAACCTAAGTCCCCATGTAGACAGTGCTAGGTCAACAGAATAATTCTTCCGTCAACCTATCTACCACCTCTCTGGAAGGTGGATTACCTACGCTGACAAGAGAAACCCTCCCATCGGAGTAGGCAGTGTCTACACTGAAGCACTACAGTGGCACAGCAGCACCGCTTCAGTGCAGACAAACCCGTAGTCCTCTTTGAACCAGGGTTAGGTCAAAGTGCATAAACCAACCGTTCACACCCATCCACAGGGTGCACATGGACACTGAGAGGGTGGCGCAAGGTAGATGCACCCCCAGCTTGCCACATTTTGTTTGAGTAGACAAGCCCTTCATCTCACTGAGAGTCAATAGGACTTAGGCACCTAAATCACTTAGGTGTTTTCAGAAATCTGCTCCTTATAGTAGAATTTTCAGAAAGTATTTAGGTGCCTAAATACCTTAAAAAATCTGACCCTAAGTGACTTGCCCAGGGTCAGGCAGATAGTCTGTGGCAGAGTTGGCAATTGCACCCAGAACGTCTGAGTCTGACCCCAGTGCCTTAGCCACAATCCCAGTCTCTCCTATGAATTTTCACATAATGCACAGAAAAAAAAAAGCCTTTAAAAAAATTGTGAATGTAGCTCGAATGCCCAACCCATGTAAATTATTTATAAGGAGTTGCTGAGCTCTGACCTGTGGAAAACATATGCTTTCTCCTGTGCTGCTATTTTCAAATTCTAGTGATTTTCTGGTTGGTTGCCCCACATGGATTGCAAACATTGCCCTGGACAACATTTCGTTTGGTTTGGTGGACAGAATAGTAAGATTGATGAAGACATTATCACTAGTTATGGGTTTAAGGATTAATATACCTTGACGTGCCATTAAGTGTCATTGTAGAGATGTCTCTCTAAATAAATCATATACAGTCGTAATGGCATGTGGTGAAATAAAATACCTAGGACCTTCCAGCTTTGCAAACATAAATCCTCTCAACAGGCCAGCCTGGGAAGTGCTATTTTCTCTGTTTAATCGATGAGAGAACTGAGGAAGAGACGTTAAGTGACTTGCCTAGGGACAGTCAGAGCAGGGATTAGAATGCAGCAGGAGTTACCATTTGCCAGGGGATTGATAGCATCTTTACATCAGTGGCGTGGCCTTTCAGGAGAACTTCTCCCAAGAGTTAGTACAATTAGGGTATCAGTTAGGGTCTAAACCACATTTTCCTGTAGTACCCAAAAGCATCCACTGGGTTTTGGGTGCACAACAGCTGCAGGATTGGTCTGTAAAAGAGCAGCTGACCCCAGGATTGTAAAGCCACAGCTAGTTGGAAACAATTCACATAAGAGATTTTTTTTATTTTATTTTATTTTATTTTTTTTAAGCAGGGGAAACTGCAGGGCACCGGGATCTTTGTTTCTTGAGAGCCCTGTTTACTTGCAGCCGGATGTCATCATAGTCTTGTTTGTGAGTGAAGGATAATTTGCACAGCAGCCAGTCGTGTTGTCTTTGGGAGAGCCTAGCAGGACTTCCCGGGGGGGAAGGGGAGGACAGGAGGCACGTGGGGCAATTTGCCCCGGGCCTCACTGGGGCCCCCACAAGAATATAGTATTCTATAGAATTGCAATTTTTTTTTATGGAAGGGGCCCCTGAAATTGCTTTGCCCCAGGCCCCCTGAATCCTCTGGGCGGCCCTGGAGGCTAGTGACCTCAGAGTGGGGAAGATGAGCCAGGAACTAACGCGTGCTTAAAAAACAAAGGTCCAGTTTCATGCAGACATCCCTAGTGATTAGGCTGGTGAAGGGACACCTATGAAACGGGAGATGGGCAGAACTGATTCCAGACAGAAGGCCAAACTCATCTGTAGTGCGGCTCAGTGCAGTTCAAAATTTTCCAGACCTCACTTGTTCTTTCAGGGCCAGATCTTCCCAGCCTATTTCACTAGTGCACAATTTTTTTCCATACAGCCCAACTAATTGGCTCCTTGGCCTGATTCTCAGCTGTCTTGTACAGTACACAATAGGTGTGAAATGCTCCCAAACCAGAACAGTAGCGTTGTACAACACCCACTCTATGCTGGAGTAAGTCACTGCACAAGGCACAGGACAATACAGATCCAGGCTCTGAGCATATATAATTATCACACATATCAGAGGCAGGCAGAAACCATCATTCCCAATGAGTCTCTAGAGTCAGAACATACACCCCAATCCATTTGGGTTCCACACCCCTTTGGAGTTGCCCCTCTCGCTGCCCTAAAGAGGGATTTTGAATAGATATGACTATGCAATAAGCTGAAATCAAATATGTTCCCGCAGGTTCTTATTCTGGGCCCTAATGAAATCAAGGGCTGTTTGTTCACAGCACAGTGCATGGAAATCACTGGTGAAAACGCGCAGGTGCACACGGCAATTCCGGCTGGCCCGTGAAAGTGATGGTTTACACTGGTACGACAAGTCGGCCTGTGGTTCTGCAGGCTCGCACAGTTCACTCTCCTTTGCAAACCTGGCCCTCGTGGGTAAGGTTGGCTTTGGGAATGTGCCTGATGTTTGGCTGGTTGTACAGCACCACTGTTAGGGGACTGATGTGAAAACATGGGTCTGCTGAAGAATGGAGCTAGAATAGTTTCACAGTAGTTGGGTGCTTCTTTCTACAGTCCTAGGGCCTCTGTAATAGCAGCTAGCCACATTAAAGGACAGTGAGCTAGTGATTAGAGCAACAGGGGAGGCCTGAGAGTGAGGACTCCTGGGGTCTGATCCTACCCCACCTTGGATCCTAGTCCTGGCTCTGCCACCTGCTCTGTGTGTGACCTTGCTAGGGAAAGTCCAGTCACCGCTCGGTGCCTCAGTTTCCCCACCAGGATAATAAAGCCTGTGAGGCTTTCACGAATGAGTGCGTGTGAAGCGTTGTGAGGCGCTGGGATGGAAGGTGCTGGGAAAGGGCTCGGAGTGCCGGTACTTTTATTGCTCCAGCACATCTCAGTCTGACTGAAGTAACCACACCCTGAATACTAATTGCATGTCGAGACTGCAGCTGGGAAAGCTGTTGCTGTGCGGAACATTCTAAACCCAAGTATGCAGGGAAAGTCTCCTGTTACCACCCTGCCAGCATAGCAAGTGTGGGGAAATAATGCCAACCCTCAGCAATGCCTGGCATTCCTGGTTGTGGGCAAGCCTGGTACAGAAAATCAGCTTTCAGAGTTGAGGTGGGGAGCCTCTGGGATTCCCATCTTGGCAGTCTCCAAAGCCCCACCGCATCGGAGTAATCCGCCCTGCAGCTGAGGAGAGCTGTTGCAGCTTCGGCCAGGGCACATCAATGCTGCATCCTACAGACCTCCTCATGGCACCGAACCTGTGACTTGTCCAGAAGGCAGTGCCAGCTGCCTGGTAGGTGCCACCTCAGGCCCATGGCCTGCAGAGAGGCCTGCATAGCAAGAAGGGAGGGAGGTCGCTCAGCAAGAGCAAGGGATGGGACTGTCTGCCTGGAAGCGAGAGGGGCCATGTCGCCTGGGAGAAAGGCGCATGATTATCCAGTACTTTATCCCCTTCCCTCTCCCAGCCACATGCTCCTCTGGCTCATGGGGGCAGCTCCAGCTTTGGTCAGCAGCCTCGGCTATTAGCTCGCTACTCCGAAGGGAAGAAAAGCAGTCCTGTTTGCAATCCTGTGCCGTGCAGGCCCAGCGCTGCGACCCCATCAGCCGCCGACCCCTCACTGGGCATCGAACAATGCTCTTTGCAACATCGGGGGGAAGGAGCAGAGATTGATCGCACACACACACACATACACACACACACCCGTGCTCCGCTTCGCTCTGTGAAGGAGGTTAGCAATCCCCAGGCGTGGAAAACACACAGGCAGAGTCCCACAGCCTCCACCTCAGCTGCTTTGGGCTCCTCTCTCCCTCCCCTGGCACAGAGCTGGCTTCCTCACATGCACAGGCAGCTCCTGCCATTCCAGACCGAGCCCTGGGGCCTTTTCCCATCAGAGGTGAGTCAGAACCTGCTGTCCTAGGCAAAGGTTGCACCAGCAGCTCCAACCCGGGGGACCTGACGCTCCCCTCCCCCCAGCCACCACCAATGGCAACGCCTGCCGTTTGCACGGAGCCCAAGAGGAAAAGCATCTGGTGCTTTCTTCCCCATTCCTATAGCCCTGGATCTTAGCTTCCATGCTCGCGGCAGAAGCCTCGGCAGGAGGATCCTGTGCCTTGACATGTCTGTGGAAAAGCAGGTTCCTGCTGCAGTCTCACGAGCCTGATGAATCACAGCCATTGACTCCGACCCAAATGAACTGCCTGGGAGCAAAGCCTGGCTACCCTGGCGGAAAGGAGATGCCAAGGGGGTTGGGGGTCTGGTATCACTGGCCTAGGATTTCCAAAGTGACTAGTAATTTCAGAAGCCCAGCTTGAGATCCCTTTAAAGCGGCCCTATACTCAGCTGGGGATGTTCCAGGTTCTCTGAGAGCCAGGCCCCCTTAAGGGGACTCAAACCAAGTAGCCAAAATGGCTCCGTTGCTTTTGCCAAATGTAGGCTATTCTCTGGAGGGGAGGGGGAATTATCACTGGATTCTTTGTCCCTTCACCCCAGCCCCAGCCCTCTTCTCCACCCCTGGGGCATCCAGTGTCAAGCTAGTCACAGCTGATGCTAAGGCTGCTGCTCATTCCTTTTCTGGCTTCCAAAGTATGTCCCCACCCTGCCGCCCAGGGCCAAGAGGGGAGACACTGTGTATGGTATGTCAGTGATGGGCATTTCCTGGGACCTTCGTCTTTGTGAGAGGATAGAAATACAGACCCCCCCCCCCAGCCCTCTGTCCCTTTTGCTTCTGTTGACTCTCTTCCCTCCAACATCTTCTGTAGGAAACGAGCAAACTCCTCCCATTCCCACATTGCAATGCGTCTAGCAGCTTGGCTCACGCTAGGATATCACTGGGTGCTCAGTGTGTGCAGGGTCAACACTGGAATTATTGGGCCCATCAGAACTTCCCCACTTGGCCTCTCCACTCCTCTGACCTCTCTCTCCTCTACAAAGCCAGGCTCGATGGCATGGTGCTTGGAATTTCCTCACACAACACACAGTTAACCTGTGGAACTCCTTGCCAGAGGATGTTGTGAAGGTCAAGTCTATAAGCAGGTTCAGAAAAGAACTAGATATATTCATGAAGGATAGGTCCATCAATGGCTGTTAGCCAGGACGGGCAGGGATGGTGTCCCTGGCCTCTGTTTGCCAGAAGCTGGGAAAGAGCGACAAGGGGTGGATCATTTGATTATTACCTGTTCTGTTCATTTCCTCTGGGGCACCTGGCATTGGCCACCGTCAGAAGACAGGATACTGGGCTAGGTGGACTTTGGTTTGACCCAGTATCGCCGTTCTTATGAATGGGAGCCATCCATCTGCACTGAAGCTCCTGGCATTGCTCCCAACAGCAGAGATGAGTTCAGTGTTGACTACAGTAGGGAAACCCCACAGACATTTCCCATTGCTGCTAAGATTTTCATGCCTTTATGGGCAGGTCCAGATGTTGCTCCGGATCCTCACTCTTCACCCAGTACTCTGTGCCGCACTCTTCAGCTTATGGTAAAATGTACTCAGTGAAGACAACAAGCAAACCCAACGCACCTAGCAACCTCAGCTCCAGCCAGCCAACTCCCTGTGCCCCTCCCCAGAGAAACCCTGCATCACATGGGCCATCTCTGCCTGAGCAATTGCAAGCGGATGCTATGTTTAAAGGAATATCAACCCACTTTCAGCCAGCTAGATGGAGCCAGCCCAGGGTGAGCGGAGATTGCTGGAGAGCATTGCAGGGTATGTCTCAAGCTGGAGAGGATCGCAGGGTTGCTACCCAGCCAGTTCTGAGCCACAACTAAACACAGAAGCTGCCTCCTCCCAGACATTGAAATACCCAGGCAGTGGACACCCTCACCCCTGGACATTTGCAAGGTGGTTCTCACGGGAAGATACCTTACAACATCCTTGTGCACAGTGTTGGCTTACTGGTCACAGAACAGGGTTGCAGCAAATGGAGAGAAAGCAATGAAGCGCAGAGGGAGTCTAAATGAGTGAAGGGAATTTGGGGGAGAGAAAGGACTTGAAAATGCACAAACCTTAAAGTAGAGGCCATGGCGCTCTTCGGAGACGATCACCAGCGTGGACGGGTACAGGATCAAAAGCCTGTCGTGCTGCTCCTGAGGGACCCCAGGGGAAGAGTTAGCATCAGAAGCTGCACTGGGACCTGATCCAAAGCGTACGGACCTCAATGAGAGGCTTTGCATTCTTTCCATGGTCAGGGTCTAGGTCCGTGAAGTATAGGTGCCCGTATTCTTCTACAATAGCCGGAAGTCCAGCTTCTAGACAAGATTCCAGCTGGCTCCAAAATTCTGCCTTGACTCTGTCAACACTTACACACATGCTTAACTTTACACCCGGGTCATGCCACTGAGTGCAACTGCTGCTCTTGTGTGCAAAGTTAAGCACACACTGAAGTGTTTGCAGGATCAGGGGTCCATGATTTTTCCTTCCAAGGAATTTGGTGAGTGGGGGGAGGGTTGACATTTCTTTTAGTATATGAATCAAGCTATTGCTTTCCCTTTCTTTCAACACACACACAAGTCATGGATTTGCACACCACAACACACCTGGCACCTCGACGGGTCCGGTGCTGCTCTCTAGCTGTGCCCAGTGGCTCTCGTGTTGATTCACAGCCAGCCCGGGGGACACGCAGACACTTCCTTGCCTGCGGTGCTAAGGCTGGGGGATGCAGGGTGGAAGATTTGCTTTAGTAACTAGGACAAGCATGAGAAGGGGTCTGAGTGGGAGGAGCCTGCTGGTGTGAAGAGGAGGAGGGCTGAAGAAAACGGTGCCCCCTATTGGATTCTCATTGTACAGACAGATTTTTTTTCCTGTTACTGGATCTATTAACTTTTCCAGGGCAATAGCAAGTCACTTCATTTATTCAGGATCTTACCTGGAAAGGCAAATGCTGCAGCTTCACTTTAGAGACGCAGAGGACATCACCTAGGGACTCCCGTTGGGTCCCTCTCCATTCTTGGACAGGCGTGTTCTGCACAGACCACCTCAGTTCCTCTTTCCCTATGGAGTTCTGCTTCCAGTCGTTCTAAGGAAATAGGGAACAATGAGCAGGCACATGAGAACCAGATGGAAAGAACGGAAAAACCAAGCGTAATCACATGAAAGCCTTCTCAAGCCCTAAAGCCTCTCCTCTGACTGCTGCCCCCCTTCCCCAAATTCAACTGGAAGCTAAACTAAACCACGTTTTAAGGTCTGGAAAATTCCATTAACTGTTTTCTTCTCCATCACTTATCATATTTGCATTGCAGGACTATTGCTGAGAGTGGGAGAGTTTAACTAGGAGACAAGCTGGTCTCAGGATATATTTCAAGCTTGGCTGGAAGCAGGAAAGAGTAAAAACCTGGTGTGAAAATAAGAGTTCCATCCCACAATTAATAATCTGCTGGAGTTTCCTTGTCTGTAAAATGGGATTGGAACAGCCTTGGAGAACTATGTATGAAAAGCGCTGGACGCATGCTGAGAGAGAGGAAGTGATTGGCCTAGCATCCCACACAGGGTCAGTAACAGAGCCAGGAAGAAAGCGCAGCTATTGACTTTAGTCCTGTTTCCTAACCACCCTCTTCCTTCGAAAGGTTTTGCAAATTTGGGAAATATGCAGGAGCATCCATGGTTTAGGGTGTTTATTCAAGCTGAAGCCAAACCTCTGAACTTCTAGAGGTTTCTCCATCATGACAGTTCATTCCTGTTTTCTTCCATTAAACACACCCACCAATACATCCTTTTACAGGACCCTACACATGCAAAAGCTCAAGAACTCAGAGGTGTAGAAAAAGGAAGTTCCAAAATTAAAACACACACACACACCCCAGAAGTCCCCCAAACTTATTTCAATTTCCAATAATAGATTCTTGGGTCCTTTATCACAGAAACTTCAGGTTCGCTCTGAGGATCGCCTCCTATATGTAGGCCACCCCAAAAAAAGCAAACGTGAATGTCCTGGTTTTTTTCTGCAGTACAAAGAGTTCTCAAGTGACAACACTGCCCTCATGCAAGTTGTTTGTGTGGTTATCCTGGGATGCTTTGGCAATGACAGCATAAAGGGGAGGAAGCAGAAGAGAAGGTGGAGACCATATATTGTCCATGGACTTAAGCTTATTATACAAGTTCATTAACAAATCAGAATAAAGGAAACCAGAGCTATGCTCTGACCTGTTATTAACAGATCTACTGTTACGTGTTTGGGACATTTTATCTGTTGTAAGGATCCATGTTTATCTATGGCACTAGCTAAAGAATAATAAAGAACAATAGTCCAACAAAAGGCCACTGAGGCCGGCAATAAGGGATGCAGGCAATAATAGTCACAGGGTAGAAGGAGGGACATTAGCTACAGCCACTGCGCCCATGCTGCATTGATGAATGTTACTTACGAGGCAGTGTCAGCTAATGATTAGCGCAGGTGACTGGGAATCTGTACCCGCCTTTGCCACTGTGTCACCTCTCTGGTCCTCCCCCGCCCCAAATGTGTAAACTGGAGCTGTGCTACAGGCCTCAGGATTAATGACCATTTGTACGTAAAAGGCTTGATTAGCAGCGGCGCTGACAGATGAAAATCTACATGCCTTTCCAAAGCCTATTTTTACAATAGCAACAGGTCCCTGCCTAATAAAATCCCAGACTGCAGCAACCCCTGACTGACAGCACAGCCCACGGACTCGTTAGGCAGGTTCTCTCAGCTGACGGCTGATTTCCTGTCTGCTCCTAGTGGCGGGGGCTGCTCCCCTCAGTCAGCTGAGAGATGTTTGATGGCTGTGGAAATCATTGCTGGCTTTTCCCATTTGCAGCAGCGAGCGCTCAGCTGTGAGAGGCAGACTGGAAATTATGAGTGGTTGGCCTGTCACACTGCTCCTGCCAGACAGCCTTGCTCTTCCGCGTACCAGGCCCGATGATTCATGCTGGGAGCAAACTGCAAAGGGTGGCTGTGCTGGTAGTTTGGGGCAGGAGAGATTTTGCCCAGAAAGAGTTTCTAGGTGAAGGCCTTTGAAGGGGCCTCCAGTTGGACAGGTAGTTGTGGGAACAGCCAGTTGGCATTACGCATTTTATCTCTCAGGCACACATGACATCTAGCTGTGAGTGCAGCCCAGGGCCACCCAGCTCAGACTGCTAAACCTGATGGAGCAAGGCTTTCCCTTGCAACTGGAAAGGAATCGGACAACAGTACCATTTCCTCTCCTTCCCCAATCTTTGATGACTTCCCTTCTTTCTACTTTAGCTCTCCTTACCTGGTCGCTACAAGTGTTAAGTGAGATCAAGGAGGACTCTTGAGTTCCATCTCTGGCTCTGCCCCTGCCTGACTGTGTGACCTTGGGAGAATTACCTAACCGCGTTGGTGCCTCAGCTTGCCCCTCTGTGAAATGGTGAGGATAATAATCAGCTGGCTCATGAGGGCATTGAGAGGCTTAAATAAATGCATGCAAGGTGCTTGGAAGTCCTCAAACGGAAGGTGCTGTAGCAGGGCAAAGTTATCTGTCATCATCATTCCAAGCCAGTATTCTCTTCCAAACCTGGTTGGGCACTGCTCCATAATACCAGAAGGGGTTACTACTGAGCGAGGCAAGGCATCTTGCTTTCCCTCCTGCTACCCCATGCTTCCAGCTCCTGCTGGCCCATGGAGAATGAGATCAGAACCGCAACTGAAGCCCAAGCGTCCTGCATATCAGCAGTCTTTGGCACTTGCAATTAATAGTTTACACTAGCCAACGGAAATGGTTGCATCCAGGGAGGGGAATTTGAGGTGAAGTGCTCAGCCGCTTAACCCGGGTCTCGAGATATCAGGAGTAAACCACTGCATCATGGTGGCACAAAGGATTCTGGGACACAGAGAAAGATGGGCTCTGAGTGTCCCTTAAAGCAGGGCCAAGGTACGCAGAAGGTTAAGAACAACCGATTGAAAGCCTGAGATCATCCTGTTCCGGACCATGGCCCACCACGTCACTAACCTGAGATAGGAAGGACCCGTCCAGGTTCCCCCCATTCAGGTGGATCTGTTTCTCCAGGTGATAAAGCCATCGCTTGAGCTCTGACTCGCTGGGGCAGTACACGATAAGGGGGTTCAGCAGGGGACCTAGGGACCCAAGGCAGAAGATGATCTGAGTACATACAGCAAAATGCTAAGTGCTACCATGGCACAGCATGCAGCACCAAAGGGTTAATCAGCTCCCCCTGGTTGCTAGGCAATAGTGTACTGTGCTCAGCCAATGAGAGGTTGTTCTGATGATGTAATACTTGTCATTGGCTGAGTCTAAGGTCTCATGTTGCTGGGAGAATGTTGTAAGAGGAGAGTTTTCCAGCTTGCTAATATAGTTCTTAAAGGGGCCCTGTCAGGGAGAATTCGATCCCAAATGTCGGTAGTATAAAAACACAGCTTTTGTGAAACTTGAGATCGCTGCAAATGTTTTTATTTCATACAAAAATCCAGTCCAGAAAAGTGTTTTTAAAATTCCTCTGCAACCCAAACACTGCAGCAATGTGCTAGTGCATGAGAAATTGACTAGAAAAGGCTAGAACCAAAAGGGAGATGTAAGAGACTATTTTCACAATCTTCTAAGCTGTACTCACAAATATTAAAACAAACAATAGGGCAAAGTCAGTCCAATTTTTGATGTAATTTCCTATGTAAATATTATAGGTAAAAGAATAAACATTTTCATAGTATTTTTTAAAACAATCTTAAAGCGTTCCCTTAATGAAAGCAGTTGGGATTTCCTCTGTTGTGGCAACTGTCACTGCTCGCTGCTGAATTTTTAAAAACCCTGCATAAATCTGAGCCATGTTTCAATTGCCATTAAAGGCAAATACACAATTGCACCAATCCAGGCAACATGTTCACAAATTCACCAAATAGCATATTACTGTTAAACCATTTGTTATGTATTTGTCACTTTCACCTTTTTGTCGTAAATTCACATATATGACTACAGTAGCTCTACCAAGGTGCTTGCTTATTGTGTTACCAAATAAAATGTGTGCCAGACCGTGTATAACTGCTCTCAGACATAGCCTTGCTGGATGGAACGACGCTAGCCACTGCTGATTTTAAGATTTCAAGCTGTCATTTGCTTAGTGTGCATACCAGAAGCCTCTCTCACCTCTTACCAGTCACTATGATAAGACCCTAGTGATGTAAATTAACCACTTCCGGCTGGCTGTGTAATGTTCGCCACGATTAATAATTAACTAGATGCCTCCCATTAAAACTGTATTAGATGCACTGTAAATAAGATTTTGATTTTAGCATCTGCACAGTTGGGGAACACTGAGATAAGCAAATTCACAATATGCCATCATAAAAAATCATCCTCATCAGGGTGATACTTTGCCCTTCGGTGGAATCTTTCATCTCAGAATCCCAACCTGTTTTACAAGCATTAATTAATTAAGCCTCTCAACACCCCTGTAAGCCAGAAAAAGTGCCACTATGTCCATTATACAGATGAGGATATTAAGGCACAGAGCGGTTAAGTGATGTACTCCTTTAGACTACAAGTTCTTTAGGGCAGGAACTCCCTCATAATTATGTGAGTTTACACAGCAACTAGTACAATAGGGACCTCAATCTGACTAGGTTTTCTGATATTAATCATGTGACATAATGTGTCTGGGACAGGAATAGAACCTAGAGTATCTGGCACTGAAATGAGAGTCACTGGATTCCCTGTTTCACCTTGTGGCAAGTCACTCAGCCTCGGTGCCTCAGTTTCCCGATCTGTAAAGTGGGGCTAATAGCACTGCGCTCCCTCCCAGGCATGTTATGGGGATAAATATGTTAATGCCTGATGTGTTCAGACTCTGTGGTAGAGGTGCAACACAAGTACCTCACCAGATGCCCAGTACCCTGCTCCATGAATAGAGCATGACCCTTGACCTCCCTCTGGGTTTGTTTTTATTCCTTTCTCAAAGGCTAGCCAGTGGCTGTTTTTGTTGCCACATCCAAGCTAAGCCTCAAAGGTAGAAAAAAAGAGAAAAGAAATTAATGTCTCAGCCAGAAGCCGTGGGACATACTCTGAGCTCCTGTGACCAGCTACTTGGGTGGCTGTGACACTAGAGCAGGGAATGGGGGGCGGTAGCTCAAGGAGTCACCTTCTGCATTCCCGGCACCCCAAGAGTACGTCTGCTCTGGAGTCAGGGTGCATCCAGATTTATGAACCTTTCCCAGCCCCCGAGTTCCTCTCTTCTGTTCCACATCCTCTGGCTCTCCCCTGGCACTATCGTGGCGGGGCCCATAGGCTGAAGGACACTGATGCAAGCCATTGTGGCATATGGTGCTTTTCTAGGTATGACAGATTTATTACCAGACCACCTCTTGCTGCACTAAGAAACCAAGAGTGGAAATTATTGGGGGGAGGAGCACGTGCAAGGGTGAAAGTGTCAAGCAGAGATACACTCTGGGTTAGGAACCCAATGCTGGCTGCCAGCCCTCTCGTTCTTAGAAGCCTGTCAGAGATCAGAGACACTAGAGGACTTCTGTGTACATCAGAGAGCTCCGTTCTTACATGGTGTCTCCACTACTGGCTGGCAGCGTCCGATGATGATACCAATAATTATGCAGTTGCCGGCAGAGGGTGCAGAATTGCACAGGAGAGGCACAGGAATTCATAGGACCCTGTCAAAGTCACTGGCTTTCAGCAGGGGATGGTCTTGTGACTAAAGCCCTGGACTAAGAGTTAAGAACCAGAGGTCCTTTCCCCAGCTTTGCCACTGATTCCCTGTGTAACCTTGGGCATGTCACTTATCCTCTCTGTGCTTCCATTTCTCCCTCTCTAGAAGGGGAATAATACTTAATGGGCTCACAGAGGGAGGTGAGGATTCCTGAGTGCATGTTTGTACAGTTCTTTCCATTTTCAAAGCACTAAGTATCACTATTTCTTCCTGTCCCCACCCCCTTCTATATGTATGCATATTATGGTAGTGCTTAGGGGTCCCAGTAATGGATTGGGGCCCCTTCCTGCAAGGTACTGGCCACTCAGAACAAAGAGAAGGTCCCTGCGCCACATAGCTTCCAGTCCAAGTAGAAGACGAGAGTCAACAGATGGTGTGACAGACCCAGGCCAGTGTGGTACAGGAGTCTGGTAGAGGGCAAATATACTGGTCACTAGATGAGTAGTTTTCTGTTCCCTGAGTGACCAGGGCAGGGGCTGCACTAGAGTAATCAGGAACCTGCTAGAACCAATTAAGGCAGACAGGTTGATTAGATCACCTGCAGCCAATCAAGGCAGACTAATTAGGGCACCTGGGTTCAAAAAAGAGCTCACTCCACTCAGGTGAGGAGGAGCCAGAGGAGAGGAAGAGTGTGTGAGGAGCTGGGAGCAATAGGTGCAAGGAGCTGAGAGTGAGAGCTGCTGGAGGACTAAGGAGTACAAGTGTTATCAGACACCAGGAGGAAGGTCCTGTGGTGAGGATAAATAGGGTGTTTGGAGGAGGCCTGGGGAAGTAGCCCAGGGAGTTGTAGCTGTCGTGCAGCTGTTACAGGAGGCACTATAGACAGCTGCAATCCACAGGGCCCTGGGCTGGAACCCGGAGTAGAGGGCAGGCCTGGGTTCCCCCCAAACCTCCCAACTCCTGATCAGACACAGGAGAAGTTGACCCAGACTGTGGGGAAGATCACTGCGGTGAACAAATCTGCCAATAAGCACAGGACCCACCAAGGTAGAGGAGGAACTTTGTCACAATGGATACAAAAAAAAAAGATCAGGGGAGCAACAATGATGTAACGATTCATAGATTCTAAGGCCAGAAGGAAGCCTGTGATCACCTACAGCGTAGCACAGGCTGTAGGACTTCCTGGAGTTAATTCCTGTTGGAACCAGAGCAGATCTTTTAGAAACACATCCCAGCTTGGTTTAAAAATTGCCTGCAATGGAGAACCCACCACACAGCCTTTGCTAAGCTGTTCCAGTGGCTAATGACCATCACTGTTAAAGACGTGCGTCTTATTTCTACTCTGAAATTGTCTCGCTTCAACTTCCAGCCAGGGGATCTTTCTCAGCCTTTGTGTGCTAGATCAGAGCCACGCCTAGGCAGCAGGATAAGCACACCACATAGTTTGCTTAGAACAATATATTATTGCATCAATGTATTAAAATTCCTCACTGCAAATTATGTCCCGGTTTCATGCAACATCTTTGACCTGAATCTCTGGAGGACTGCGCGTCTAAATGTGGTTTGAACATCTCACAAGGCACATGGTGGCCCAGGGAGGTGAGTCTCAGAACCTGCTCTTTTTGTCACCATAGAGACGGAGTCAGTTGACCTGGGCTTTGAGTCTCACTCCCATGGGTTGCCGCTCGCTGTGGAGTCAGACTCACACTGGCCCAAACGGGAGCAGAGACATAAAGGCAGTTTTGCCGCACATGCAGATGAATTGGTACCTGAGCACTGGGGCACTGGCAGTGGGTGGGGGAAGAGAACTACTGCACAGGAAATGCAGAACCATGAGGCTTTGACCCGGCAAAGAGTTCCCAGGATATCTTGGTTTGCCATTTGGAATATAGCAGCCTTGGGGGCGTGGGAGGTTTTGCAAACCTCAGAAGCTATTTCTTGAGCTGCTAAAGGTGGCAGACCTTTTCCCTGCAGTGTGAGCTGATGTTCCAGCCTCCCCCAGGGGCCAGTCACATTGAACAAGTAGCATCAAACATGGAACAGCGGCCTTGCTCTACATCAGGGAGACCACTGTCATGTGTGTTCGTGGGATGCGCTGATAGCCAGGCACAGCAGGGATTGGATTCAGGATTTGTATCTGAATTCCTCTGCTTCCCTGCTGCTTTGTCAACCTCCTTTTTTGAGCGGGACAACAGCGTCACAAAGCTTGAGTCCAGCTTCCCTACCTACAGCATTTGCGGGTGTTTGAAATCCGGCAGGAATACTCCCTATTGGGGATGTATCTTGAGCTCCAAGATGCACAGGTGCACAGATCTCCAGCCCCTGAGAGACTGGCCAAAAGGGTTTAGGGAATCTGGTATAATGGAACAGTTACAGCTCAGCAGTCTCTTGTGGGGAGCTATGGCCTAACCAGATGCCCCTCTGATTTAGGTAAAAAAAAATGTTTTTACGATGGGGTGGTTTTATGACTCATTTTCCAGCCTGGCTCACCTAAGCACGTAGACCCCAAGCACCGTGCACAAATTAGCTTTGCTAGCTCAGTATCTTTATGGGGTTGTTAGTTACCTCTGCCTACCGCTCTTGGTGGCTCTGGACTGCTGTAATTCAGCAATGACTAAGCCCCAGTGAGCCTTCAGCTGCTGGGAAAGCAGGTTTGTTATCCCAGGAAGCCTTTTATAATGCGAGATGACTCAGAATAAAATTCAAAAAAGAGAGGACTTTGGTTGAAGGGCAGTTGATTGATGGCTATCCAGTCCTGATAGGGCAGTTCTGATGCTACCGACTGAGGATAAAGAGCCTCTCTCATTGCTATTGTTATTAGTTTTCTATATGAGAGGGGCCTCGATTGGCCCTGCTGTGCAAGGTGCTGTACATACACATAGTAGGAGACAGTCCCTGCCTTTAAGAGCTTATAGTTGAAACAAACCACACAGCCAATGGGAGCACACTTATCCTTGTGTCAGGATGAAACTGGGCACCCCAAGGCATGAAGAAACTGAGTGACTTGCCCGGAATCACACAGGACTGGGAACGGAATCCGCATCTTTGGGCCCCAGTCAGCCTTAACCACAAGACCACTCTACCTCTAGGCTCTTTCCTTGCAGTTCTGGACATTGTCCTAGAAGGGAGGTTTGAGAGCAGAGGGCAATGGGGAAGATTGGCTGTCAAAAAAGGGTCATAATAAGGTTAACACTATGCGGTTCAAACCCTATTCTCTGAAGCACCCTTCCCCTTGGGATGGGGCTTCCCACAAAGCATGGCCACATCACGACCAACTCAGGCTTCATTCTCTCCTCAAGCCAGAGCAAACAAAGCAGCACTAACCTGTAATGCGGAACGCATGTTCCTCCCGCTCTGTGCTCTTTGCCTTTTCGGTTTCACACACGCTCAGCTCTTTCAGCGGCAGCAGCCCCTGCATAAGCAGAATGCACCATTATTACCTCGGCAGCTTGGCTTCTGGTGCCAAAGCCCTCCTTCCAAAAGGATCCGACGTCTTCAGAGAGGCACCATCAGGCAGTTTGAGCTCAGACTGTTAGCTTGCCAAACCTCCTCTGAAGGGAAATATTTTGGGGCCTGATTCTCTTTACTCTAAAATAACGCCTCGTTCCACTGTAAAGGGACCGAAGTATAAACGAGCATCAGACCTTAGTCAACTCCCATTTACTTCAGTGGGGTCAAGATTTCATCCTTCGTCCTTACCATCAATGAGAACAGGATCTTGTTGTTTTCAAATGTTCCTCTGCAGTCATGGAAACCCAAACAAAACAGTGCTGGGCCAGTGCAAAAGAATCAGAAAGTGAAACTGACTATAAATACAAAGGAAAATTGACCAGGCTAGTTTCAATGTCCAAACAGAGCTGTTTGCAAAATGTAAACAAACAGCATAATGGTGACAAGTGTGAATTCAGCCCAAGTGCTCATAGTTAGGCATGTACTTAAAATACCTCTCTAAATCAAAGCTGTACCGAGCACTGACCACCATAATATCTAGGTGTCAATACTGATGCATTAATTCTTTTCTAATTCTCTCCGTATTAGTGTGAGGGACTGTTAGTAACAGAGACAAAGGATTTTCAAATACGGTTTCTATCTTGACAATGTGTCTTCACACTTGAAGGCCGGTTTGCTGGGTGACTCAAAAGGTTGCCTTGTCATAATGAATTTACCTCAAGTGACTTAGAAGGCAATAAATCATTTCAGAAGGGTCTGGATTCTGCAAACATCTGCAAAACAGCCTTGCACAATTTTACTTGCTGAGGATGAGGAGTGCTTTGTTTTGGAAGGACATACAAAATCTCCTTTGTTTTTTCCTTATCAGCAGCATCACAGTAAAAGATGGGTAAATAGATTTGGTGCCTGGGGTAAGTTTTCATCACCATTTTGCAAGGCTGACTTCAAGAATCCTCCTCATACCTTCCCCTCCCCCTGCTTCTCTCTTGTTCCTGGTGCTTGAAGGCCAAGACTTTTTGTTTTTTTGTTTTTTTTTAAAGGTGCTACAGTTAAGCTCATAAAACCATATCCAGGCACCCAAATAAGTTCTTTGATTTTCAAAAGTGCTGTGCACACTACAGCTCTCGTTAAGGCCAACGGGACTTTCTGCGCGTTCAGCATTTCTGCAAGTCTGGCCACTTAGTTGGGTGCGTAAGAATTATTTTTATTTATTTCCATTACAGTAGCATCTTCAGGCCCCAGGTGTGCTGGGTGCTGTACAAACACAGCAAGAGAGAGGCCCTGGACTGAAGAGCTTTCAGTCTGCATGGACCAGACAGACAAAGGGTGGGAGGGGAAACTGAGGGACATGGCTTGGCTGAGGTCATGTGGCAGGTCCAGGAACAGAACCCAGATCTCCTGACTCCCAGTCCAGGGTGCTAATAGACCATGTTGCCTCTTGACTGATACCTGCCCAGGAGTGCTGGCAGCCTTTTGGCGCCCTTGGCGGCAGAAGGTCCTGCCCCCAAAATACCGCTGACAACCGTGCCACCCCCACCCCCAATGTTAGTGCCCTAGGCAACTGCCTAGGTCACCTAATGGGTTGCGCCAGTCCTGTCCTTTCATGGCTGTGCAGAGACACGTTACCTGATAGGTCAGTCCATTTGAGCCAACAGACTGAAAGTACAGGTAGGACTGGAACAGTTCCAGGTAGCAGTCGTTCACCTCCTGTGGGAAAAGGACACGGTGAGGTTTTCCTAAGGGGAGACACACTCCCCAGACTTCACTCTGCTCTGGGGGGTTTACTGGATAATGGGCCGAACAACCATTTATGTCAGTAACCAAAGGAAAGACCCTTCTGTTTCCAGGCATAGCTGCTAACCATGAAAGCAAGGCCAAATTCTCAGACCTGGTGGAAGCAACTGAGCCCTAAGTTACCTGTGCACGGTATGGGAACAAAACCACCTCCACAGCATCCCACAGGCTAGAGGATAAGACCTTCCTGATATCCTCCTATCCTGGAGCTCCCCTCTATTCCCGGGCCCAACAGTGGTAAGTTAAGGCAGGGCCACATGGGTCAGCAGCCTCAAGTCCCTAAATACTTCAAAGGGCTCCCAAGATGCCAACCCTTCCTTCACAAATGAATGACGTTTGTGTTGTGGAAGGGAACCCCTGGCATTCCGCCACTCCAAGCCCCACAACCAACCCTCAGAAATATAGGCTGATCCTGCTCCCATTGAAATCAATGGCAAAACTTGCCGTGATTTCAGTAGGGTAGCATCACAGCTGATGTGAGGGAGCTGAAAGCACCATGTTTATCATTATTTCAGGCCACATTTGATCCATCCCTGGGAGGAGAATTAGGTTACTTTTCAGACAATCTTTTTCTCTACTGAGATCGATCGGCTCTATCTCCTCTCCGTTACCAGGGGAATAGACCCGTGCAGTTACGCTGTATGCATCCAGATGCACCAGGGCTTACCTGGCAGTGCTGGAATTTAAATTTGACCTTGGAGTAATAGATAATTTTCCCCAGATTTCTTACAACTGTCTTCCTCCGCCCTTTCTTGAACAGGCTGGGAAACCGCTGGTCCAAGTTTTCCTTTTGATTTTCCTGGTTCGTGATATTCTGTACCAAGGGAAAAAATAATCACAGAGCTGAGTGCTGGTGGGGCCCATCAACATCTGCAAGAGACGTTAGCAGAGCTGCCTTTCTTTAGAAAGGGGTCCTGGGTGAGTGCCCTGGCTAGGCTGTTTGTTGTTTGGTCTCCATGCCAGCCTGGGAGCTGGGATTTTATTACTGCTGCAAGACTTGGTTCCCTCACCATCCAGGGAGATATTTTAAAACAAACTCGGATCATCTGGTTGGTAGAAACAAGTTATAAATTTTAGGCCTCTCAACTTTGCAGTCACGCTCCGCTTACCAAGCTGATTGGTTTAATGTGGCCCTAACCCAGTTCACTTGGACAACGAGTGACCCAAGCTGTGCACAGCTGAGTGGTCTTAGTTTATAAACCTCTGTGCAGTTTCTTTGGTTTAGCTCTGCCAGGGCTTCCTCCTACCCACCTCTCCCTGCTGATCGATTACATCCCCCTCCTACTGTGTTTTTAAATCCGTGCTGTTTAGAGCTGCTAATAGCTATCTGGACATAGGGAGTCACATTTATTGGGGTCAGCCCTATGCTACCACACCTATCCGTGTTCTCTGCGGCTTCCCCTGCTCTAATCTCTCCCAGAACACCTTGGAGCTTAATTCCCTCCCATTGCGTGTCTGCTCCCCGTCCAATCCACACCAGAAAGGCACAAAAAGAGCCATGCAGGATGCAGACATGGGGAGAAGTCGATTAAAACAAAAAAGATAGAGAGAGAGACTGGGCTCCTGCTAATAGCCACAAGCATTGCTCAGCTGCCCAGTGCATTGGGTCGAAAGCAGGCTGTGTGTGTACCACCTCCACAGAGCACAGCTTGACAACTACGGATATAGCTCAAGGAGCAGAATGCATGTTGGCCATAATGCCCGCTGAAGGTAATGGGATCCTGTCCATTGGCAATGGCCATTGGATCAGGCCCCAAATGAACTTGGCCTAACGGAACATGGTGGAAGGAGTGGAAAAGAGGGTTCCTCCAGAAATGGTTTATTCTAGGGAGCTCCTGGTGGCTCAAAAAATTCAAGGTTGAATCTCCTGGCTGAAGTTGCCCTCCGTAAAGGCCATTGTGATGCATCCTCTGGAGAAGGTTAGGAGAAGCCAGTGGGAGCCAGAGGGCTGAGAAGAGACAGACATAAAGGCATGGTCTAGCAATCTCAGGGGATGCTGTTTGCATCACTTCCTGAGTCCCAGGTGTACGGAAATTTCTCCTGTTGTGCAATGAGCTGGGCTGTGAGGTTCACACACTATTCTGTTCTGGTGCCCATCACTGGAGGATCTTCTGAACCCTCTCCACCCTCACTTAAACTCACATTCTGATGCCTTCAGTCGGCTTGTGCTTGAGTCCTGGATGAACCATTGCAATTGTGTTGCATACAGAGAAGGCCAGGGAGAGGCTGCGTGGGGGGCATGAGACCCCCTGTGTCCTACAAGGGCTGTGTACACCAAGGCTTGCCTTGCCTTTATGGATTATCTGGAAGCATGGGGCGGAGGGGAATGGAGATGGCTTCCTTCCTCCATCCCAAATCTCCTTTGTTCTAAAAGTCCAGAAGATGCACGAGCACCCAATCGAGCCTGCCCATAGCCTGTGATCAGGTGAGCATAAGAATTTGCTCTTTGAGATGTCCATGTCCCAGCTCAGCTGGAAGGGAAATCTGCTTTATGAGGAGGCCACGATAGGGTTTGTATCATGTGCTTGCCAAGCAGGGAGGTCATCCAGCTGCACTCCCATCCCCAGGTGGCAGGGCTACCAAACACATGACAGAATTTAGATGATGGGGCAGGGCAGGGGGGCCGGATTTAAGGCTTAAGTGTCAGAAAATCTTTCTTTCCAGAGCAGCGTTTCCAGGAACAACAAATCCAGACGCAGGCGCTGCAGATAGATGCGGGGGTGGGGGGGGTCAAGTGACAAACCGACAGCCCCGTACATACAGAGCAGCCCAAACAGCCAGCGCTTTCTCAGAGCTGATGGAGAACCCGACGAGTCTACATGTGCCCATTTGAAATGCTTGGTGCCAAGGAGACAGCTGCAAAAGCCCCATGATAAACGAAGAGCTGCAGCCACTAACCAGACCTATTCTTCTGCCTCCTAGGTGAGCTCACCCATCAGGAAGAGATTCGCTGGACTAGCCATTTTAAAGGCATCAACAGGTCTCAGGTTAGAGAGAGGAACTGGTTAACCAGTGACAGGCTGCTAATGATTTTTGGAGTCCTTTATCTGCAAAAGCTGGGAGTTCCTTTCACAGCTTAATTGAATCTAGATAATTACTTTTTGTCAGGCCCAAGTAAAATCCCCCAGCGCCCCAGAGGGCTTCATCAGAATGTTTTCCTCTGGTTTCCAACCATCTGCAGACTAATCAGCATCTGTGTGCAGTGTCAGAGAACATGTGACTGGAGGTGGGAACCTGCTAACTGCCAATTAATGAGCTCACCGAGAGGCAATTAAGTGCAGAAGAAAGATTAAATATTTGCTACAGGCCTCGGTGGAGGGCTGACTGATCAGCTGCCAGTCGGGGAAGCAATAAAGAATACAGGCTGATGATAACAAAGCTGTTCAGCATGCATGGTGTCCTGAGGTGTGTTAAAACACAAGAGCTCTCACAGGGGCATGGACACGTTGAATTTGGCTCCAAATTTCAGTAAAAAAAACCCTGTAAAAATAACTTAAAACCAACATAAATTATCCCATTCATTTCTGCATTTACTTCCACCACATTCAGTTGTTCATTTGCTTTTTCATCTAGAAATTCCCCGTCCAGTGTTTGCCATCCAAATGTTACTCTTTTGAGATATGATCCGTATTCTGGTAGTGCCCAGTAAGCCCAGGGCCCCCCGTGCTAGGTGTTGTGTAAATGCAGAACCAAAAAAAAAGCCCCTGTCCGAGAAAGCTTACAATCATGGGATAAGAGGAGAGAGAAAACACAGCGGGGGGGAGGGAGCACAAAGTAACACATGAGATGATTGTGAACAGTGTGAGAAGCAGTGGTCCCAGCTGCCTAACCAACATTGCAGTCTTGTGCCAGCACATGAGATCTAGAAACAGAAATTGACTAAGAACATAATAACGGCCATACTGGGTCAGACCAAAGGTCCATCCAGACCAGTATCCTGTCTACTGACAATGGCCAGTGCCAGGTGCCCCAGAGGGAATGAACCTAACAGGTAATGATCAAGTGATCTCTCTCCTACTGTCCATCTCCACCCTCTGACAAACAGAGGCTAGGAACAGTATCCCTGCCCATCCTGGCTAACAGCCATTAATTGACTTAACCACCATGAATTTATCCAGTTCTCTTTTAAACCCTGTTATAGTCCTAACCATCACAACCTCCTCAGGCGAGGAGTTCCATAAGTTGACTGTGTGCTGTGTGAAGAACTTCCTTTTATTTGTTTTAAACCTGCTGCCCACTAATTTCATTTGGTGGCCCCTAGTTCTTATATTATGGGAACAAGTAAATAACTTTTCCTTATTCACTTTCTTTACATCACTCATGATTTTATATACCTCTGTCATATCCCCCTTTAATCTCTTCTTTCCAAGATGAAAAGTCCTAGCCTCTTTAATCTCTCTTCATATGAGACCCATTCCAAACCCCTAATCATTTTAGTTGCCCTTCTCTGAACCTTTTCTAATCCCAGAAACAGAAAGTTATACTAGAAACAGATGCTGACCATAAAGTGAAACTGACATGGGCCCTCCTGTTCTACACCGAGCCCTGTTAACTTCAGTGAGACGCTGCACAGGTGCTGTGTTCCACTGGCACAGATTTCCTGGCAGGTTGGGGACCACAGGGAGAGAAATTGTTCAGAGTAAGAAGTGAGTTGGATTTTTGAATGTATTTCTGTTTGAATCGCCTAGGGGTGTCACTTGGAATAGCACCAACAAGCTAGGATGATTAAATCTAGGAATTGTAAGCAGTGTCCCTTTAATTGCTTGCCCTTCTGCTGGAGGTCCCAGCACACCCAGGTACAAGGCACCAGCTGTGCAGCCACAAGTCCTAGGTACGTCCTTCCATTCCATCGGGATCAACGGCAGGTTAATGGATGAGAGTGGCAAACGGTCGTGGAAGGTCGGTGCTTAGTGGAGAATTATATTTCATACCTTTTTGGGCTCCTTTCAAGAAGCCGCCCTGCTATTGAATTGTATATAATATATATAGCCAGCAACAACATGGCAGCATAACAATCTGGAATCCCATTTAAACAATTTCTAACATTAGGAAGCGACTTGGCATTTCCCATGGCCAATCAGTGCATTCTTTAAGACACCAATGTGGGAGCGCTTTATTGGTACCAGTCTAGTTAAATGCTACAACCATCACCAGTGTGGACACAATTATATCCGTATAAAAGGTGCTTATACCATTATAGGAGTTCCTGAAGGGGAATGAGATATACATTTATAATGGTATAACTTCAGCCACATGAGGGGTTGTATTACTGTTTTGGGGCGGGGGGCAGGAATCATCACACTAATAACTGAACTAGTTGAGCTGGAATGAAAAGTGTGTGTAAAGCAGGCCTGTGTTCAAATCATTGTGTTCCCTAGGCCTGCTCCTCTGTTAGCACCCCAGCCACTGCTACCCTCAACAGAGCTGCAACGCGGGCATAGTAAAAAAGATTGGCCGTGGGCACAGTCAGCATGAGCCCAAAACAAGAGAGAGAAGAAAAGTTGTGATGAGGGGCAATTAGAAGACTGCTAAAACTGCAGTGATTGAGCCAACTGACTATGAATGAAAAGGTCAGACTAAAATTCCAGCATCCGGACCCACACCGTTTGGTTCTAGGCTGGATCAAAACCCAGAAAGGGGCTGATTTGTTTGTGTGGGTATCAGCCAAGGACTGAGTGGGCTTTCTGTCTAACAGGGAAGTGCGTTTTTCAAGTTGCATTAATCACATGAGTTGATGATCAGCTGCTGCTGTGTAGTCAGGTGGGATGGCCTTGGGCTGCTTTGGTCAATTTTTACCTGGTCTCTCCTGGTGTTTTTCTGTTTTTTTGAACATGTAGCTGGCGGGAGCCCTGGACTTTGCCTGGGTGCCCTTTGCTGAGGAGTCTGTATAAAACCAAAAGTGAAGTAACTAATGGACCACTCAGAAGAGACTGAGGATTCAAGGAAGGGCTGGACTCATGAGAGTTTAGATCCAAAAACTCACGAAAGCACCAGAAGAATGTTTGGCACCATTTAATCCAACCTCAGACCCTAACTCTGATTGCACCCTGCGCTCCACTCCCTGCCTGTATCTAAATGAGATGGAGGCTTCATCCCCTGCACCCATCTGTAGCCAGGATGTACATCCACCACCGCCTCAGCATAGCTAGGATGACATAGTCCTTGGTGTATCTTATTATCACTGCACCCACACTCCAGATAGGTCAAGTTAATGGCTCCCAAGGGAAGTTTACATCAGGTCTGCCCTATGCCCCTCCCACTGCAGTTGTGCCAGCAAACGGGTGCTATAGCCACCACTGCATGTGAGTGAGGTGTTTGTGTGGACACATGAGTGAACAGAACACTCAGCACTCAGGCTATCCCTGGGGAGAACTTGCCTAGTGCAGGCGAGCGCTGTGTGTTTGTAAAGCACCTCACGCAGTAAAAATAGCAATGTCTAGATCTTATCTAGCACTTGTCATCAATAGATCTCAAAGCGCTTTACAAAGGCAGGTGGTATTGTAAGCCCCATTTTACAGGTGGGGAAACTGAGGCACCAAGGGGCGGTGACTTGCCCAAGGTCACCCAGCAGGCCAATGACAGAGACATGAACAGAACCCAGGTCTCCTAAATCCCAATCCAGTGTTTAACCAGTAGGTCACACCACACACACTCATATAGTGGGTCAGACTGCACAAAGCACCAGCAAACATCCTGCTCTGGCCACAAAGGAGACCATGGGGAGAGCGAGATGTTACCTCATCTATTTTGCCCATCTGTGATTTCCTTTGTCCCCAGTTTTAGAGAAGGATGCTGTGTAATCCCAGCTCAGGAGATCTCACTCTGCACAAGGAACAAGAACTCTTCGTAATGCTGTCAAATCTTTCCCATCAATCTGTGATCAGCTGCCCCGGTGTGAGAGAGAGACAATGTGATCTCTCCCCTGTGATGTGATGGGGATGACTAAAAGACAAACCCCAGACTGCAAGAGCTAACCCCAGACTGAGATGAAACTGCCTTCATATTTGCAGCATCAGCTTCAGCTCTGCCTTCTCTGGGACAAGCATATGGTTGCCCCACGGCTCCATCATAGCTGTGGACAAGGTCTCTAAGGCCACTGAGAAATTCCTCTGCAACAGAGTGAATCCCCACATGACATAGAGCTGGTATGGTAGGCTCTGTTATGTTTGTGGCACGCACAAAGAGAAGTTAATTAAAAACACAAATACTCCTGCTGAAACGTTGTAAGATAACACTACTTCATTTCTTAGAATTCAGAACAATAACACAAAAGAACAAAAACCAGAGAAAGACAAAGCAGGCTGCTCCCTAAAAAAAAAAAAAGAGGCACAAATCTCCCCATCTTACTCTAGGCTGGCTGTTTCAGGCTTTCTGATCACACACTTCCCTAAAGAGCACCCCCATCTCTGCAAACAAAACTAGGAAACCCCTTACAATTTGAAGTGTCAGTTTACAATTCCAGCACGTTTTTCAAATACACCTCTACCCTGATATAACGTGACCCGATATAGCACGAATTCGGATATAATGCGGTAAAGCAGCACTCTGGGGAAGGCAAGGGGGCTGCGCGCTCCAGTGGATCAAAGCAAGTTCAATATAACGTGGTTTCACCTATAAAGTGGTATGATTTTTTGGCTCCCGAGGACAGTGTTATATCGGGGAAGAGGTGTGTGCCACACTGTCCACCTCCTTGGGGTACTTGCCAGCATAGGGGAGGTGTTTGGGGCATCCCTGGGGGAAAGGAGGTGTGACCAGAGGTCCGTGGCATTCTGGCAATTCCTGACTGCTGAACGACCCAAAGGGGCTGTGCGCAGCCAGGGGGAAGCTAGGGCAGCCATGAGGCTGCTCTAATTTCACTGGGAACCAGGCTGCCCTTGCATGGCCCCAGAATAGGGAGGGTCTAAAGTGGCATTAAGCTACATTAGTTCCCCAGGGTCAGGCACTGGGTGGCACTTTGTGCCTTCTCCTTATTAATTAAGCACAGAGGAGGGAGTTCATCCCTCCTGTACTTCCATGCAGCAGGGGGAACTTAGGCCAGAGGTTTGACTCCCACACCCCAGCTTAATTATTTGTCACAACCTTTCACTAGCTCTTTGGGGCAGAGACCGTTGTTTAGTTCTATGTCTGTACAGCCCCTAGCGCACTGGGGCTCCTCGGTGCTACCATGAACAATCGCGCTAATAGTAAATAATCATGCTAATAATAAATTAGAACTGTCCTTTGCTGGCATGTTCCACTTTCACTGCTGTGCAGACACACAACTGTCCAAAGGCAAGTGAGAGCAGGGACCCCTCCACAACCTGCAATAACGTATGTAACACAGGGCCAGATCCCCGAGCTGTCTCAGATGCTGGTGTCTCGAAGCAGCACAAGGCACTCGCTAGGACCTCAGGGAGTTTGTGTGAGCAGCCTGTTATCAGCCCAACCCAGCTGGGAGGTCACCACCATTTTGCAGCATCCCTGCCACACCCAGATTTAATTAGAGGAGCCCCCAGGCACAAGTGACAACTAGGTTGCACCTCTTCTGGTCCCAGGCTTTCCTAGCCAATAGGAACACAGCACACGCCTGTTCTAACCGAGCCATATGTTACCTCCCTGGGCTAATTAACCCTGTGCCACTGGATCCTAATAACAGCTCGGACTAGATTGGACTAGAAGGAGTTTTAAATCCGTGGCTGGCCGACCAGAAGCACATTTTAAACCCTAGGGTAGACAGGGCACATTGTAGTTTAACATGCCTTAGCTGAGGGAGGTGAAGGGGATAGGAAAGGATCACAGAGTCTCACCCTTCTCTCCAGAACACCTAATGCTCAGCAGAAACCATGGGAATCCTGCTGATTGCGGCCCAGATAAAAGGAACCGAGAGTTTCGTGCTTTGTCATCCTTTCGCAACTCTCATCAGCTGGCTGTTATTTCCCCAGGACTGTTTATATTTGTGGCTCTCCGCTGCCGCCCCCGGTTCACTGAACAGGGCTCATTTGTGTTGCCTCCATCAGGGAGTTTGATGCATCACAGTGATTCGGAAACCGAGTTTCTCTCTCGGGGTTTGGCAGAGCAGCGAACCGCAAGTCTAATGCAGCGCGAATGCCCTGACATGTTCACTCTCTGTCTCCAGTGCCTCATCCTACAGGTAGAGTGAGTTAATAATTAACCTCCTCGCCCCCTCCGGACCCTCAGCAGGATGTCAGGGGTGGCTAAGGAGGCGAGGCAGCAGATTTGCAATTGGGCTTCTCCTTCCCTCCTCCAGTCTGTGGCCTGGATTGGGAAGTGGCATAATTAGGTCTGGGGGTTGGAGGCATCAACAGCAAAATAAGATGGAGGCTCTTCTGTATGCACCTTGTCCCAGGTTGGGTCGGCAACAGCGGGCCTCGTTTCTAGGGCCTACATTCCCAGGCATCCACAAAGCTGTCAGGTCCCCTTCGCTTCTACTGGGGAAGCTCCTGGACATTAAGACTAAAGACTCAGGAGTCTGAGCTTCTAGACTCTATCCCTGCACTATGCAGAGGTCAGCCTAGAAGAGCCCAATGGTCCCTCCTGGCCTTAGAATTAATTATCTCCATTTTGTGGATGGGGAACTGAGGCCCAGAGAAGCGAAGCAACTTGCCCAAAGTCACTAGGGAGTCAGCAGCAGAGCAAGGATTTGACCCTGGGTCACCCATGTCCCAAGTTAGCACCATAACCACTGCACCATCCGTGTAGGGGAGAAGCCTACTTCATTGGAAGTTTCCTTCATGAATAAATTGGTATGTGGCTCATTTTTGGTCCACGACACACATTTGTGTCCCCGTGTTTGGGCCTTAGCAGGTTGACGGGTGTGATCAGCTGGGGTTGCACCCGAGACCTCTCCCATCAAAGGACAGACCTCTACCACTTGGGTGAGAAGGCAAAGTCCATTAGCTGAGAGCAGCAGCAGTCAGCTGCCTTCTGCAGATCAGTCACAGAGGGGGATGCGGAGACATCTGCCAGTGCATGGACACACATACTGTTGTCCTTCGGGATCTCGCGCTGCTCGTGGGTTTCATTTTCCCAGCCTGTGCGAATGTGGCTATTCTTCGTCTTGCCTCCTTTGGGGAAGTATCGATAACACTGGAGGAAGCCAAGCGTAGGTCCTGATCCTGTGATGTGCCCTCTGCACGGAGAGCACACGTGTGTTCTCCCAGCTCCTCCAGGAAATGATTTCGGCATCCATCCTGCTGGAGGCCTATTGAGCTCAGTTACAAGACGAGCAGGTGAGGAATAATACTTAGCACTTCCATAGCGCTTGCCATCTGTAGAGCTCCATATGCATCCCAGAGATGATGAAGCATCATGTCCCTTATTATACAGATGAGGAAACTGAGGCACGGAAAAGTGAGGCGTGGGGCTTGCCCAAGGGCACACAGCGAGCCAGTGGCAGAGTCAGGAATAGAACCCAGGAGTCCTGCCTTCTCCTCTGGTGCCAGATGATGAAAGGTGAAGTTGTAGAGGCTGACAAAGGGCCCAGCCACATGGGTAGGGATCCAGTGTGGAATCAGGAGCTTTTCCCTACATAAAGGTTACAGCAACCTAGCGTCTGTGGGTGGAAAGCAGAGTGGTGGCTCTGGGTCCCTACCCTTCTCCAGGGGCTGCCTGGAGCTTCAGTGAACCCAAGGCAAGAGATATGACCCTGCCCAGGGCCAGGGTTGATTGAAGGGCAGACGGGGCCACTGATGGACAGAAACCAGATATTCGTCTACCTTGCACAGCATCATTAAAATAAGCCTGTCCAGTGGATAAGGCTCTGGGCTGGGTCTCAGGAGACCGACATTCTACTCTCTAGCCTTGTCACTGACCTGCTTGGTGAAATTATTTCTCTTTCTCTATCTCCGGTTCGTCTCTGGTTCCTCTCCCACTCGTCTTGTCTATTTGCACCATGTTCATTGGGGGCAGACTAGTGGGCATCAAGGCTAAAGACTCAGGAGTCTGAGGTTATAGAATCTGTCGTACTGACATGGTACCCATCACCATAGGAACAGGGAACCTGACATTTATGCTCCCCACAGCCCTGCCAGGTAGGACAGTGCTCTAGTTCAAACAGGTGGATGGACAGTACCTAGCACAATGGGGCCCTGGTCTTGGCTGAGGCCTGTAGATGCTACCGTAATATAAGTAAATACTACTAATATAAGCTCTGCTTCCATTGACAGGCTGCTGGGAATGGCCGACGTGGCTGCAAAGTTTGTATGTAGGACAGACTTGCCCCTACCTCTCCCCTTCCCACGGCGTTCTGCTAATACATTGGCAGCTCCGCCTCATTCCAGCATGGGAATGAATCATTCTCTCTGTTGTACGCTCTCTCTAATTTCCCCTCATCCTTCCTCGACCTAGAAACAAAATAACTACGCGCAGCAGAGGAAGTGCATCGGAGTCCCTGCCTGCCTCCCTGCCAGCGCTGCATCTCAGATTCCAGATATTCAGGTTGATGACAGGGCTTCATGGTCCCCACCCATGGGATGCTGCATTAGAGTCCTGGAGCGGCGAGCTAACCTGCCTGGATGGAGATAGGTCTCAGCTCCTGATCCCTGCTCTTGCTACAGATGTCCCCATGAGCCTCTAATCTTCTTCACCCCGACCTGCGCTACCACCCCACTGTGCAGAAACCCCTCCCCATTTCATGCACAGGTGTCCCTAGGCATGTGAGCCCCACAACAGCTGAAAATAACTTCTTCTAGTTCAGGGGCATGGCTGGATGTGTTCGCACTTACCTTCCCAGGAATATACTGCAGTATTTTGTCTGTGGTCATGTCTCTCTCCTGCCCTGACTCAATACCAAAGAGGCTGGCCAGTTTTTTCTTGCTGTCTTGTCTGCAAAGATACAAAAACACGTAAGCCAAAGCTGGTATATTGCGACCCCCAGCTCAGAAATAAGAAAGCGGGCAAGCCAAACAAGCAGTTTGCCACTAGCCTCCTAATCATCCCAGCCCAATGAATGGCTGATAATCAGCCTGCAAGAATTTTAATGGCTTTTCCAGGCACTTGTTGGCTTGTCTTCATTTTGTTTACTTATCTTTGCATAACCAAACTGCTCAACAAACCCTGTCTGCATCTCTAGCTTGGCCTTGCATCTGTCTCCAGGTTGGCCATTTGTCCCAGCTTCCCCAGGCAAGAGATGGCAGCTGTGCTGGGGGTGTCTTACCAGTACTCACCCCCTCCATTTTATTCCATCTTTGTGTCTTTCCTGTCTCTGTCCTCAGAATCCCAGGACCCTTCTATCCCGACCCCTTCAGACACAAACTCACATCCATGTTAACATGCCCTGCCGCCGCTACCGGCTATAATTTACCATTTGGGTCATTGGGGCTGCTTTTGCCGGGATTCCTAAGCAGTTTTCTCTCTTTAAATCACATTGCAACAGTTAATGCTATGGGGACCAAATTATCATCTGCAATGGACTGAAGACCCCATCCTGCAGCTGCTGACTGACCTCAAAGCCCAGCAGTGCCAGTGCCAGTTGCAACACACAGGATCAGGCCTTTACACTGCAAGCTTCTTGGGGCTGGCAATCTTGGGCCCAATTCTCCTGTCCCTTACATCTGTTTTATCCCAGAACAACTCCATTGCAACTGCCTTCCTTCGGTGGAATTATTGTCGATTTACAACGTCAGGGAGAAAAGAAACACTCCTGACATCTTGTCTGTTTGTTTGTAAAGCCCTCAGCCTACAAGCCTGAGGAATGATCTCCTGAAGCCAGCTGGTGCATCCCACCAATAATGCAATGATTTGTTTCCAGCTTCAGACAACGTAAAAGTAAACCACAACCTTCGAAAAAGGCTCGGCTCACTGCTGCAGCCTAGCCCATGCCTGGTGGGCAGCAATCCTGGAAGGTGCCCCTTTACACATACACCCGGGTGGGATGACGTCCTTGTTATCACAGGGCTTAACAAGTGGGGTGTGTGTGCAGAGATCTGCAATATTTCTGATATTTGCACGGGACCTTAGAGGCTCACTGGAATACTACTATTATCTATTTATCTCAGGGGGTGCCGCTGCTGCCCATCACTGTGGTATCTGACTGTGTGCCTTCCAGGACAAATTGATACCAATAGCAAAGTCTCTACAAGACTTCCTGGAGTCTCTGGCTCTTCTCCCTTTTCAGGGTGAAAATGCTGCTCACATTGTGGAGCTAAAAATGCCTGGCTCTGGAGGATCAATCTCTCTCTCTCTCTCTCTGATCCTGGCTTTTACAATCACTCATTTTTTGGACTTGTGACCCATCAGTGTCAGAATCAGGAATCACTAGCGCCACCAGTAAATCCATCTGCAGCCTTTGTGTGCGTCCCCCCGACAAGTCTTGTGGGAGCCAGTTTTCATTTTCAAATCCAAATGAAATAAACCAGCCCTTTCTCCCAGGGGCAATGTGACTGGGCCGTTCCCCTGCCAGAGTCTGAGAAGTCCTCGCTCTCTGACCTTCGCTGCAAACTGAGCTCTCCTGGCTGTACAACCCCACACGAAACCGTGCAAAAGACGTATTGTCTGCAGCCCCAGGTATCCAGAGACGGGCTGAGGCTACTAACCCAGTTCCAGCTGGTGCCTTGTCCAGGGCAAAGCCGGCTGGGACTAGGGTGACCAGACAGCAAATATGAAAAATCGGAACAGGGGGTGGGGGTAATAGGCGCCTATATCAGACAAAGCTCCAAATAGCAGGACTGTCCCTATAAAATCAGGACCTCTGGTCACCCTAGCTGAGAATAACTTTAACACAAACCCAGATCAAAGCAACGCCCATCTACTTACTCTTTCTTCAGGGAAGGTTTCCTGCTGAAGGAGTGTCTGAATCTCCCAGGTGGCTGGGGAACACAAGTTATGTTCCCCATGTTGGCAGCAGCTGGGTTAGTCCAGGAGCACTGGGGAGCGGAGTGCTAGGCACTGGCAGGGAGAGAGAAGGAATAAGGAGCTGGGGAAGTTTGCAAGCATGTGTCATGCACACATTCCCATCCCCACTTCCGTCTGCAGTGACTCTTGTGGGTGTGATCTGTGTGAGCAAACAGCCTTTTGGCCAAGGGTTGGGCCACTGGGTTCTCTCCCCTACCCCCGCCTGGGAGCGCTAGGGGAGGGATTTGGGCAGGTGAACCAAACAGGTCCCTTTGGCACTACCTGGGATCTTTGATACTGGGCTGGGGGCTGAGCAGTTTGTGCTTGGAGAGGAATTTTAATCACTGTTAGATAAGAGGGATTCCATCCACGGAAACATTTAGGTCTCACTGCTGCAATCTGATCCCACAGGCAGCCCCCTGCAGAGCCCCATGAAAGCCAAGGAGCAGAGGCAAAGTGTGTGTGGATCCAGTGCCAGGACTGGAGCCTTAAAAGGACAAGGTAGGGGTTTCAGGGCTCCTATCCTGATGTGCCTTTACTTTTCTTACTGACTTGGTTTGCAGAATCCATTGCCTTCTTATAGAAGCATTCCCATATATATTTCTTCTAACTCAGAAAGTGCCGCATCTGACATGGGGGATTTCTGTTTTAGCCCCCATCTTGCCAGCTAAAGAGGAATTAACCAGAGAACAACAAATTAGTGGCTGCTTAGCTGCAAGTGCTCATAACTGGAGTACATTGGTTATGTACCAGCTGCATAAAGTCCAGGCCAGCCGTATATATATTTGGGGCTTTAAAAAGGGCCAGTTTCACGAAGCTGAAAACCATCATGAGCCAAATCAGCAAGAAGAAAGAATCTGAAGAGAGAAACGCAAATGATAATTGGGGACTGTTTATGAACATTTTACTAAGCTGGCCAAAAGATACAGGCGAGAGAGAATTTAGACTGTAAGCTCTTTGGGGCAGAGACTGGGGTTTTTTTTTGTTCTGCATCTGCACAGCACCATGGCACAGTGGGGTTCTGGCCCATTACTGGGGCCCGTAGAGGCTACGATAGACATAGTCTAAATAAATAATAAGGCTACAGTGATTAAAAAAATAAACTGGCTTCGGGGAAAGTGAAATCAGCTATAAAAACAAAACAAAACCACCCCCCCAGTATATAACAAATGGAGAAAAGGGGAAGATGACAGCAATGAACCTAAATTAGAAGCTAGGAAGCACAAAAAGACACAAGGAGGAATCTTTGGCCAGCAGAGAAAAAGACACTAAAGAGGTTTGGGAGTCCTAGCAGGAGTATTGGCCCATTGTTGGATGGAAATGGTAGAACTGACAATGATAGTACGGAAAAGACAAATGTTCAATAAATATTTCTGTTCTCTGATTAGGAAAAAGCTAGGATGATGAATTATTTTTCATCTCAACAGTAACTAAAGAGAATGTTAAGCAACAGCTGTTAAAGCTTTCAAACATTGACATTTTCAAATCAGCAGGTCTAGGTAACTTGCATCCAAGAGTTTTAAAAGAGCTGGCCTGGGAGCTTTCTGGACTGTTAATGTTGATTTGAAATAAGTTTTGGAATGCTGGGGGTGCTCCAGAGGACAGAGAGAAAGCTAATGTACTTCTATTTTAAAAGAGTAAATGAGATGGCCTGTATAATTATAGGTCTGTCAGCCTGACATCGATTCCAGGCAAAATAATGGAACAGCAGATAGGAGAATTGATTAATAAAGTCTTAAAGGAGGTTAATATAATTAATGCCGATCAACATGGGTTTATGGAAAACAGATCCTGTCAGACTAACTTGAAGTTTTTGGAGGCGATTACAGGTTTGACTGATAAAAGTAATAGTGTTGATGTAATATTTTTCTGTAAGAGGTTTGACTTGGTATTTTGATTCAAAAACTAGAAAAATAGAAAATCAGCATGGCACACATTGAATGGATTAAAAGCTGGCTAACTGCCAGAACTCAAAATGCATTTGTAAATGGGGACTCTTCACAGAGCGGCTGTGTATCTAGTAGGGTACCACAGGGATTGCTTTTTGGCCCTTTGCATTTTTATCAGTGACAGGGAAGAAAACATAAAACAGGTATCTGAGAAACTTTGTAGATGACACAGAGTTTGGGAGAGTGGTAGATAATGAGGAGGACAGGTCCCTGGTACAGAGCGATCGGGATCACATGGTAAGCTGGGTGCAAGCAAACGATATGCATTTTAATACATCCGTATGTAAGGTCGTAATCAGTTGAACATGAGCTCCCTGTGGCCAAAAGGGCTGACATGGTCCTTGGATGTATAAGCAGGGCAATAATGAATATTCCTCTGTATTTGGCAGTGGTGCTACCGCTCCTGGAATGCTGTGTCTAGTTTTGCTGTCCACTATGTACAATGAGGATTGAAAAGTCAGAGAGGAGCCATTAGAATGATGAAGGGATTAGCAAACCTGCCGTGTATGGAAAGATTCAGGGAGCTCCAGCTGTTCAGTTAAAAGCTGCAGTTTCTAGGTCCCTACATGGGGAACAGAAATTTGGTAATACAGGGGCTCTTCAGTCTAGCAGGCAGAGATTAAACAAGAGCCAATGGCTGGAAGCTGAAGCTGGACAGGTTTAGACTAGAAAGAAATGACAGATTTATAACTGTGAAGGTAATTAACCAGTTGAACAACTTCTCCACGCTTGCTCCATCACTGGCCATTTTTAAAATCCAGAGCCAATGTTTTTCTAAAAAAGCTGCCCAGGTTCAGCCAGGAAGTAATGGAAGGCTGTCCTATGGGCTGTGCTATGCAGGAGATCAGACTACGTGATGATACTGGTCCCTTCTGGCTTTGTCATCTCGAAATCGTATTATTTAAATCAGTGCCATATTATCCTGCCATTTCAGAGCAGCCCTACAATAACAAACCAGCGTGTGCTGCCCATCCCTCAGGAGATATCCTCTACTAAACCCCATCATTTTTTTGCAGGGCAGGTCCCGCGGCTGCAATGTGTGCATTGTCGATTCCCTCAAACAAGGAACCCATGTGCAAGCGTCGCATGGAAGGGAACAAAAATTGTGGGAAGGAAACAGGTTTCAGTTGCAGTCTTTCGGATGCAGCTATTCTTATAGTCAGTAAAGGGACTGTTCTCCTTAAAGGATATTGCTAATGGAAGAAAATAAAACCTACCCAATTTTTTTGTAGGTCCTGCAAATAAATATAGCCATGCTCACAGGGACACAGCCAATGAATGGCTAATAAAGTGAACCTGTTGGAGCCTGCACTGAATGGGATGTGTCAAAGCAGCCCCTGCCATGGGATTGCTGCGTACATGTCATTTGGAGACCCCAATGTTTGTAGGACTGCAGAGCAGCCCCTTCCCCCCACCCCTGCTTACTCCACTCCAAGTAATAGGAGAGGCTGCACCAGGGTTGGGAGCAGACGGGCTCTGGGAAGCTTTATGCAACTGGCAGTTATTTATAGAAACCTGAGAGCGGGGTGAGGGCCTGGGCAGCAATGCAGAGCAGGTGGGAGGCCCTCGGAAAGCAAATACCACAGCATACTCCAGCAGTACTTCTGCATGGGGTGGTGGGCCCTTGCTGTAAGTGGCAAGAGGGGGAAAGGTTTCTCCTCTTGAGTCCTCACTGGGGGCAGTTACATCTCCCCCCCCTCCCCCGCCCCGCATGAAAGGAGCTCAGCATTTCCCCCTAGGCTGCAAGGTGAGGGGAGCTCTGATCTGTAGCAGGCTTCCCCTGCTGCTCCACTGAGCCAACCAGCCACTCCTACCTCTAGGCAGGACCCTGAGACATTCCTAGGTGAAAGGGGGATGTTTCTCGTCTGCTTCTCATTTCCACCCCCGGGGCAACAGCTGTCAGCAGCTCTGGGGCTGGGGCCTCACAGGGGGGCTAGCGCTCCCTTCAACCACAGGGAGAAGTGTAAATCAGCAGATTAAAGCCCCTCGAGTTTGCACTACTCAGACCCAGTGGTGTTTTTCTGCACCTCTAGCCAACGCTCGTTGCAAGTCGCAGCGCACCCCTCGTGGGACCTTGAGGAGGCAGGCGTGGTCACACCCTCTTGTGGGGCATGGGAAAGGGGCCACTTTTAGACGATTAAATCACAGCGGACTCATGCTAACCTGCCATCATAAGCAGCCCATGAACAGCCACTAGCTGAGGAGTGGGGCGAGGGGCAAGGACGACAACGAACAAGGGGTCTTGGGCCAGTTGAGCTGCTCCTTTAACTCATCTGGACTCTGTGTACCAAGGTGCAAATACCATCAGGGTGGCCACCCCATGCCCTGGGCTCATGTGACTCCCACACCCCTGTGCACTGGCTGGGGGGGATGGATAGAGCGTGTTCTGGCTTATGCTGAGTTCAGCTCACTGAGCAGGTGCAACACTGGCCCTGGTCCCGGGGTGGTATTTGCAATGGTGAGTCCAGGGCAGTCCTGGCTGCAGCCTCCCCATCGGCAGCCATCCACAGCAGCCGTACTGGGCTCTGTTCACATTGCAGCCTGTGGGAGGGTCAAAGGGTAGCACATTCTAAGCAGAGGACCAGGAATTCCCAAGTTCTAGCCTCAGCTCCTCCAAAACCAGGCAACCTGCTCCACCTTGCCAAGCACTTGGGTGTCTCGCTTCCCTGCCTTGGTTTCCTCCCTTAGCAAAATCCAGCTGGGAATAGGTCGCCTACCTGAAGCAAGGTGAAGAAGAGCAATAAGTGGCTGATGGGGCAGGATCCAGTAGTCAAGAAAACCTCTTTATTTTACACACTGGCTTGTATTGCTTGTTCCTCCCTCCCCCTTCCCCCATGTAGTGCAAAAATCGAGAAAAAAAACAAACAGAGCATTCCTCATAAATAAATCATAACTGACATAAATAAAAATGACATTTGGACAGGGGGGTGAATGAGTCGCCTCTCAGCTAGGCCAAGCGTATCTTTCCACCAGGATGGGACTAGAGAATCCCCTTTGGGGCAGGCTCTCTGGGCGACACACGGCAACCCATGCTGCCGCTCAGCCTTGTACCTCCCCGGGGCCATTGTCTTATTAACAATGCTGTGTGTTAGTCAGAGACCACGAGGACGTACAACGGGATGAGAAACAAAGAGTTAACAGCGCCCCTGCCCACTCAAATCTCTCTCTCACACACACACACACACACACACACAAGTTCCAGCCCTGGATTGTCACTCCTTGTGCCACTGGCAGGCACCCTGCACCAACGCCGTGCAGCTGCGGCGCTGTCACTCCCTGCAGGCTGCTTTTTCAATTGGGGCCACGGCTTTTTCCAAGTACAGCAAAGACTCCACTGGGTCTGAACTGCATCACAACTGGGGTAGAGCAACTGCACCCTCCATACCTGAGGTGCTGCTTGCTCCCTGCCCCACCAGCCTACCCTCTCAGCTCCAAGCGCCCCCCCTCCGATTCAGATGAGTACAGTACTTAGCAGCAGCGTCCCCCTCACGCCGCAGTATTGCTAGCGCCAGCTGGAGGGGATCGGGCCATTGCTCTCAAACCAGCAGCGACTGGATTAACCGAGGTCCACTTCCCTCCCTCAGCAATGTCTTCCTGGCCCCTCCACTTCCCTTCCTCTGGCGCTAGCTGGTTCCCTCCCAGGGGTGAGGAAGAGACTGGCCTGTGGTGCCCTCACTCCCTCTGCCCTACTCATGGGCCACAGCAGAAACCCCAGGACTTCTGTCTGGAGCTCCAAAATGCCCATGGAGCTCTAGCTTTGCCTCTTGGGCTCCCTCCCTAGGATTCTCTTCTGCCTCCTTGGAAGAGGATCCTGGCGTCAGATGGGGTCTTGAGGGCACAGGTTGACATGAGCTAGCTTGAAACCGGGAATCCTATTGTCACTTACAGGTACAGCTAGAAGGGAGCAAGAAGTGGTACACACACACACACGCTTGGGGTGGCAAGCCATGAGGGGCTCTCTGCCAGTCTCCAGGAGGGTGGCAGGCAGCCAGCCTTCAGCAGCATGCCTGTGGAGGGTCCTCTGGTCCCGCGGCTCCACCGCACGCCTGTGGGAGGTCCACCAGAGCCACGGGACCGGCGACCGGCAGAGCGCCCCCCCTGGCATTCCGCCGTGCTTGGGGGTGCGAAATGTCTAGGGCCGCCCCTGCTCTCTCTCACACACACACACACCCTGCACCGCTTACTTTAGGTGAGACATCGTCGGCCGCATACAGGAGTGTGACAGCCGCTGAACTGTGGCTGGCTGCTTCAGGGACTTGGCATAGGAGAAAGAATGAAAAGATTTAAAATAGATTTCAAATCTCTCAAAGCCTACTTCAGCCTGAAAAGCCCAGAACATGTCTTTGGGTACAGGGTGGGGAAAGCAGCCAGTGATTTTGGGTGCCCAACTTCAGGCTCTGGAGCTGGGCCTGTTTAACATGCGAAGTATCCGTCTTGGGGAAAAAACTGGCCCTTTCTAAAGCGTCTCAACCTAGGCACCAAAAAATCTCCAGTCACTTCCAGACCTATAAGTCAGTGAGTGTTTTCACAAGTGGCATCTAAAGGATGATGAAGTGGGGAGGAAAGAGAATCAGGGGGAGAAAGAAAGAAAAGAAAAAAAAAGAAAGAAACAGTCACAGAACATCCTATCAGTGCTACTGAGGTATCAGTGGTTTAGCCGTTCCTACACACCATGGGGAACACCTGCTAACCTGTCTTCATGCAAACCACACACAGACCACGGCATATGCAGTGAAACACAGTTTAAGTCACCACTCAGGAGGTTCTATGGTACAGGTGGGTCTATACGGCCAACCGTGTGCATTACAGTACAAGATGATTCAGCCGTTACGGTGGTAGTTTAAGACAGGGAGTTGCTAGTTGCAAATGGTCCCTACTGTGCTGGTTTCACTGTACATATGGCCTCTCTCACACACTTACACTTACCATAGTCATTGTCCAAAAGATCATTTAAAAAAATGCCCCTGGCTCGTTCCTCTCATCCCTTCCCATGTCAGAGGAGAGAATGGGATGGGATAGGGAACACCAGAATAATTTAAAATAATGTTAATAAGAATTAAAATTAAAAGATTAGCATAATAAATACAAATGGCAGACACATTAAATAAATAACAGTGCGACCCTGCAGCCTGTGCCACCTGCCAGGTCGCAGTTATAGGGAACCAAGGGCCTGGCCCAAGCCTAGATCCTTCTTTGTGATCAGGGAAGCAACGTGGAGGCTGGATTGTTCCCAGCCGCCAGGTTAACACAATGACACAGACACGTGTGCAGAGGGCAGCAGCACAGTCATTTGTAACAGTAGGACGGTGACTGCCCCCGAGCCGGTGAGCTCATTAAATCCATCTGGGCGGCTAGAAAACCTCCATAGCGATGGCAAATCCGGATTGACAGCGAGCGGGACAGGGTCAGCAGAGGACAGAAATGCTGGAGGGCTCAGGATGCTCCACACAGTTTTGTGGCCTTCTCCCCGCCGCATCCCCCGGCTGCGGTTTTTAAGGCATCGATCAGACACCCGTGCGCCAGTCTCGGAGGCATTAACAGTTCGCTGGAGGCTAAATACAGAGAGTTTGGCTAAGGTAGCATTCCGAGGAGTGGTGGGACATTCAGCGGTTTCCTGGAGAAGCACCATATGCGTCAGTCACCCACCCCCGGCGCTCCCGTCCACCTGGATCCTTCCTCGCGTGGCTGTCCAGTGTGCAGCACATGTTGGGGCATGGTAAATCCTAAAAGCAGCAATGGTTTCGACTGGGCCTGGCCAGCCCCAAGAGTCAGTTGAGTGGTGGGCAGGTTTGTGGATGGAGCCAAGAGCTCCCCCCACCATACACGCTGGCAGAGGGGACTCTCAAATGGAAAGTGCCATTCCAACTCTCAGCAAGTTGATCTGAAGTGTGCACCAAGAGAGGCAGAGCCCCCGAGGGGCCCACGGAATTGCTGTGGGCCAGGGCTGGAGGCAGCAGCTGGGACCCCCCCATTCCGGTCTACAGAGACTGGCTGCTACAGGGGTCAGGACAGGGTGGCCTTGCGCTCCTCCATCCGCTGCTGCCCCCTGGAGGTAAGGTACGACTGGATTCTTTGTCAAAGGCTCGTCGAGGACACGGAGAGGGTGGGCGAGGAGGGAGGCGGGAAGTTGAGCAGTTCGAGCACCGCCACCCCCACGCTGCTCCGCCGCGTGAACATGCACGAGGCCGCCACCCACTTGTTGGTGCGGGGGTTGTACTTCTCGATGGAGTTGAGGCTGGAGCTCCCGTCATTCCCGCCCACCGCGTACAGCCACCCGTCCATGGCCACCAGGTCGTGGGTGCTCCTGTAAGCGACAGCACAGAGGACGGCGTTAATGAGCCAGGCTTTGGATGTCCCTCGGCAGATCCCCAACCAGGGTTGCGGGGGCTCGGCCCTCTGGAAGTCAGGCAAAAGTTGGGCACCCGAAAAGGGACGCATCAAAATCAGCAGAGCATTTTGGACTATGTAATTTGCCCAGTGTCTCATAGGGAGTCAGTGGGAAAACCAGAAATAGAACCCAGGAGTCCTGGTTCCCAGCCCCTGGTTCTAACCACAGTTTGGTCCATATTTTAGGCTCCTAAATGACATTATTTGAAGGTGATCCCTCTGCTAGCTTCAGGAAGTGCCAAACATCTATGCTTAGAATGCCGAGATACTCCCCTAGTGACCATGTCAAAGGCCATGTGCTTCCTGTATTAGGGATTGGCTAGCGGTAAGTCAAGAACCATATAGGACTGTTAGGGCAGCAAAGCCTCTGCAGGCTGCCCCTGCTTGCTCACACCTACATGGTTCATGCAACAGGCACTGCTGATCGTGCAGCGTTGACAGGTGAGCATGCAGCATGGAGGTCCCTGACATCGCAGCAGAGCTGCCCGGCTGTAGTGACAGCAGGCCAGCCTGCTCGGTTGGTCAAGCTAGGCCTGGTCATTGCTGCACCTGGATGGCTGCAGAATGCCGTGCTCCAATGGGTGATGGTTCTCTCCAACCCAAGAAATCCCCATGGCCGGTGTGACAGACTGGAGCACAGCCTGGGTTGTCCTCAGACCGGTCTCCCCAACTCCCCAGTTTAGAGGGGAGCTGGGGAAAGGGGGGGATCCCTACCTCCGAATGTTCATGGGGGCCACGCTCTCCCAGGTGTTGGTTTTCGGGTTGTAGCGCTCCACGGAGTTAAGGCAGCTCGTGCCGTCGTTGCCACCGGCCACGTAGAGCATCCCTTCCAGCACGGCCACACCGGCGCTGCTCCGGCGGCTCAGCATGTTGGCGATTGGGGTCCATGTGTTGATCTGGGAGGAAAGGGGAGAAGCACCCGTGAAAGCACATCTGGTTTAGTGAGCGATACCCGGGGGTGATTATCCTCCCATCCCAGCCATTCAATGGCCAGTCACACTCCAGATCTTGCTGTCTCTGCTCTGCTCCCGTTTGCAGCTCTTAACACGGCAGCCCTCCAGGAGGAAGGACCCCCGTAGGACCCACCACCCACATTCCAGCAGGGGGCACCAAAGAGTCGGCAGCTAAAGCAAGTTCCGATGACCCCGGCGGAAAATCTGACCTTGGTTGCAGCAGGTTAAATTAGTCAGCCGCCAGCCATCCTGCCTGCTGTTATCAGATAAAGGGCAGAGGTGATGGAGGAGGCTTCCAGAGTCCCGTGGAACAGGCTTTTGAGGGAACACAAAAGCCCCCACAAGGAGATGGCAGGAGGGGAGTTCTCCTGGAAATGGTTTTCTAGGTTGCACCGTTCCACCCCAGTGCAGCTAGATCCAGCAATTGCACTTTGTTCACTAACTAATGCATGTGTCTCTCTCTGCCCCCCCGCATAAGAAACTTACAAACATTATCAGCCCAACTCTGTGCTCACTCTTTATGGACACCCTCCTTTCCTAAAGCATCGAACACAAAACTACTTTAAAATCAAGAAAAAAAAATGTTTAAACCCCAGAGAATTCACACCTCTATTTATTTTAAAGAGACCTCTGCCGGCAAATTCAAGCAACTTCAGCTGTCAACAGGAGCCTGGTCTCCAGATCCCTAAAATTTGGCTTAACTATTGGGAGCTGGAGCTGCCCATAGCTCCAGGACAGAGCCCCAAAGTAGACACGCATGTAGCCGGGTCTATTTCTACGGCTTTGTCAGGGAGTCCCAGCAGCGGCCCCACAGTTAGGGGCTCTGTTCAGAACCTTGTTTCTGACCCCCTTTTTCCTGAGCCAAGCCTTTGCAGGGGAGCCTACCACACCTGTGAGCCCACAGCGGTCCGCTGGAGCTTGTCAGCTTGCAATAATGGCCACAGTGCCAGTGCTGGGAAAGGGGGAGGGGTCCACCACGAGACCCCAACCCCAGGTGGAAGGGATCTAGAGAATTGAACAGAGAGTTGTTAACCAACCTGCAGAATTCCATAGCAGGGCGATAGATAGCTACGATGGTTTAACCCCTCGCCCCCAAAAGAGAATCTCGTGCTGTCAGGTTCTGTAGCATTTTAGAGTCATTTCAGTAGTCCCCCTGTTATGTTTTCCTCTGCTCACTTTCTAGAGAGCTTTGCCACAGGGTCCTTTTCGGAGAAGGGCCGGGAAGGAAAGCGTTAATTGCATTCGCTTGCCTTTACCTGCGGCTCGTACTTCTCCACCGTGGCTAAGTGGGACGAGCTGTCATATCCCCCAACGGCGTAGAGATTGCCATCTGCAAAACACAGTCATGTACAGAGTCAGCCACGGAGCCCTCCACGAGGGCCGTGTTATCGGCAGGGATGGATCCCAGCCTTACGTGCCACGGGTCTGGGCAGCCAGGAACACAAGAGAGTGGCAGAGCAGCCAACAGGCAAACCTACACCAAGCAGCAGGACCCCCGCCCCCCCCGGGGAGGATTTGCTCACAGAGCAGCTCATGCAGCTTCCCCCTCTCCACCGCCAAGCACGTATGGGGGCCACATCTGGTGCGGGAAATCGTTAAATATTCATCAGGCCATTTCTCTGCTGTGCAGCGAGGGCTCCTTGCCAAGAGAGCAGCCTGGGGAGCTTGCTCGCCTGCAGCCACCCCCGACCAGCTCGTTAAGCTTTATTTTTAGCTGGCGAGACAGCGGTGGCAGGAGCAGCAGGTTGCCGGGGGGGCTGATCCATAACACAGCGCCAGGCAGAAAGCACACTGCGGGGGGAGAAGGAGTGAACGCGTGCGAAGGAGCCACTGAGTTAGCAGGGAGTAAGCGAAAGAGCAGAGACAAGAGGGGATTAATGTACGTGCAGCTCAGAACCTAGCACAGCGAGGAGCTGCTCCCACAGCTGGTGCCATTGGCAGCACTGACACACACCAGACTGATTTGTGCAGGGGTGATTATCACCGCCCAGCTCACCCTGTATGGCGGTGCTCTGTTTATCCACAGAATAACCTATAGCTCTTACACAATCATCCCTAGCTCTCAAAGCGCTTTACAAAGGAGGACAGTATGGGATTATCCCCATTTCATAGATGGGGAAAACTGAGGCACGGAGCAGTGACATGACTTGCCCAAGGTCACCCAGCAGGCCAGGATAATAATACCATGGTCTCCCAAGCTCAGTCCAATGCTCCATCCTCTAGGCCAGTGCTTCTCAAAATTATTTGATCTTTGTGTCTGTTGTCGTTTATCCCCCCTGGCCACACAGGTACATCTACTGATATATGCAGTATCGGTGCTTCACTTGAATCAGTTTCAGCATCTCATTTGAGGTTTATTTTTTCTGTTGCACAAACGAGCCAACAAGCCATTGTAATGAGAGAAAAAGCAAAATGGCCATTGTGGTCCGGGCCTCCAATGAAATGTGTAACGTATAGATGACAACTCCTTTGTATAATGCTAGGCAAGCTTCACAGAAATCCGTCAAAATGAGCAGCGCCAGCTGAGGACGTGACATGTCTGGAGGAATTGGCATTGTTAGTTATTCCTTGCTGGGGGTAAAATGTGCGCAGGAAGTTTCTTTTTCCTAAAACTTCTCACGCCCCCCAAAAATATGTTCTGCACCCCCAGTTTGAGCACCTCTGCTCTAGGCCAGTGTTTCTCAACTACCAGTCTGTGGACCGGTGCCGGTCTCCGAGATCTCCCTGACAGTAAAGGAAGGCAACAAGCTGGTCCCTGGTATCAAAAAGGTTGCGAAACTGCTTTAGGGCACATGCTGCCTCCCCACTGCCAGCTTCCCACATGGAGTGGTCCGCTCAGGACGCGAGGGGAACCAGCTGTGCCCACACGTCATTCCACATGGGTCACCGGCCAGCTGTCAGACTTCCCAGGCAGGATTGCTCTGGCCTGGAGGTGAAGCAAGGGGGAATGGGGTCCAGAGTGAAAGTCAGAGACTGGGCTGCATCCTCGATTGTGATAGGCTCTCGGGGTGACCCTGGGAAGTCATTTCCCACCACCCCTCAGTTTGCACCAGATGTTATTTTAAAAAGAACAATGTTACTTGCATTGAGTTGGGCCATCTGGTTTGGGCTATGCCATTTCACAGCCCCCGCTACACCTCCCCAACTCCCGCCATAGGCTGACACGAAGGCACGGCCCATGGACTCCAATGTTTCAAATATCCAGTGTCCCACCTTGAACCCAGAACCCCTAGGTGGATGCAGAGAGATGGCCTAACGCGGAGCAAAGTGGAGCAAAGCTTGCTAAGATTTGTAGCCCGTTACCATTATTAGAATAACACTGACCTAGAGGCCCCAACCAAGAAACCTGTGGTAGTCCAATACACGCAGTAAGAGACAGTCCCTGCCCCAGATCATCTGATCTGCTTAGCTTATAAGTTAACTAAATGACTTTCCCTCAGTCACACAGGGGGTCTCTGGCAGAGCTGGGAACTGACTCCTTTTCTCCACAGTCCTGCTGCAGAGCATTAACTCCACCCTCCTTCCTGTGCATGGAGCAGAGCTGCAAACCTGATCCATTCTGTGCCCAGTAGACAGCGCCCTTTGGCTCCCAGTACGCGTGGTCAGTGGTGGTCCCAGCAAAGCACGGTGGCCTGTCACAGGCAGCAGTCAGAGAGTGGGGCTGCAGCTGATAGGAAGCAACGTGCAGGACTAGGCAGAAGAAGGGGGGAGAGGTGACAGAGCCTGGGAGAGCCAGGCAGATTCCACCGCACTAGTGACCTACCTAGTGTTGCCACCCGGACGTATCGCCTCCTGGTGCTCATGGCAGCAATCGAGGTCCAGGTGCCCGTCAGGGGGTCGTACCTCTCGGCGCTGCAGCAAGCAGAGACACAGGAACATTAGCAACACTGGAGGGTCCTTGGGGAAACCCTCTGATGCAGCCCTGAGAGGCGACCGAGGACACCAAGGGGCACCAGAGTGAGGCAAAGAGCTGCCATGGATCAGAAACCGACTCAGAGATGGGACCCAGAGGGCAGGAACAAGGGGCCGTTTCCCCATCATGTCACAGGGTTAAGACCATGGTCCCCCGAGGGGCAGGGCCAGGACCAGTGGGGTTTGTGTCTCCATCAGGGATGGAAAAGAGGGGGGGGTGTATTTGCAGCGGACATGCGATGTATTTGTCCAGACTGGACGAGGCTGCGCGGAGCTTGAGGAGGACCCAGGGGTGCCAGGTGAATGGGCCGATGGAATTCATTGGCCAAACGGCAGGTTGGTCTTTCCTGGAGGGCCAGGGAACTAGGATGGGGTCAGGGTTAGAGACACCCATGCAGGACCCTGCCAGTGGCCCCACAAGCCTTGGGTCCCTTTGGCTGCTGACGAGCCATCAGGCCTCCAGGAGGGCTAGGCTATGCATGGCCTGCCCCCCCGGAGCAGATCTTGGGGACAGCCGGGGTGTCTCAGCAGCCCAGGGGGGCACGGACCCAGGAAATCCCCCTACCTGTTCAGACATGAGGCCCCGTCATATCCCCCCGCTGCATAGAGGAGCCCGTGCAGCGTCGCCACCCCAAGACAGCTGCGCCTGGTGCCCATGGACACCTCTGGCTGCCAGGAGTTGGTAACCGGGTCGTACGACTCCACTGTGGCCAGGTCGGAGGTCCCGTCGTAACTGCGAGGGGATGGGAAAGCGTTGGGAGGCTGGGGAAGCCAAGCGGCAGGGCTGGGAGCTGGGACTCCACCCCAGCCTTCGGGCTGAGCACAGCTTAGCCTCAGGTCCGTGCCCAGTCCAGATGCGGGCCATGCTCTTCTCACAATCAGGCCCATGCAGAGCGTCAGCTAGTCGCTGCATTTCTGGCGGGTTTGCTCCCCACGTTCCAAACCAGTTCCGCCCGCCTGTCCTTCTCACCCCCTGCAGGGACAATGCAGCACCCAGGGGGGCTCCCAGCCATCTGACCAAGTCTGTGTGAATTCACAGGAAAGGCTGGGAGGGCCGGGGTCGCATCTGAGCCAGGTAGTTACTGTGCATTGAACATGTCCCTGAGGCTGCATGACATTAGCAGGGCAAGCTTCTCTTGCCAGCTGCCTCAGCCCTAACTGAGCAGGGGGAGAAAGGTACCCACAGGCGAGAGCAGCCTCCGTCCCCTCTGCTGGGACCATGAACAAATGGTGTCAGTTTGCAGCCAGGCTGCCACTGCACAGAGACCCAGCAAACTCACTCCACTGAGCAGCAGTGGGCAGTGGAATGGATTCCAGTCGTTGCTCCTCCGGGCTGGGTTTGAACCTGTGACATTTCCCATTACCACTTCCCTGGGCCAGCCAGAGCCCCGACACACAGCTGGGGGCAGAAATGTCCAATGGGCCCAGGCTTTGTTCTCCGACCCCAATCCAGAGGGGTCCCACCCCAATGCCGGCATCCCCCTCTCCGCCCAGCTCAGTGATCTGCTGTCCTCCTTACCCGCCTACAGCATACAGCTTGTTTCCGATGGCAGCCACGCCCACCCTGGCCCTCCGGGTCGACATAGAGGCCACCATGTGCCACCGATCCGTCCGCGTGTCATAGGCTTCGCAGTCTCCGTGGATGGCGAATAGGCTCCCCCCACCTGCAGGGGGTGGTGTCACAAGCAGAACGAGTGAAAGGCAGGACCCCTGGGGTTTCCAGGGAGTCATTGGGCAGGGGGCAGCCATGGACATACCCCTCTCTGAGCCCCAGCTCTGCCCAAGATCCCAGTGACAGGCCCTACCTGCAGCCCCTTCCCCAAGGGTGGAACAGATGCCCCATGGGAGGGAGGTGATGGGCCCCTCCCCCAGGCTGCACAGCAGGCTCTGTATTCAGACCCCACCCACCCCTGGCCTGTCTGTCCCTTACCCACGGCGAAGAGCACAGTACTAGCCCCCTCGCACCGCCGGGGCCGGGTCCTGCTGTTGCCGAGGACCCCTCTTTGCTCTGGCATGAGGTGGTACTTGAGGGCCTCAATCAGCAAGTCCTTGCACTCTGAGTGGTGTCGGACCAGGAGCTCCGTGTCCACATGGCTCATCAGGAAGTCCCGGCTCAGCAGGGGCAACCGGACGCACTTCATGAGCTGCAGGGTGGAGGGAGGGGAGGGACAGTGCTGAGTCGGTGGAACAGAGACAGGTTGGGGCAAAGATTAGCGAGGGCTCCTTTACCAACCCCAAAAGCCTTGGGACCTTGACTGGACTCAATCCCCCTCCTGCCACCTCCTAGTGGAAGGGAGGGCAGGCTGCCCGCCAGCATATGCCTGGCAAGTGCATCTTGGGATGCATATACTCCGATTTGCATATCATTTCCCAGCATTTTCTGCAGGCGTGCAGCTAGTTTCTTCGCAGACCTGGTAGCAAAGCTCCCAGAACAAACGGAAAGGTTGCCAGGGTACACACAGGTGCACTTTTCCCCGGGTTTATTAATAAGTGCCAATATTCATACTTGCAATGCCACAGGTATCCACAAGAGGGCACACAAGACTCATGCAGAGCTAGGGATATTCTGGGAGAATCCCTGTAGGAAAAGGTTTTGTTATTCCTGTTACTGTTTTGCTTAGGCAGGTGACAGGCCTGTGGTTAATTTGCTCCTAGTCACAGGCACAGAGATCAGAGCACTAGATAAAGGAAAATCCGAACTAAGCCGTTTCAGACCTGCCAAGTTTGGCTTTTCAGAGCAATCCTGAAAACCCAGGTCTGGAGAGCAAAGTCTACCGGACAGACCAGTCACCCTCCCAACAGCCCTGCTGCCCCACTGAAGCCCGAGCTCTGCCACGGACTCCTCACGTGACCGTGGGCATGTCGCTGCCCTTCTGTGCCTCAGTCTGTAAAATGGGGTCATAGCACCGGCCCTATCACAGGGTAGGGGATTTTGTGACGTCATATTTGGGGGTTTTAGAAAGCTTCTGATGTGGGATGGGAACTAAAGAAACCCCAAGTATGACCACATTTCTCTACGTATGGAGGAAGATAGTCTAATGACAGGGCACAGGACTGGGACTAAGGAGACCTGGGTTCTAATCCAGGCTCTGCTGCAGATTCCCTGTATGACCTCAGGCAGTCACTCAACCTACCCAGCTTCAGCTCCCCCGCTGTGAGATGGGGATAACACGTCCCAACCTCACAAGGCTGTTGGAAGGATACAATGTGTGAGATGCTAGGGAAGCTAGGACGTGGACATTCATAGGACTCGAACCCCTGCCTTCTAGCTCAACATGAGCCTCCATTTGCAGCAGGGTACAATGCATGCCCCAGTGCATCGGAAGGAGCCAGGTGCTATAACCTTGGGAACCCAAGCTCCTGTTGGGCCAGTGCCTAATGGCAGCAAGGGCTTCCAGATCGCACCATGCTGGGAAACGAACTCATCTCAGTCAAACGCCACCGGGGGGACAGAGCAGAATTTGGCCTTGAGGTGGCTGGATTTGAGACTTTTCTTTGGTTCCCCCCAACCCTGTCTGATCTCACAGCCTGCAGGCTGGAGTTCCCAAGGAGGGCGGAGGCGGGGGTCTCCAGCAGGCTTTAGACCAGGTCAAATCCACATCCATCCAGCACTTACACTCAGCGTTGGTGAAAGCCCCTTCCCCAGCGATGATCTGCATTCCCACCCAGCTCACCTACCCTTGGGACGTGCTGCCTCCTGCTGTCCACGTCGTGTTTGACCCAGCTCAGCACAGCCCGGTACACCTCTTCCTCGGATGGCACATTGAGGCTGTCACTAGAGATGAGGTCTAGCACCTGCGGAGGCGAAAGGGAAGGCCAGCTCAGCTGTCACCCGTCATGGGGAGGGAGTATGGCAGGGACCATGGACACACACACACACAGCCCTGAACCAGCAGAGCTGCACACTCGGAGCCTTACTACACCTCCACAGCCTGTGGGTAGCGCAAGGCTGGTGTGTGCATACTGGAACGGAGAGGCAGCAAGAGCAGAGAGTCAGGACTCCTGGGTTCTGTTCTTGGGTCTGCCTCTGACCTGCTGGGCGATGCTGGCCAAGCCTGTGCCTCAGTTTCCACATCTGTAAAGTGGGCAGAACGAGGCCAACCCACCTCCCAGCTGAACCCTAGCACCGACTGGCTAGGGCTTGCATGCGCGCCAATGGCGGGGGGGGGGGGGGGCAATGGAAGCCCAGAGTGTCAGTGTAGGCACCTTGGCAAGGGACAGGGCCTGATTCCCTGCTCCCCTACGCTTGTGCAGCTCACACCAGTCACCCCTGAATTACGCTGTGCAAGAGGAGAACCGAGCCCCTCAAGCTCTAACTGGTCCCTTCCCCCGGTGGATCTACTGCAGCAGAGCCAGGATGCGCAGACGGCAGGGAGCAATTAGCAAGTGCAGAGCCAGGCTTTGGAAGGCAAGCTCTCCGCTGGGCTGCTTGCCTTGCTGCTGGCCGAGGAGGGCTCATAGCAAGATAAGAGCTCCAGGGGGAAGCCCAAGCCACGCTGGACGGTAAATAACCCAAGAAAGCAAAGCCGGGGACTGCACGGGCTGCTCAGCATCCCCTGGAGGGGCGTTTCTGGGCCTTCGCAACAGCAGGCTCTGCCTGGCGGAGGCTCTGAGCGCAGGTGTTTGGAGAAGGGGGGGGGAAGACACCTGTGAGGCTGTCTGGAGCAGTTGTTAGGAGACCGGTGAGGCAGGAAGAAGGGGAGGGATGGCCCCTGTTTGGGGGGTAGCCAGTGCAGGCTTTGCCCATCTCCAAGCCTCTCCGTTTCCTCCCCACCTGGCGGGAGACCCTGCTCCTCCTGGCTGCCCTGACCAGGCCTCACGGAGGAGATGCTGCTTTATCAGCCAACCCACCCCTCTTGGGCTCTTAGCCAGGCCAGCTTCCCTCACCCGCTGGACCCAGGACCCAGCGGAACCTGTTCCCTGCAAACCATCCCCTCCGCCCACTCTCCCCACCCGGGCCATGCTCCCGCTCCCACCAGCCCGTCAGTGATGCACTGCAGGTGCCCTTTGCTGGCGCATCCCCGGGCCGGGCACTCCAGACAGCAGGGGCTGCAAATCTGCAATGGAATCAGGGGCACAGGGCCAGGTGACCCAGTAGGTCCCCTTCAGTTCCTCCTCTGGGGGGAGCAGGGCTGGCCCCTACCGTGCACCACGTAGCCCTTTCTCCAGACTACATGGTGGAGGGGTAGGAGTTGGCTGCACGTGGGTGGCAGGAGATGGGGACAGGGATGTTTCCACACCTAGAGGTACCATCTCCCTGGGGTGTTCAGTGGGCACAATGGGGTCGTGCTCATGGCATGGCTCCACACCCCACCATACGCAGAGGGAGATGGTGAGTGATCCTATGGGACGTTCCCGGGGCCGGGCCAGGCCAGCAGCGATGAGACGTGGAAAGCGTCTGAGTCACTGCAGACCCGTTCTGGGGCGTCCCCACTGGGACCCACTTGGGCCCTTTTCTTGCATTGGAGTCTGCCTGCATCAGCCCTCTCCCAGCTCCAGGAACGGGTAGTGCCTGGGTACAGATCCCTCCCCCGAAGTGGGGAGAGGGCAGAGAGAAACACAGAATGGCTCAATCCCCCACCTCAGCCCCACAGTGACTGTCCTGGTGAGCAGGGTCCCACCAGATGCTTTGCTCACCCACAGAGCTCAGCTACCCCGGGGACTTTAAGGGGTTAAATCTGCATTGGGATCACTCCTACCCCTCTCCCCGGCCTGGGAGGAGTTTGCCTTCCTGAAAGGTTTCACTGTAGAGCCAGTATTAGGTGCTGCCAGACTAGTGGGCAAAGAGCAGGACTCGGGGCGGGCTAGAAACAGCCACACTACAAGGCACTAGGCCAAGCAGAATCCCCTTGTACCAGGGCCAGAAACGCCCTAGCAGCTTCCTGAGCTGCCCATTAGCTTGAATCTGAAGCTGCACCCCAGGGCCAGATATTCCTCTCCCTCCTGTGGGCTTGCCCCCCGTGTCCCCAGCCGTGGGAGGAGAGTGCTGAGGTGGCCAGCCCCCTCCCTGGTGGCAGCGACAGCCGGTTCTGATGAGCCTCAGCGAGCTCAGACAAGCCCGCCAGCCTCGCCCTTCAGTGTCAGGGGAGGGAACCAGCAGCCCCGGCTGCTCCCAGCCACACAGCCTCCCTGCGGTGGGAGGGATACGAGTGTGCGCACACACGCTTGTGATCCACACGCTGAGCGAGAGGCAAAGGGGGGGCTGAGCAGCTGCTGGGAGGAACAGGGGCATGGTCTATCTTCCTCCCTTCCACCCTCACAAAGTCTGCTGTGCCGGCCCCATGCCAGGAGCCACAGGGTCCATTAGCCAAGCTGTAAATTAAACATTGTGGCTACCTGCCCTGAGAAGCAGCCCCTGCCTGCAGCAGCAACGGCTTGTAGACAAGTTCCCCAGTGGCCACGCTGCTTTCTTCTCGGCCTGTATTTCCACAGAACGGGCAGGCACTGGCTGCTCTGGAGACACTCGCCAGGTAGACGGCAGCACCCGCCTTAACCCTTCTTGCTTTATGTCCCACTTCCTCCTCTCTTTGGGGTCACGCTCTCTTCCTGGCAGCGGCCCCGCAGAGTCCTGCAAGAGAGGCGGTCTGGGCACAGCCCCTTCCCTGCTCTTTGAGCCTGCTCCCTCCCTGCACCGGCTCCTGGGATTCCTGGAGACACACGTCATGCCTTCCTCCTGCGGAGAACAGCTCTGAGCCTCTCTTAGGGCTCAATCTGCAGACTCTCGCTGACCTCCGGGGGCGTTGGAGGAACTCGGGCAGTGCTGGGTGCTAGGCCAAGGCCTGGATGGAGTAACACAAACCAGCTCTCATCTCGCCTATACACACACCCTGGCCATCTCCTGCCAGCATGGCATCCCCTCCCTCCCCACAGCACCTGGCAGACCCTGTTCCATTGCTAGCAGCTCTGTGTGGGTTAGGGGCTGAAACAGAGTGTATGTGTGCGGGGGGTGGGGGTGGGGCTGAAATGCATGATCCAGGTCCTACCTAGAGGGAATGAAGACACCATGGCAAAGCAGAGGTGACCTATCAGGGCTAGTGGGCAGAGTGGGGCGCCCCAGCTTGCATGAAGCATCATGCAGCGCTCTGCACCTCAAGAAGAAAGTCAGTGGGAGCAGCGCCACAGTGCAGATAAGAGACACGAGGCCTCGAGAGGGGTCTTACCTGCTTGAGCGGCAGCAGCATGAACTCCTCCGTCTTGGACACCTCCACAAAGTGCTGGAGGACGTACTTGTGGGCGGACTTGAGCAGGTCGCTGCAGGAGTGTGTGTCGGCGAAGCCCCGGATGCCCAGGCAGTTGGACGGGTCCAGCTGGCTCAGCAGGAACTTGCAGCAGGCGTCCCGCACACCGTTGAGCTGGAGGAGGCTGGCGGCTGGAAGCAGCGTCTGTGGGCAGACAGCAAAGTGTCTGAGGCTGGAGCCCACCACTTCCATCACTGCTTCCCAAGGAGACAGCCCCAGCATCCCTTCCTCCTTAAGCAGGGACCTGTGCTTTCCCCACAGAGACAGGGCCAGCTGTCAAGAGATGCCCTGCCCTGGGAGAGCCCTGGGATACAGTTACTAGGAGAACAGCTAAGATCTCGGATCCAGAGTACAGCCCATGGGCCAAGCACATCCCACAGACAGTCCCACTTTGTCCCATTGATCCACTCTCAGACAGGTTCCTCTGTGGCTTTGCACCTGTATGTGGTTGTCTGGCTTTCTCAGATACAGGGGACAAGAGGCAAAAGAGCCTACAGAAAGATTCCCATTAACCTCAATGGGCCTGGAACAGGCCTTACAAGAGGCAGGTGGAGTGGCAGTTCCCAAACACAGAGCTGAAGCACCCGCAGCTCTGCAATGGGTTCTCCAGTCCCTCCCCCGGCAGGTTCTGGGTGTCACGAAAAACAGCTCGATCCTTTCTCGCCAGCAGCTGGATCCCTATAAAATGAATCAGCAGCCACAGAGCAGCTGCCGGCTATTTTAGCTGAGTGCCTCGAATTCTACTCTTCATTCTGAGCTGGAGGGAGGCTGCATGACGGGCTCCTCTACCCCATCCCTTGCAGACCCTCGCAAATATGGGATGGGATGGGGTAGAGGAGGGTCATGTCAGGCCAGCCCAGGGAGCAGAATTTGGAAACAAGGGAGAACAACAACAACAGGTTCCGTGGCCAGCTGTCTCGTTCTTTCCCGAGAAGGCCCTTGGGCTGTGTGATTCAGTTACAGAGAGCTGAAGACTCAGGGCCATGGGATCAGGGACCAGAGAGGAAACGGGAGTCTGAAAGAAAAGGCAAAATTGCTTGACTCTGATTTTCTCTGCTCCCCCTCCCCCAAATCAGTGTAAATTTAATATAAAGCTTTTGCAAGTTTTTCATTTCGAAAGACAAACAGACTCATTCCTGGCTGTAAAGATCCTTATGTTTTTAAGCTGGGGGAAGAAGGAAAAGGACCGTCGTTTTGTTTGATTTCAAGGAGTAGCAAAATGTAAGGGGTCGCAGCCCCCTCCAGCTCCCATACACAGCTACAAAGGCTGGTGCAAGATTTCGTAGGAAACTAACTTTTCAGTTCTGCATATGTAGGCCAGGCTGCACCTATGCTAGATGTCTTCACTGAGGCACATCCCTCGCTCATGGTCAAAGCTCCTGATCTGACCTGAGCTGCATTTTATGATTCTGGGTGCTCAGAGTGGCCGGAGCATCAGTTCCAAGGCTGAGAATGACAACTGTCCTTCAGCCTCATTGCTTTGTTATTTGGTTCCCCAGGGCTACAGGACAACAGGATTTTTCCAGCCCTTGTAAAGAAACTGCCCCAAAGCCCCATCCAGAGGGAGAAGCTGAAACAGGCTCAGTTCCAGACCACGCAGCTGGAGAGAGACCAAAGGGCAGATGATGAGGACAAGAACCTGCAGCTCACTCTGAAGTCAGCGACAGCTGTAAGCATTCAGTGCCTCTCAGTATTTGGTCCAGTTGTTGCAGAGCCCGTGGGGCAGCCGTTCCCAGTACGAGCGATAGGCTGAAGCAATCGCAAGCGCTTTGCCTCTGGGCTCAGGGACAGGAAGAACTCCATTCCCATCCACAACCACAACCAGGCACAAGGCACTGTCTTGGTGCCAAAGTTTGAAGGTCACAAACCAGGTCCCTAAGGATGGGTCTTTAGTCCTCTCCAAAGGGCAGCAGGGCAGAGGGGTGGGTTGGGGGGCCGGGGGGCGACTCCTACCTGCACATTCCCTTCACCCACCACGATCTCTGCAGTGTAGGCATATTGCACCAGCTGATCCAGAGCCTGCGGGTCTATGTCGTGCAGCGTCACATGGGTTTGGCGGCTTTCGCTCATCTCATCTGCGAGAACACATGTAAAACTCCCGTGAGGCCCAGACAGACAGACACATGGCCTAAGGACCATCTCAGCCGTGCGTGGAACAAGCCAATGATTCTGAACAGAGCAACAGTTTTCCCAGGTATATTACTGGGACCCCCAGCCATCGATTCTTGGGGCTCCCCCCCTCACCTTTAACTGGGGATCTCTCACTGATTACTTAGGGCTTCTCTGTGTCAGCTTTAACTGATGACCCCTGCTCACTGATTCCTGGGGCCTCTCCCTTGCCTTTAAATCAGAGGTTCCTCCACCTGTCTCTCAGAATTTCCTTCTGGAGTCTCTCGCTTGCCGTTAAGTGGAGTCCTCTCTCCACCTTGTCTTAAAACTAGACATTGAGCTGCAGACAGGCTATCATCAGCTCTGACATTCCCCACCACCCATGCTCCTAGGTCATCAAAAACTAAAAAGCCTGGAGCTTAGTTAAAACCGCGTGAAGTCTAGATTAGACCCCAAGCCTTGTTCCCCTCTCCTCTCTGTTCACATCACTGGACTGACCACCATTTCCCCTTGGTGTCAGCAAGAGAGGCCCGGGGCCCGCAGCCTTCAGGAGATGTCTTTGGAATCCCAAACTTCCAGCCTTTTTATCTGTGGCAGGTTGAGGGTGAAAGGCCTGGTGAGGGAAGTGGGTTTGAATGGGGGAAGAGTTTGCTGCTGCTGCAGGAGGAGGAGGCGGTTGAGAGGTTTGGAGCAAGGCAAGTCCAAGATCGCGGGAGAAGGAGAGGGTATGTGGTCTGGAGCTCTGCAGGACTGAAGGGAAGGACAAGAGGGAATGGAGAGAAGGTGGGCTCCTGGGAAGAGTCGGATACTTGCTTGTGAACATGGCGTGGAAGTAGGGGCTGCAGGAGGCCAGCACCACCTTGTGGGCCTTGATCTCCTTGGTGCCCACATGCAGCACGATGTCGCACAGCAGACCCCGCTGCCGCATGCGGTTCATGCACACAAAGGCGTCGTGGTAGTGTCGCTTGGAATTGTGGGAGATGCTGTGGCCGTCCCGGTTGAGGAGCTGCATGCCACCCTCCATGGCTGCAGGGCAACGGCGGGCACTCGGTTCTCAGCTGGGCTCCTTCTGGGTCACTGCAGGGGAAATCCAGGGAGGTCAGTGAAGGAGAAACGACTGAGGGTCAGCCACTTCCTCCAGGCCCTCACCCACTTCCTCCAGGCCCTCACCAAGCCATACACTCCCTGGCTCCCTCGCAGAACAAGCCTGCTCCAAACCACCCTGGGAAGAGAGCTTCCCTCATACTAAGTCCCCTGCAATGGGCCCCACACTGAGGAAAACACCTTCCTGCCCCCAAACTTTGCAGTGAATTCTCATGAGCAAGAATCACCCTAGAGAAGCATCCAATGCCACGGAGGAACTGAGATGCCACGGGAATGCCAAAAAGCTGTGGACACCAGGGCAAAGTCCCCATCACCTGCAATGGTCCAACTGAGGCAGGACTTAGCTGTCTGGGTGTAATTAAAATCAGGGCAATATTCTGTTGGAGACTGTAGCAGGGTGGATCCCTGCTCCGGCCCTGAAGGGGTTAAAAACAGCCCAGGGAAGGGGCCAGGGCTGGAGAAAGTAGCCTTTTAGGCTCAGCTGATTGGGGGAAGTGGCAGCAGCTGGGGCCATGCCCCAAACTGCGCCACAGGCCCTTATATAAGGGCAGAGAAGCCAGGAGCCCAGAAAGTCTCTCTCTGTGTTCAGAGGGAGAAGGGCTTGGCTGCTGCAAGGGACCAGACAAGGTACCTAGGGTGAAGCAGGGCTGGGGAAGGCAGCGGAGCCAGGGAGCTCCTGCCTGGAAAGCCCCAGGCTGCGGCCTAGGAGTAGGCCAAGAGGTACTGGGGTTGCAGGGTGCAACCCAGGGGTAGGCCAAGGCAGCAGGTCCAAACCCCTTTGCTGATGATGAGAGGCTAATACTTCAGTCTGCCTCAGGGTGTGGGGCTAGCTAATGACTGGGCAGTTGCCAAGACCTTGAGGCAAAGTGGGGATAGAGTGGGGGGGTCCCAGGGAGGGAAACCCTAAGGAGAAAGGGGTTACTGCCAGGGGGCAGAACCCCACGTAAAAGGGGCACCAGGGTCCAGGGAGGGACACAGGGCCAGTAGCAGAAGCCGGAAGGCAGATCACCAGCCTGCAGAGGGTGCTCCAGCTGAAAATTTGAGCTAATTCCCAGGAGTGACCAGCAGGAGATGCCACGGGGGGTGAGTTACAGAGACCTGGCTAGAAACATACACAGGAGCTTTTCCTTGAAGTTATAGCCAGGTATCTTATTCAGGTCAGTCTAACAATGCACATTTCCAAGCTACACCAGCATAGGCTTTAATTGTAGATTGCTATCTTTTCCCTTTACCATAGCACGCCAGCTCTGCATTGGTCAAACAGAGCTTAATTAAAGGATATTAAAACAAACACAAGTCAAAAAAACTGAATGATAAAAATATATATATATATATATATACATACCCCATGTTCCCTGTATCATACTCAGTGTCCGTGTTGTAGATTATGAAATAGTCTATGGAACTCAGAGGACCTGGGTTCTATTCCTGGCTCTGGGTGGCCTTCACTGCCTCTTCTGTGCCTCAGTTTCCCTCTCCATCAGTTGCTGCTTCAGAGTGTAAACTCTTTGGGGCAGGAGTTGTCTTACTATGTTTTTCTACAGCACCTTGCACAATGGGGACCCTGATCTATGGCAACAGAAATAATTCATCACCATGCAGCTGGAGAAGCTGCCACTCCATTCCACTGATACAAGCTCTTCGCTCTTTTCAACGTTAGCACTAATACTAGTCAGTTGCAGTTTAAATAGTCAGTCTGTCATTTGAAATCTCTGGTCACTTCTCCCGCAGAACCTGGGGCCATCCTGCAGCCCAGTTTGGGAAAGGAGCCCTCTCTCCTTTGAAGTCCTTCAGATTTCTTTGAAAAGAATAAAGACCAATGCTCTGTTTCCCTCCGCACGTCGTATGCTGTCTGTCCAATCAGTATGGTGCATGTCCAACCCCCACCCCAGAGCCCCTCAGCCTTTTCATAGCCTGACATAGCTCTGCTGGGGATCAAACTGGGGTGCCCACACACTCAGACGTAGCTTAGACCTATTGTTCCCACATGCGGCTGAAGAGGGGCTCCTTTGTACTCTACTCTGGCTAACATCCTCAGGTTACCTCTCTTTATATAGAGGATCCCATCTGGGATAACAATACAGCACATTAGTTAATCATATAGCCCATATAGGTGTGGGAGAAGAATTTTCTCCTATGGTGGGTAACACTTCCTGCATCGGCTTGATCCCACTGGAGTACCTGGGTTTTCAGAGACACTAAGTGCTGCTAGACTGACTTCATACATTTGAACTCTCTCTCTTATTCACATGCATACTCACATGCGCACACACACTTTCGCCCAGCTCAACAACTTGCTGTCTTGCTACAGCAGATCTAAGGAGATGGATCTCCTGGAGACCACCCACAGCCTCAGTCAAGGTTTTGGAAATTCTCTTTGGCAAATAACTTTGGATTTTTTGCAGGCAGGGCATGGGGATGGGGTGTCATGCCAAGCCTGCTTTACCCACACTCAGTAGTGTCTTTGACCAACATTGGTGTAGTTGCTTCACCAAGAAAAATCCCCCCTGGATGGGGTCACAAGAGCACGCCACAGACATACACTTTGAATTTCAAGAGTAAGTATTACATGTTGCACCACCCCTAATCCCCATCATCCCTAGTGAATCTCGAGGGGGAGGGGTTCCCTATTTGAGGGATGTGGGAAAGAAAGGTATTTGTTTCTGCTAAGACATTTCCTTCTTCCATTGCCATACTGATCAGGCCACATCTGTTTTAAGCTGCCTGCCATGTTTTGAAAGGCATTTGACAGGCTTTTAGATTCTCACTGCAAGCAGCAGCCAAAGAAAAAGAAAAAAAACCCCAAAACAGAGAAAGCGTGAGCCAGGAGGGGGAAGGAAAAAGGCAACTTTTAAAAATCATTAGCTACTTTCTGATCAATCTACCTGCCCCCGCGTTCCTGCAGCGAGAGAGTCTCCCCAGCCTCTGTTTCCTGCACCACACCTACATGCCACCGACCGCAAGGAGTTTAAAAATAGAACTCCCCCATGCAGCAGTTGCTCAGCCATGAAGACATCGATTTATTTATTTTTAGCAGCACATAATGTACCAGGATTGGGGAGTGGGGTACAATAACATGCAGGGGAGAAACCTGCAATGCCCTTTGGTACTTCGATTAATAGACACAAACACAGAAAAAAGGAGAGAAATTTCAGACTCTCACCCCATCGTCTCTGGTGAAGGCTCACAGATATAGGACAAAAGCAAAAAAACAAAAACCCCCCTGATGTTTCCAGTGATGGGTGCCTGTGGCAGGAGCACAGGATACCATCATGCCCTTGGAAAAGGGAAATGCATCAGATAATCAAATAGACCTTCTCTATCGGCAGCTCCCGGGAGCCCAAACGCTGATCATGAGAGTCCTTAGTGAAGCTGCAATATGCATCATACGCGTCAGGCATGTTAATTAACGTGGGTAAAGCACTGGGCCGAAAGGCGATGTGCTGAATGTGAGGTATAATTATTACCCCCTCAGGCTGGGATCAAGGGCTGTTTTATTGTATTGGATGGGCTTTGCAATAATTGCTTTATTCCCCTCCCCAGATGCAATCTCCTGAAGACTAACCCCCAGGCTCCCTGGAGAGATCCCTGCGCCTCCTGAAGCTAGTTTACCTTCTTAATATGCCACCAGACGCGCTTTTGCCCATTACGATTTTAGGCATGCTCCAGTTCTAATTGGAATCGCTCGCCTGCTCCTCCCCCTCATCTCGCCAGCAGATGTGGTGGAGGAGGGGGTTACATGAAAAGAGAGAGACATAGCAAGCAAGTGGACACACATCTCTCCTTGCACTCTCCTGAGCTTGCAGCAAAAGCCCCGTAGTGCCAGGCATGCTTTGGCTGAAATTGGAGGGGGGGGGCGGGCTTTAGAATTTAGAAAACAGGTCTGGAAGTCTGGACTCCTGGGTTCCATTGCCAGCTCAGCCCCCGAGTCACTGCACAGCCTTGGGGAAGTGACTTACCTGTCTGTAAAATGGGGAGAATGATACCCTCTTTGCAAAGAGCTTGGAGGTCAGGTGACTGGAGGCACTAGGCAAGTACTAGGGGTTACCCTGCACAGCTTTCCCTGGCTAACGCTTGTGGAGCAACTGTATCCAAACACCCTTTAGGCACCTTCTGGGGGTGTTCACCCCACGCACTGCACCCAGCACACACAGCAAGGCACAAGCACACTCGATCCCTGGGGGATACCCCTCCCAGCTAGGATCCCAGCCTGGTGAAAGAGGGCCAGTTCTCAGAGTATCATGTGTAGGGGCTACTCCCTTCCCTGGGCTTCTCCCCCTTACAATTTACATGGGGGGTTCTGACTGGTGATTGAATTGCCAGCCTGTCTCAGAGCACAGAGCCCTCTTTCCTTCCTAGAGGCAACTTTAGCCATCAGTGATTGACAGGAACAGGGGGGCTGCCAGCTGACTGGGGAGGAGTCCCAAAGAAGCAGACCCAACAGTAGTCTTGTAATGCCATAAGGGGACACAGGTCATGGACAGGGCAGTGGAACATGCAGAGAGACCATAGCAGCAGCCAAAGGTGTCAACTCACTCCCCTACCCGCACTCCATTCCTGGGGAGGTGGAGCATGGGCAGCTAATGGACAATCAGACACAAGGAAACCAGGTACTTTTTAAACTGCATTATTGAAATGCCCTGGAACCACAGGTTCAAACCTCCTCATGGCCAACAGGGCCTCCCAGCCCTTCCTCAGCAGAAAAACAGAGTTCAGTGCAGTTTACTAAGTGAAGTGTTTGGAGATGGGTCCTTATAAACATCCTGTGGTCTTATCATGCCCTGGAGTCCTTGCACAAAACGTCACTGTTGCCCTGTGTACTGTATATTGATTGCCACTCTCAGTATCACCAACTCCAGCTGCTTGAAAATGACTCAGCCCCTCCAGTAAGGAATTATTTTGGGTAAGTTCTCTGGCCTGTTCTATGCAGGAAATCTCAGGGATTGGCACCGGTTCATGGACTGCTCATTGAGAAACACTGGACTAGATGATCACAATGGTCTCTTCTGGGCTTGGAATATATGCATCGAAAATCATGATTTTTAAGCAAATCTCACAAGAGCATTTTAGTTCTGTTTCTTTGCCTTCTGGTGGCTGAGCCTGCAGAGGCACTCGACTCACAAGCTTCTCTGCGACCCTAAAAGCTCAAAACTTATATATATAAAAAAAAAGCAAGCTGAGATTCTCAGGATATAGCATACCTTCAGGAGCCAGGGCTTTAAGACAAAACACCAACCATCACAAGAGTAGGGATAAAATCAGGAGGGCTGGCAAACACTGCACTCTCCCTTCCATAGGCCGCTGCATTTCACTGGCCTTATACGTATATCATTGGTGGACTGGCTGGGGATCATTCCTATAGACATGCAGAGTCACCCGGTCAGATTGCTATGGGGCTGTATGGTAGGCCAGGTTGCTTGCAACACGAGACAACGCACAAGATTCCCCACCAGCAGAGGACAGGCTCCGAAGAAAGGAAACATGAAACACGGCATCATCTGGGGCAGGGCTGCTCAGGTGACCCAAATGGTTCCTGCAGAAGTTAGGTGTTTAGTGCAAGGGCTTGTCTACATGGGGACGCTCAGGGAAGTGACTTAAGGCAAATCAGCTGAGGGGGTGAAGTCAATGCCCATAAGTTAAAGTACATTATTCCCCCCTGCATGGATGCTCTGACCTCAGTTCACTGTAATTCAGTCCTCCAAGACAACGCTGGGAAAGCGGACAGGTACAGTGCTGTCTGTCCCGTCTCACCCAGCTGCCGGGCTAAACAACCGCTCCAGGGTGGGAGCCAACCCTTCCCTCTCAAGGGGGAATTGTCACTGGTCAATATTAAAATGTTAAGGCTGCTAAGTATCCCACAGCCATTGGGATGGCAGGTGGAGCACCACCCCTGGCTGTAACTAACAATTGGAAATCTAGTTTTATCTGTTCTTTCTCAATCAGTCTCCAGGAAACCCACTGGGGGCTCACACATGGCTTAGTTTGTGTCGGCTGAGTGCATTAGACACCCCGTCCCCAGGGGCAACTTGCAGCCCTCCATACACTGGATGCCACCTCCCATCCCCATCTATTTCAGGGACTCCCCACAACTGCCCCCTGCCAGTGGCTCTGTTACTCCCATTCCTTGCGTATGAGGGTCTGGCTTTGTCCCTGCTATGCCAGGGGTTCTATGTTCAAGGGCTTGCCTACATGGGGAAAGTTAATGGTGAATCAGCGGAAGGTGCGAAGCAACAGATCATCTCCCAGTATAGCCAGGCCATCCCACACCGTCTGATGGTTAACACAGAAGGGGCCGTTAGAAATAGAGAAGGGATATCTAGATAGGTGTTCATACAAGGTCTGATGGAGAACAAAAGCAAACCCTTGCCGGTCATCATGACGACAAGCTGAGGATGAGCCGCTGAAGATCAGAGGCCACTCCAATGGGCACTAATTGGGCCCCCTGGTTAGCAGTCTCAGTGGAGAGGCTAAAAAGATTGGGCTCCCCTATTCCTAGAGGTGGTCGCACCACGTCAGAATTCATGCACACTGCACTGTCGCACCTTGTGCTGCGGATACAGGGCCCGATCTTGTTTGCACTGCTGCCCCTTTGCCTTCAATGGGTGTGGGTTCCCATCCGTAGAGAGAAGCAGAGAAACAAAGGAATCTTCGCTCTGCCCCTGCTTGCGCTGCGGGCACAGAGAGGGATCCAGCTCCTGGCAGCACGCTTTGCTGAGGTGCCAGCACTAAAACCGTACAAGGGAAAACCTCACGCTCAGGAAGTGAAGGTCTGTCAGCCCCGCTGAGAGGGGATGAACAGGGAACAGTGCCTGGATCAGGACAGACAGCGAGCCAGTCTCCTGAACAAACGGGGAGAAACAAGCCTGCTCTTGTTGAGTGCGCAGACGTCAGCTCGCACACATTCAGCAGCCAATGAATATTAATTTCTTAGGTTACGACCGGAAAAAACAACAACAACAACAACAAAAACACAAAGGGCAGCCATGCATAATGGCTCGGTTAATGAATGCAAATAATCCTGACCCAAAGGGAGGGCTCTTCTCTTGAACAAAAAGCATATTTTGGAGGGAGTGAATGGAAACGCTGTGAACAGGGCCCAGAGGTTCAGTCCCCCAGAAAAAGGCTCTGGGGTTGCCAGGGAGAACTGGCTTCTGTTGGCTCTGCCATCCTGGCTACCTTGCCAGCTGGGGGCTCTGAAACACTCTGCACAAGATGCCTCTTTGCAAGAACCAGGGTGTCAGGGGACCCCTGGGTGGCTGCTGGGTAGGTCACATTCCCTCCAGCTGATGTACCCGGCATTCAATTTTTGCGCTTCCTCAAGTAACCTGTCGTATGGAGCGACGCTACGGCTGGGCCATACACAGGTTTGAGTCTGCTACTGTTTTTGAGCGAATGGACTGAGATCTTTAGCTCACAGAATAAAGGCTGGTGATCTTAGAGCCAGAGTTCCAGCCTCCCGCAGCATCTCTCCACTTGTACGTTGCCTTTGAATCAGTAGCATTCCACAGCACTGCTGGAAAAGACCATTGCTGGGTTTCACTCCCAGTGGGAAGCAGAAGGAAAAGGGTTAACAAAGGAGCCACCAGGATGCACAATATACTAAAGTGGTGTCTTCTCACGGGCAGTACAGCTCCCTGTCCATCTCAACTTCCTGGCTCCAACTCACCAGTGAGAGTCTTACACTAGCCCTAAAAACCATGCATCAGATTTGTGGCTGACAAGAGGCCAAAACCCAAGGCCTCTTCTGCACCAGTGAAAGCACTAAAATTTCAGTATCCAGTCAGCTGCAAGGAGTGGGAGGAGCAGGTAAAAACCAGGCTGGGAGATCTGTGCATCCCGTAACACAGCTCACTGGCAGATGTGGGACATGCCGAAGAGTCAGGAGTGCACGTCCTCTATTCCACCCCAAAGCCAGCAAGTGCCTGGGACACTTCTAGGTGGGCATGTGTATATACACACAGACAGGCGTAAGAATTTCCTTTTCAGGTCTCTGCATTGCACCTAGTTACTCCCTCTTGCACTGCACCGGTAATTCATCCCCATCCTTAGCTGCTGGCCTCATAGTGCCCTTAAAAATATTTTCATGACAGGTCCTGCTCCTACAGAGCCACCAAAGCACCCTGGACACAGCATGCTAGGGTGATCGGCAGCACCAGATCCCCACACAGGGCACCCAACAGAACAGCCATCAGAAGGGGAAGCTGAACTAGCTGCAACAGCCATGAAGACCGGAGGAGGCCTCGGGGAACAGGGCATGGAGAAAGTAGTGGATTTGGTTCAGCCTGGGGAGCACCCCTTTGTCCGCAATGCACTGCACCCCTGTAAGCCAGGCGTACTCAGCGCCAACACTCTTGTGCAAAGGGGAGCCTGATCTGCTTGGCAGGGTCTCTTTAACAGAACCCACTGGCCCAGTATCATCCTTGAGCCCCTCCCGGCATTTCCAGCGCAGAGAGGGGGCAAACTGCATCCTCATCAGCCTGACTTGGTCGGGTTCCCCCCTCCACTCACCGTGCATTGGCGTGAACAACTTCACAAGGGGCAGGGTAAATCTGGCCCTGACCCGGTGTCTATGGCTGTACCGTTGCTATTAGCTAGTGGTGTTTTAAGGACACAAATGAACTCCCCTCACGGCCCTCATACACACCCTGTGCAGGGATTTTACCCCCCCAGGAATTGCTCACTGTCATCCGTGCTTATGAGCTGTTCAGGAAGAAGCCAGGCGAATATCACCAGGGCGAAGCAGGCATGGAGACTGCCCTTAGCACGGCGCTCCCCCGCTGGGGCAGCTGGCCAGCGTCTCATGCTGCTTGAGAATTGGGATGACATGGAGGGCTGGTCCCCTGGGGGCAGCCAGCTCCTCAGTGAAGTGCCAGCTCCTAAGGCTCAGAGGCGATCCAGCTGCATTTACAGAGAGGAGACCAGAAATGTGGCTGGTAGGCTGAGCTTCAAGGTGCAGCGAGGGCCAGACTTGCAGAGTTGCTCCCATCCCCTCCTCAGCAGCTCCCCAAACACAGGCTGAGGAGAGGAAACAAGAGGAAGAGAAGAGAGCATGCAAGCACTGGAGGAAAGCAGCTCTCTCAGTGCTGCGTTTGGGAAGGTGATGGGTCTGTATTTTGTAGCAGTTTGCAGGCTATTACCTAGCAGTGATGGCTAAATCTAGCTAAAGGTACTTATATGCCCCTCCCCCCCATCACAGTCGTATTAAAGCACCTCAATCTTTATTGTATTCATCCACACACCACCCCTAGGAGATAGGAGGGTGCTATTACCCTCATTGTACAGATGGGAAACTGAGGCACGGAGCAGCTAAATGGCTTGCCCAAGGTCACCCAGGAAGCCTGTGCCAGAGCAGCGACTTGAATTTGGGTCTCCCAAGTGCTAGGTTAGTGGCCTGACCACTAGACAGAGATACATACTACACATCAGGCACCATCTCTCACCTGTCTCTGCAGCAGGGTCCTACGGCGAGGCCGACTTTTGTTTCCCTTTCCCATCTACCTCACAAGGTTGTGCAACAGTTCCTGAAGGGGACCGCGGTCAGCCTGATTCCCCCTGCAGCATTAGGGATTTAGGGAGGTACGGAGGAGGCCTGTAGATCCTTCCCATTCCCGAGTCATGAGGTGGGAGGATGGGGGTGGGAGGGACGAAGAAGCGGCAAGAGATCACGTGGCCTGTTCCCACCCCCACCTCCCACAGCAATGAGGAACCTTTTCTGCTCACGCACTTAACGAGCTTGTCCTCCCCACATTTCACCACCTTGGTGTGACACTGCACCTGGTTTCCAGCCAGTAGATGATAGGTTGCTCTCTGCTGCGCTGCTTGCACAGGACAGGTCTAATGAGTCTCCATAGAGGCTCGGATCTTGCCTTCCCGCCAGTGTCCTCGTGGTGCTCAGCACTGCAGAATGGGAGCACACACCCGTGCATGGCACATATGCAGGGAACACAACACCATCGTGCTCTGGTGCACACGGAGGTTATGTGTGGGCATCAGCAAGGTCAAGCACTAGGTGCACCCTCCTCACCGAGATGCAGAGTCTCAAGCTTCTTCTACAGCTGCTTCCTTGCTTATAAGTGCATGGAGTAGCAAAAGGAGAGGACAGTTTGGGCAGAGAAGGAGGCATGGGCTCAGGCAAGCTCATTAGGTGCTTAGTTCTGGCCTCCCTCCTTTGGTCCCCTGTCTAGGAAACTTCATTATGAGGGTGTGAGAGTGTGCCAGGCTCAGGCTCAGGCTCAGAGCTGTTCTGTGGACTCACCCTAGCAACCAGACCAAGTGGGTCTCATTAGCTCCAACTCAGGAGGATAAAAGGTGGACTCAAGAGGGAGGATTTCTCCCCAGAGGAATGCTGCTCCTTAAGGCATCCCAGGAGGAAGCATAAAGTTTATGGCCTCGATTCGGCAACTGGATGCATGTCAGCAGACCTTGTACCCACAGAGACGGACTTGGGTTCTAATTCTGCCATCAGGTAAGCACAGCCCTGCTTTAAAGCGTTAATTAACTTAAGAACAGGAAAGAGGCGTGTCTGGGCAAAAAACCTATGTGTTTGCGTGAGCTGCAGTAGGATCAGGGTAGGAAACTCACCCATGTCCACAGGGCTCCACAGGCTGGGATTAAACGTGTATGTAAACATAAAGCTATTTGGTACAGGGACCATGTTCTTCTTGTATTTGTGCAGCCCCTGTTATTGACTGGGGGACTGCTAGAAAATAGTAATGAAGCCTTGTTTTTTTTTCCCTGTTTAAACATTTTTTATATATTCAATGCAGTTAAATGCTTTCCCCATTTCCTCTTTTAAAAAGACGCTAATCATTAGTCCTGTCCTAAGGACTTTTGGGGCATTTGTACTGTTCTAGGGAAAACTCAGTTCAAAATTCTCAATTTTCTGCATGTGTGTGTGTGTGAATTGCACATAAATGCCTTTTTTTTTTTTTTTTGAGGACATGGATAGGGTTAGAAGTTGTCCTCTGTGTCACACTGAGGCAGAACACAATAGAGGACACGGCCCCCAGGAACAATCATGAGGCGTAAATCGCCCTGCTGACAGCATAAAAATAGGCTCTGTTGCGCTATTGCACAGCATTGCCAGAAATATAGCATGTGCAAACACATCAATAAGACAAACCAGATACCTGGTGTGCCTGCAAATTCGCACCCCTCTCGCCTTCCATTTGAAGAGCAGCACTGCCAAGAGGTTGCATCAAATTAACACAGGAGTCCAAGCTAGGGTGGTCACCTGTGCAGTATTTTAAGAGATGTCCCTCATTTTGTGCCCAATGTCCTAACGCATAGATCCAAGAAGGAGCTACTGAGGAATATGAGATCAGATGAGATGTTTGCAAGCAGTAATAAATTCTAAGGCCCCTCCTCTTGGTGTTCCAGGGCCCCAAAGGACCAGACTCCGATATAAACGGCTGGTTTTGAACCTTCACCAAGACACGATGAGATTCCGCCCCTTAAAAATAAGCATGATCCCAAACTTTTCACAGACTTATCCTTCCTATCCCTGGAATGCTGGTAGGCACCCTGGTGTATACAGCAGCTCAAATTCTCACAGCCCCGCTATACAGGCAAAACGCACGAATAGTGGCCACAAACGTCCATGTGCCAGTATTCTGGCAGAGCTAGAGCGCAGCACAAGGGGGCTATGGGAAAAGGACATTTCCTGTGGAATTACAACCCTCTATCCCCATTTCCTAGGGGCTTGTTGCACAGCTAATCTCCCAGTGAAGCAAATCTGGAGCTGTAACAGTCCATTGATTTCTCCAGATCAGCACAGCTAGAAGCCAGACGACTCAGCAGAGAGCGGCAGGAGAGAAGATCAAGTGTGCCTGGGAAGGTGGCATTTAAAAGGAAAGCCCCGTTCTGCCCTGCAGATGCCATGGATTAGCACAGTTCCTTACTGACAGACATAAATATGTCGGGACACGAAGAGTCAATGTCGACTCAGCATCCCCATCTCCCGATTTTCCTCCTCACCCACAGCAAGGGAGGGCAGAAGGAGAAAGCACACAGCTCCCTTCTCGAGCCAGCCAGCAACAGAAGCCAAAAGACTAGAGTACATGTTGCGTCTGTCATGGCCTCCTGCTGCCGAACAGCAGATCCCAGCACATAGATGCGTCCTCTGCAGCAAGACCCAGCGAGCTACCACCACGTGCACAAGCTTCTACTACAACCTGGTATAAAACATCATTGAAAAATGCCTCTTCTCTTGTGTACCTTTCCCCAAAGCGTATCCTCCATCTGCAGGCCACCAGGACCCAATCCACGGAGTATCTATAATTCTCCCCAAGATCTCTCTCTCTCTCTCTCACACCCCCACACCCCCGCTGATCAGCAGCATTAATCAGCTCTTAGACTTGCCTAGAGTCAGTATGGGGTGCAACGGATAGAGATGACTTGCACTAGCAAGATGCACTTGCTCCCAGCTCTCCAGTTTTTATGAATTAGACATAACGACGCGCATTGAATCCTCCTGTCTAGACATCGGCAAGGCAGTGACAGGCTGCCAGGGAGTATGTGTAGCTTTGGGGGTGGAAAACACAATCGCCAGCTCTGTAGCATGCAGAGATTGCAGTGGCTGCAGGCAGGGCATAGGGATTGGCACACTGGCTGTTTGGCCCAGGTCAGTATTATTGTTATAATAACCTTCAGTGGGGCTTCGGGAGTTCGCTCTGGTAGGTGGGGAGGTTTGGTGCCTTTTTCTATTTAAAGCATTTCCTCTTCACATCCCTCCCTTGCACCTGCATTTTTTAAAGCGGTGCTAATTTAGGGCAACCCCTTAAGGGGGGTGATGGGAGTGCCAGACAGAGCCTTAGCAGCATCTGCACCTTGGCTATGGAACTCTTGCTCCTGCGAGAGAGAAGGGGCTACGGGCCTCACCATGTTATGAGCTAAATGCAAAATCTGTGTCTTTGGCTTGATTTCCCCAGCCCTCCCCAGTATGTTCTTCACACAAACTACTCCAAATCCAGTTGTTTCACCTCCAGGCTAGGGAGAGGCTGTGTAAATACACTGAGGAGGCACTCAGCTCCTGTGGCAATGGGAGTCAAATGTACCCAACAGACGGGGTACCTCCATGCCTGGATTTTCCCACCCTGTGCAGAAGTGATGGGGGAGGGGGAGATCCTTCCTCTGATCTAGCCCTAAGCAAGCTAAGGACTGAGATCCAGTAACCAATTACCATGGCCACTCCTTATTGGAGTGGGGATGAAGACCTCACAGTCCCATGTACCCATCTCAGGGAAGTATCAATTCCACGGAAGAAGACATCACTCTCCTCCCCCAGATGCAGTGCTGCCGGCTGTTCAGCTCCACAGGCCACTTACTCCACAGCAGTATTCCAATATCTCAGGGAGAGGATATGTCCATTGAGGATGGGTTGGAAAACCTTGTGTGTACGTTGTCCAACCCTGATATTCTGTGACTACAAACGAAAGCCACAATGCTGTGGCCTTGAGCACTGGACTAGAACTCAGAAGACTTGGCTTTTATTCCTGGCTCGGCCACTGGCCTGCTGGGTGACCTTGGGCAAGTCACTGTACCACTCTGTGCCTCAGTTTCCCCTCTGTAAAATGGGGATAATGATACTGCTTTCTTTTGTGAAGTGCTGGGTATTATTACAACCATGTCCACATGGAGTCCTGAGGCTCATACAGACACCCACCTGCATGGATGCAGTTGCAAGCTTAGGGTTAATCCTGTAACAGTGGACTCTTGGGGCCAGATTTTCCAAAGGGCTCAGCCTACGGGGAGCATATTGGGTGCTGAGGTCTTTTAAAGATCTGGCTCATAATGTTCAACATCAAACCAACCCATTAAAGGCCCAGAAATTGAACTAAACCTTTTCTCTCTACCTCTTTATGAAATGTCAATGTACCCAACACACAGGCTGTCAAATAACAGGACATGCTGATGAATGTACGAACCCAGAGGGTCAAGTTCTGCTTTCCCCTGCACTGGAAGGGATAGAATGGGAGTATTTTTACCCAACCCTCTGCACCTGCCTGGAGGCAGCAGGAGTCCATCAATTGGAAGGCAAAGGGGAGTATTAGGGTAGGCAGAGGGCCTGCTCGGCTGCTTTCAGTGGTCCTGTCTTTTCTTCACTTCTGTCCAAGTGATGCAGTGTGGTGTTGGCTCTAGGATTATGCTATCCTTGCATAATAACATTGAGGACAGTAGCTTCACTACAGCCAAGCTGAGGCTCGTGCACAGTCCTCACCTGCCTCTGCTGGGACTATCTTTCACATGAGCCAGAGGAAGCATTAGCTTTAGTTTAAAATATTTGTTTTTTGTATTACAGCCACCCCAGATGCCCCATCGCCCAGGGTGCTGTACAAACACAGGCAGTCCCAACCCCAAAGAGCTTTACAAACAAAACAGACACGACAAATGACAGGTGGGAGGAGAAAGAGAGGGCCAGGGAACTGAAGTGACTCACCCAAAGTCACACAGCAGCTCAGCAAGGAATAGAACTCAGATCTTCCGACTCCCAGCTTCACTCACAACTCCCCAAGGTGGAAGACAAAATTAAGTGGGGAAAATGGACAGCCATGGGTTCCTTCTGAGCATCACAGTCTGGGGTACCAAGCTAGGCCTTTAAAAAGAGAGAGATGCTAAAATGGTCTTTTCCTGAACTGTTGTGATGACAAAAAGATATATTATTTACGCAGGAGGCTGTGTGACAGAGCTATCTATCCCAGAAATCTTTTGCAGGTCACGGATCACTCACCAGCCAGGATATAAGGAGTTTTTACACTTTCTTGGGCATAGTAGAAATGTTCATGAACCATTTTCAGCAACACAAAAAAATCCCAAAAGCTGCTCCACTAGTTCAGAAGCCTCAGCACCCTCCTCCACTGAATTATGCCCCCCTTTAAATGAATGTAGCAATGGGTGTTTGTAGTCTGGTACAGAGAGGAGACCTTGCGGCCCCCAGCAGTCATAAGTGATGCAGAGCACGATGGGCCATTAGTATTCCTGTGCTCTCAAAGCAATACCGGCTCCAGTAGGACCCATGGACTACAAACATAGATCCCCGAACAGAAGGTGCAGGCACCACTTCTGCCCGCTCCAAATGACTTTCCCTGCCAGTTCCTGACCAGGAGTAAGACATACCCACTTTGCTGTCACCTGGCTTCATAGTTTAGTCAGAAATCGGGACAGGAATAATATCTTAGAATCTGCATTCAGTGACAGAGACACAGCCTGGTGTCACCAATACGTGGACAAAGCAGCCCAAAAGTATTTCACAGCCTATCCATGTTACTTCATATGCATGAAGGAGGGAAATTCATGGGAGCCTACATGCAAGAACCTTTAGAGAGGAGCAGCAGTTGTCCATCACTTCCTTCCAGGACATCACAAACCCATTGAAAGGTCATTCTGCTCACCCTCTATAGATTACACAGGCAAGTCAACACCTTGCAGACATCAAGGGTGGAAGTGGTGGATAGATCATATCAAATCAACGTGGACATTTTAGCTGTGTCCATGACTAGAAGGGAATGTCACCCACCAATATCCATTGTCTCCATTCCATAGCCAGATGGGCGGAGATCACAGACAACCCACGAACTCCAAGCACAGCAATTCAGCCACAACCGTGTCTTTTCCTAGCAGCAATTGTTGATGCCCAGAGATGGTTTCTTGTGGAAGGATCTATCCACCACTCAAGAGCAGCTGGCAGATTATTTCTCATCGGAGAGGCATGAATGATCAAAATGAGCCCACAGTTTCTGCACTGGCCTTAACCTGCCAGAAAGGATACAGGTCTATTTTGCAAGTGGCTGACTGCCATACCTTCTGTCAACCCCACATCTTGGTGAGTAAGGCCATCCAGCAGCTACTGTGCATTTCTTCCCTCCAGCTCCCTCAAGAACAGCCTGGGTTCCGCGGACCTTATCTGAAAGCTGACAGCTCCTTGGAGAAGGGATGCTCTACTCGGTTAGCGAGCTGAGGCAGTCTGGATGAATCAGACCGCCCGCTACTTGGGACTGGTTCTGCCAGTATAAATGTCACAGCTGCTACAGCGGTAGCGGGAGATTCTCTCCACCTCAAAGGCAGCCACAGCAGGGGAACAGGAAAATCCTCTTTGGTGTAACTGATCGGGCTTGGAGGGTCTCCCCCAAGCAGTACTCCTACCTTTGCTGTTTCAACCGCTTGGCACAGTGGGGAATATCAAGACTAACATGATGGCAGATTTCATCTCTCACATTGTAGAGTTAACATGAGTGGAATTGTAAGAACACCTAGAAAGTTGAAAACTTCCCCTCTGTGCCCCCAAATCTCATGAGGCTTCAGCTCAGAGTATTTTTTTAATGAGTTATATAAAAATGATGGAAAAATAAGTCCTATTTAGGACTGAGACGCTTAACTATAGCAGCACAAAGAAAGGCACTGAGATACTGACAGACAGCAATCAGAGACTGCTAAAGCAGATCAGCTATTTAAAACCCAAGACTTTTTAAAATAACTTGCCTGGATCAGCTATACACAGGGGAATAAAATGGATTTTAACTCCCAAAGCGTAGGTGTTAGGGTCCTGTTGATAGTAAGTAAGAGACACAAAGGCAGGTTTAATCAGAACTTAATTTTCAATGTGTCCTTACAACATTTCACTGGACAAAAGGCATCATGTTACCTTAGGGCACTCCATATGTAATCCCAACCCTCTCTCAACTTGCAAACAAATTCACTAGCTTTCTGGTGTGGAAGTTACATATTTTTGCTATATCAGTCCTAAGGTGAAAAACAATCCTTTGAGAGGGACATCACACACACAGCAAATTCACTAGAGACTCTCCCGCTAGCCAGGAGAAAGTGCCTGGTTCATCAGAAGCTATATATGGCCCTAATTTCTGCAGTGCTATGGGAAGGCGCGTTTCCCACTTATACAATTCAGAAAAAAAAATCATCCCACTTGGCACACAGCTCAGTTTTGCAACTAGAATTGATGACAGTAGTAAGACAGGGCACAACTTCTCAAGGAGAAATTGTGACACTATGCCCCTTTTAAAAAATATAATGCTATTGTTACTAACAGAATATGAGGTGCAGAAATGCATGGTAGGGTAAGAGGATGCTTTGGAATTTTATTTTTTTTTTACATTCCCCTTTCCCACCTTCATAGACTCTCTTTGCTCGGTCATACTTACAGATATAGGTGCAGGGAGATGGCTCATAACTAATCTCTAGCGCCCGGGTCTTCTAGGAGGATGCTTTGTGTGTGTGTCTGTGCTGTCCCCCGCTGCTAATTCTTCAGCACCACCCAGCAGCCCCTCTCTCGCTCCAAGCTGTGCAACGGGAGGCAGCTGGTTTAAGATGGTCCGGGGGCCTCCAGCTCCCGATTCCTTTGTCCTGAGCCCCCCAAATTCTACAGGGCTGAAATTGACGCAAATGTAAACCAACCAGGTGCAGGCAAGACTTTTAAGGCCGCTCCGCCTACTTCCCCAGCAGAGAGTTGGGCACGACCCGTTTGCCCCCTCTTTTAAAAGCACAGTCACAGCAAGCGGCGTGATGCGCGTTGTGTGCTGCCGGCGGGGAGCGCTGAGCCTGCCCGTACCCATCCCAGGTTTGCACGGGCAGCTTCACGGTGGGAAAGAGGCGGAAGCGGCCCCTGCTCGTGGGAGTTCCTCCTTAAAAAGCCGGTTTCCAGGAGGGTGCAGTACTGCAGGCTTTTAGCCACTGGAGTCTGGGTGAGGGGACAGGGGAATTTTAAACTGCTCTTGACCCTCCCCCCGGCTCGCTTCAAGGCTTTTGCAAACATGCAATATATTCAATATACACAGGACTTAAAATCCGGCAAGTCCCGATTTGAACCACGCCAGGTCTGAAAGCTGCAGCGCTCCACAAGGAAGTCACCTGAAATAACCCCGCCAAGCAGAGCCGCTCGTTCGATAACATGCAGATTAGCAAGAAATCAGGGTCTGTCCGTCCGCCTCGCCATCCAGACCTCAGCCTTGCAGGCTCCACACCAGCCCTTGCCTTGGCTGAAGCTTATCCCACAGCCGCAGCTGCTCCAGCATCAGAGAAACAACGGTCTGCAAAAGTGATTGATGGTCCGGCTATGTTGCAAGGCAAGATAATGGGGGACTGGGAAAGAGGGGAATCATAGCAGACAGGGGGGTTGCACTGCACTATTCCGCATCACCCTGCAAAAGGAGTTAATCACAGGACACAGGCTGCGTGCATGATGAAGACAAGAGACTGCAACAAGGATGTGTGGCTCTGCAGGGAGTCCACCTTAAATCTCTCTCCCCATTGCTCAGTCCCCAATGTCTCGCTCCCCTTCCGTGCAAAAAATAATAAAGACCCTTTCCCAGATCACACTCACCCAAGTGAAAGTTGTGGGGCACTAGGAGCTAGCAACGCTGACTTGTTCAGACAGGACGGTATCCAAATGACTTAGCTAAGCCATAGTTGCATTTAGTTCATGGGTTCAAATCCCCCCTTCACCCTCCCCTTTGCCTATGTCACAAAGGGGCTTCCTTTTCTCCCTAGTGCACCTTTCTAAGCTGTGTCTAGAGCAATAACAGCTCTTTCCGTGTAAAGTCGCCGCCTGCTCCTGAATTGCAACCCTATATAGCAGGGCTGTATGGTCTAGCTCCAACTCTTCCCTTTCATTGCTGTGTTGGAGACGTCGGTCAGCGTTCTTAAAAATCCTAATAGAAAAGTGGCAAGTTCTTTAAAGAAAAAAAATCTTCTAAAATAATTAATATCAGGGCAGGCAAACTGGGAACAGGTTGGATGAGGGCGATTCTTTTAACAAAGAGGTGAGATTTGAAAGTGTCCCATTGTAACAGAGACATCACATTCCCCTTCACAATGAGGGAAGTACTTAAAAACAAAACGCCAAAAAGCAACCTGTAATATGGATCCAACATCATTGGAACCTTCCTCCACAGGAATGCAATTTGTCTGTAACGCCCCAAGGAGGATAGACTTCTGCAGACCCCCATTAATCCAACAGACTCACCTGAATTGCTGCCTAAGGATTAATATGAGTAAGTTCTTGCAGTATTGCAATCTTTATATATGTCTGTAAATACAGAGGGAAATAGATGTCAGCATTACAAAATAGGTGTGTTAGAGAAATGTTAATAGTCAAGAACATACATTAAATATTAAACTATATGTGTTGTAGAAAGTGTGAGATAGATAGTAGTTTGGTATTAAATTATAAATATTCAATCTTGAAATATGTTTGCTCTGAGCACTTTTAAAAAACCCACCTTCCTACCAAAACAAAACACTCCATTGAGCACTATTCTCCCCCTAGGTAGAGGGTAAGAGAGAGAAGGAACCGCATGTGAGCGAAAGTTGCTCAGTGTGTAAGAAACTATGTAGAATAGAATAGAATAGATCTCTTTGTGCAGATATGGTGATTGATACCCAGAGATATCATAGAGAGAGAGTTCTATAAAGATCAAGTCAACATTTTCCAAAGTAATTTGTTACTTGGGTGCCCAATTTGAGGCACTTTAAAGAGGCCTGATTTTCAGAGAGTGCTGACCACCAGGCCCTTAGGAGGAGTTTCAGGCTGGGCACCTACACACCCTAAATCACTAGTCACTTATGCAAATCCAGCCTACCGCCTGATATCTTTAAAAAGCAATGTGCTTCAAGGTTTGGTGTTTACTGTTTAAGACTGAAATCTCATCTCTATATCAGTAGAAACAACAAGGAGTCCAGTGGCACCTTAAAGTCTAACAGATTTATTTGGGCATAATAAATCTGTTAGTCTTTAAGGTGCCACCGGACTCCTTGTTGTTTTTGTGGATACAGACTAACACGGCTACCCCCTGATACTTGACACTATATCAGCAAAGAAACTCAGAGCTCAAAAAGCAAGCATATCTCCAGTTTCAATCAGTCCTTGTTCTGTGGCGGAGAGGTCCATCAATGGCAATTAGCCAAGATAGTCGGGGAGGCAACCCCATGCTCTTGTTGTCTCAAAGTCTCTTAGCACACATCTACACTAAAAACACTGCACCGGTGAAGATGCTGCCATCAGCATAGATACTCCACCTCCATAAGAGACTTAATGGGAGAAGCCCTCCCATGGACATAGCGCTGTCTACACTAGGGCCAATTTACCTGCCTTGCCAAGGGATGTGGATTTTTCACATGCCTGAGCGACATAGATCTACTGACTTAATTTCCTAGCATAGACCTGGCCTGATTGTCGGCCAGAAGCTGGGAGTGGATGACGGAGGATGGATCACTGAAAAAATTCCCGGTTCTGTTCATTCTCTCTAAAGCATCTGGCCCCGACCGCTGTCAGAAGACAGGACACTGGGCCAGATGGTGCATTGATCTGACCCAATATGGTCCTTCTGTTGTTCCTCTTGAGCTTAACAGAGAGCGAGAGAAAGCTTCCCCCCACCCCCGACTCCTAGAGTGCAACCGCAGCTGCTTTCATCCGCCCTACCGCGTGATTTATTCTGTACGCTCACCTTCGTGAGCCAAGGAATCAATCCTCCCCCTTGGCCGCTGCATTGTGGGAGAGGCCGGGCCCCGGGTCGCACGTTGCAGCGCCATGGCGGCTGGAGGCAGGAGGTGAGTGCGGCGCGCGGGCGGGCGCGCTCGGCTCCCAGCTGGAGGCGCGGGGCCCAGAGGTCGCAGGCACGTGCGCGGGGGGTTCAGCTTGCGCTGGCTCTGCTGGGGGAGGGCTGAGAGCCAGCGCTGGGCATGAGCCGAGGGGTTGTTTAGGGCCCCGAGCAGCTGCAGGGGGATTAATTATTAGTATGTGTTGGGGGGGCTTCCAAAATATTCCTGCTTAGCCCCCCCCATGGGCTAGCACCCGCACTGGCTGGGGGGGCTTCCAAAATATTCCTGCTTAGCCCCCCCCCCCCCATGGGCTAGTACCTGCACTGGCTAGGCTGGGGGAGGGGCTTCTCTCTAGCTGTTCTGACCCTAAGGGAGTTTGCACGCTGCACCAACCAGGGACTCCCCTCTGGGGAGGGGACATTGGGGGAAGGGTGCCCCATAAGGGAGACCCCCCCCTTCACTGCCCCCGTAGGCGGTGTAGGGTGGGCTCAGAATGGGGGGAGGTGTATGGGAAAGGGACTGTGTTGGGGGAGTGGAAGAGTGATGTTTGCATTTATAGGTGGTTTCTAGCTAGGCTTTGGGCCAAGGAAGGGGTGTCCAGAGCTGGGGGGCCAGATGAAGCCCCCTAAGGGCCTAACTGCAAAACTTGGAGTTGGATGGGAACCATCCCTGCAGTTTGTGGGTGCTCAGATCAGGATCCAGCTGAGATTTCTGTATCAGTTAGTAAGAGGTTTGGGGTGAAAGGCGCAATGTGGATAGCAGGTTTTATTTGCTTCTGGGCAGGGGTCACTGAGAGCCTGGAGCTGGGGGCACCGCTTATAAATATTGCACACTGGCATAAATTATTAGCAATAATAATATCTATTGTGATAGGGCCCTGGGGCACCAGTCACAGATCAGGGCCAGGACCTGTACAAACACAGTACGTGGAAGTTTAAATTTGTATTTGTATCCAATCGCCTCTCTTCAAACCAGAATTTCTTAAGGTGATGTCCCCTGAAAAGTGAGCAGCAATTAGAAAGATATTTATCCTTTCTCATCCTTAAGGAGTTACAGTATTTCTGGCTCATTTTGCAAAACAGCATGTGACATGGGCTGCAAAAGAGACTTGTGCAGTTAACTTTTTTTAAAGTGTGCTGTTATAAACTAGTTATTAAGTCAACAGGCTATTCATCTTATTATTCCTCCTCCTGGTTGAAGTAAGACATGGGAAGGCTTTAAATTAAATAGCTTTTGGCGAGCTGCAAAACAGAAAGCAGGTGGTCTTTGGTGTCGTAAGAGCTTCCTGCACTCTCTAAATGATTTCTGGGGTGTAAAGCACTGTGTTTTGTGTGTAACCTTGTACCTACTGGATCAGGTAAAGTCAGACCTTGTAACTGTACTGCAGTTTCAACAAAAGGTGATTTATTGGGAATGTCTGCTCTGCTACTGTTCAGAAACACACATCTCCTAAACTAAAGGGACTGTATCTTTACTTGGGTCAGATATTTTGCAACCTTTATGAATAGGCCAGATGAAGCCTGTGAACCCACTGCATGAGTAAAATTTGGGATGCTGAGATCTTACATTAACTAACTATTGAGATGGCTGTTTTTCTCTGGTAAATACTTCGGATTATGCTGAATACACATTCTTTTTTTGGTTGCAGGGTGGGAATGGGCATATGATATGCTGTATGATATGAGTGCTGTATGATATGAGCATCAAATCAATTTAATTTAAAACCCTGAATCCTCTTCCCTTCCTCCCTCTTCCCCCCTTTCTTCTCTTCTCCCTCTGGAACTAGAAAACTGGCGGAATTGAGTGTTGATGAATTTTTAACTTCCGGATTTGAGTCAGAAGATGATGGTGACTCAAATGAGGAGACATCAGCGCTTGTGGAAGAGCCTGCTAACGGGAAACAAAGCCAGAATGGGCAGGCAGGAGGAAAGAAGAAGAGGCCACTCAAAGTTAAAACTGCAGAAAAGTAAGTGTGGCTCCTTGTTGATTGAGGAAATGTGAACAGTCATTTAAGGTATATTAGGAAAAACTTTTTCACTAAGAGGGTGGTGAAGCACTGGAATGGGTTACCTAGGGAGGTGGTGGAATCTCATTTCTTAGAGGTTTTTAAGGTCAGGCTTGACAAAGCCCTGGCTGGGATGATTTAGTTGGGAATTGGTCCTGCTTTGAGCAGGGGGTTGGACTAGATACCTTCTGAGGTCCCTTCCAACCTTGATATTCTATGATTCTTCCACTCCACTGACCCAACTTAAAAAGTTTGTCAGTTCTAAGCACATCATCTTAAAAAAGCCTGAGATACTGGTGCTTTGTCCCCAATATAAAAACAATAATATCTAGCTCTTACACAGCCGTCTTCATCAGTAGATCTCAAAGTGCTTTTCAGAAGAGGCCAGTAGCATTGTCCCTATTGTACGAGTGGGCAAATTGAGGCACAGAGAGGTGTGACTTGCCTAGGGTCACCCAGCAGACTGGTGGCAAAGCCGAAAGCACTCAGCCCCAAAACCCTCTGCTCCAATTTACACAGAGCTTTGTTTAATCCATGCTGAAGCAGTTCTTTGTGTCCATCTACACAACAATAGTAATAGAATCCAGAGGCTCAGTGACAACATCCTTGACCCCTGAACTGATTTTCCTAAATTGGTTTGTTCTAGCTTTAAGCGTGGACAGGATCTAGCCATGTTTTAAGCATATCCCCTAATTGGTGGGTACATGTCCTGGGATTGTAACCTGGCTGAGGGACGCAGTAAAGTCCTGTTTATGCTACAAATCTGAACTGGATTAGGGAGCAACTGCTGTTGCTGGGCCCCCAGGCTTGGTACTATGTGTAGAATTAATGGATCTTTAAACTTGGTTGGAAAATCTGGCATGGACTTTTGGCTGTTCTCACTGGCACCCTAGAACATTGCCTCTCCATTAGCAGAATGTCAGGGGGGTTGTAGAACTAGAGCTAGCTAAGATCAGATTGTCGTCGTACTCACTTTTCACTGAAAAGTTGCTGGAATTTATTTAAGTTGTTTTTAAATGTCACATTTCACAAATTGTTTTCCCCACAACAATTTTTAAAAAAGATGTTTTTACCTGGTGTGACATTCCCCTCTGGTGTTATCCAGACCAGTGATCTGCTAGGTAACTCCAGTCCTTAACTCTGAGAGCCAGCCTTACCCTGCTCTGCTGTGAGAACCTCCCACCCCTGGACTGTTCACGCACAGCCTCCAGCACGTCAGGTGCTCCTTGGATTGTGCAACTGAATGACACTAGCCAATCTCTCCGGTCCCAGACACAACCCTAGGAACCTCTGTCTTGCAGTGTCCAGTTACACCCACTGCAAGCTTATATGAGTCTGTCAGTTTAACAAAGAAATTGATATGTACCAGGCTTGTTATCCCAAGGGGAGTCTCTGACACATTTCAAACCAAACACACTGCTTCAGGTAGAATAAACAGACTTATTAACTATAAAGAGAGATTTTAAGTGATTATATGTCAAAGCATTATAAGTTTTATTTGTTCAAATGAAATAAAAGCAAAACGCGATCTAAGCTGATCTTAACACTTTCAATGTCCTTACAAACTTAGATTCTTCTCACCATAGGCTGGCTGGCTGCTCTTCAGCCAGGCTCTCCCCTTTGATCAGTATGTGGTGTCTGTAGACATAGGTGTGCGGGGGAGAGAGTGCACATGGCAAATGTCTCTCCCTTTTATCTTTTCTTCCCCCCCTCTTCCCCCTTCAGAGTCTGGTAAGCTTTACCTCATCGCAGTTCCATGTTGACTAAAGGAAGAGGGGTGACTCCCTGGAGAGCCTAACAAATTCTTTTGTTGCTGCCTAGGCCAGCGACCTTTATTCCTGTGAGACTGGGCTGGGTTTGTCCCATACCTGCCCTGATGAGGTGTGAACTGCCTCTCTGTTCTTAGAGAGTTTTTGCCTGGGCTTGCTTTCAGCCATGAGGATACATGTTCAGTTTCATAACTATATACATGAAATTATAACTTGTAACATCACTGTAACAATTACTATAACAACCATGCTCAGTGTTTTCACAAGCCTTCCAAAGACACCCGACATGACAAGCTTTGCATTGGATACCACAACATCATTTTATAAAGATGAACCTGAGGGTGTAGGGTGCTCCCCTGAGGTACAGAGTGTCACACCTGGGTTGTATTATAAGGTGATATGATCTTATGGCCTGTATCTTTTTGCAAAGTTTCCAAAGTGATGTGTTCCCTGGCAGATTCCAAAGACAGCTTTTTTAGCTTCCTTGTGCAGTTTGGAAGCACCTTCCTGAACAAAGGATGTCAGCAAAAGATGTGAATGACCACTTATATTAACTAAATCTAATGGGTTTTCTCCCAAAGCAAGCAACGAAAGATTCCCAGAATCCCATGCATTGTGGCCCTCATTCAGGGAAGCCAACCTTACTTATGACAGCATTTAAGCATGTACATTTTAGAGTCAGGGCTTTTGTGAACAGCTTAGATTCATTTGCTTGTACAATTCCTAACTTACTTTCCACTCTGAATAAATAACCAGGTCTTAATTCTTCTGATCCCCCTCCATGCTTTGAGCAGGGAGTTGGACTAGATGATCTCCTGAGGTCCCTTCCAACCTTAATAATCTATGATTCTATCAGGAAAATGAAGAAAGGAAAGGCAACCGAGCACAAAGACCAGCTCTCACGGCTGAAGGAACGAGATCCTGAATTTTACAAGTTCTTGCAAGAAAACGACCGTTCCCTGCTGAACTTTGATGACTCGGATGGCTCTGATGAGGAGGAGAAGGGTCTGCACACGTTGCCTGAAACGCTGGAGGTACTGGGTTCGCCTGGAGCATGGAGAAGTATCCTAGGCGCCTTTAAAATAGGTTACCTTCATGGCATAACTATTGCTTGCGAGTTTGAGTGCAAGGGCTGAATTTGCTTCTGGTGTGTGATAATACAGAGCAGGAGGGAAGTGTCTCCTCAGAGGTTTGCAGGCAGTTAGGGCTGGTGGCCTGGAAACCAGTTGTGGATTTAATAATACAGTCATCTAGCATTTCCAGCAGTCTGTTCCACATTCCCTAGGCTTTATGCACTTTCCCCCACACACTGGAAGAATCTCCCACTTCCCATGTGCAGAGCGCCCTTAAACTCCTCCAAATCGCTCCAGACGGCCCCCTTTTCCTATTTATTTATTTTATTCCCATAGCTCTTAGGAGCCCTCGTTGTGGACCAGGACCCCGCTGTGCTAGGCGCTGTAAATTTCTGCACACACTCGGGTATTTGAACTGTCCTGTATGTCACATGTGCCTGCGTAAGGCTGGGAGCTCTTTCTGGGGTTAACGTCTGTTTGCCTTCGTAGGTGGCTTTGTTCTTACTGCCTCTGAGTCGAACGCATTGCTAGTGACAGAGACAGGAGTAGAATCCACTGCCTCCGAGGCCTGGGCTACACTTAACTTAGGGTGTTGTAGCTACAGCACTTGAGGGGTGTGGATTTTTCACACCTAATGCCTGGTGTGGATGCAGTTAGGTCCTGGGAGAGGCAGTGTTCCTACAGTGGCAGAAACACCCCTTCTGTCTGCGCCTATACTACTAACTTACAATCACAGGTACAATCGGCCCATAGTATAGACATGGCCTGACCTGTCAGCCACTCTAGCCACTTGGTTGGTTTTCCTTTCAAGGGGCTGTGGTGGGTAGGGGAAATGGAGACTGATCTGCAAACCCAGCATCACCCTGGGGGTGTCTCTGACCATTATAGGAAGCAAGTGACGAAGAGGAGGAGGAGGAGGAGGAAATGGTCAAGCGGAAGAAAGTTGACTTTATCATCGTGACCTTGAAGATGGTGGAACAATGGAAACAGTCTGCAGAGGTGAGAGATGGGGCCACCGTGTGTGTGTGTTGCGCTGGCCTGTGTCCGTGCATCAGCAAATACTGAGGGCTTGGGCCCGATTGAAAGGCCTTCCGCCAGCACAGCGCTGAAATCCTTGCTTTTTAAAAACACATTTACCCTAGGCATCAGGGAGATGGCCCAGGCACCTCCTGCTGTGCACTGGGCCTGCCAGCTGGGAGGTGAAGTGGGTAAAATGTCTATGCCTTGCTGCCTCTTGGTCTGTGTTTGGTTCCTGTCGCTGCTAGTTAAAAGCACAAATGTTCTCTTCAAGTCTGCTCTCCGCACAGGATTTGTACAGTACAGTGATGTCCTGTTTTATTGAAATGGTTAAACTGATGCAGCCTCCCTACAGCTGCAGTTATACCAGTATCGCTTATGCCTCTTCCCCTAGGCACTTTTATGCCAATATGGGGCGGGCAGGGAGGTTGTACTGCTTTAACTGCATCATCTCTTGTTTGTCCTTGTAACAGCTTGTGTTCACCGCTGTGGCACCTCCTGCTGGTTGCTCTGGGAATTAGCTCTGCGCCCTCCTTTTGTGGTGTGCCTCTCTCTGTCGCTGCTTCTCTGCTGTCTCTGGGGACTTGCCTCGCTCCCAGACCGTGGTGTCCTCTTCAGGGCATGGCCCTCTGGCTGTGCCCCTAGCCCATGCTGCCTGTGCTGCTGTGTCCACACTGTTATATTTAGCGTGCTAGCTTGAGCTGAGCTAGCGTGTGTCTGTTCCTTGGCTTGGAGGCTCGCTCCCAGCTGCAGGGTGTAGACATTCCTACAGAGTTCCATTGATTGTATGCTTTGGGGACAGGCTTCTCTCAGTCTCTGAGCGTTTTCTGAGTAGTGTAAACACCCTGCTTGATAGGTTTCCTCCCCTAGGCTGTGGCTATAATCCCCAGAAATCTGGAGTCCCGATCTATTCTTTTTTTGGATCATCTGGTCTAGAATCTGTGGCTGAAGGGCTGTTGGAGCCCATGTTCTGGAGAGGCTGATAATCTCCTGTGGTGGTGATCTCCAGGGTAAAGCTGTGTGTGTCAGGTGTGAGAGAGAGAAATTTGGTGCTGGTCCACCTCAGTAGCATCTGTTCACCCAGAAAATTGTGCACAGAACAGCATGATAGAATGATCAGGCTGAGCAAGACTGTTCTGCCAACCGTGTGATGTGCAGATGAAGCATCTGGCTTGTATAGGTGTGACACTGGAGCCTGCACGGTTACTGGCTTGACCAGAGTTTCTCAGCTTCAGTTTGTGGGCTGTGTTAAGAGGCCAATGAGACTCCAGTGTTTCACATGAGGTCACAGAGCGAGTGAAGTCGCACATCTGTTCTTGATTCCCCAGGTTTTCTGCCCAGTGCTCTACCTCCTGCAGATTTTTTTAATAGCATTTAGAATACTATGTAATGTGGAAAGTCATTTCTCCCCCGTCCTATGCCTTAGTCTCCAGCTGTATAAAGGGGATACTCATTCTTCCCTGCTTCTGTGAAGCACTTTGAGATCTAGCAATGAAAAGCGCATAATGAGGGGTGATTATTAATGAAGGAGAACAGCAGCCTCCGTTCTCCCCTTCCTTTATTGCTAACATTTCTTTATTTCTCTCTCAGAAGCAACTAACACCCAGACTCTTCCATGAAATCACTCAGACCTTTAAAGCATCTGTGGCAACTACCAAAGGAGAAGACGGTGGGGCCGATCCCAGCAAATTCAAAGTCACTGACAGTGCCGGTGAGAGCTTTTGTCCGGGCTAGAGGCTGTCTAGACTTGTTTCGTAGGGGGCAGGTGGCATGGGATAAGGGCCTGGTGAGGAGGTGGGTGCCCATTCAAGACCTGTCAGGAGAAAATGAGAAAATAAAATCAGTAGAAATGAAAATGAGCTTCATCCTAGTTCCATGCATCTCTCGTGGCTTTGAGTTTAACAGCATAACTCCTCCAGATGAGACAGGATCTACGCGGGGACAGCCCCACCTTGTATAGTGCCTGTTCCGGAAGGGGGTCCTGAAGCATCAGGATTTCAGCTAATATTGTTCTGGCAGACCAGATACAGCACTGAGGGGTGTCGGCAAAAGTAGCCTTATCTAACAGCTCCATGTGCTGCTATGCTGATGACTAAAATTGTGACTTAGAGTCAACTGCTGATTCTTCCCTTGCAGTGCTAATATTTATTTATTTGAAGTATGAAAGAATTGTCCCAACTCGCGTGCATCCGTCCCCTTGAAATTTAGTTGTTGCATATGTGTTTGGTGTGTGTGTTTTTTTTTTTTTTTGAGAAATGTAGCTGCTGGAAAAGCTTCTTAATGCACCCTGCTTAGACTCAGCCCTGGATCGTTGCTGCATTTCAGAAGCGATTGAGGGTGTCCTCTCTCCACTCTGTAGTGCCCATGTGGGGAACACTGCAGCCACTCAATATGGCTTCCCTTCCAGACAAACCTTGGTTTTCTAATTCAGTAAACTACGTAGTACCGAGGTGCTGTCCAATGATGTTACTTTAAAAAACAACCACCAAAACATGTAATTCTTGTTTTTTTGCCTCATATTGTTCTTTGTATCGCAGTAGTGCCTAGAAGCTCCAGTCATGGACTAGGGTCCCAGTGCACTAGACTCTGCACCAAGAGAGGGACCTCATGCGCACAGGGGTCCCTGTCCAAAGAGCTTACACTCTAAGGAGTCTTACTCTTCAGGAAGGAATTGCTGAGTGGGAATGGGTGGAGAGAGAATAGACTGATACATGCAAACCTGTGAAAGACCCCCAAACCTATCTAGCCCAGGGCTGCCCAGAGGATTCAGGGGGCCTGGGGCAAAACAATTTTGGGGGCCCCTTCCATTGAAAAAAAGTTGCAATACTATAGAATACTATATTCTCATGGGGGCCCCTGTGGGGCCTGGGGCAAATTGCCCCACTCCTCCCTCCTCCCCGCCCAGCAGCCCTGATCTAGTCTAGGTCCTGTTCTGAGCTCACTGGTGAGAGTTCTGTTCCAGGTTAGCAAGGGGACCGGGAAGTGAATAGGAAACCAGTTGTAAGTATTTTACTGACATGTTCTTTTTTGGTTCAGTGTTCAATGCCCTGGTGTCCTTCTGCATTCGGGATCTCTTTGGCTGCCTGCAGAAACTGCTTCAGGTGAAGGTGCTGAAAGACAAATCAAAGTAAGTTCAATGCAGTTGCACTGCAGATAAGTGTCATCTGGGCCTTTCCCAGCACTGAGGCTTGGGCATGCAGGTGGAATAATTGGCAGGGATGCAGCTCTTCCTGTGTAGTGGAAAAAACGTTTGTCCGTGCCTATGGGCTTCTTATCCTTGAGCCTCGATCCTTCTGAATTCCCCAGTGCAGGAAGTGTCCACCGTGAACCTTTTCCTCCTGCTCCGGGGAATTCTGAAGGATGTGACATTTTTATTTGGAGTGAAGAGAAAAATGGTTTGTGACTGACCTGCTTGCCCTTGAGATATGACTTGGTAGTGATTCACCCTACTACTTTCGATGTTTACTGCTGCAGATGTGCCAGGCCCCAGATCATGGTGGGTTGAGAGCAGAGCTTCCAGGTTTGACCTGGTCAGCGTTAGCTAATGGGTGGAATGGGGAATAGCAGCGTGCAGCTGGGCTAGTGAGGGTACAATTAATCCCTTCTTCCTAAATGTAGGCATCAGTCCAGAAGCTGTGTTGCATTCCTCCATGCTGTCATCTGATCTGACTAGAGCCTTCATTAGAGATGGGGGAATTTCTGACTCATGGGCCCAGTTTTGTTCACTGGAATTCTGGTTGGCTGCCAGACTGCCTTGGGCTAGGATCGTGTATTGATCCAAGATAAGCAGGGTTGGGCTGGAGCAGTACTTGGAGGGGTGACCTCCAAGGGTCATCCAGGGCTGCTGGAGGCTAGGTACCATTCTTAGCTCTGAGTCCACCCTGGACCAGGATGATGGGTAAGCACAGTGGTGCTGGAAGTAAAGCTCTGACCACCTGTTAAAAGATCCCCAAGAACTCTGTGGAAGATGTTAGTCTCTCTATCCTGGCCATATTCCACCTAGGTATCTGTGTTCTTCATTTACCAGAATCTTCACTGCGATTTCAGCTGCATACAGTTTTTTTTTTTTCTCTTCTCTTTCTGCCCTACAATCTTATGTAGTGTTATGTAGCAGGAGTGTTCCACTCCAGAGGTGGTCGCACTAGCACGGCGGATAGAGTAATGGCTGTGTAAGAGTGAAAAGCGCTTAGGCATCCTAGGCAGGTTTTAATGCAATTATTGCTAATGTCCCTGTTTGGCCTGGTTAGGTACGGGATGGGGGTTGAGGTCAACTCTGAATTTCCTGTTGGCATTGGTGGCAAAGCACAAGTCTCAATTCCTTGTGCTGTTGCTCTGAGATAGCAATATATTGCTGATTGCAGAGAATAGTTCCCCCTTTCCTCCTTGCAGTCCTTACTGATGCAAACTCTATGTGAAGTCCGTGGTAGGTTTGCTTGGCAAACACTCAGCCCTGCAGTTATTAGTGCGTGTGGGCATGAGCTCATGAGTGGCACAAGTGAGATCTGTGCTTTCTTCCCCACGCTGGCTAGGCCACCCATAATCGTACGTCATAATCCATGTAACTCTAGCCGTCTTGCAATACAGATCAGTCCTATTTTTAAGCCCTGGCCCCAGGATGCCTGAACAGAAGGCAAATGGGGCTGAATGCCAGACGCCCCCACTCCGTTTCAGCATCCGTTCTGGTAGCCAGATGGAGAGGGATGCGGGGGAGCTTCCCCTTCTGCCCTGGAGTAATGTCGTGCAGGCCTGGGGCACCCTTTGCATGACACAGCCTTACTCCTTTTATAATGAGATTGTAACGCTTTTACGCCCCCTCTCCTCGCCTTGTGGAAGATGCTGGTTTCCTGGGAGTTTCCATAGTGTAGTGATTCATTGTCACTTTTAGCTCTGAACTAAAAAGCAACTCCCACTCAGCTTGTGTTATCTCCCTGCTCGTTTCTAGGATGATGCTGCCCTCTACCAGCCCTCTCTGGGGCAAGCTGAGGCTGGACATCAAGATGTACCTGAGCTGCACCATCCAGGTAAAGACCTGCAGCATGTCTGTTAGGACAGTGTTGTCCTGGGCACCGCTGGGTTTCTCTTGGGAAGCAGGTTTGTATTTTGGGGTTGTGTGTCTAGGATCAAGGGAGATACACTGCTTGCTTCTAGCTAACAGTCCCTTTAAAGATGACACTTAAACACAAATGAGCCCGTTGACTATGTTAGTGGCATTAATTGCTTTTATTTCACAAACTTAGCTTCCTTTGGGGAGGCAGTTCTCGGGTCACACCAGCCCTATGCTCAGCTCAAAATCTCATCAGGTTAAAGTCGTTTCAGGTGCTGGGCCTGCTCCTGTGTCCTAGCAGCGCTGTTTTGTTGGCTTCATAATTGATGCTCCTTTTCCTACAGTGAAACCTGCAAGAAAAGTTATGTTTCTCAGGTGCCATATCCCAGCCTCACCAACTATAATTCTGCTGCAACTTTATTAGAGGATCCCACCCGTGCTGTGTTTCTAGTGTCCAGTTTTCCAGGGATGGTCCACGTGTGTTTATAAAACTGGGTTCCTCTCCTCCTAGATCAAGATTTTTGGGGAAGACATAGGAAAGCCAACAGACTGTTTCATTGTGTACCCCCAAATGAGAGAGAATTGGACTTTTAAAAAAACCCAATAAGACAGCATAAATTGTTCAGTCTCCAAGGCAGTGGTGGGGCTTTTGAGGGAAGGGAAAGCAGGTAAACAAAGTGAAAGCGCTGACACCCTTCCAGGGCATAAGCCAGCAAAATGATTCAGCAGAAAAGCGTTCCGGAGCAGCAAAACCTTTTACTCAAGGGGTAGTGCTTACTGCAAGCAAGCTCACTTAGGATTTCAATAGAACAGAAAAAGGCATCTGTAAGATGGCGGTAATTATTCCCCTGCGCCCCCCCCCCCCCTCCTTTGGAGAGCTAACAATTAAAAGCTGTAGATAAAAGCTAGGTGGTGGTGTTAAGAAGTTTCAAGCTTATAGAACAAGAAGCAATGGGCTTAAATTGCAGCAAGGGCAGTTTAGGTTGGACATTAGGGAGTTAAGCACTGGATCAAATTGCCTAGGAAGGGTGTGGAATCTCCGTCATTGGAGGGTTTTAAGAACAGGTTAGACAATGAGCTGTTGGGAATGGTCTAGCTGTGGGGTGGGCAAACTACAGTCCATGGGCCACATTCGGCCCATCAGGGCATTTAATCTGGCCCTCAGCTCTTGCTGGGGAATGGTGTCGGATGTTTGCCCCTCTCCGGCACTCCAGCTGGGGAGCAGGATTGGAGTCTTGCCTCGCTCCGTACGGCTTCCAAGAAGCAGCCGGCATGACCTCCTTCTGGCTCCTACGTAGTACGTGGAGGTGTGGCAAGGCGGCTCTGCGTGCTGCCCCGTCCCCAGGTGCCAGCCTCGCAGCTTCCATTGGCTGTCTGGCTGTGCCTCGAAGCTGGAGGGGGAGACATGCTTCATGGTAAGTGCTGCCTGGAGCCAGCACCCCTGAGGGCCCTCCCCCCCGTGGTGCCCTGATCCCCCTCCCACCCTCCGAACCCCTCGATCCCAGCCCAGAGCCCCCTCTTGTACCCCAAGACCCCCAGCCCCACCCCAGAGCCCACACACACACATCCCACCCCCTGAACTCCTCATTTCTAGCCCCAACCCAGATCCTGCACCCCCAGCCAGAGCCCTCACCCCCTCCTACACCCCCCTACCCCCAATTTTGTGAGCATTCATTGCCCGCCATACAATTTCCATACCCTGATGTGGCCCTCAGGCCAAAAAGTTTGCCCACCCCTGTGCTAGTGCCTCTGCTCTCTGCCAGAGGACTGCTGGGGAAAGCCTGTAAATCACTGGATCACTGCCACTTCCACGGCCCAGGACCCATGTTGACTGGCCTTGGCCTCGTATAGGCAAAGGCATTCTCAACAGTGTTCCTGGCCAAGCCTTCTGCCGCCCCCCCCCCCCCCGCCACCCCAATCGGAGATAGTGTCTTGCCTTCCCTAAGGCTCCCTAGCCAAGTGTGGCGAGACCCTCCTAGCCAGGTCCCTAAAAGCAGCTAATTTCCCACTGTGCTGACCCGGCTCCTGGATTCGCTCCCAAGTTCTTTTGGGCGTGGCTTATGGTAGCCCGAACCCCAGAGTGCGGGTTAAGCTGCAGCACGCCTGGCCCCCAGGAAACGTTTGGAGCTAATGGGAATGGAAGGAGTTGGTGGGAACCGGGCGTCTGACCGCCATCTTTCTGCCTCCCCCTTGTAGCTCCTGTCTTGTTTAACGGAAGCTTCTGTTGGAGCTGCTGTGCTTCATCACATCAATGCCATAGTACCTTATTTCTTGTCGTTCCCAAAGCAGTGTCGCATGCTGCTCAAGGTAAGGCGCAGAATCATGGAAGCTTAATTTAGAGAGAAGTGAGACCTCTGTGTGCATCTCAGGTGGTATTGGCCATATGGGGTTGGAGACCCTGCCAGAACAGTGTCTGGGGCCCTGAGCTCAGTTTCCTGTTGCTTTCCTGGGCCGTTCTTCCGTTAAGCACCCAGGCCTCCATTTGTCATCGTTGGGTGCCAGCCATCACCCTTCCGCCGAGTTCAGCGGGGGCTTGGATCCGTCTGCATGTGGCCATGAATCCCCACAGCATGTCATGTGGGAGCGGTACCTGTTCCGGAGAGACGTGGGGATGTTACAGTGAAGCAGTTTTCCTAATCGCCTCAAGAGTAATTGGTGTCTGTGTATGTGCGATAGCGTTTTCCTCTGGAGGTTTGGGGGTGGAATATTTGTGCAGTGACTTAGTCACAATTGCTGAGTGTGAGACACACAAAGCGGGAGGAGTGGTGGCGTGTGGGCAAAAGGGCAACGGGAGCGTTAAATCAGAGAGGTGTGACTGTGCGGCAGGCGAGCTGAGCTGGAGACACATATGGCCAGTGATGTCTGGTGCTGCATGCTGAGATAAGGGTAATTTAAATTGCTTGTTTCAAGGCCTCTCGCACTGTCAGGGAGGAATTTTCTGTTCTGCACAATTGATCAGGTTCTGCAGGGGAATTTTTGCTTCTCTGAGCTGCTGTGAGAGACGGGATACTTACAATTATGTGTGTTCTGGAGGCCTCAACCATGATCACATGTACCAGATGGTTAATTAGAGAGAATCCCTGCCCCAAAGAGCTTGCAATCAAACTAAACTAGATCATTTCCATTTGACAAATGGGGAGCACAGATTCCAAGATTAAATGACTTGCCCCAGGGAGTCTGGTAGAGACAGGAATTGAGTTCAGGTCTCTTGAGTTCTAGTCCAGTGCCGTTAGCCACAGCCTGCATCTCAGTACTGGACCTTGAAAAGCCAGTGATCTGAGGTGGTACAGCAAAATCCTGTCTCATAAGCCTCTGTATTGTGTGTTGGGCACCTGTCTATTCGTTAAGGCCAGGGAAGGGATTGAGAAGTAAGTATTCGGAGAGCATTTGCTTTCCAGGAACCGTAGTCTGGTTGGCTCTGGCCTTGTGTTGGGTGTGCTTTGTATAAAGTGATACGACAAGCAGATGACTTCCTTCTGATGGGGTTGGCAGAGTGCTGTGCAACACAGAGAGCTGCTTGTAGCTAGAAGAGAGGCTCTTAGCTTGGTCAGGAAACGCCTGGGGGGAAGTTGAGTTAAACTTCAAATGTAGGTGCCTAATCTAGGCGTTGAAGTCCACGTGAAGGCCCCCACGTCTGATGGCCTGACTTTCAGTGGTGCTGAGCACGTTAGCAGACAGGTGTGTGTGATGATGTTGATCCTGGCGCGTAACGTGGAGGTGGCTTACGGCCAGGCTGTGGGGATGGGATGGCTGCAAGTGCTGAGCTGACTGCTGTACAACCTGCCCGTCCCCTCTGTCTCTCTGAAACGAAGAGTCAGGGAAAGCTCTGGCCTCTTTGTTGATGGGATGGGATCCTGTCCTTTTGCTTACCTGGGCCTCTCTCCATCCTTTCCTCTTTAGCAAGCCATCCGTCTGTGGAGCACGGGCGAAGAAACGGTGAGAGTGCTGGCCTTCCTGGTACTGAACAAGATCTGCCGCCATAAAAAGGAGCTGTACTTGAACCCCATGCTCAAGGTAATGTCGGGGTGTGCTCTGATAATATAACAGTAATACGTACCTGTTAACATCTGCAGATCTCTGTGTGCTTTGCAAAGGAGGCCAGGCGCATTATTTCCATTTTGCAAATGGGAAACTGAGGCACTGGGCGGTAAAGTGAGTTGCCTAAGGTCACCCAGCAGGCCAGTGGCAGAGCTGAGAGTAGAAGCCAGGTCTCCTAAGTCCCAGCCCAGTGCACCGTCTGGTAAGCCATGTGGCCTACCTCTGTGTGCTGGGGCTATGCTGCTGCTCTGTCTCCGAGGGCATGTAGACACACAGACATGCAAGTGTCTTAGGGCGTGGGTGGCAATGTAGGTGCTGAGCAGAGGCTGTGGATGACATGTGCAGCTGCCTGCAGTCGGAAAACACTCTGCGCCCCCGGCAGCTGTGTGTGACGGTCACGAGGCCATTGACCAACTGAGTGAAGAGAGTTTGGTTTCCGCCAAACGTCCACGTCGCACAAAGCACCCCCCACAGCTGACACTGTCCTTTTGTGCTGGGGAGACCCCAGTGTGAGGTTCCCTCTCACCTGAACGGGTCAGGCATGAGGCTCGCTGGCAGGGGCACCATGAGGAGGCTTGCTCTGCCTATGGCGCGGCTAAGCAGAGGGCTTCAGTTGCCACAGCGCTCAGTTTGGCCCCTGTCTCGAGCACGGAGGTGGTGGAAGCCAGGTGGTGCCGGGTTGTTGGCTGAGGGTTGTTGGAGGGCGCTCCTTCCCTGCCCGGATTTTCATTCTGACTCCTCGGTTCGTGCTTTGCCTCTTCCTGCAGCAAATGTACATCTCCTACGTGAAGAACTCCAGGTTCACCTCCCCCAACGTCCTCCCTTTGATCAACTTCATGCAGCGCACCCTGACAGAGATGTACGCCCTGGACACTCAGGTGTCTTACCAGCATGCCTTCATCTACATTCGCCAGCTCGCCATTCACCTGCGCAGTGCCATGACCCTGAAGAAGAAGGTAGGTTCCAAACCCCAGCTTGGGGAACGAAGTCCATGTGGGGAGCTTTGCAAGCTGATGTTACATAACCCTGATGTCGGCTTAACTCAGATTGATGTGTGGCCTTGTGCATGGTGAAACGGGGGGGAAAAATCCCGATCCCTGTTTCAGTGCTGCTGGTCGCGACAGTCTGGAGACGTGGTCAGTGAAGGGAGCGGATTGTCCTGTTGGAGCATTGTGGCTAAAATGCCTGTTCACCCTGGAGCCTCAAGCTTGACCCTGAGCAAGGGCATCTCGTTTTTTTAGGCAAGCTGTGCTCCAGGCCCGGCACCAGGAAGTGGGTGGAACGCTGTGTAGATGAGACCTTTAAAACGAGGGTCAGTCTGCTCAGCATAGAGCTTTAAAGTAGGAGTTTGCCCCAGCATCCTTGGCTAATACCTCTTCCCACTCGGTACGCCCCACTCCAGACTGCTGGGAAGTTGTGCACCTGCCTAGCCTGTTCCAGCCCAGTCCAGCAAGATGTGACTTGCCCGTGTGTGTTTTGCGAAGTGCTTCAGTCTCTTTGGGGTTGAATGGCATTGTGTAAATGGAGACAGGATCTCGATTCTCTCTCTGAGAGAGACTGCCTACTGGCACTGGGGAAGCTTGGAGTTCGTAGGGGGTGGGTGGATGATTTACTTTGTGATCTGGTGTCACTCCCAGGAAATGCCTTCCCTGGAGCCTCTGATGCGGTATTTGGGAGAGCCCATAGGTGCTGGAACTAGGGGTGGAGGGGGTGCTACTGCACCCCCTAGCTTGAAATGATTTCCATTATATACAAGATTTACAGTTTGAGGCAATGGCTCAGCACCTCCACTATACAAATTATTCCAGCACCCCTGGGAGAGCACTGACTGGTGCGTGTTGGGGACCCCACTGGAGTACATGGAGGAAGTCAGCTGGCACGTGGGGGGACATCTTTGGAGAATTCAGGGGAAGGTAGGGCCGGTGGGATTTCGGTAGCATTGGGCTTGGTAGGCACATGTTCCACGAAACAGGCAGACAAGTCAAAAGGGGACCAGCCTGTTTTGTGATGCACTAAGGAGCCAGCTGGTGGCTGTTCTGCCAAAGGAAAGAGAGACCCGGAGTTCTGCCAGCTGCTCATGGGAGGATAAATGCTTCCGACTGTGTCGCTGTTTGGGTTTTGTAGCAAGGAGGTGGAGAGCAAATACTGGCAAGGTAGTTCTCTCTTCCCAAGCTATGTAGATCCTGGCAGATGTTCTCTGTCTCTCACCCTGGGCATCTCTCTCCTTCACCCTCCCATATATGTGAAATTTAACATTTTGGGTGCTTAGCAAAACCCAGAGCAAAGAAGATTATAAACCACCCATTATTTGTGGCTCTTTCCAACTGCGGTGTCTGCCTGGCGCGTCTCCCCATCAGCCCGTGTCACCTGCCCAGGCCGTTTCTGATGTTTCATTGAGGCAAGCAGCTAAGTCCCTCTGAAGCAGGCCTGATTTGGGCCATGTCCAGTCTGACTTGCCTATGCTGTCAGGTTGCTAATCCCATCCTTACTGGGGTTTGAGAAAACAAACCCTTGCGGATTGGTAGTTCGGTTGCTCCCATGCAATACAGGATTGGTTACCATTAAATCTCCTAGATGCTCAGACACAGGGATAAACCCAGCCGAGATAAGCAAGGTCTGGGCCTGTGCATATGGCCCTAATTGGATTGTATTGGCTTCCTACACCTTCAGCCCTGGACCAGACAGTCCCCAAATCCAGCTGGTTTCCCAGTAGGGGTTTGAAAGCGGGGATGGAGGGAGAGATTAAATTACAGCGGCACGACCGATATGCCCAAATCCCAACAACAAGTCAATTAGTGTGAAATGAGCACCGAGCGCTTACAGAAGCCATCGGCTGACCTTAACGCATAGATGGGAGTGCGACCCAACTGAAGGGGGAATGTTTACCTAAGCCCTACCATAAGGTGCTGGGCTTGTGTGTAATTCAGGCATGCTGCAAGCAGGCAGTCCACTGTCCGCTCCATGCACACCCTGCTCAAGCACACGTAAGAGGAGCTGAGCCGTAGTCATCGGAGTTTGGCCCCGTTAGCTGGCAAATGAACAAAACTCATTTGGTGAGAAGAATTTGGAGCCAAAGGCCCCTCACTAGGAGCAGCTGTGGAAGCTGCCAGCAGCTGGGATTTTTTTCCAAACTCTGAGCTTCTTGGGTCTGCAGCCTCTGGCTGAGAAGTCCCCCGAGAACTGGCGTCCTCATGGACTTTATCTGGTTCTTCTGGCTGGGTGGGATATACCGGCTGGGAATAGCTCTTTCATGGAGGGTTTTTATTTTTCCTGGTGTTCCGGGCTGCTCAGAACCAGGCAGGGAGGGGAGGCACTTCCCAAGTTTATTTTGAAACTAGAAAAGACACCTGACTCTTGGGCAGAGAGTTGGGCTGGTCTTTGCAATACCACTTGGGCAGGCTGAGCCAGCCTGGGTGATCTGGGACTGCAGCGACACTGCATGTATTAATTAGCCAACTGGCCTCTTGTGGTGGTCTGTCTAGTAACTAGGAAGGTGGAGCTTGGGAGATATGCAGGCTGGACCTAGAAATAGAGTTGAAAGCTCGCTCTTGGCCCTGCTTTTTTGTGTTTCCCTCGGCTCTGTAAGAGGAACCCGCTATTGTGTTGTCCCCTTGTAATTGGGTCTGTAAACTCGTGGGAGGTGGGTGTGCTGGACAGACTGGTTATGGTGGCGTGAAGCTCTCTTTGATAGTGAGTGCACATCGGCATGTCTTCAAAATAAATAGCAGTAACGCTCCCTGGGGCTCTAAAGTGCTGCCCGTCCTTGTGGTGTCTGAGCGATGGAGGTTCTGTTTTAATGTGATTGAAGGAAGAATCAGAGCCCCCTAGTGGCAGCAGCTGGGCCCTGTGTCCTGCTTTGCCTGGGGAAATGAGATCATATTGGTTCTGCAGGTCACTTTGTACGGGCGGTGGGTTCAGCGGGAACCTTAGAGGACAGTTGCTGGGGGAAGCTGGTTCTGCCCTGTACCTTTTTAGAGGTTCATTTTTCTTCCCTCCAGTGTGCATGGACCAGGAAGGGAGTCAGCTCAGTTGTAGAAGAAGGATCTCCCCGCCTGGCTGCCCATGGGAGATCAGGGTTTGTCCCTGTTAGCCCGTGGACGGGAAAGGCCCATATGCAGCAGCCCTGCCCCTCCGGATGCTGTGGGCTGAGATGTTAAGGAGACAGAGCTCCACTTGTGAAGCATCGCTGCAGATAAATGACATGAGGAACAGCACACCTAGGGCAGTACTTAGCATTTCCAAAGTATCATGCAAACCTCTAACCACCCTGTCCTCCTGAATCTGGATTAGTGCCTTAACAGCATAGCCCCCCATCTTCCCAGTGTAAAGTAACTAGTCGCGGCCAGAACCAGGGTTAGAATGCAAGAGTCCCTGGTTCCCGGTTGTGCGCTCCTTCCACTAAACCCCACTGCCTCTAGAATACAAAGTTACTACAGAAAGTAGATTCAACTCCTGTCTCAGCCATTCCTTTTCCAAGTGTGTGTGCCTTTTTTTTTTTCTGTAGGAGAACTACCAGTCTGTTTACAACTGGCAGTACATCCACTGCCTGTACTTCTGGTGTCGGGTCCTGAGCACCATCTACCCCAGCGAGATCATGGAGCCGTTAATTTACCCTCTGACCCAGGTCATCATTGGCTGCATTAAGTAAGTAGGCATGGATAGTTATCCCCCTACCCTTATAAAACACTTGGCTCTGGTTTCCCATCTGACAGATGTGGGCCATATAGTCACATAGGGGATGGGCAGGAGGGTGTAAATAGATTTTAACCCTTTGCTGTAGGGGACTGGCCTGTTGCATACTGGAGGGCTGCTCTCGTGAGCTGTGATTTATAGAAATCACTTGCTGCCATGTTGCTTGAACTTACTATGAGGCTTTATCAAGCTACTTTTATGTCCATTAACTGAGATCATTGGTACAACCACATCTGTGGCCAAGTGGCTAAAGCACTGTCCTGGGACTCAGGAGACCAGAGTTCTGTTCTGGGCTCAGCCACTGGTTTGCTGGGGGATCTTGGGTAAGTCACTTCACTGCTCTCTGCCTTGGTTTCCCCATCTGTAAAATGGGCATAATAATTCTTCCTTTGTAAAGCATTTTGAGATCGTCTGATGCAAAGTGCTATCTATGAGCTAGGTATTATTGTTAGTATTATTTATTAGGTTAGCAAGCAGCTTCAGGACAGGGGGCAGGGGAAGGTGACATGTAGCAGACAGGGAGGATTGGGTGGCCTCAGTATTAGAGGCACTTTTTGGACCTGTTTACCAGAAGCACTTGCACAGTCGCTTCTCCGCTAGCAGTTGACATTTAAAAAGCCTCCAGAGAAATGCAGCCACTTTGCTTTCAGAAGTACCCACGCACCTCTGCTGAGCCAGGCCTGGCCTGTGCTTGGCCTTAGCGCCAATCCAACAACCATCAGAACAGCTCTGCAAACACTTCACTGCTGGCAAGGAAACCTGTGATTTGCAGTGGCAGAGCCAGGGGGAGCATCTCACCTTGGGGTTCACATTGGGGCACCTGTGGTCATAGCGGAATCCCAAGCCGTGACAGCGAACAGAACAGCTGGTACCAGCACCTCTGCACTTCCCACCGAGTGCCTGTGTTCGTAGACCTGTTGTGATTTCTCATTGGAAAAGAAACCAAAGCAGCCCAGTCCCTTATTGAAATGAGTAACCTGGGCCTTAGTCCAGCCTGCGTCTTTTTAACCTGAGCAGGGAGTGAGTAGGAGTTTGGCTCCATCCTGTTCTTTGTAATGGGCTAGCCTGCGACCTGGAGCTTCGTGAGCCCCTTTCACTTCTGGAACTTACCTTTGCCTCTTCTCTTGTAAAACGATCCCCATACTACAGCAGGCTCTTGTATGGATAGTCCTTACCCTCCCCCAGCCCCCCACGCGCAATATGGGCAAAGTAGCCTAGTGGATAGAGCGTTGGACCAGGGCTCAGAAGACCTGGGTTCTGTTCCTGGCTCTGCAACTTCCCTGCTGGGTGAGCTTGGGCAAATTGCTTCCCCTCACTGTGCCAGATGGGGATCATGATACTGACCGTATGTGTCAAGTGCTCTGAGATGCACTGATGAAAAGCACAGTATAAGAGCTGGGAGGTATTGCTGCTGCTGCTGGTCTGTACTGTGGCATGTGTCTCTGGCAACCTGGAGCCCAATTCTGTAAGATCTCCTATGCCGTTTGTGAGGTGCGCAGCACCTTCCGCTACCATTGAAACCACTTGGCAAGCTGAGGCTCCACCTAGAGGACCAGCCTGCTAGACTGCGTTCCCTAACCCAAGCTCCCCACACCTCTTGCACTGCAGCAGCAGCTAACAATTGCAAGTCCCAGCTCTGTGCCCAATCTTGCTGGATCAGCAGAGATGCTTGTAGACAGGAAATTGAGGTAATTGAAATGGAGCTAGCTTGGTTTCTCCCTGCATCAGAGCCTCGGCAGGAAGGTGGAAGCAATGTTTGCTAAATAGTAGCTAGCAAAATGGATGGGGAAAGTTATTCTCTTGTCCAGCTTCTCGGAGAGGGCTGTAGACAGTGGAGGGTAATGAGAATTGCATTTTCCCAGCATTGTGTTGTGTTTATGTTCGTACTTTTTCATACACCCCAGACACGCTGCAAAGCAGTGTTAGTGCAGAGACTTCAGAAGCAGAAGAGAAAGTGCTTACGGGCTTACAGCAGCTCACACAGGGTCGGGCATTAGAGCCATTTTCTAGGAGAAGAGGGCATTGTGTGGTGGCGGGAACAGCTGATGTCTTTAATTTCCACCAGGGCAGATGGGCTCTTGGTGTCGTGCCTTATCCGAAGGGTTCCTTTTTGAACAACATAATGTCCCCTTAATAGCATCAACGCTAGGTACGTGCTGAAGTCCTGCTATGGGACGTAAGCCCTGGCTGCTGCTGCCTCTCTAAGGATAATGTCTAGACCCCGGCACTGCAGCTGTGCTGTTCCCTTCATTGAGGGAGAAGCCCGATAGAAGTCAGTGGGAGTCATTCCATCGGCTTCTATGGGCGCTGATTGGATCAGGACCATAAATTCTATGTTGTGGTCACATCATCCACTGCTGAAATGCAGCCACTTCTGGGGTCGAACCCAGCAGCAGCATGAGAGCGCACAGCCACTTCAAACAGGACACGGAGAACACAGCCAACCCCTTGATGAGCCTGTTCCTTAGAACCACAGAGTTAGAAGGGACCGCAAGGGTCAGCTAGTCTAACCCCCTACCCAGATGCAGGATTTGTTGTGTCTAAACCATCCAAGACCGATGGCTCTCCAGCCTCCTCTTGAATCTGAAACTCTTCTTATCCAGGCCCTGATTCTCTAGAGGTATTGGATAAGCCATTTTGGGTGATCCCTTTCTTAGTACTGTTGAAAGGACAGTGGACTTGGAGGCAGCATAGTCTAATGACAAGGGTTAACCGTGGTGTCTGGGTCTGATTGCAGTGCTGCCCCCTTTTCATGTGTAAAGAGAGACCTGGGACCCTCGGGGTGCGTGAGAAGATAAGACCTCATTTTTCTCTCTGCAGAAGTGTTCCGCCAGGAGCACAGCGGCCCTTAGCTTGGGCAGTGGCACTTTTTTTTTTTTATTGACTTGAAGGAAAGATTGTCACTGACAGCCCTTCCCACAACACTGTGCCTGCATCCGCTTACTGGCCCAGGCCAGTCTAGCAGAGCTTATCGACCCTGATGCCTCGTGGCCTTGTTTCACTGAGAACTGTGTCCCACAAGTCAGCTTGTAGACAAAAATCCAGTGCGGGAAATAAACACGTTAAAAACAATGCAGTGCCTGGGAGGGCTCGTGTGGAAATGCAGACGCGCTCTCGGCTATACCATTACAGAAATAAGCTTCTAGCACCCCTGCAGAAAGGGAGAAGGTGAATTGAGAGCCACGGGGTTTCAATACCCTGGTGTGGGGCCTTCTTGTTCTGATTGTCTGCGTGTAGTTTGCTTGTGCGTCTTGAGGTGCAAACAGCCTCTTATTTATTTGCACACCTTGTCCCGGGCAGAGCAGCCATAGCAGGAGGCAGCGTTGTTATGGCACTGGGTTTTTATTCCCAAAGGTGATATATCTCTTTTTATTTCCCTGGAGAAGAGAGAGCTATCCATGCGCAAACACCTGAATGGATCCGTTCATTACTGCATCTCAGAGCTCAGCTGCTGTCATAGGGGGATTGAAGCCTTGTTGACTTAGGAGCTTCTCAGTGCAATTAGCCTCTGATCTTTTTTTTTTATTTGCATGCCAACGAGAAACCCGGTTGTGTGATGGGAGAACTTGGGGTGCATGGTGATTATTTGCCTACTTCCAGCAGACAGGCATAACGGGCCAAATTCAACCCTGATGCAACTCTGCTGACATCAGAGGAATCACACCAGCGATAGATTTGCCCCACTGCTTTTTGCAGTTCATCTGGGGATCTCTCTTAAATCTGAGCATCTGTGAGTTCAGCAAGGTGGGGTAATCAGTTGACATTATTATTATTATGAAGTAGTGGAGACTGCAGGGCCCAAATGAGATCAAGGCCCAGTTGTGCAGGGCACTGTACAGATATAAAATAGGAAATGGTTCCTGCCCTAAAGAGCTTACAGGGTAACCAGACAAGACAGACCCAGGGTGGGAGGAAGGAAGGATTGCCCTCCCCACAGAGAGATAGAATCATAGATTATCAGGGTTGGAAGGGACCTCAGGAGGTATCTAGTCCACCCCCCTGCTCAAAGCAGGACCAATCCCCAGATAGATTTTTACCCCAGTTCCCTAAATGCCCCCCTCAAGGGTCGAAAAGATGGAGTCACTGGCCTAAGGTCACACTGGGAATCAGTGGCAGAGTCATGAATCAAACCCAGATTCAACTACAGATAAGGTACATCTACCCTGGATGATGCTTTCAGCAGCCTATAGACCACGTACGTGCATAGCCCAGCCTCCATGGGTATAAATCTCAGGGTAGCTGGTGAAGCATGGCTTAGACGTGGGTGTGGGTATGAATGCGAGTACATAACCTACTCACCTAAGCCACACTTCCCCGTCTACACTGCTCTTAGCAGCATTATGTGCTGCCATTGGAGCCTTCCCCAGCCCCAGGGAAAGACTCCAGTAGCAGGGAAGGAGCCTTTCCCTGTTACCTCCCCTCTGCCAGAGCCTTTCACTTGCGCTACACTTTGCTGTGTGGATGCAACCTGCTACATGCTCTCTACGTGTGGCCGACGCTGGTTAGCGCTGTTGTAGCTGTAGGTATGTACTTTCCTAACTCTGCCATCTTGAGTGACTTCACTGTCGATATTTGGATTCTGTGGGTATTTGACAGCATCTGGGCTTGAAGAAGTGTGACTTTTTTTTTTTTCCTGCTGAGAGCTTGACGCCATCTCCCTCTCCTACCCTCCCAGTTTGGGAAGGAAAAATGTACTATGTGCTTTGAAACTGCTGGCAATCATGGCCAGGTGATGACTTTCTGAAACTGGTGATCTCTGAAATCCTGTGAGCGCTGTAACCAGATTCTCAGCTCTCCAATGCCATCCAGCTGGTCTCAGAGCTCCCAGGGGTGATGAAGATAAACAGGTTTAAATAATTGTCAGGATTCTCTTTACCTTCCCCTCCCACTCCCCCGCCATCACCCCCAAGTGTCCCATTGCTGTTGCAGTGTTTTAATTGTCCTGCAGACAAGCCTAGGCAGTTTTCCACCTGTCTGAGCAGATAAATCCGCTGTCTAGGGCCATAGAAAGGTGAATTTGAAAAGTCCCGGGGAGAGCGGCAAACAGAATTTACCGGCAGGTGTGACGTGCAGAGCCTCCTGGCGCATTGTGCAGCAAGCACATAACGAGAGCAATGAGGGTTTGTGACTGCATCCGGAAATGGGCTTTGATGGGGGAGAGCTGGGAACAGATCCTGCGTTTGCTCCCTTGGTGAGCAAATCAGTGGTACATCCAGGCCGGGGTGTAAGGGAGGATGGATGCAGTCAGCAAACCTGCGTGAAAGAGAGAATGCAGTGTGGTAAATCATGGGGTCTCATTCCTTAGCCCCCCTGCTGCCAGACTCAATCCTGCAATTCCAGCTGCTGGGCAGAGGGCTTCTCCGGGGCCCCGGGTTGTGGCTGCCTTTTTGGAACAGCAGTAGCAGCGCAGAAATGAAACCCAAGGATCCGTCGGGACCGCAGCAGGGGGTACCAGTGAGAAGTGCTTAAGAATCATAGAATATCAGGGTTGGAAGGGGCCTCAGGAGGTCATCTAGTCCAACCCCCTGCTCAAAGCAGGGCCAATCCCTAGACAGATTTTTGCCCCAGATCCCTAAGTGGCCCCCTCAAGGACTGAACTCACGACCCTGGGTTTAGCAGGCCAATGCTCAAACCACTGAGCTATCCCAAGGGCCTGCGAAACATTTAGGAGGGACCAGGCTCCCGCATGCTTCTCTGTCTGCCCTCCCACCCCCTTCCTTATGGGTAACACACATGCTGGTTGGATTCCCACGAGGGCTGTTGGGTTATTTCTCCGCATTGTAACTTGCCGTAGGCATCTTCAATCAGCATCAGCATCTCAATCAGTGGAGAGATGCAGCTTCTCAACGTTGTATGTTTAGGGGTAGGGGCTCTCCAGGGAGTAGGGGAGGGGAACGATGCAGTCCATTTAGCTTTCGCAGGGTTTTGTATCTTTTACTCTCTCTCAAATGTAGGGCCAGATCCTCAGCTGGCATAAGCTCATTTGGTGGCACTTTGACGCATTGCATCAGCTGAGGATCTGGCCTTAGGGTCTTTAAAAGAAGAGGATTGATTACACCTGTTCCCCTTTCCTTACACACTTGCTCCCAGGAGCATGAAGTCGTGCTGGGGGGAGTGCACAGAGGAAAGCGTGAAGTTACGTTCGCCCACATGCTCATCAGCTCCTTGGAGTGGTGTTATTTTTAAAGCCGTTGTACTGCAAGGAAAGCAGTTCCGTTATTGCCCATTTCTCCATCCCTGGCTCTTTAGCGAATAAAACCTGGTCTTGTGGGGAAATGACACCCTGTCAGCCTGACGTTCTTCTGGGGAGGGTCAGTCTGTCAAGTTCGAGCCGCATTAAACCGTGCTCAGCCTGAGGGAAAGAAGGCTGCCCAGAACACTGGTGATGGCTTAGATACACCTGAGCTGGTCCCTGTGCCACCTGGGTGCAGCGGCTGAGCTAGCGCAGAGTGGAGTTTAACGTGTTCGAAGGGCCATGATATACCCCCCAGAGTGGGAGCCACTAGCGTCTGGGATGGATAGAGCGACAAAGAGTCCTGTGGCAGCTTATAGACTGACAGACGTAATGGAGCATAAGCTTTCGTGGGTGAATACCCACTTTGTCAGAGGAATGGGATATTCGCTCGCGAAAACTTATACTCAAATACGTCTGTTAGTCTATAAGGTGCCACAGGACTTTGTCGCTTTTTACAGATCAAGACTAACATGACTACCCCTCTGATACTGGGATGGATAAGTATCTCGTGGCTATGAGCAGGCGTCCTTGCAGGAGGCAGGGAGTACGCTGTCCGTCTTCACTCTGGTATTATTCTGTGTTTGTTGTACTCAGCGTTGGGGGATTCGTGCTGCACCTCTCCTGGAACCTTAAATATGTTCTGATCTTGGTTCGGCTGGTTCTCCATGAGCGTATCTTGAAACTAGTGTAGCACAGGAGGAAATAAAATAATACCAAAAACGTGGAGAAAATAATTTCCTCCTGTTGTTTTTTTCTTTTCCTTCTACCAGAAGGTGGCGCTTTCTTCCTGCAAAAGTGCTGGTGGACAGAGACAAATGGTGGGGGGCGGCGGGGGGACCAGTCGGTGTGCAGTTCCTTCCGCTACACCACCTCATTACGGGAGGAGACTGGGGAGAAATTACCATCCATCGAAGCCTTATTGCTCCAGGCGGGGACCAAGGCAGAATTTAAAATGTGCTTAAACAAGATAACTAGTAGCAGACGGCTGCCTGCTAACATCAGAATTAGCTCCCTCATTTTCTTATTCCCTCTCCCAACCCCGCCAGCCGCTCTCCAGTGTATAAAACACATTAAAAATGTATTTAGAAGGATGCACTGGAGAAATAGACCCAGAGTGGCTTGAACTTACACGTGATCGGGAGCAGATGGGATCCAGCGCAGGGAAAGCGGAGGGTTGGACGGGGAGAGGCGAAGCCGGCCCAGCTGCAAGGGGGGAGAGGACCTGGTCTGCTAGGGGTGTCCTATGGGATTGCCTACATCGCTTCTGCAAATAAAGAGCAAAAAGGGCGTAGTGGGTCTCGCTGGGCTGGGGATCTCCAGACACTGGAACGCAGGGAGAAGTTTGCTCCACTGGAGCTTCTCCGATTCCTTCTGCTGTCTCAGGTGCCTCTTTCTGCCCTCCCCCCTCTGCCCCAGTCATTTTTGGGGTGCCCCCCCCATTTGTGTGCAGCTTTCAGCTTACCCTAGGACTGCCCAGTGCTACCTGCTTTGGGGCCCTTCCAGCACATTGAATAAATGCCAAACTCCACCAGGCTGTGCGTGTTAGAGGGCAGGAGCGCCCCCTTCCATGGAGATAGCCTGGCATCTCGTGAATAGCCTGCCAATTGGCTGGGCTTAGACGGACGTTGGAGGTGGCTTCCTGCAGCCTCCCCCGTCAGGCAGATTGTGGCGACCCAGCAGTGTAACAGGAGTTGCAGCGAGTGAAAATAATCCTCATCAGGCTGTCAGTTTCCTGTTGTGCCACGCCCTGGGCCCTGGCTGCCCGGCAGAAGCTGGGCAGGCGTTCAGAGGTGGGGGAAGGTTAGGGAGCGCTCCCCTTCCCAATGGGAAGCATGAGCTGTAACCTCAGCAGCCTGAGCTAGATGCCTAGCTGGGCCTTCGAGGGAGTAGCCAGCCCTCCCCCACCTCAGTATAGTCTGGGGCCCTGCTGCGTTTCTCATTCCGCTTCCGTCCCAGCCATCGGGAGGTTAGGCTGATTGCTGCTCCGCGGAGCACTCTGAAATTAATGGCCTGGGTTTACAATAAATCTATACCTTTAACAGGTTTATCCCTCGATCAATTAATTCCTGAGGAAGGCTTTCGTCATCTCCAGCGGTGCCAGCATGCGGGTGCAAAGTAGATTTATTTCCATAATGGATCCAGTGATAATTATTTCACTATTTGGTGGAAGGGGGGGTGGAGGAAGGGAATGATTTATGTCACCCAGTGATGCAGATTCTCTCTGCTGTATTGCTCGAGGATCTTTCTTTTGGGGGTTCACTTCTCAGAAGCAAAGCTGTTCTCTGGGAACCACATTAAAAAGCACCTTTCTTAGCGTTAAGAGCATCAGTATTAGGTGCAGTTCATAGCAAGTGACTTTCTCCATGGGGCTGGTGGATCAGAGGCCTCAGCCTAGTGATGAAAGCAGAGGGGGGCCCAGAGTCGGTTTCTTTATTCCCAGCTCTGCCCCCCGTGCATGTTGCGGGCTGAATTGCACCTCTTCTCTGTGGCCCCACCTATAAAATGGGGCTGCTGAGGATCCTGAGATGAAGGTGCTGCATAAGCACTGATGAGTTATGAACTGAGATGGGCCAGAGAGAGATTGGGACATTACTTCTTAGTTCAGTTTCCTTAGCCACAAGCCCTGCGCTGCCTCTATTGAGGCAGCCAGGGCTGGGAAGACTAATTATAACCGTGGCTTTTGTGATTGTAAATTACGTGGCGTGCACTTACCAATGCCAGCCTCAGCCCTTGTTTCCCTAGAGGTGGTGGGAAGACTCTGTCCTGGAATAATAGTAGGTGATGGTAATAAGGGGGAATATTTCCCATAGTGCCCTGGTGGTCCATCGAGGAGCAGTATTGACTGGTTCTTAGCAGAGCCCTGAGTGTCCCTTTTCTACCTGTTCAGCTCTGGTTTGGTGGGCAGGAGGGAGAATGTTGCTCTTACGGGCGGCGGCAGCTGAAGAAGGTACATTGATAATGTGGGATTGCCTAGAACGGTGGCTTTCAACCCTTTTTCATGTGCAGACCCTAAAAAATTTCTAGTAACGGTGCGGACCCCTTTGGAAATCGTAGACATAGTCTGCAGACCCCCAGGGGTCCACAGACCACTGGTTGAAAACCACCAACCTAGAAGGAGGAAACTGAGGAGTTGGGATCCTGGTCACAAGAACTCAGGGTGTTCAAATGAGCGAGGAGCTGAAATCCTTGTTATCTGCTGGCATAGCTCATGATATCAGGTCTCCCTCTATGGGCCAGCCTGAGCAGCTTGAACAGCCTCCTACTCAGAGCAAAAACAATTTGCCTTTTCAGCTCACGAGGGAGAGGCCTGTGTCTTTAGCCCTGAGGAGTATAGATTTGATTCTGCAGCAACCTTCCCTCTGTCTCCTCTCCAGGTTGGTGCCCACGGCTCGTTTCTACCCCCTGAGGATGCACTGCATCAGGGCCCTCACGCTGCTCTCTGAGAACACCCGGACCTTCATCCCGGTTCTTCCCTTCATCCTGGAGGTAAATCAGTTCCTGTTCATCTAACAGCAACAAACAAAAGCTGTCTAAACACACACTCCCCCCGGCATCTGCAAACGGCTGCTAACGCTGCACGCTTCCTCAGCTCCTTGCAACCCTGGCAAGCAGCATCATACACCCTGGGTCCCATCGTTGATAAATAGGGTGGAGTTTTCACCATCTATGTGCAGCTTAGGGGGCTGCCTTGACTGTCAAGACCTGATGGGCACGAAGCATCTCTGTGACAGCTTCCAAATGGGAATGAACCCTTCCCCAGACGATGCAGAGTTGGGGATGCACTGTACTGTACAGCTTGCTGCTGCTCTGTGGGTAACACTGGGCCATCCTTGAGGAATTCTTATTGTTTCTCCCCTTTCCAGGGCATGCCCCAACCTCCAGCAAACTCTGCCTATTGTGTTTCTGAAAGGAATTATCTGTATTGAGGCTGCGGGTGTCCCATTGATAGATGATAAAACCAGAAAGGACCATTGTGATCATTTAGTCTGATCTCCTGCATAGCACCAGCCTGAACTAATTCCTGTTTGAAACTGCCAGTGGTGGAGAAATCCACCACAGTCCTTGGTAAATAGTTCCAATGGTTAATTGTAGCCTAGTTCCACTGTTATAGCCCGGCACTGGACTTGCATCATCTGGTCTGTCCAAGGTGCCCCATCCAGCATGTTAGGGATGTAACTTCACATTTGTCTCTTGCTCTTCGATCTGGGTTTCAGCTTTCCCAAAACGTGGGGTGGAAGGGTATATGAATTCAGGGGGTTGGCTTTTTCTTGGAGCCAGAGTTGGGGTTGAAAGGCCAGGAGCTTATTGGTGAAATCCAGTTGCGCTTTTTATATTAAGGACACATTTATGCACAGGCAGCAGAGAGACCTGTGGCACCTTATAGACTAACAGATGTATTGGTGCATGAGCTTTCATGAGTGAATAGCCACTTCGTCAGATGCATGCATAGCTTGCATAGCTTATAGTTGATTAATAGGTGTTTAACAGTTATAGGGTCCAGCAGATTAAGAGGTGGCTTATAACTACCTACAGCACCTTTGAGCGATGTGCTTATAACCATGTGTAACATATTCTACTTGTGCTGGCTGTGGGTTTGCAACACGTCACTTGCACATTCACCGTTTGTGAGCTATTTAGAAATGTGTAACCTTAACATTAAGGGTGATCATTAGGTCACTCCCCAGACACTTGGTGTGAACAATCACTTGTGTCAGTGATGTTCCGTCTAAAAGTTAATATGCAGAATTCTGCTTCCTTCACATGGTTTTTTTTTCTCAACTGGGCGTAGATATTGGCTTGTGACTAACCACGCTGGCTGCTAAATACCATTGGATGCATCACAGGATTGCAACTGCAATGACAATGCACCCAAACTAACTGAAGGGAGAACTTGAGTTTGGGTAACTCTCGCATCTGCATTTAAAGTAGCTACAAGAGGAGACGTCAGCTTTGGTCCCAGCTCTGGGCTGTTGTGCTCAGTGCCCTCTATGGACAAGAGAGCAGGTGGTGGCCTGGGGCCTTTGTGTTAAGGCAGTTGAAAGCAGCGGTTCCAACGGGAGGGGGAGGGGTGTCGGTCGATAGGCTCCTCTCTAGCTGTCTTTGGATGGGTGCTCTGTGTGTATGCTGGGGCAGGACTGTCAGCCCCGGAGACTGAAGGACACTGTCCACAGAATAGGCCCAACACGGGTAGTGTCAGGCCAAGCGTCTCCCATGTGCTGCCACAGCCTGGGGCTGCAGGGGCCACCTGGAGATGTGGGAGGGGGCTTTGCTGTCCATGGTGCAGAGAGGCCTTGGCATCTCCAGGCTGCTGCAAGGGGCCCAGATAGCACTAAGAAGTTATACGTCAAAAAAAGCCCGTTAGACCTAAAAGGCTGCTTAAAATAGCTGCCTGCAAGCGAAGTCTGTTCTTAGCTGCCCCCCTCTCTCCCCGGGTGTGGCGGGGCTGGCAAACGGTCAGTGCCTCAAACCATCCCTCGCCCTGTTCCTAGCAAAAAGCGCCCCCTCCCTTCCCGCAGACCTAACGAACCGGCCCCTCTTCCCCCAAGCCTGGCTGCGCTCTGCCGCTGTGGAAGAGTGAGCGAGTGGTGCTCCAGGGTGGGGTGAGAGCCCTGGCGGTCAGCGTGTGAGGAGGAAGAGGGAGAGGCTGGAGGAGGATGAGACTTTTCAAACAAACAAGCCCTGGACTCGTTGCTAATCGAGTTCTGTTGAAGCAAAGGCTCTTGCGGTTTCATGTTGTTGTAAACGTCCTTCGCAAACCACATCCTCTCAGCCGGTGGAAACCAGGGCCGTTTATAACTCTGCTCCGGCCCCCGCTTCCCTTGCCGCTCCCTGGCTCGGGTGGGCTGCTTGGTTCTTCGCCACTTTCCTTCCTCTTGCCGTCTGTTCTTTGGAGCTGCTGCCAGCCCGGTGGCGCAATAGGGGCATCTCCCCTCGGCGCTATGTGGTGGTTTTTGCTTTTCTTGGGCTCTGAGAGATAGTGACCCCCCCCACCCCGTGTCCTGTCTTCCTGTTCCCTCCCTCTTCCCCCCCCCACCAGCCGCCAACCACCACCACTTCGGTGGCAAGCTCTGTATCAGGCCCTAGCCAGACGTTACCGCACTGCACACTGAACTTCCTCCTGGCTTCCGCAAGCCTGCGACCGCATCCGATGCTGGTGTGTGTGTGTATGCATGCACTGCTCAGGCTCACCTCATCCAGGTGGCAGTGTTTAGTGGGGGGGTATTATCTGTGTGCTTATTCAAAATGCTGCCTTTCCCATGAAAATGTAAGGTGATTGAAATGCAGCAAACCTCTCTGATCTCCCAGCAGCCAGCCAACGCCCCGTAGCATTGACAAATAATGCATCAGGTACTCCATCGAGTCTCCAAGAGCTGTCTTTTTAGTCTCTTCACACCTCAATACTCTTCTATTCCTTGTCGTTGTAGTATCTGAGCACTATACGGTCCTGAACACCTTTGCCTTCAGGACACTTCCCATCCCTTGTGAGGTAGGGATGTGTTATCCCTGTTGTACAGATGGGGAAACTGAGGCACGGAGCTGTTAAGTGACTTGCCCAGGGTCACACCAGGTGGTTTGTGGCAGAGCTGGGAAATGAATCCAGATTTCCTGAGTTCCAATCCAGTTCGTTAGCAACGAGACCATCCTTTTAGGCCCTCAGCTTCACCCGGGACTTAGCTCGTCTGGTCTGGTCTGACGTGAGGTCATGTGGGTGCCCCCTGCAAACCTCCAGTCACACTCCAGAATGCCAAGATCCATTTTAAGCCCAGCTTTCATAGCAGGGCAGATGGGAGGGTCTGTAGATACAAAGGGCTAGCTCTGGAGTTCATGACTTCATTGTTTTGTGCCCACTCTTGCTATTGTGCTAGTGAACGCCCCTATGCATGGCTTTCTGTGCCTTTTGGAGCAGTTTCTGCAAGGCATCAGAAATCAGATTCCCTGGAGCATGGTGTGTGTTGTTTTTTGGTGAGAGGTGGTAATGCTAATTTCCCCTGCATGCAATCAAGGAAATCCAGCAGTTGCTGCCTCCCCCCTCTTCCCCCGCCTCTGTCACTGCCAAGCCTTCCAGAGATAGCAGATTGAATGTTTGCACGATTCCTCTAGGCACAGGAATTCCCCAAGCCCCTGCCACTATAAATGAGAGCTGGCTCCCTAATTCATCTTGACAAGGGCTTCTGTTCCTCGGTGCAGGCAACCAGGCGGCTCCTCTCCACCCCTGCTCTCCAGGAGGGGGAGGGAGGGAAGCCTTCCAAAATTACCTGTTGGGGGAAGGATGGGGAGAAGAGGAATCTGAGAAGGGGGTTGGAGGGGGGGGACAGCTTTTTGGATTCTTCCCCTCTTACAGGCCATGAGATCCCAGTGTCTTTTTGGTGCTTCCCATGTTTGGTGACAGGTGACAGTTTCTGCAGCGGGAGAATTGGCGGCTCAACCGCTGGAAGGCAAGTGTGGGTAAACAAGGTGGAAATCTCCCCATGGGAAGTCTTGGTTTGCCAATTTAAATGTAGCTGCTCCTCAGCGGGGTCAAGGGGGGGCACCACGGGCTAACCCTGACATGCTTAGAAAGGCAGGAGTTTTTTCACTCCACTGCACTCGTCTCAGGTGTGCAGTGTGCTATGGTGGGAATCTCCGGGGCCTCCAGACGCCCTGTTGGTGGGTGTGGGGAAAAGGGGGTCGGTTCTCCGCAAGGATATCCAGCGGTGCAAGGATCATTTGAGCAATGAGAAGGCTGGGCATATGTGCAGCACTTCTCATCCATGGATCTTGAAGCGCTTCTCCAAAGATGTGGGCATCATTGTTGCAGCTATGCAGCTAGGGAAACTGAGTCACAGAGAGGGGACATGCCTTGCCCGAGGTTACCCATGGAGGGTGCATGCTCCAGGTTTCCTGACTCCCTGTCCCTATCCGCTGCCAGCGTAGCAGCGTGCTAGGTGTCCTCTGGAATTAGTTTGTCTTCAGTCCCATTCCCGGCAGGCAGGTATCTATTGCCACAGCTGGTGTTTGTGGGCATACAGACAAAGTCCTTGCCATGCGGAGATTATAAGGGGAGAGGTAGTCAAAGGGGTGATATAAGCCCCTGCAGGAGCGTTTGCTCCTGGAATGTGGCTTGGGGCTGGCCAGGGGGAGGAAGGGTGAGCCTCATTCTGGGCAGCAGCCCGTAGGATGACAGGCTGGAGTTAGCTGGCCTGTGCAGAGCCCAAATGGGTGCTGGACGGGGTGGCAGGGATTGCTGTATATTGGCTGCTATGAGGTGGTGCTGACAATGAGCACTGTATATATTTGTGTATAAGAGGGACCCTCTAGGTGTAGAAATGAGTGACGATGTGTATAAGCCAGATGGTCCACTCCTGCCTCCTTAGCTTGCCACGTCCTTTCCTCTGGCCAACAGAAGTTATCCTGACTTCAGCCAGATCGTTTGCCTCTGAGTCTTCTGGCCCTCTAGTATCGTCCGTCTGTCCCCCGCCACCACCACCACCCTTGTGTTCTCTCCAGCGTGCCCCGGGGTGTCTACACTTCGCCCCTCCCTCCCAACCCTGTCGCTGGCCTCTGTCCCTTCTCCTGGCCAATGCTCAAATTGTCTCCCTGGCCCCTCCAGCGAGTGCCTCAAAACGTCTGCTTACATTTCCCCCCTCGGCCGCCAGCATGTACGGTCCCGCAAAGCCCGACGTCTTCCGCTTTCATACGTCTGACCGAGGGGATCAATACTGCTGTTTCGGCCAAAGAAATAATTGTGCATAACGAGGTTTGTAGCATCGATTCCCTGGAGAGGGGCTCTTTGTTTTCACAAGCCACCGAGCTCGGCCCTCCCTCCCTGATAACCTGGCCTGACAAATCAAATGCAAAGAATCGATCGCTGACAGTGCGGTTTTCTGGCCTGGGGGCAGCTGTGTGACCTGGACCATCTTGTTCCAGCACCCAGAGTCCTCTGCCCTCACTTGCAATACTGCTTGGTTTTTGGGACGTCCCTAGGGCGATGCACTCCCATGGCTGGATGCAGAGTAGGAACAGTCAGAGGATGCATGATGCTTGAGTGCAGCCTCGGTGTGGTGTTTAAGAAGTAGGGAATCCCCAAGGTGGAGGAAAAGACCCTGCAGCAAAATATTCTGAGGCTGCTAAATATGGGCACTTGAGCTGGATGGCTCCTGCCCTATCAGGCTAGGAGTGACTGAAAGTTACCACCTGTCACCTGACCTGGGTGAAATTAGACCTCTTGCCAGGGGACAAATATCCACCTCCCCGAACTCTCTCTCACTGGCTGACTCTGCAGAGATGCCAAGAGTCCATGGGGGAGTGAGTTGCCCCCTTACTCCTGGGCGGAGCAGCTCTCAAGCAGGGCAGAGGCATGTGGCGCGTAACCAGGCACTATTGACCCCTGTCCCTGGGGGCTGGCATCGGCCCCTTTCAATGGCACAACCCCACCCCATAGAAGAACCCATGTACAGTGTGCTGAGTATAACGTGGCTATCGGGACAGGGCAGCCCCCACTCAGTGCCTGCGCAGAGATGCAGAGAAGATTCCTGGGCCAGCTGTTCGGCTTCTAGTGGATTTCAGTTAGCAACAAAGTCTCGTCTTGCTGAGTGTGACCTTTCTGGGAAGCTTAGAATAGAGATTCTTGTTGATCCCTACTTCCCCTCCTCCCGCAGAGCTGGGAGGCTCCTCCAGGTAGGTGGGCGGCATGGGCTTGGACCTTGATTACGATGGCTAAAGTTTTACAGCTCTTCTCAGTTAAAACCAAACGTCTGATGCCGCCGCAGACATCTGCCATTTTAAAAATGCTTCTCTTTTAAACCAAGGCCCAAAGCCTGCCGTTCTGGTGGTACGTGCTCGTGCACTGGGGTTCCGGACGAGCTGCCAGAGCTCTCCTGTTTTGATCTCAGACTGTGTGGCCACTGCTGTGTGCCCAGAAAGGGACAGGTTTTCACTGTGTCTCTAGCGGTTGGATCCAGATTTAGCCCTGGAGAATAATCTGCGCTTTCTCTCTTGTTTCAAGGCCAGGATGTGATGGATACAGCATCCTCTGCTGATGAAGGGTGGCTTGTGAAATGTACCGACTGGTCTTTCTGCTCCTTAGGAAAAGTTGGGATGAAGTTTCAATGGAAAAAAAAAGATGCTAGACATGGGCTGTCCGTTTATGAGCATGTCCTAAACACAGCCCTAAGTCCTGCTATCGGTAAAGAAGCCCATTTGTGTAAGGGACCACTGGGAAGTATTCTTGGGCTGTGGTTTGTTTGACCTCATAAAGCTCAGCTCTGCTCAGGAGCAAGCTTCTCATTTCTGGCATCGCTGTGCAAGGTGGGGTTTCGTTGGACAGCATGCTTCTGTAGCATCTTTGATCCCAGACTTGCTCTGCAATCTGTCAAGAACGTGAATAGGATACTTAGGAAGAAATGAAGGCTAGTGGTTAGAGCAGGAGAATGGAGTGTGGGGGATTCAGGATTTCTGGGTTGTATTTGCAACTCTGCCACCGGCTTTGTATGACCTTGGTTTACGCATCTGTGCAGTGGTGGATAATCTTTCCCTGCTTTGGAGGAGCCATCACCAGGCTTTGTCTGTAGAGCAGTTTACGCTCACCCAGGCTCAGCACTGCGCTGTTGAAGGCAGTGGGAGTTTTGCAAGTGACGTCAGCCAATCTAGGACCAGGCCTGTAGGCCTTTCAGCGAGGCTGTGGTCTTGTTAGTCTCTGTCTGTGTGTGTCTCTCTCTCAGCCTGCTGCGAGTTTTATCATCTTTACACTGGATTTTCTTCTGTTGCAGATTTTCCAGCAAGTGGATTTCAATAAGAAGCCAGGCCGCATGAGCGCCAAGCCTATTAACTTCGCGGTCGTCTTGAAGCTGTCCAATGCTCACCTGCAGGAGAAGGCTTTCCGGGTATATGGAAACCCCTTCCCTGTCATGTGGAACCTGCCTACCACCCCAGGGTTCACGCTGTAACGCCCAGTACAGAGTGAGCGAAACAAATCCCTGGGCAGCTCCTTTGAAGTCAGCACGGTTGTGCCTGGGGTGCATTTTGTAAGGGGTTTATTTCCCCATCTAGAGGCCTCTAGATTCCACATGGAGTTTGTACCTGGTTTAGCTGGGGTAATGAAGGCACGAGAAGGCACGCGCAGTGCGTCCAGTGTCAGCTCTTGGGGTGGCTTATTCTGTGGTCTGCGTACTAAGAGAGATTTTCACGTGGGCCCATCTCATGTCCCAGCGTCCTCATCCGTTTCTCCTCCATCCACATGACCCTGGGGGGCCCAGAGCTCAGGGCCCTGGCAGCGTGGAGGTAGTTTGGGATTTGGTTTTTATCTCATTTCTTTTTCTTTCCATCTTCCTTACCCAGGATGGCCTCATTGAGCAGCTGTATGACCTGACACTCGAATATCTCCACAGCCAAGCCCACAGCATCGGATTCCCAGAGCTGACCCTGCCAATTATCATTCAAGTAAGGCACTTTCATTTGCCGGGGCATGCGAATTTGGGGCAGGCTTGAAACACTGCTGGTAGCTGGTGGGAGGGGGTCTCTCTTTTCTCCCAGTGGTGATTTGCCTTGGCATTTCTCCAGATGATTTTGGCCCTGGTTTCACTCAGGGGCTGTGAGCGGAGAGAAATCTCAAGCCAGCAGGAGGATGAGGGTGGGCAGGGAAGTGGTTCTGTATTTCACTTCTCCCGTGGGAGACGTGGGAGTGGGACAAAGGGGCATCTAATTACTGCAGATGTGTCCTCGTGACTGACAAATGCAGGTTGGCTCTGGGTGCTGTAGCTCTGTCCAAATTGCAGCGTGTGGGTGTGTGTTTCCCAGAACAGGCGTGAGTTGGTAACTGTGCCTCGTGAGGCGATGTGCTTCCTTGCCCCACAGCCCCTCACACGCCCACCGCAAGATGGGGCTCTCTCCTTCATCCCTTCCCCTGAACCAGTGCTCTTCCCCTCATTCACCCACCACAAAATAACACACACGCCCCTTTCCCCTTGCCCCCCACAGCAGGACTTACTGTCCCTTCCCACAGCCCCTCACACCTGTGCCATGAGGCAGTCGTCTTTCCTTGTCCCCTGGCAAGCAAGCCCTGCTTTGCTCCTCCGTGCCCTCTGGTGCACTGCCCTGCCTTCTGATCAGTGTCGCCCAGGCGGGTTTGTATGTGTTCGCTGATACCTGGCGCAGCTGAGGGACCGGATGGCTTGTATTTAGGTAGCAGCAGGTCACTGGTTCTGAACAGTTAAATGGAGCTCCTAGCTCAGTGAACGTGTAGCTCTCTCTCCGTTTCCCCCCGGGCTCCCTTTTTTAACTCCCTGTTGATGGGTGGCGTATGGGAACTGGCTTAGGTTTGCTGCCCTCACGTTGCTCAGTACTGCTAGCATCTTTGCTCTGCTTAGACGCCACTGACTAGTGGCTGACCATGCACCTGGTTGCTATGACGCCTCTGGCTGATCTGGCAGTGACTTCTCAGCTCGGGAACTGTTGGCCGTTTGGGAGGCGTATCTGCTCCTAGCTTCAGTGTTGCAGACCAGCACCTGCCCTGCACATGGTCGTGGGCTGGGTCACAGCCCTGGCCTAGCCGCCCCTGGTGGATGCGAGGTGATGGGCTCTTCCGTGCTAGGAGCGCAGCTCCCATGCTCACTCCAGTGTGTTCTTTTACTGATCAACAAGAGACACATGAAAACTTTTTCTCCCTGCGTCGTTTCCAGCAGCTGCTGAGGGCATCAAAGCCATCAGGAGCTGGTGTTGTGGCGGGAATGGAGCGTGTCCCACAGCCCCCTGGCACCGAGCGCCTTGTAGCTTCCACACACCCCACATCCTAGCCTGCCTTTCTGCAGATAATTAGTGCTGTGTGTGCAGTGTGGTGCGACAAGCTCCCGGATAGAATAGCCTGTTGATTTCCTGTGTGGCCACCGCTGACCGCGGCCTTGGGGTGTCTGCTGGGCCCCGGTGCTGGGTTTGCATTCCCAAAAGCTGACATCCTGGGAGGCAGGCTATGTCCCTGGGACACCTCCACTCGGTGATTAAAAATCCCTCCATCCTGGTGCTTGAAGCTCACCTCCTCCTAATGCCTTGGCACTGGGGTTGGATTCCTGCTGGCAGAGGGCAGGTTCCGCAGCTGCCAGTCCGTGGCTTTGGGAGAAGCTCGGCTGAATTGACCCCAAATGGAACTTGACAGCCCAGAAAGCCGGAAGCGCGAGGGCAGATCAAAGAGAAGTGGAGCCAGCAGGATGGAGAGGGTTCAAAGCTTTCTCTTCTGCCCAGCGCCTCGGGAGTGACTGGGGGAGGCTGCTGGTTGACAGTGAGGGTTAAGTGCCCTTCTGGCTGCCTCTGCGCACGCCCTGCTGCCTGGTTCTCAGACTAGAATCAGAACTGACTTTAGAGGAGGCTGCTTCTCCCTTCCCTAGCCCTCTGCCAGAGGGAAAGCAGCAGACAGAATGGGCACGGGAAAAGAGGACAGCCACCAGAATGAGGGGTGGGGGACAGGCAGGGGAAGGCATCATCTGTGGCTAGGCAGAAGGGCAGGAACTGTGGATGGTCCTTGCCACATGCCACTACAGCTGTCTTCCTTTCTGCTCTGGCTTGCATGCTTTTGCTCCTTTGTTTTTGGGGTGGCGGGCTGGGGTTGGGTTGGTTTGCCTGGAATACATAAGCCCAGCTGCTTCAGATCATTTATAGCTCCCTGCATCATTTCCAGTAAGGAGAATGGGGTTTTTTTTTTGCTGTGGTCTCCGCTGGTGTAAGCCATCGGTGTGGCAGGCTGACAGAATCAATCCTGCTAATCACAGGGCTGCTTAGCTGGGAGCTGGTGTGAGATGTCGTTTGTCTCTCACTCTCACACGCACCCCCTGGCTTCCCATATTCTGGGAAGATACAGTTGTGCGATTTGGCAAAGGGGAGACGTGCACACACATGTTCACCCTCTCTCTCTCTCTCCCTCCTCGCTGTCTGCTCCAACCTTCTGGGTTGTCTCTGTTTTTTAACGCAGGAGCCAGAGCTGGAGTGAGATCTCATTACCTCTCGTTAATATCCGAGGCAGATAGCAGGGGAACAGGGAGGGGGTGGGATGGTGGGGAAGGGAGCAAACAAGCCGCGCTGAACTGCACAGATAGGGCTTGAGATTTGGCAGGATTTCTGGCGACACTTCTGCAGCAAAAGAAAAATGATAATGTACATCGCAACGGATGGAAGGGATCTGGAGCTGCAGCTGCAGGGATCCAGCGAGATAAATAAAATGACAAATGCATCCCTGGGTGAAGATAAATATGCAGCACCTATAAAGATACATATTTTAGGAGGAGTTGGGGGGGATTTGAGCAGCAGAAAAACAGTTTTACTGACCGGTTTTTAAACACCTCTTTAGGGAGAGGGCAGGCAATGTATATTAACCCTGTCGTTTCTGCGGTTGAAAGAGAACCTAGGATCATGCAGAATATGGGGGGTGGTGTGCAGCGGACGGACGGGTGACGGGAAAGGATTCACCATGTGAGTTGCAAGCTTGAGCCAATGACTGGCTCTTCCTGCAGTGCTGTGTGAGCTGCCAGTGGTGGAGAATAACAGCACAGAGCAGGTGTGTCACCTCTCTGTCACAGGGGTACCTGCCTCCTGAGTGATCCAGTTTGTGGGACTGACAGAGGGACACCTCCCTCCCTGTTTTTCTTGTCCTCATGCAGGACTTCTAAACATCGAGTCAAGTTCGTCAATTGGAGACTTATGATCTGTGTTACAGTAACATCTGCAGCCCCCAGCCGAGATCAGGGTACCATTGCTTGTGGCACTGTATGTAGGGAGAGAGAGAGAGAGAGACAGTCCCCTCTCCAAAGATAGCCAAGACAAAGGGTCAGAGGGGAAACTGAGGCACAGAGTGACTAAGTGACTTGCCCAAGGTCACGCACACAATCTATAGTGAAACCAACAACTGAACCCAGATTTCGAGTCCAGTGTCTGAACCTCAAGCCTCTGTCTCCTCTCAGCCTGTCGTCGTCCTCAGTTCTGGCAGTTTCCCAACTCCCTGGTGAATCAGGATGAGGTGGGAGTGCCTGTTGCAGTCCTGCCTTTGGGGCGCAGCCCCACTCTGAATAACAAGCGTGTGAAGTCAAAGTAAAACAAGCCTCTGCCGCACGCCTGTGTGTGTTTCCGAGCTGCTAGCGGGGCACTGGAGTACTTTGTCCCATCACACTGCTTTACCTGTTCCAAGCTCTCTCTGAACATTAACTGATCTAACCCTTTGAACGCTTACCATTGCATTAGGCAGGTACAGAATGAGCCTCATTTTACAGATGGGGAAACCAAGGCAGGAAAGTTGTGACACTTTCCCTTAGCCCCTCAGACAGTCAGTGGCAGAACTGGAGCTAGAACCCTTGTCTTTTGACCTCCCTTTCCTTGCTCTCACTGCTAGACCATGCCGACGCTCGGCTCCGAGGGCTCAGATTAGCGAGGCATACGCCTGCAGGGGAAGCGACCCGCTGGCTTTTCACTCTCTGCTTTGGATTCCCTGACAGTTAGCTATTTGTCTGCCCTGGCAGGGTTTCTCTTTGCATGTGGCTCTGGCCAAGAGCCTGCCTTGGAGAGCTCCCCTCTGCTGAGGGCGGGAGCATTTAGCAAGCAATGTAATGTACCTGGGAGGAAATCTACTTGTCAGTCCATCCACCCTGCTTCTGCCTTTGCCAGCAGGGACACCCGATGTTGCCTCAGCTTTTCTCGGGGAGGGCGGGGTTGAGCCTTAAAAGAAGGGGGGCAGAGCCATGGGGGGACTGGTTGGAATTGGGAGCGGGATGGAGGGGTGTTTAAGGATGAGGCTGCAGGCGAAAAACACATTTCGATCTGGTTGGAATAAAATACCCTCATTGTCTAGTGAAACTGAAGTTTGTTTCTTGGCCAGAGGGAGGCCAGGGCAGCTCCTAGGTAACTGGGAGGGTCTCTGCGCAGGCCGGCGGCAGCATCTGTGGTTTCTGAGCTGCGCTGGCTGGGAGCCCAAGGGTTCCACATAAGGCATCGGGTCCAAAAGGAAATAATCGGCTGGTTGGAGGCCTCCCAGCTGCCCACAGAGAGGTTAATTTTGCAGATGTTGTGGGGAGGGCGTGTGGGGTTTGCACTCAGGAAAAGTGAGAGGCATTGGCTGGAATTGGGGGCGGAGCAGTTGGGTCCTGTGCAGATGACTCTTCCGGATGCAACTCAATCCTGACCCACCCCTGCCCCCTTGGAATTCCAGTTCTGCCCCTCCCTCAGCTCTGCCAATGCCCCTCTATGTGCCCCTCCCCCTTGATATTCCAGTTCTGGGCTCCCCAGCTTTGCTAGTGCCCCTCTATCTGTGCCCCTCCCCCCGAATTCCACTCCTGCCTGAGCCAGGACCAGTTGTGTTGATTATATGGCAGTTGGAAACTCTGGTTTCAGGCCGCGGAGGTGTTTCCAGCCTGATGGTTAGATGTTCTGTCCAGATATGAGCTGCAATAAGGGATGCCAGGAGCGATCTCTGAGCAAGGCGGTTTAAGTTGACCTCCTTGCTGACATCCGGTGTATTGGTCCCTGAAGCACCGTGGCAGCGGAGATGGGTAATAGCTGGGCTGTGGCTGTGAACAGAGGGAACGAGGATCCCCTTGCTGCCTTTCTCTGGAGGGGGGCGGTTTTGTTTGTGGGATCAGTTAATGGAAACTGTTACACGACATTCATTTTCTGCCTTTCTCCCCTTCCTTTCTTCTCGCTTCAGCTCAAATCTTTCCTGAAGGAATGCAAGATCGCTAACTACTGCAAAGCGATCCGGCAGCTCCTGGAGAAGTTGCAGGAAAATTCTGCCTACGTCGCCAGTAGGCGTCAGAAAGCCACCTTTGGCGTGGCCAGCAGGGAGGCTGTGGTGAGTCGGCAACTTGGATTTCAGCTTCCTGGAAAGACACTCTGACTCCGCAGTGGGGGTTGAGACTGTGGCAGCGGGAAGAGGGGCGAGTTCATGGAATTGGGCATGCCCGGGGTGGGTTAGACGTTTGCAAAACAGCGTGGGCTGAGCTTGGCTCTTGTGCTGTCGCTGGCGAAATTCCCTGGCCAACAGCATCATGGAAAACATAGTCCCTAAATCACATCCGTTGTTATGGATGTGTGCTTCTATTAGGGACGCTCCTTTTCAGTGGTATTTGCGTGGGTCTTCTCCTGTAGAAGTCTCTTGCAGCTCGCCTGTCCCACTTCAGATCTGTGGAGGCCACCAGATGAGTGACAACTGGAGGAGGGACCTCACCTCCTATCTAGGAGCTTTGCTGGCTCATGATTCTTGGCTGCCTGCCTCCAGCCGAGGTGGGGGAGGAGGGGATAATACCTTTGTCGCTCAGCTGATTTGCAGCACTTTGTCTTTGTTAAACGAGTGTCCTGGTTAGATTCTCCATGTTCGCCTGGAGACGGCAATAAATTTTAGGCGGAGAGCAGGACTTCTGAGTGTTGTGCCTCCATGGCTGCTGGCCGATGGGCTCTGGGACGTTTTCCCTCCCTGAAGCCCGAGCTGTTGCGTGTAGACATCTCTACACGGTTGACACCGAGGAAAGCCGCCAAGGCCTGGAGGAGCCGGTGTGCACTGGGTTGTTCTGCTTTAAACTTTGGGGACAAGTCAGATGTGGAGCAGAGAGGAAGGAGAGTGGGTGCCTGAGATGTCAGAGCCCCCCCGCGTGTTGTAGGGAATCGATCCCTATGCAGGCAGTAGCTGCTGAAGGAATGTGCGGGGGGCTTTTGGCCTCTGGGCTGTGGCTGCAGTGAGGGGGTTTCTTTACAGATAAGACTGATAGTGGAGACTATAAAGCCAGGAAGAGGCGAGGCTGATGGTTCTGCAGCGGGAGGGTGGGCTTTAAAAGGCCTCACATTGCTCCCACAGGAGGAGCTGGGATTTTTACCATTAGCTTCAGTGGGAGCAGGGTGAGGCTGGTGGTCAGGCGTCACCTACCTTGAAAGCCCTCTCTGCACAGAGCTGGCCCAGCACAGATGAGCCTTCCTTCCAGGCACGAGAAGGGAGTTCCAGTTTCCTGGGGCTATTCTAGCTCCGTCCTCCCTGCTGGGACGTCCAACAAGGGAGTGGCTAGTTTTCTTCTAAGTGGGGACTTGTCCGTTGGGAACTGGACTGAGACCCACCTGGCTCACTTCTTACAGACCACTGGGTGGCCATTGGGTGGTGGCAGCTTCCCACGGCTGCTGGGCTGGATTTGAACCATTGGCCTAGTGATCAGAAGCTCCGTGGCGCATTTCCCGCCCGATCTTTCTTTCCTGTGCCTTTTAATATGGGCCTGTCTTAGAAGAGCAGCCCGTACAGCAGGTCTGTGAGTCTCTTCTGGTGGATTCATTGGAACATGAAGTCTTTAAATCATGTGTTCAGGACGTCAGTAACTCAGCCAGAAGTCAGAGGTCTATTACAGTGAGGTTCTGTGGCCTGCGATGTGCAGGAGGTCGGATTTAGATGATCACCATGGTCCCTTCTCCCTTAGAGTCTATGAGGCCAGGAGCAGGGCTTTGAGAAAGAGAGAGCAGTTTTGGACGGTCTCTTTCTGGGCTGTGGGGTGAAATTCCCTCCTATCTTGGCTTGACCGACACCTGCTTGGCATGATTGTGGAAGAAGATGGAAAGGTGGAAATTCTATTCCATCATCATCTTACCCTCGAATTCTCTGGCTTCCCTACGCTGACCTCTTCTTAGAATGGTTCTTGGCTCTGTGGTGTTGGAGCTGCTGCTTCCTAGCATCTCTCCCCTGTCTGCTCCAAGCTAGGCCACCAGAGAGAGGGGAAAGGGGAGAGCATAACCAGGGGATTCAGCTCAACTCTGCTTCCCTCATGCTGAACCCATTAATTTTTATTTCTCTCTTGCTTGGGCCAGACCCTCTCCTGGGACCCATTTACCTCTGAGTCCTGGAGCATTTGAAACCCAGCTCCGAATCCAGACTCTCAGTTGCTGTCCCATTAACAGATTTTTGTATGCTGTATTCTGGAGTGGAATTTTTCCCTTCCAGGCAGGGAAGGGGAGGTGAAAATATTTCATCCTCAGAAGAGCCCGTGGGGTTGGAGTGAGCTGGCTTTTGCCAATCTGCGCCGATGGGAATTGGCTGAAGCTCTGTGTTGGGAAAGGCTCCACCTGTTAGCGCTGGGCACGGAGCAGGAGTTCCACTGCAGAGAAATTTATCTTCAGATGCTCAGCTGCGTGGACTGCAGGGAAATTATCCTTTCAAATCCTGGTGTATCAGCGCCAGGCCGCAGCAGCGTTGTTCTAAGATTAAGGGGCTGATGGAACTGGTTTTGAAGTGACTAAGTATTCTTTGGTTCTATAAATGCCTTTCTGGATCGGACTGTCTTGCCAAAGGGATTAGGTTTCCCATCTGGAGCAAGGCTTTTTTCATTTTATTTTTTCCCCGTCGATGCCCTGACCACCCACCCGCTCTGCAGAGGCGGAGATTTCAGCCTCTGGGGCTCTCAGCGAGGTGCGGGGCCGGGTTTCCAGCAACTATGCAATTATCTGCTCGCTCCCAGCAGCTCAGGCTGCAGCCCCATTTATCAGAACAAGATAATTAATTTTAACACTTAGTTGCCTGCACAGCTCCTGGGTTATATATCGCACCTGCAGCGGCTGGCTGCTGAAAGGGACAAGAGTCAATCTGGTCTGACCCCAGAAGTGCAGCGGCACATGGGCTGCACTGGGAAGGGTGCGGGAGCACTAGGTTGCCCTGCAAGCTTCGGGGGGTTCTTGTGTTGTGAGTTACAGGGGTATAGCAGCAGCTTATGGCTCTGCTGTGCAGGAATGCCTGGTTCCCAGCAGAACGTGTGATTGCAGAGAGTGATTGCTGCTCTCTGCACTGTGGAGAGGCAGGAGCCATTCATTGCCCAAGGAGAAACGGGGTGGGGTGTAGCTTGTGCCTCCTCATGCAGATTAGCAGTTGGTAGTGGAACAGCATTGCCCTCTGGGAATGCGGGGAGCATTGGGTGCACACTAGGGGAGGGAAGGAATGATGGCCCATCTCATGAGCCTGCAGAGCAGTTTGGAGTCCTCTGTGGACAGTAGCCCTGTGCTGCTCCACGCAGCCTTGCGAAGCGATGGCATCGATTTCTGAGAAGGGGCAAGAAGCTGATCTAGCGCAGGGGCCTGGCTTCCCAGAAAGGCTTGCAGTGCCCCTCTGCGTGTGGGTTGAGTTCGCCGGCCTGCCTCCAGCCTCACAATGTATGTGGTAGCAAATCACTGCCAGAGAGGGTTGAGGAAGGGAGGCCAAACATCTGCTTATCTCCCTTGCCAGCAGGAGCAATTGAAAGCAAATGCTCCCTGGAATTCCCATCCATGCACATGTGCTGGGGAGGGGCCCTGAGTCGCGCACACTGCAGCGGCAAGCAGAGCCCTAGTACTTGCACCCCGGGCCCGTGTGACCACCCACTGCCCGTACTCTTCGTGCCACAGCAGGGAAACACAGCCACCCACCAAGGCAGCTGCTAACCAGCTTGCTGCAGAGCTGGGGGAGTCCTTCCCTGGACATGGAGTAACTCTTGCTGTCCTGGGAAGTGCTTGTTTAACAGGGAGTATGTTTGAGTGGGGGAACACTGGACTGGAAGCCACAAGACTGGTTCTCTCCCTGGCTCTGCATATGACCTTGGAGGAGTCATTTTACCTCCCTGTGCTCTGCTTCACTTCCCAACTTTTGTCTTCTCTGGTCAGACCAAGCTCTTCAGGCAGGGGCTGTCCGTGTGTGTGTGTGTGCGCGCGCACCGCCCACCACAGGGGGGTCTCGATCTTAATGGGGGCTCTAGATGCTACTGTAACTTAACAACAGTGGCCACACAGATCAGACAAGACCCAAGCTCTGAGTTCTGTCACAAAAGGCCCCGCCCAGAGAACAGGCAAACTCATCTCACTCGGAAAGTCCTTCTTGGACTGTTAGCTTTGCATCCTGCTTAGGGGAGAGGATGAGAAGGGAGCAGAGAAAAGCAATCCAATGCAGGTGGGGGGCAGGGAAGGATAAGGAAAAAATGGAGAAGAGAAGGGGCGGAGTGAAAAACTCTGAGAGAGATGGAAAAAGGGGCAGATGAAAATTCTGCTTAGAACTAAACCGTATCTCTATGGCCTACACTTTTCCCAGCCCGGCTTTTGGTTCAATTCATAGGCAGCTCTTTAGCAGACAAAAAATATTTTTTAAGAGATGTGGATTTGTGGGGAATGGCTCTATAGGACTTGTTTCATGAAGACGTTTCTGCAGTCCCCGGGAGTAGTGAGTGTGTTTGGGAAAACTTTGAGCTTCACCCATCTCTGCTATACTGCATGGGCCTAGATTATCTTCTTCTAAAGGATAGAAGGAGTCCTGCCAGGATTTGAACCTGCCACCGAAGGGAGACTAGAGGTGTCAAACCTGATGCTTCGATTGCTAAACTACCCTTTCCATCTTCGTGAGCTGCTTGCCGTGGGGAAGCAGCCATGCTGGATGTGTGCCCACCTGCCCCCATCCAACTCTGAATCATGGGTGATGACTCACATTAAATCTTTTTTTAAGTGCAATATTCCAGAGCCCGGGCTGCTTTGAGAAGCCAACTCCGATGCTAACAGGATTAATGCATTAATGAATATTTTACTGGGGGGAGCCAGGCAGAGAACAGAGCCTGCTGCTAACTCTTAATCCTGGAGCGCAGCGTGCCAACCCTGGCCATAGACTCATTGGCACCGGTATGGGTCTCTGGTGCAGTGACATGAAATGCAGGCAGGGGAATTAGTGCACCGGGGCCTGCAGCTATGTCTCTGCAGAGATAGCCAGCCTGTCTGAAACCAGGATAAACTTACTTTGTTCTGTAGAGGTTCTGACCCCCGCCGCCCTCAGCCGGCCATCTGAGCACCTTCCAGTAGGTCAGTAACATCCACACCTCTGGTTTGTTCTGTCTCACCTTGACTGCACTTATCACTCTTCCACTCAGGGAGCATTTTTTCTTTTGGGTTTTCTTTTGTGTTGTGAATGTCCACTCTGCTGTATTTGTATTGGAGAAGGCAGGTCGGAGGAGAGCGTCTGGCCCTCGGATGGGAAGGTGGTGAGGTTTGTGACGATCCTTGTGAGAGTTTGTTCCACGTTCTCTGACTGGCTCCCGAGAAAGCTCCATCTTCTGCGCAGCGAGTTGTGTTCGGTGCCTGCAGCTGTTCCCTTCTCCCTTTCACCTGAAGACTTAATTGAACACCATGATGAAAATGAGCTGCTCCTGAGACCTTTTCCATCACAGCCAGCATCTGCCGTGGTGCTGTCCTTCTCTCCGTGCCCTCTCATCCGTTGTACTCGGCCTCTGGTTTATCACGAGTCTCCTGATTCCTGGGAAGAAGGTGGAAAAGGACAGGGAGAGTTCGCAGGAGAGCTGCAGAACCGGTGGAAGGGGCTTGGGAGCAAAGGAGACCAAGGAGAGATTCAGCATAGAGAAAAGAGGGAGGGGAGAGCAAATGCATCCTCCTGCCCCTCCCACCATAAAGGCACCATGGAGAGAATGGGAATCAGCTGTTACCTTCAGTCTGAGAGCTGGACCAGAAGTTATGGCCTTCATCTTAAGCAGGGAAAACGTCGGGAACTTTGACACTAAGAACATCCATGGTCCTGGAACCAGCTGCCATCACAGGACAGGAGGTCTGAGACTAGACCCCCAGCTGGGATGGCAGGGTTAGGGCTAGTGTAATCACTCCTGTCCCCGCGCGGGGGGATCCCGTCTAGGTTCTTGTACCATACTCCTTGCCACGGTATCTGAGCGTGCTCCGTGTTTTATTAAAGTCCACGCACAAAGGTCCCTGTGACCCAGGAAGTGCCCTGGACCAATTGATGACTTTCTGTAGGAGCGATGCTGTCCTTAGATCTGTGCTGACATCACAAATAAACAAGACCTTGGTCATCACCGTGCTGCTGGCACCTCATGGGATCGGGTTCACGGCTCAGAAGCAAGCTTGACACTGCCTTGGAAGCACCCTGCTAAGGGAGGATGGCAACAACCGCTTTGGGCTTTTTCATCTAACAGCCTGTCCCAGTTAATGAAGAATGACTGACTTCTGTATCTTCTTGTTTCCTTGGGCTCTCCATGTCTTGCATTCACTGGTTGCCTTTTGCCTCCTACTTAGGTTGGAAGCTCTCTGGGGCAGGGACCATCTTTGTGTTTTGTACAGGGTTTAGCATGATGGGGCACTGAGCCATGCTCAGCACCTCTTGTCCCAAATAATTAATAGTGCTGGAGGGAAAGAGAATTGCAGGCAGCCGAGATGGACTCGGTGTCTGACCCTCTCAACTTTTTCCATTGAGGTTCAGAATGAAAAGTCAAGGGGAATATTTTCATTATTTTTATGTCTTCCTGGTCCATCACCAATGAAAAACAATAGATGTCTCTGCACAGTGGACAGAACAAAGAGCTTCCCTCCATTCCCTCCATGAGAAGAGTGTCCTGTCCGTCCTCCCCCCACCCCACCCCGGTGAATGATCGGAGGCTTCGCTGAAATGCTCAGTTCTGGCTGGAAGCCAGGAGCAGCCCTGATCTGAGCGTAAAGACGACTCTGTCACTTTTGGTGTTGTGATGAGCAGGACTGAAAGCAGAGCGGAGCTGTCTGACAACAGGCCTGTCTGCTGGCCTGCGCCACCAGAGATCACAGCATGTCTGTCAGCGTGTTGAAGAGCAGAGTAGATAGCTGGCAAGCAGGCCTGGACTCAGGCCATGCAGTCCAGAGCCGTGTGTTTCCAGTGCTCCAAAAGGCTGGCATAAACTTGGGGCCCTTCATTACAGGAAAGGGACTGTTTGGTTTGATGCTGTCGTCCCTATTCTTGGGTGTATAATCATAGCGTTTAAGGCCAGAAGGAACCACCAGATCATCTGGTCTGACCTCCTGTGTATCACAGGCCACCAGCACTACCCAGCGCCCGCAAACTAAACCCAACAACCAGATTTGGACCAGAGTATCACAGCCCCCAGGAGACTCACCCAGGGTGTGCCACAGGCAGAGAATAGGAGGGATCGAGGTGCCCCAATACCTGAATTAAGTGAGATATACGCAGATAATCCCAACAAATGAACTGCGCCCCTTGCTACAGAGGAAGGTGACCCTCCCCCCCAGGCCAAGGTCACGGTCAATCTTACCTGGGGGGAAATTGTTTCCTGACCCTACGTACGGCCATCAGTTATTCCCTGAGCATACGAGCAAGAACCAGCCACCCAAGTACCTGTGACAGTGAATGCTTGGTGCCACCTGGCCCACTCTCTCCTGTGTCCCATCTCCAGATGGGGCCATCACTGATGCTGCAGAGGAAGGAGACTGAACCCTCCTCCCTCTCCCAACTCCCCCCAATAAATAGATTCCAGAACATTAGAATGTGGGTGACACAAGCCGGTTGCCATTTATTTACCAAAGAGCATTCGTGGTGCAGAGACCATGGATGCTCCTTCTTTTCCCTTCCCTCCTACGGGCTAGTTCCTGAGCTGGTGCAAATCAGTGTGGCCCCATTGAAGCCCTCAGTAGATACATCCAGCTTCCACCAACTGCGGATCTGACCTGCTGCAAATTAAGGAGTTGCTGTCTCTCTGCTCTCTGTATCTGCCTGTCTTAGCAATGCAATACTCTTTAAATGTACTTTTCCCTGGTGGACTCTGCTCTGATTGACACCAGCAGCCAGTGTGCTGTCGCGTCTGAGTTGTGATGAGCTGCTCCCAAAAGGCCGACCTGACTTTCTTACAAACTGAAGCTTGGTGTTTTCAAAACGATGCCCCTGGAGAAGCTTATTTGAACTGCCACCTCTGCTGCGCTGCCTGTGCATTCCCACGGACGGAAACAGAATGTGCCGTGCAGCTGCTCAGTGTGTGCTGGTTTTGCTTATGACACTTGAGTCTGGATGATCCTCCTTTCCTGTTGGATCCTGAATGGCTCTGTGTAAACACACATTCCTGTCGCTCTTTCCCTTGTCCCCCTTCGCCCGTTCCTTCTGATTGTTACCCACATGATGGTCTCCCATCTCACATTAGGCTGCCTTTTGCCATGTGCTTGTGCAGCACCTCGGGGTGCTCCTGTAATACAGATGACAAGGTTCGGATCTGTGTGCGATCTACGGTAAAGGGATGCTGCCAGGTTAAAAAGAATGCATTTGAATTTAACATGCCCTCTCACCGATCACACGCCAGATGATCAAAGCCAAAAGACATTTTAACCATCTAATTTACTTTCCGCTATTTATGAGACTTACTTCTCCTGTTTCTTGGACAGTGAACGTAGATTAGTCAGTCTGTCTCGCGTTCTGCTTTTGCCGGGCTGTGATGTTTGAGTGACAGACACTGCTGTGGGATATTTGTTTAAAAACTAAACACTTGAGCAATAGAGTTAAAAACAAACCAGGCAAACATCTGTCAGACTTATGCATTGCAAACATGGGTGGGTTTTTTTGTTTAAAAATCTTCATACAAAACAGTTTTAGGGAACCAAATTTGCCCCAACAGGTCCCAGAAATGAAAGGAACAGAAATCCTGCTGAGGTCTGCCTGCTGTGTCTGTCTCTTCTCCCTTGCACCCGTGGAGTACGAGAAGTCTAGATCCAGGGCCAAGAGCTTAACAATAGAAGTGAGCCAACTTTCAGAGATGCCCAATGAGGTGCTCAGCACAGTTGAGGATCAGGCTGCTTCTGTTAGGTACCGAAATATGGATTTAGGAACAAAACCTTTAGGCCACCAGGCTTGAGTCCTCTGGCCCGAGGTTATGCCTGAACCCCCATGTGCTAGTGTATGGGTGCTGCTCTGTGTGGATCAATTCCCAAAGTCCCTAGTGTGTTTTGCATTCTCCTGCGGATCTCTTCCTTTGCCAAGCCCCCTGCGCTGGTCTCCCAGGCTGTATCTCCACTGTGGGTACGAAGGGTAGTCGTTTGAACTCTGACTGTAAGGGCCAGAATTTTCCAAAGTGACCAGTGATTTTGGGGCTGCCCAGCTTGGCACCTAAGAGGAGGGTGGATTTTGGAAAGTGCTGAATGCCTGTGGATTGGGTCCCGTTCAGGTGTTTCCAGCTGAGCACCCAAAACTAGCAGTCACTTGGGGAAAATCTTGGCCCTTGTCTTTATGTCAGTGGGTAAGTCTACACTGCGGGGGGGGGGGGGGAATCCCCAACAAACCCTCAGCAACGAGTCACTGACCCTGGGTCTACAAATTTAGGTGTGGGCTCTGGCACGAAAAATAGCCACGTAGATGTTCCTGCTCAGGTTCTGAGACCCCTCCCCTCGCCGGGTCTCATGGCCCAAGCAGGAACGTCTCTGTGGCTACTTTTAGAGCCCGTGCGAGCCCAAATCTGTCGACCCAGGTGCCGAGATGCGCTAACTGGGGGTGGTCTGTTTTTTTTCCTGCTGCGTGACATACCCCGTTACGTTATGTGTGATATTGTGGTTGCCTTAAGTGACTCTTCTGAATTCACACGTCGCCCTGCCCTTGCTCTGCAATGTAGAATCTAGGTTCCCGGGTGGCTCATGTCTGCTTGGAACAGGACCTAGGACTGCGGTCTGCAGTCTGTCAGCCTCGGTCCCGCTCCCTCCATGGCCTGTTACATAAAGCCTGCTTTAAACCCCTGCTTTGACTGCCTCTGGTCCTGGCCTAACGTCCATCTCCTGCCTCCCCCCACAGGAACAATGGGAGAAGCAGGTCAAGGAAGAGGGGACGCCTCTGACCAAGTATTATGCTCACTGGAAGAAGCTGCGGGAGAAAGAGATCCAGCTAGAAATCAGCGGCAAGGAAAGGGTAAGGACTGCAAGTCACCGGCTTCCCTGGTTAACTGCGGTGGGAGACCAGAGAGATCCCACGTGATGGCTGCTGAGCAAATTCAGCCCCTCAGCAGCGTGGCTGAGAAACCTTTGCCCTGAAAGAGGGTGTGATTTGGGGGGCTGCCTGGCAGAGAGCTTGATTGGGTGGCCCCAGCCTGTTAAACAGTGAATGGCCTTCAGCTCCCTGTTCAACCTCGACGCCTGTCTTTGCCAGGATCCCAAGCCCAGTGGCAGCCTTTGCATCAACTTCCTGGCTAAAGTGTCTTTCCCCAGCTTCGTCGGGCAGGGATGAGCTTGACAGGCTGGGGCTGGGAGGAGCCTCCTGTAATGGCTGCATTGTGCCTGGGTAGGCTCCTGTAGCCAGCTGATGTTCCACTGTGCTGAGGGCAGTTATAAGGGGGGATGAAGCTGAGTTACCGAGTTCAAACCTGGGTCCAAACTTCTCCCGGTGTTCAGCTCGTGGGCTTTGTTTGGCTCCTACCTTTAAATATAAAGCTGGGAGGCTGCTCAGATCAAGTGCCTTTTACTCTGTGCACTGATTATTTTTCAAAGGAATAGTGGTGCCGAAACAGTCATACTGGGCTTGCAGCCGTCGGGCAGGATCCCGGACAGAGAGTCAGGCCGCTTGGGTTCTGTCCCCAACTTTGCTGTCTACTCACTGTGACAACGAGGGCAAGTCATCTCACCTGTGTGTTCCCCTGCCTGTAAGACATGGCTAGCGATCTGTGTCCTTTCCTGTAAAGCACTTCGGAGCCTGTGGCTGGAAGGAGCCACAGTGGGAAGTGCTGTGGATGATGATGGGTTGGTTCCGCAAGTGAGAAGAAAGGCTCAAACGGAGGGTACGTCGGGCAGCTGGGTCTCCCAGCACACTTCCTCGTAGTCTTGGGAAGCCTATTCCAGACTCCCAACCCATTGCGGGCAGCCACCCCACACTCTGAGGGTTTGAGACCCAGCCACGTAGCGAATAGTGGAGATTCCTGCTTTCATTACGGAGTGAGAGCTCTTTGGGCTGTTTATGCACAGGGTCAGTTAAAAATAGTATCTGGCGCCTTTCATCAGTAGACCTCGCTCAAAGTGCTTTACAAAGGAGGCCAGCATCATTTATCTCCCTTCTACAGATGGGGAAACTGAGGCACGGAGGAGTGGGGTGGCTGATCTAAGGTCAGCCAGCAGTCATACCAGGAATAGAACCCAGGTCTCCTGATTTCCAGTCCAGTGCCCTGTCCATTAGACCACACAGCTGTGTAGTAGAGGGCTTACAGGGAATGCATGCTAAGGACCCAGGGATTTGGAGTGTTACTGGAAGACTCTGTGCCAGGGAGGTGGTGTGTGCAATAGAGTCCGTTGTACAGAGTGCTTGGGTGCAATAGCCATATAGCACATCGAGGGTGCTGATTTAGGCCCCACCATGGACTGCAGCCTTGGTGTTTTAGACCTTCTGGTGGTGCCTGCGTAGTGCACGTGCAGCCATTGTAAAGAGAGCTCTCCCGTTGCCTGGGCAATCCACAGCCGTTAAAACCACCATCCCGTTAGCGAAGCAGAGGAACGTCGCGGGACTCCTGTCAAAATAAAAATTGCATGAAGGAAAAGAACAGCACAAGCTGTTGTGCCATAGAAGATCTGTACCCTTCAGACCAGGAGGTTTCCTAACTGTGGTGGCTTCAGGGCAAAATATGCTGGGCTGCTTTGCAGTCTGTTTAGCCACTAACAGCTCGGGGGAAGGGGAGCAAGTGCTGATTATGTAGCTTTATAATGCACCAAATTGCTGCAGCTGTGATGCATCCATTTAGAAATTCCTGCAGTGAATGGGATGCGTGAGGCTTTTGGCAAATTCTTTGTTCTCCTAAGTGGGGAGCCCTAGAGCTACTGCCAGCAGTCTCTTGTGAACATGCATTAACTTTTCCTTTCTCCCAGGCCAATTCCAGGTGTAGTTAGGGGCTGGCTGCCGGCCACACCTCTGGAATGAGATTCATGTAGCTCCTCTGCTGGGTGTGCCGGTCCCTTTGCATTAAAGGCAAAATAATGACGGGGCGGCGCATAGGAAGGGTTCAGGGCAGATGCCCGAGTTTGAGATTGCCGGGGTTGTGGGGGAAAGCTTTGAACAGGTCCTGGAGAACTGCACTTCATGTAACTGCCGTCGGAAACCTTGAATGGGTTTATGCAAGCAAATGTTTAGCTCATGGCCGTAAGACGAGTGTTGAAGCAATTAACCAACAGCCCTGACCCCATACTCCCTTGCGGAAGAGGATCTGGAATTGGAGATTAAATCCTGGGTTGCAGTTAGTCGCTGCTGAGTTAAACATTGGTGCCTAGCTGTTGGTGAGAGGAAAGAGCCTGTTGCCTGTACTTGTCGGAGGGGAGTCCTTTGCAGGTTCTCTATTAATTATCTGTATTACCGTTACAGCTCAGAAATGGTCTAGGACCCCATTGTGCTCGATGCTGCACAAACAGATGGCCCCTGTCCCCAAGAACTTAGGTTTTTTTCCCTGTTGTTTTCAAGGTTGCGATAGTAATTGTCAGAATTTACTGGAGAGGTCTTTTAAAAACCCCCAGCACCATAGAGTGCAGCCTCAGGGCATGGCAGCCAAAGGGGCTGGTGGGGGCAAGGATCAGCTCTTGGCGGAGCAACAGGTATACAAGCTTGACGCTCCTTAGAGCGTAAAGGAATTACTTAGAGACCCACTTACTGGGATCAGGGCTTGAAAATAAGTCCAGTGGGCTGGATCTTCATCTGGTGCAGATCACTGCAGCTTCACTGCAGTCCTGGAGCTGTGCCGATGAACACTATTTATGGGGCAGGCCGTCTGCCTGTGTCTCAGAGATGCATCGGAGGCCTGTCCTAGTGCTGCCGAAAGTATGACTTTGTGATACAGGGCCAGCCACTCCCCAGTCTGTAGTTGTGAGCCGGGGTGCAGCTTAGCCAGCAGCCAGTCAAATCCTCTGAGCGTTTAGTAGTTCTACAACTCCTCATTTCAGAGGTGAGGACACTAGGCTGGGTGGTTGGTTTGTTTTGCAGCAGGCATTTGCCAGCGTCAGTCAGGCCTTTCCTGATGGCAGAGGGGAGGAGCGAAGGGTTGGGGTGAGAACAAAAAATGATCTGAATTGCCTGCATTTGAGCAGTGTATCCTGGAGGGTAACCATCTAATGCAAGTTAGCAGTGGTCTGCTGGTAGGATACTGTCATCTCTGTTCTCTCCACCCCAGTGTCATATGCCTACACGGAGAGGAGAGGAGTCAGAGCACGAGAAACCTGTCCCCCACTCTGCCTCGGGACTTCCTAGCTGACCTTGGAGAGGTCACTTGGCTGCTCCATGCCTCCAGTAAAATGGGGTGATCTGCCTCACCAGGCTAAGTTCGTTGTCTGAAGCACGTTGAAATCCTCAGCCAGAAGGGACTGTGCAAAGGCAAACCTTCCTTACGTTAGGACAGAGCCAGTCATTTGGTCTCTTAGAGGAAATAAATCTTTGCAATGGGGTGCAGAAGATCAGGAGACCAGATCAGTGGGAAAGAGATTGCTGTGTTCCTAGTTCGCTTGTATTTCTCTTATGCTTGGAGGCTGTAGAGGGCTATATAAATGCCGTGTGCGCGTGGCTGAGAACTGCGACACAGCTAACTTGGGGAAGGGGGTCATCGGATTCCTTTGATGCTGCTGGCTCTTAGTTTTGTCTGGTTTTCCCTCTAGATTGCTCTGTGGAACAGGGCAGCTTGCCCTGCACTAAGCCAGCCCTGATTACCAAATGAGCCGCACCTGGGCTGAACCAGGTGGTCCCCATGCAAAAAGAGCCGGAAGCTGCAGTGAAGGGGGAAAGCCTAGGAGGCCACAGCTAGGTTTGCAGGTACTGCAGGGAGCAGCAAGGCCTCCTGCAGGGCCCAGAACCGGCAGGGAAAACACTGAAGAAGCAGGAGAGAGTGGGAGGAAGCTCTCCGGGCAGAAACAGCAAAGGGCCGGCTGGATGCAACCTGTGTGAGTTTGTGTTCAGTTAATCAGGAGAGAGACACTCAGGGCTTGGCTACACTCACGCTTTACAGCGCTGCAGCTTTCGCACTCGGGTGTGAAAAAACACCCCCCTGAGCGCTGCAAGATGCAGCGCTGTAAAGCTTCAGTGTAATCAGGGCTCCCAGCGCTGCACGCTACACCCGTAGAGGATGTGGTTTACATGCAGCGCTGGGAGAGCTCTCTCCCAGCGCTGCCGCTCTGACCGCACTCACACTTCAAAGCGCTGCCGCGCCAGCGCTTTGAAATGCCACGTGTAGCCATAACCTGAACTGGGCTTGAGGCCTGCTGGTGGGGGAGTTGTTTGAACTATCTGGGGATGGGGAGTTGTTAAAGGGCCCTGAAGGGGGCGGGAAACAGAGGCAGGGTGCCGCAGGGTGACCTCTGGCTGCGAAGGGGTGCTCTGGTCATGAGGACATGCCTCTTACCGTATCCTTTCCATTTATTATTATTTATTGTTTGTATTACGATAGCGCCTCTGAGCTCCAGCCTAGAGCCAGAACCCTGGTGCGCTAGATGCTGTGCAAACCCAGGACAGATGTTCCCTGCCCCAAGGAGCTTACAGTCTTATGCTTGCTGGGGATGTAAAAGCCGAGTGAAAAGGTGAAACTCCCCAGGGTGGGCGAGCGCAGGGCCAGTGCCAGTCAGCCCTTAACTATGGCATTGTGCAAATTCAGCAACGACTTCCCCTGTGGGAACACATCATTTAAGGGGACACTGCGGAGCAAGAGTCTGGACACAACCACTGTTAACCTTAGACCTGCCTACGTAGATAATAGTATGGCTTCCTCTTCCCCCTGCTCCATCCCACGTGCGAACGCTCTGCCTGCTGCTCTGGGCACAGCACTCAGCATCTGGAAGCTGGATCCGGGGGCTCACTCATGTCAGGACCACAGAGTAAAGCTGTCTATATGCTAATATGATTAAAAGGGTTGAGCTGGGATGCTCATCTGGGGAGCAGGAAATGGATATAATGGGCATCTCCAGGGTGTGGTGGGGGACGATTGAAACAGTTGACAGGACGTCGTGGTGGTTGGCTCCAGGCCAAGTCACAGAGGGTGGGAGGAGAACTCAGAGATCTTAGATGCTGTCAAAGTCATGCTCCAGGGAGAAATTTGCCCACAGGGCTATAAGCCCCCAGTGCAGCAATCTGGATGGAATGGGGAGCGCCCCTTACAGGCGGTTCAGGTTGGGAGATAGAATTCAGCATTGAATGCAATGACAGCTTGCAAATCCTGCTAGGAAATGGAGAGTTGTAACTTGCCCAAATGGGGCTGGTCACGCTGGTGCCAGGCCTGGCTTTCCCTGCCTACGCTTGGGGGTCACGCTGCTGGAGCTACCCCAGCAGCTAGCCGTTGATGGGTGACAATGAAATGAGCCTTCGGCGTAGAAAAGCGAGCGAGGATTTCCCTGGACACCCCTGGAGGGGGCTCCTGCAGCAAGGGTGAAAGGGTAGCTGGGTAAAGCCAGAGGATGTGGTCAAAGGGAAGTGGCAGGGATTTGTTTCAGTCCCAAAGGAGCGCGGGATGAATAGAGAAGAGGGCAGGGAAGGGTGAATTTTCAAGTGAGATTTCAGAAAGGCTTGTTGCTGCCTGAAGATCTCTGTGCTTTGAATGGGGCTGTTGTCTCCCTCCGTGAGGGCTGCTGGCTTAATGATGCAGCATTGTGCTTCCTGGCGGGATGCTGAGCACCATGAGGCCCATTAGGGCTGAGAAAAATCCACATCCCATTAATGGCCATTGGAAAAAAAATCAGCCTAGTTCTGAGGTGAAACTGGCCTCATCTAACAACTCTGACCTGGCTGCCTGATTCCCACCCCAGCTCCCCAGCAGTTTCTAGCAGCACACGCATTAATCAGCTTCATGGGAGTCTGAAGAGGCTGGCTCCCAAGCTGGGCCAGCCCCAGAATTACCACTCACTGCCCCTGTCTGAGGCACACAGAAGTCTTGGGTCTGCATCCTGCTTCTGTTGGCTTACAGTCTCGAAAGTGACTAGTCATTGGCTGGGGGGCAACTTGAGACATTGTAAAAGAGTTATTTTCTAACAGGGTGGGTGCTCAGTAGATTCCCAAAATGGCCTCCTTTTTAAGGTGTCTGCAGTTGAACACCCCAGAAATGGTCACGCGAAATCCTGAGTCATTTTTGAAAACCTAGGCCGTTGTTGTTTGTCCCTGACTGAGCTCAGGATTGTGCCAGGTGCTGAACAGACCCATAGTAAGAGACCGTGTCTGCCCACCAGAGCTTACACTCTCAAGTGTTGTGCAAAATGTAGATTAAAATAGCATCTCTTCCCCGCCCCCCCCTTCGTTTGAGGAAGCAAACTTCTGCACATTCGGGGCATGAGGTAAATTTTGCTCGAAACCAAGATCCATTTCCACTTAAACCCTATGTTGGGCAATGTATCCCTGGGAATAGGTTCATATTGGAGCTCATAATGCAGTCGGGGCAATATTGATTATGAAATGCAAAAATCATCAAACCTAATGTTTAGCTCCTAATTTCTCCCTGCTTACGTTAGAAAAACCTGGTCCTGGATACGCCTCTCATTCCTGAAAGACTTTGCCAATCTTTGGAGGACTGGGAATGGGACTGAAATGTGAGATTGAGCCCCCTTCACCCCCAGCTAACCCTTTGAGTAGCTACGTGATAGGAAACTGAGTCTTAATAAACAGCTGCTGCTCAGCATGGAGTGAAGCTAACAAGGTACCCTGGAGGTTGGTACTGGGACCAGAATGCAGTAACGTGTTTATGAATGATGTAGCGGAGGAAGTTGATGGCTTTCTCCAGTAACATTACTGTTTAGCTTAATAAAACAGCAGAGCATTGCAGGGAAGTCCCAGAGGTTTCCAGTGACGTGGGGGAGTTGGGCAGCATGATGTGTTCGTGCATTGCCTAGCACAATGAGCGTTCTCGCTGGGGCTGGGGCTCCTAGGTGCTATAAATAATTATAATAGCAAATGAAATATTCACTGGGATCAACTTAAGGCAACGCCCGTTTAAACTTCACATCTGTGCTGACACATGGCGCCTGCAGGATACTCAGAGAAAAGAGACTTGGGCGTTTTTCTGGGTAGTCTAGTGAGGGCGTTTCCCAGGCGCACTGCAAAAGATTAAGGGTAATACCTAACGGCATAGAGCCAACTTTGAACCCTAAGGGCCCGGTTTGTTTGCACGCTTACTTTGCACACAAACACTACTGTATGCACAAGTCCCCCGCTCTGTTTGCATGCCTCGCCAAATGGACCAGTATCTAGTGTTCTGCACGGCTATTGTGGGCTATGTGGAATGCCCAGATCTCAAGGCTGAAAGCCAGCCCACTTTTATTTTTAGATAGGAGGCAGTGATGCAGCCTCCTCTGGCGTCCTGTATATACTTTGAGGGTAGGTCTGCACTGCAGTCGGGGGTCAGCTCCTGGAGCTAGCTGTGACCTTGCTCACTCAGCTTCTGGTAACAGTGACGCTGTGGACTCATGGACCAGCTACCCGAGTACTTATCTGAGTGCGAGGCAAACTTCACTGCCTCTGCTGATGCTCGTGCTGCCATGGCCTCACTGCTGCCAGTCCGCCAGCTAGCTAGATTGAAGCTAGCTCGGTTGTGTCTACATGAGCTGCAGTCAGACACTTTGATTGCAGTGTAGACGTACCCTCAGTTGTCTTGCTTCAAGCAGGATAAAGAGGAGACTGATGCAGAGGGAAGGGGCACTAGCAAGATTTGCCCATAATGCAGCCTTGCAAAAGTCCTGAAAAACGTAGCAGCCCAGACACCAAATCTATTCGCTTGCCCTTGCAGTGATGGTTGGAAGGAAAACAGTGATGTTAACTCGCCTGTCCACAGGGCGAGTGGAATTTTGCACGACTGGGAGATTGCAAAGGCAAAGAGTATCTTAGCTAGAAGGGGCTGACTGGGTGTGCGGAGCTGACTCCCGCCGGGGGATGCTGCCCACATCTGTTCCATGGCATGCTGCGATTTTAAAGCCAGTCACATGCTGCTTTCTGTGCATGCCCTTAAAACACAAGTGACTTGAGAGATGTCTGGAGGGGCCGCAGGAGGGCAGGCCACACCGCAGTGGATGGGGAGGCGGGAGATCATTTAAAACCAAGACCCTGCAAGTGGGTGGTGGTTCAGCCCTGCCTGGCCAGCCTCTGACCTTCAATCCTAGTGTTCTTGGTCATTGTTTGTGAGTGCTCTGCTCCCAGAATCAATATTGCCCAGCTGGGGACCACAGCAGTGTAGCCAACGAGCTGGAATTGGCTTTTGGATGAGATGTGCCTCTCTCTCTCTTTCTGCTGAAGCTGCTTTTGTATCTGGAGAGTGCTTCACCGCCTCTCCTAACCTGTTAGATCTTGTGGAGATGCTGAAGTGGTTCTGCCCAGAGATGAGCACCTTGGGAGAGGCCTGGAAGGTGGGAGCTGGGAGAATTATTCCCAGCAGGCTATTGAACGTGAGTGGTTCCCCAGGAGGTGTAGCAGCTGGTGTTCGGAAAGCAGGTGTGATTTGGTTTGCACAGAGTTGTAGAACTGAAGGGCAGAAGGGACCACATCTCCGTCGCAGGCCACCCCCCGTCCCTGCCTCCACACACTAAGCCTGGCACCCAGAATGAGACCAAGGTATGACAGCCCGCAGAAGACTAGACCATTATGTGACACACACAGTGAACAGGAGGGGCTGAGGGGCACCAGTGCCCGAGGCCCCTGCAGTGGCAGGATAGACCCAGATAATCCTGGCAAGTGACTCACATGCTGCAGAGAAAGGTGAAAAACCCCCATGCTCACTGCCAGTCTGACCGGAAAATTGCTGTATGTGGGATCAGGAAGCAATCAGTTAGACCCTGAGCATGTGAGCAAGAACCAGGCAGCCAAGCACCCGAGAGAGAGGATGCTCGGTGCCACCTCAGAGCACTTCCCCACCCCGTCCCGTGTCCCATCTCCAGCTATTGCCATCTCTGATGGTACAGAGGAAGAAGACAACCTCCACCCCTCTGCCCAAAAATCATAGAGGGGAGGGAGAGGAGGGGAAGACTCCCTTCCTGACCACTGCATGTGATTGCCCAAAGTCCTGAAGCATGAGACTTTAGGAACATCTGACATGAACCATAAGGCTGGCTAGTAGTCGCCAGGGCTACACTTTTTGAATTGGGGGTGGGGGGTGTGTGTGTGCAAGGAATCACATGAATAGCTTTTCTTGCCTGGAAAGCTGCAATGGGCCATTTCCTGCGGAGGAACCACTGCCAGCAGTTGTTTCGTGATGGGGTCACTGGAGTGGCACTGCTTGGCATGCATTCATTTACTTTTGGAGCTGGTTCCCAGGTGTGTTCACAGGCGACAGGCGTAATAGTCCTTTGCTGATAGGTCATGCGGATTTTAGCGGCAGCGCGAAGCTGCGGTTTTGGGGTTTAAGCTCCGCGTTGGACATTGACCTGCAGACCAAAGTGGGCCCGGCGCCACAGCTGGAAGGCAGAGACGGTTTCAAAAGCTGATTTTATTGTTTTTTGTCTCATCTAGCTCGACGACTTGAACCTCCCAGAAATCAAACGGAAGCGACTGGAGGACAGGAAGGAGGATGACAAGAAAGAATTCAAGGACCTCTTTGAACTGGACAGTGACTCCGACGGGGAGAGCAGTGGATTCTCCGTGCAAGGTATGGGCTGGTAGGGGTTTGATTGTGTATTGCAAAGAGGCGAGGTCAGATTCATCCACTGTGGAAGATGGTGCAGCTCTGACTTGGAGGAGCTGCATTACAGCTGAGTGTGGCTCATCAGGCTTGGGGACATGGAGCGAGAACAGTATTGGGTTTCCTTTTGCAGGTTTTCAGTCAGCATAGGGAAGCTCATTTAGAGCCTTTCATTTTGCCCCCATGTCTTTTTGCTTCGCCTCTCTCAAGCTCATTCTGGAGTCCTCACTAGCCTTCATCTCCCGTCCTGACCCTCCACCCCATCCCCCAGCACCTTCCTTTTGCTGCAAATGCCGACCCTTGCCAGCGGCTCTCTGGTAATCCAGCAGCAGGGGGCGCTCATCTGTCAGGTAGTGCCCACTGTCTCAAATATTCCTGTGATATGGCTGAAGCCGTGTCTAGACTACGCGCCGCATCGGCGCGTTAAAATCGATTGCTCTGGGATCGATATATCGCGTCTAATCTAGACGGGATATATCGATCCCTGAGCGCACTTATATCGATTCCGGAACTCCACCAACCCCAACGGAGTTCGGGAATCGACATGGCGAGCCGCGGACATCGATCCCGCGCGGTGAAGACGGGTGAGTAAATCGATTTTAGATATTCGACTTCGGCTACGTTATTCACGTAGCTGAAATTGCGTATCTAAAATCGATTTTATCCCATAGTGTAGACCAGCCCTGAGATTCAACTGCTGTAAGGAGTTCTGTGGTAGCTCTCGAATGCAGGTCTCTGGTCTTCTGTCTCCCTATCCCTTCTGTACAATGGCAATACTAGCATGGCCTGCCTCACAGAAGCATTGGGATAAATATGGTACAGACTGTGAGGTCAGTACCCAGAGATAGGCCCAGCAATTGCTGGTTTCCAGAACAGACTGTCTTTGAGAGAAGGGTTAACTCCTCCCAAACCCAACACCCTTTCTGTTCCTGGGATCTTTTTAGACACCTCTTTAATGACTTAAGGACATGCACAAACTTAAGAAAGTTTTGGTCTGTGAAGAGAATAGAGTGGTATAATTCACGAATTAACCACTAGGGGTCTGCTACAGAATGTGCTTAAAAACTCCACTGGACAACTCAGAAAACTGTCAAATTCTTCTTTTAGAAAGTCTTGTATTTATCTTGCATTTTCTGATTGTTATTGCTAGGAGCATTTTCATCAAAACAGGATATTTTTGTTAGTTCAGGAGCTCACCTGGCCGCCTTTCTTGTCCCCCATTTAAAGTTCTGACCTCCCACATGGGATAGTGGTTATGATGTGTCAGAGTAAAATCTGACATTTGCTGGGGAATCAAGCCACAGAAGTTGATGAAATCCTGGTTTTGTTGCAAGTGTTCCTAATAAAAAGGGTGGGAGGGAAAGTTCAGAGAACTTTTGCCACATCAGCCACACGTTTAAAGCAAGGGATTTTACAGGTGTCCTTTGTAATAAAGAGGAACACGAAAAATCAAATGCACCACCAGAATTGGTGAATGTTGAGACACCTACAGCTCTCCCCAACATTGAGCTGGGGCTTTTCATGAATGCTTGAGGAGAAAGTCTCAGTCGTTTCCAAAGGGTCAATAATATGTGTAATAGAGGGAGTGGGAGTCCAGGACTCCTGGGTTCTATTCCTGACTCTCCCACCAGCGTGCTGTCGGCATCATTGGAAAAGTCACTTAACCCTGGGACTTATTTTTGATATTTCTGTCAAGTGCTTTGAGATGCTCACGTGAAAGAGGGAATATCAGTGTCTGATGATTGGAGATATACACTCTACGACCATCCCTTCATCTCTTGGTTCTGGCCACCTCTACCAACCACTCCTGCTTTTGCTCTGGCCACTTCTCTGCTCACCAGAAAATCCTGATGAATGCAAAGCTTTATGCGGTACAGTGTAGAGGAGATCGCTCTGAGATCAGCATAGGCCCCTGCCCAAAGTGAGCCAGATGCCACTGCAGAGCTGTGGGGGCTGAGGTGGGTATCTTGGGAGAGGAGCATAGGACGCGTGGTTGGGCCTGTGAAGCCCAACGGCACTGACCTCCCCGTGGAGAGTGACGGGGGAAGCCTGATAGACCATGGCAGGCTGGCGATGTGAAATGAGCTGTTGTACTGACACGTTTCAAAGCCCTTTAGACACCAGTCATCCTCCCTCAGAAGATGAACATTAGTGACTGCCCGGGCTGAAATCTCTGCGCAGATCCACCAGGGCCCTCAAACGCAAGTCTGGCCTGTCAGCCAGAGTTCCCGGCCCAGCCTGCGGTGGGGGATAGGGGAAAAGCACCAAGTCCTGCATAATGTGGGGTCTGCTGTGTGCCGGGGAGTGCAAACACTGCCAGCTTCCCGCGTGGCAGCACTTAGCGGAGGCAGTGAGAGGGTGTTAGCTGCCTCCTTGCTGGCACAGCCTTGCCCTGCTCTTTATTTTTGAGGTAAGAGCAGGTGCCCTCAAAGTGGCAGGGAGAGTGGCTAAGAAGTGACTGACTCCCCTTAAAGCCGGTCTGGGGGGCTCTGCATTTTAATTTAATTTTAAATGAAGCTTCTTAAACATTTTAAAAACCCTTATTTACTTTACATACAACAATAGTTTAGTTATATATCATAGACTTATAGAAAGAGACCTTCTAAAAATGTTAAAATGTATTACTGTCACGCGAAACCTTAAATCAGAGTTAATAAATAAAGACTTGACGCAGCACTTCTGAAAGGTTGCCAATCCCTGCCTTAAAGTCTTCTCCAGTGAACCAACGCCCTCAGCAGAAGTTCCCAGCAGTACTGGGGCTTGCGTACACGCCCGAGCAGCCTGGGCCACAGTTGCAGGGCAGGGCCTGTCCCTTTCCAATAGCAGCACTGTCCCCACATCTTACCAGCCGTGCACCAGCCTCGTCCTTTTATTAGACTCTGTGCTAACAAGCAGAATGTCATTAACGTTTGTATTGGCTGATCGATTGATATCAAGTTATGGTTTTGGCTGGCCAGAGAGGAGCACGACCCTGCTGGCTTGGCATACACCTGGGTGGGATTTTCAAAGTGGTCGAGGTGATTTAGACACACATCTTTCATTCGTTGTGCTTTGAAAATTTCAACCCAGACTTAATTGCTCATGTCTGTCTCAGAACCGGAGAGCAAGGAAACTGAAAAGTAGCAAATTAAAAACGGATATAAGGAAATGGCTTTTGAAACAGCATGTAATAAGACTGCAGAACTCATGGCCATAGGATGTCGTTGAGGCCAGAAAGTTACCAAGACTGGTCATTTATATAAATAACAAAAACATCCAGGGTTATAGTTAATGCTAAGAAAGTAATATTGGGAGGAGATAAAACCATGTGTTTCAGAGTTTTAACCAGCATCTTAACTATTAGGGATTAGGACAAGACTTCATGGGGGGAGCTTTTACCTGGCAGTGGCCAACTGTGGGATTCTTGTACCTTTCTCTGAAGTATCTGGTGCTGGTTAGTGTCAGAGACAGGATACTGGGCTAGATGGACCTTGGGTCTCATCTGATCTGGTGGTCCCCCTGCTTGTACTGTGAGCAGAAGAGAGACTTCCCTCACCCACCCCCTTTTTTTTCCTTAGTTGACCGTAGCAGCATCTGCAACTGGCTCAGCATGTCTGTGGCTCGCTAGTGCGATGCAAAGAGCTGGACTAGAATAGAAATGCTTCCCGTTCCTAGCCAGAGATGAGGCGTTTGGCATAGGAACCTTTCCCTGTTGACAGCATGGTCTTCTTTCCATTTGTGATTCAGTTTTGCCCAGACAGATCCCAGTCTGCATTCAGCCAGTGGAAAATCAGCTGTTAATAGCTAGGAAATTAGCAATTTTCTGTTAATTAGCTGCTGTTCAAAGCCCCCCCCCCACCTTTTTTTTTTTTAATTAACTATTGCTGTAGTTAAGTGCTCATTAGGGTTTACAGTGACTATAATCTCCCTGGAATAGGTTAGCGTGGAGAACAGCAAGATTCCTGGGGTTAACTACAACTAACTAAACTACCTCGCTTGTTAACTAATGTCTAACAAATGTCAGGGCGGTTGGGGCACAGGAGAGCAGGTTACTGAAGAGATCTGTCCCAACGCAAACAGTTCACTCGCTTTGAAGAAGGCTTAAGATGCAAAATGAACAGTAAAGGACAATCTAGTCCAGCAAGTAGCAGGGGAAAGGTATAGCGAAATACCAGCCTCTCGCTCTCGTTCCCAGGCCCTGTAATCAGAAAGCAATTAATTGCAAAAGGAGAAGCGTGGCTAATTAGCGTAGCAAATGAATGACTTCACATGCACAGCTACAAAATCCATGAACTTATTAATAGTTCCCCATTTCTAGGCTGAGATAGGGGAGGGACGTGGCTGCTTTGATGACAGCAACCACTTATTTCCACTGCTTCCTTAATGACCTGGCAGTCCTGGGGTGAGCCCCAGCACAGCATGCTTCCTTGGGGTGCTTACCTTTACGCCCTGGACTTGCACTTGGTAGGATTGCGTCTCTGAGCCGGGTTAAGCAAATGCATGTTTGCAGGATTGGGGCCCCTGCCTGCCCCAGAGCTGCAGGTGCAGGAGGCAGGTGGACCCTGAAGAGCGAGGTTTTTGCCAGGCGTTCATGCGTGTACAGCGCAGCTGATATTACATCTTCCTGGACTCTGTTCCCTGCAGGGTGCGGTGCTCTGTCTCCATGCCTTTGTCAGTTGATCACAGGATAAGCAGCACCCATCTAAACTGCTCTGGGCACTTCAGTTAAAATCCTCTGAACAGCCACAACAGCAACTGAACAAACAGCCCCCAAACCTCTCACCACCAAATACAATTCCCCATTGCTTGTTCTCCCCTACCCTCACCCCACCAAACGCCCATGGTCCAGCGCAGGGGTACTGGATGGAATTCATTCTGTCTTCTGGCTCCCGTGTTCCCTTAGGAATAACTGTTTAGGCAGGGCCTCAGCACTGAGACACATGGGAGCAAGTTTGCCAGGCCTCGGGCAAGTGTGCGGGGCCAGCCACCATGCAGAGTCTGGCATGAAATTGGGCTCTGTGGTGGGTGGGCAGCCTTCCACCCTCCTGAAGTGCCGGGAACGAGGGCAGCGGAGCTGGACGGCTTGTTGGGGAGTTAAGGTCGACGGTATCCAAGCCAAGCGGGAGCATGGTCAGAACGTCAGGCTGCAGTCAGTCCTGCTAGGAGGGTGGGTACGGATCCTTTCTCTGGCAGCCGTGTGTGGTTTATTGGGGTCAGGGAAAGGAAGCTGTGCCCTCCCCATCCCGCGTGTCTGGCCTGGCTTATAGCAGGAGCTCAGCTGGTCCCTCACCTGAGGAGGAGGCCGTCTATTCCCAAATGGCTGGGAATGGGGAGGAACCCAGTGCCCTGAGCTTCCCTCTTCTCGCAGGCTCCTGGAGGGGCGGCTGCAGGGGATCAAAGTACGAGCTGACCTGCTGGCAGGGTTGTGGGGGGGTGCACCCCAATCTCTGATCTGGTCTTGGTGCAGGGGGCTGTAATCCCACTGTCCTCCAGCCGGAATATGTGCCACCTCCTTCCCCCATGTGGGAGGTTATGTACCATCTCCTGCCCCCCCAGGGGTGCACCCCCCCCTTCTCCAGCCGCACTGAGGGGGGGTATATACTGCCTCTTCCCCCCCCAGGGGTGCACCCCCTTATTCTCCAGCTGCACTGGGGGGGGGGGTATATACTGCCTCTTGCCTCCACCCTGGGGGTGTGCCCCCTCCTTCTCCAGCTGCACTGGGGAGGGGTCAGGGATTTGTTGCTTCTTGGCCCAGGCTCTGCTGCATGAAGCAGCTCTCAGCAGGTTGGTGTGTGCAGCCCTTGGCTCTGCACCGCTCTGCTCCCAGGTGGGAACTGGCCTCCCCTCCCGGGTGTGTAAGCAGCAGCAGAACATCTGCAGGAGCTGTTGTCCTTGGAATCCTCCCCGGGGATCCCTGGGAAGAAGTAACCCCATCTTCTGGGGAGATGGCGGGGGGGTCCAGTAGGCGAGGGAGGGGCTGTTGCTCCCCCTTAGGACGGAGGGCTCTTTGTGGGGGAGAGACTTCTCTGTGACATGGAGCAGAACAAGATTTGGTGGGTCCCTGTGGGGTGAAGTGGCAACTATATAACATGGGGGGGGGTGGGGGAGATGTGTGGCAGGTACATACAGAGGGAAAGGCTCCTGCAGGGGCCAGAGTATCCAGGATGGGGAGTAGTGAAATGGACCAGCTCCCTTGCGGGCAGAAGCAGTTTGTCTATGGAGGGGAGTGTTAGAGGGCCATGGCTCCTGCAGTCCATAGGAAGCAGGGTAAGGAGAGGGAGAGAGGACACTTGCCCATATGATTCCAGATGTTATGGTGGCGCATCCACACAAGGTCTCCATTTAGCAAGGTGAAAACCCAGACTGTCAACAGGGAGACGGAGCTATATTTAAAACTGGAAAAAAAAGGGGGGGGGGGGGTCCTGCACCCGTTTTCTATGATCGCTGCTGCTTTTGCTCCTTTCATGTCGCTTGTCTCCCTGAGTCTTGGAGGTTGCTTCTCTTTAGTTATAGTGATAGACAGGGCTGCCACTGTGTGTCTGTTCCAGGCAGGGTTACATGCAGATTCCTATAGACTTAGAGACAGTGATAAACCTTTCCAGTGATTTCAGGACGAGCGCTCTCTCTGCTCTGCCCGCGTTGCTTTTATGTACCTGCCGCACCAGATATAAGTAAGTACTGTAGACCAGCAAACAGCGTTTGGGAGAGGGAGCGATTGCAGGTGCAGTAGTTGCTTAATTGCCTCAATTATTGCTGATTTTCTTTAGGGTCCACCATAAAATAATGAGGAATTGATTGTTTTTGCTGTACACACATGTTCACATCCTTGGCTGCCTCTGTGAAAATACTTCTTACCATAGCAAATGATTAATTGTAGAGTGAGAATGTAAATACGTATTGTGCATAAAAACCGTACACAACTGTGTGTGTGTGTGTGTGTGTGTGCTCGCGAGCACGATATGCACGTACATTATACACATACGTATCCATTGTGTGTGTATGTATACAATGTATGTACAAAGTGTGTGTATAAAGATGATATGGGTGAAGTGTACGATATAAGTACCTAGATGCTACCGTCATGTAGAATGTGTCCATTGATGGTATCTACGTCTGTTGTGATTAAAGGGGTGAGGACACTATTAAAAATGTTGTGTGTATGTACATGTAAAATATACACACTCTCTCCTTCCCTCCTTGGATATAAGCTGTATGCTGTGGTACATATGCTAATAAATACATATACCCACATGTAAACACTTCAGTGGTACATGGAAAATATTCACAGTTGATATGAGTAGGCTAAAGAAAAAAGTAGAATCACCCTTATGCTTCAGGGCTGCTATGGGTCAGGAAGCAAAACCTCTGTGGGCCAGGCTGCTCCAAATTGTCCACTGCAGGGTTTCATGTTCCTTTCTGTGAAGCATCTGTCAGAGCAGAGATACGGCCCCAGATAGCTCAATGGTCTGGTTGGGTGTGTCTATTCTTGTGTTCCTGTATAAAGTCATTTTCCCCAAATTAGATACATACAGGGCAACTGAGAGATGAGACGTATTTAAGTAGACTGAAATAGTATTGCGCTCTCTGTAATGTGGTAACTCTTGGATACTGCATCTGATCAAACCCTGTTTGGGTTTCTCGCAGTGTCACTTAAGGGGATGGATATGGTTTGTGTTGTGCATTGCATATGAATATGGCAGCATGCGTTGTGTGTGGAATAGTATGGATACGGTATCATTCAGCGTGTTATTTTTTTGCCTATTAAGATACAATAGCTCTCTAAAAATGCTCCAGAGCCAATCCCAAAAGATTGGTCTTGTCTCATCTTTAGCCAGGAATTCGCTCCATCAGCACTCAGTTCCAGAACCCTGTTGATTACAAGCAGAGTGTGCTGGAGCCCAGCAACTTTCTGCAGCTGGGATTGTCAAACTTTTTCCCCCCATTTTTCTGTAAGATCCGAGACATTACAGACCTGACTGTACCTGTGTGTTGGAGAGGGGGCCCGTATGTGCCTACACTTAACTATAGGCATAAAACACGACACATGAATGTAGGGTGCTGAGGGCCCTCGACACCTGTGTCTCGGTGAATGTTTGCCATCCTCCTTCCCCGTGCCTCCGTTTCACAACCCTAATGAGTCTCTCCCCCATCCCTTCCTGTCAGGCCAATCGGGCTGTAAAATTAGGTTCAACTTTTGCTCACCTCCACCCTGGAGTTGGGTTTCTTTGCAGCAGAAGGCCCAGAGGAAAGTGATGGCGGTTGAATGGCCCTGGGCACTGAATCACACTGAGATCAATTGGTGGTCGATTTTGCATAGGGAAACACGTGAAATTTTTGATTTGTTTGCCTGGGAATCTAACAGACTTCGTTTAGGCTACCTCCCCCCAAAATAAAATCAAACCACCACCACCACCGAACACTCCTTCTGTTGTGATTTCCCTACCAGCAAATCTCTGCTTTGTACCTGATTTGAACGTGGTGAGGCAAGATGCCGGGCAAGCGTCAGTGCATACAGCAGGTACAGCTGCATGTTTGGGGTGGGGGGTAGCGGGAGCTTCTGGTATTGCTTTTTAACCAGTTAAACCATCTGCGTGAAAGGGAAGAGCCACCCTTTTGGTTTAAGCCGTGGTGGTACAACTGCCTGCCAGCTTCTGCAGGGCTGGAACAATGCCCGAGGTGCAGGAAAGGTGGCTGCTACATGGGCTAGGTGGACCAGTGCTTGCTGAGGAAGGCAGGCTGGAGAGGGGCACTTGGTGCTGTGAAAGGTCTGGTAGGGAATGGGGGTGGGTTGAGCACTCCCAGAACATACTGGTTTTCAGAGGGCGAGGCTGCAGGGGGCGCATGGATTTGATCGATTGTCTGTCTAGGGCTGGGGAGAGGCAGTGGCACACATTCCTTCCATTTACCAGCTGACGGCTCTCTGGGAGGAAAGACGGCTCTCTGGGAGGGAAGACGACTGCTCCTGGAAATTATTAGTGGCTTGGGGAGAGGTGCTGGATTGCCTCGTCATGAGGCAATTAATGGCGAGAAGGGAGCGTGGCTACATTCTCTCTCCGGGCCGGGCCGTAATGAGCAATCTGTCCACATTAGGCGGTGGTATGCCTCTAATGAACTTGAGCAGGTTTCTTCGTTTATCCGTCACGTAAGTATATTACATCAGCATGGAGGGGGGGAGGAGGTGGTCCAGATGTTTTCATTTGTTAAAGGAATGACCGTGGCCCTTCGAGCTGGCAGATTTCCTGGCGTGTGCGTCTGGATGCAGGATTAGCCAAGCAATCCATAGGCAGTGTGTGCTCTGGGATGGGGGGTAGGAAGAGGGATTATTCCTTTTATCGGGTAATTAGTCACCCCAAGTGTTGCTGGGTAGAGGCGGGGAATAGATTATATAATAACAATAGATGATTATCAGAAATGTCCTTCTCGAAGCTGCTTGCCTGCTTCCTCTTGGCTTCGATCTCTTTCTCTCTCTGCTTGGGTTTTCGGTTTGACTTTATTTGATGAGACGCTGTTCCAGAAGAATGCTGTGAATCCGATACAGGTGGTGGTCCCAATTCTGCAGTGACTGCTGCTCGGGCAGACCCCTTTGTGGGTCCGGGGGGCCTGCGTGGGTGCAGAGCCCACCTCAGTGGAGCTAATCGCAGGATCGGGGCGTCTATTAGTGCCATGTCTCTGGGATGGTGTAAGGGGGTGAGAAAACCAGCTCCCACTAGTCATTGGGTTTGAGTCTCTCCATCCCATTGGAGAATCCCGGCCGTGAGGTCTCTGGTAAAGCCCCTGGGAGCGGGCGGGTGAGGGAGGAAGGGGCACAGGGAAGCAGAATGCAATTGTGCGTCTGATAAACACCTCCCTCGGAGAGCTGCCGGCATTTCCAGAGTGTGGGGAGGGGGCACTCCCATCTCCCTGGCAACAAGGAGCCAGCCCTGGGGCCCTCTTTTGGGGCAGATCAGGGAAAGCGATAGATTGAGTGCTAGCAAGCAGGTCTGGGAGCCCTGCGAAGGGCATGCCGGTAATCTAGGTGGGTGAAACAGCCCCGTGGCGATGGGCTGCATGGGATACTAGTTTGGTAGTGATGCAGCAACAGAGCTGTGGCTCCGGCTGTAGCGATGTATGCTTCTAGGTCCCCCGTTTGAACCCCAGTGTGTCAGCCGCCATGATGGCTGTCATGTGTCACCACTTACATCCCACTGCAAGGTTTGCCTGACGCTGGTCTCCTGCACAGGTATGAGTCCTCCCCCTATACACACACGTGTGCGGCAGCCTAAGCATTTGCATCAGGCTTGCAGGCTGAGAAGTGTGGATTTTATTCCTCCAACTCATGCATTAGTCGCTTGTCCTCCCAGCCACCCCACTCTCTCTTTGCCTGATTGCTTCTCCAGGCGCTGGGCGTGAGACCCAAGGTGGGAGTTTGGGTTGCTGAGTGATGGGAGGGAATCCTAGCTCTGGCAATTCCCTCTTCCCAAGCATGTCTGGCTATCACATTGGGGAGTGGCCCATGTGCATGGGAGAACACATCTGGTTCAGTATAGCCATCCAGGTGATCTCTGGCCATCTGGATCCTCCAGCTCTCCCTTCCAAACACTTACCGTGTGTCCTTGAGCATCTCCCCGAGGGGCACCTGCATTGAGCACTCAAAACTCCAAAGTCAGTGACAGATGCAAGCCGGGCCCTTCTCGTCCAGTTCTGCAAGGTGCTGAGTGCTCTTTGGTCTCCCCGACAGCAGCATGGGCTGAGGAGGAGGCTTGGCACCATGGCGATGGGTACAGCATAAATTGGGCCTCTGCCCTTTGTTGTGCCTCAGTTTTCCCATGTATAGAACGGGAGTAGTAGTGCTCCCCTGCCTTCCCAGAATGCCCAAAAGGCTGAGTTCACTGTGCAGAGAGGGCTTTGGCTATCCTGGGACGGGGAGCGCTATGGAAAGGTGACGTGTATGGAGACAGACATGGACTTGTTTTAAAATGAAGTTGTGCGTAATGCATTTCTGGCCCCTTAATCAGAAACGTGTGTTGGAGGCAAAGTTATCTCCAGCTGCTGCAGAGGGATTTATCCCTTGATAATGGGTGGAACATCTTTAATTTCTTTGTTTGAGGCCAGCTCCCCCTGTGCGCCCCCCCCCCCGTGTTTATTCTTCGTTTCACGTAAAGGATCTTGCAGATGATCTCTCGTGTGAGACAGAGCTCAGTGGTGCAGTAGATTGCCCTTGGGTGTGTGTAACTCAGCACGTAGACTGAAAGGGTGTCTTTGTGCTCCTGTTGCATGTCATGTCCAGGAACCAAATCCTTGAGCTAAGCTGCTCCATTGGACGAAGGGGCCCCAGCAACGCCAGGTGAGAGGAATGTGAGAATTGTCATAGTGCAATGACCTGAGACCCAGGCTCCTGTCTCTGACGCTGGCCAGTACCACATGCTTCAGAGGAAGAGCCCTGCAGTAGGGAGTTACGGGGTAATCTGCTCTCCCCTCCCCCTCAACATTAGGTCTCACTCTCATCTCTGATAGCTAGAGATGGGCTTGATGCATGAGGCTGAAGATCCGTTCCCAAACTGGGGGTGTATTAACTGTTCGCACACTGTCTGTCTTCTTCACCCAGCTCAACAGCCAGGCCCCTCTGGAACCTTGTTCAGCCTTCGCCAGGTGATCATTTTTCTTTAACCACATGCATTTTGCAACCAGCTAGTTTGGCAGCCAAACCGGGCAACTCTTCAGAATGGCTGGAAGTTCCCAGGAGCGCTGGCGGTCTGAGCTCCAGCCGCCTCCCCCAGCAGCAGTAACAGCTTCATCATTAGAGTGATTAATGCAGACTTTACAGCACCCGCTTTCTGACCAAATTGTATTAAATTAAAAGTCAGGCTAATATCTCCAAGTGGAGTCAGTAGGGACTCCTGGAGGCAGCGGGGCGGAGGAGGAATTGTGTGCAGATTGCTCCTGGCTCTGAAGCGTGCAAGCACCGCTGCTCCTCTGTTTTATGCAAGCTTTGTGCTGGCATGCAGCACCCAGGCGCCATGCTGGTGCTTAGGGTTAGCCTGCTGTTGGCTGCCCTGTTCAGCTTCCCAAAGGCGAAGAGGCTCTGGACTCCCCCTCACCAGCGGACTGGCCTTCTGACTGGAGAGAGTTGGGCTGAGCCTTGATTCCACCTTCTGCCTCCTGGCCACTGCTCCCCTGCATGCACGGTCTGTACCTCCAGGCCAGGCACAGATTATTTCTGTGCCCTAAGGCACAAGAGGGACCAGATGGTGACTGATCAAAGCTTGGTTCGGGCCTTGCTCCGGGAGCCGTGCGCTGCCCCGCCGGGGGCTGTGTGGTGAGGTTATGACCCAGCCCAGTATTCAAGTTGGGTCGTCCCTGTGTTGATCGCTCCCGCCCTCAGGAATGATTGAAAAGTTGGTGTTTTGAGCCGTGGAATGGGGGAGCTCGAGCCAGACGTCTGTGGTAAAACAGGTCACTCTCGTGGTCTGTTTACTCGTGGAGCTGAAGCTGGAGCTGTAAGGTCCGGCTTGGGCAGACATACCTGAGCTTGCACACTTGATGTAGAAATGTAGCCGGGGTGGCGAGTGAGGCTAGCAGCCCTGGCCGAGAGCCGGAGTATGTACCTGGGCAGGTAGCACGGGTCTGTCTCCTCGAGCTCCCAGCTCCAGTGTAGATGTTCGCTAACAGGAGTCGAGTGCCTGCAGCCCGACAGATGGCTGAAATCTTTTGTTGCAAATGAGCCGGCGGGGGAGGGTTTTTTGGTGATTGCCCTTTCAGGCCCTGAGCCCAGCACCTAAACGTGAGGAAATCAATCAAAGGCTGGTAGCCAGTTCTGCGCACAGCTGGGCTCAGGAGCTGAGCTGGCTCCTCTGGTCTCTATCAGATGCACGCTCGGCGCCGCTAACCAGCGCTGGCAGCTCCTTTTGCTCTCGCTCTGTGATGAATGGGCGTGAGCTTTTGTTCCTGCCTAGTCTTGTGTGTGCAGAGAGAGGCTTCTCAGGTGCCCATCAGTATTATCTTGTGTGGCAGGGAGCGTGGCAATCCATCGTCTGCCTGGCCTGCCCCCGAGGGGAAGCGCGCTGCCTGGCGACAGGACGCAGGGTTGAGCTCCATTTGTCAGATTGTCTCAGTACCCAGCGAGCCTGATGCATGGAGGCCAGAGGCAGCCCGGTTTTGGTTCAGGGGGAGCAAGGGGGAGTGGGCAGCGGGGAGCACTCGTAACCAACGTCCCTGGATGCAACTAAGTGAGTAGCACTGGTCAGCGGCTGGCACTGGGGTGCTGCGAGCACGGACAGAAGAACAGTGCACAGCAGCGTTGCCAGGTGGCATCCCACGGCACGCAGAGACACAGTTCCTCTGGCGGCCTGGTGTGGAGGGGCATTAAATCGCTGGGTTTAGTGGGAGGTTGATGGCTGGTGTTGGGGGCTATACGACAATGCCAGGAACTAGGCTCTGATGCTTTTCCGATTTGCAGGGAGTGGCGCCCCCGGGGACGCACAGATCGCAGGTGCCTAGGGGAATCAGACGCTGTTTCAGGGTTTATCACCTCCTTGTGCTTCCCAGTTTTCTCCTTCTGATTCGTCACTGTCAGGGCCATTTCTTCCTGCTGTGCGTCCCTCCCTGTCTCCCCAGCCCCGGGGGGAGCTCTTATCCCCTGGAAGCTGCTGGGCAGGGCTGCTGTGCGCTACCTGAATACCTACCAGTAATCAGACCTGGGCCTTCGCTCTCACACTTGGCCCCAGACAGAACTCCCTGCCCCTGCCCCTTGCAACTGTGTGGGAGTCTGTTCAGCTCTGCACTTGGTTTCCTCACGCTGGCCTCTCCAGTGCAGCCACTCATACCGCCTGGCCATTAGCCAGCGGGCACGTGGCTGTGGTACTGTCCCCGTCACTTCTCTGTCTGCCCCATCATCCCAAGGGAGGTTGCACACAGCCCTGATTCCCTGCTGGTTCCCACTGCCCGAGGGACCTCAGCAGGGATGTTTGTGTAACCCAAAAAACCAAATGAATTGCAGGAAAATCAAAGGCCAAGAAAGCACAGGGATCTGTGGGGAGCCCAGCCAGTGCTTCGGACGTGAGCAGCGAGGATGACGAGGAAGAGGAAGCCAGTGACTCGGACGGTGAGCAGCCCCGGGGGGGACCAGGCTGATCTCAAGGGGCAAGGAAAGGGAAATGTGGACGGGTCTATAGATTTCAAGACCATCCTCCAGCCTGGTTTTTGGGAGCTCACTGAGAAAGGCAAAGAGCCCCCTTATGCGAGGCACCCGGCTCCAGGCAGGGGCATGGGAAGGGCTCTCACGCCTGCGGTTCAGGCTCAGGCTGCAGCGTGAGCTGGAGGTTTCAGAGGGAGAAACAGGCTGCTGGTCCCTTTCATCTCCTTTCAGGGGCCACCTGCAGAGAGGCTCAAAGGAATTTTGCGCAGCCTCGCCCCCACCCCCAGGGCCTGGTTTCCAGGCTCTACCTGGGCAGCGAGCACGTAACACTTCACCTGTGCAGAGCAGTGGTGATGCTTAACCCCCAGCGACCAGTTCTTTTCTGTGGGGGGAACACAGCTGGCCGAAGCTGCCTTGGCGTTGCAGCGGAGATGCCTGGTGCATGTGGCGGCCATGGAGTGGTTAGTGATGAGGTGGTCGTGTGCACAGACCAGCGCTGCATCCATGCCGCGATCGCTCCTAGCGTGTGTCCTGATTACACTTTCCCGTTAGCCGCTGGTGCCTGGAGGGGTGTGTGTGCGGGCGAGAGGGCATGCTCCCTGGCTGACCCCAGTGGATAAGCAGCAGTTTATACCAACTGTGCTGCCTAAGAGACCCAAGCTGCCTCCACGAGCTGGGTCACCAGGGGCCAACTAGAACCTGACACGCAGCCAGTCGCTTGTCTTGCTCAGGCCCAGAGCCCCACGTCTCTCTGCTCCCATGGCGTATGCTCAGCGTCTCTCTTCTGGGAGCGTTACCCACGTCATACCTGCTGCTCAGCTGGCAAAGCAAGGCCGGGCCTGTTGCACCTGATGGCACCTTAGCCTGGATTGTTGCCATCTGTAAGCGTGGGGGCTGGAGCGCGATCTCAGTGCGGCAGAGCAGCGCAAGAGCCAGAACCACCATGCCCAAAGCCAGGTGTTACGGGCACTGGTAGGAAGCAGCTGCAGTGCTAGCTAGGGGCCATCTAAGCCAGAGCATTGCCCAGAACATATCTGATTCTGCATGGCAGATGGCTGAGGCTTGGCACACGCACTCCAGTGCCAGTACCCAGATTAGACGGGCATTAAATACATGACGGGACAATGCTGCGAAGGCAAAGATGCTTGGGAGCATTTTCCTGTCTGCTCCAGAAGGGCTCTTTCCCCTGGCCCCACCTGGCTGGAATGCTAAGGGGAGGGAGGGGGCCCAGCTGACTGGCTCAGAGCTCTAGTGTGTCCCAGCGGGACCTTTCCCCAGGCCTTTGGGGCCCATCCCCTAAGGCTGTGGGAGCAGAGCTGGTCTGGTGCTGAGCCCCAAACAAATCCTCACACTGCGGTCCTGTCTCCCAGAGCACAGCGCACGGGCGGGTCCGGCTCCTGCTGCAGGGTTGTGTTCTGGCCCCAGCTGAGCCGTGTGCAAAGGAGCAGCAAAGGGCAATTTAGGAAAGCCTCCAGTGCCTGCTTTGCCGGGCTCTCCCAGAGCTGCCTGGTTCCTGGCGGCAGTCTGCCTCCCCAGCGCTTCTGGCTGTGATGAGCTGATCGCTTTAGCTGAGGTTTGTCCCTCTCAGAGGGTGGGGAGAGGCCAGGAGGTCACTTGTGCTTTCTATCTTGGGTTTGGTGTTTGGTTTTTAGTGTTAGCTCTTGCTGTCAGGCAGTCCAGGCTTCAGGCCCCCCATGTTCCAGCATGAGAAGACACCACCCAGAAATGCTAACGAGCAGTAACGTCCAGTGTGGCATGCTGGAGCGTTTCCTGCCAGGCCAGTGGGTTTTGCTGGCAGCGCCCCAGCAGCTGATTCCTGTTCCACGCTGGGCGTAAGACCCAGCTTTCCTCCAGCTCTGCTGTATGCAGGTGTCTGTGGCCAGATAGTGTCAGTGCTGATCCTGGGGCAGTGCTGGCACAGCACCGCCCTGGCTCGGGGGGATCCCTGGGGATGTGCTGGGAGGAGGCTGAACGTAGCCTGCACAGCCCATGGAATTTAGCTCTGCTTTGGAGCTCATGAATACCTTCAAAGGGACCAGGGCTCAGCCTGGGCTTAGTTTTCCAGCTGGAGTCCAGAGCCTCTACAGCTCCAACCCCCAATCGAGATCAGCAGTAGAGGGAAAAGCGGCTGGATTAAGGCAAACTCGGAGGAGAGGGCTCAGGGTCTCTTAGGAGCTCTGCTTGGCTGTCTCCCCTCCCTGCTTCGAACACTGCGTTCGTCACGCACACAACCTGGATGGGAGCAGGCGCTGCTCCGGAAGCCCCGCAGGGCTCTCCCTCCCGCTCTCTGGGAGCTGCATGTTAATTAGCGATGGGTCGCCCCCTCCCGCTAGCAGCACGGGGTTTACACCTCTCTGCTCTTTCTGCCTGCAGGGGGAGGTGAGGAGGGGCCCTCCACCTCGGACGGGACCCTGAAGCAGCTGGCCTATGCCAGGCGGCTGTCCTCTGCCGACCTCAAGCTGCTGGCCCAAGGGGAGGAGGACATTGTGGAGGACCTTGATGACGAGTACTTCGATGACCTAGCCGGTGACTGAAGACTCCACAAATGCTCTGGGCTCGCTCCCTCTGCGCCTAGGAAGGCGAGCTGGTGCCCTCGCTGACAATCAAAGCTGGTCGTGATGGGAACTAGGCTGAGGAGAAGCCCCGGAGGAGGTAGGAGCAGCATGGGATGGGCAGCCCTAGCAGGACAATATTTCTCACTGATGCAGCAGAGATGCTGCCTAGACCTTTTCCACTGGAGTCACGTTAGTGGGAATACAGTGAAATGTGTGGTCACATCAGGACCAGTGACACTGCTCTGTAAAGGTAATAAAAAAAAGCCCTCATTAAACTCCAGTGCCTTAAATAATGCAGGCTTCAGCGCCAGCCTGCTGCAGCCCAAAGAAACCAGTCCCTGGAGGGACAGACTCCTCTGCCCATGGGCCGGGCACTCTGCCAAGCTGTCACAGGGTGCTTGCCATGTGTGTCTTTGTAGTTTCCCGGTCCCTGGAAACTTTTCCCACTGTCATTAAAAGCAGCTCCGAGCCGTGTCCACACACGAGCTGTGGGAGTGAATAGGGATGGTCACGCCGACTTGGCAGCTGAAGGGCGTGCACCGGTTGCTGGGTCAGTTTGCCGGGGGGGATGCGGCAACCAAGGGAAGGCTGCTTCGCCCAGAGCTCCCTTGCTTGTCTGCATCCAGAAGTGCTACTGTGTAGGCACCACTGAAAACGGGCTGGCACCAGTAGTGCGACTCGTGTGCTGCTCACCTGGGTGACGAGAGGGTTTTTCATATTGTCCCTCCAGCACAAGGTCTTAGTGAGCAAACTGGGCTGGCTCTCACATCAACCACCTTGCTGTTAACCAAGTTCCAGTTCCAGGCTCTCCGGTGCATCCTTCAGCTCCTCCCATGGTTAATGACCTCGGGGGATTCCTTCCATGGGGCTGAGGTTCAGCGGGGGGCAGGAGAAGATGCCAGCTTGAATCCCAGACCCCATGTTTAGTTTGCATGGCTGGCAAGCAGGCAGATTTGATAGGAAAATGTGTTGCGATGCTAAGTGTGATGCCAGGACATGGCATTTGGACCACGTCACATCTCTGAGGTTTGAAGGGGTGTGGGGTTTTTTATTAAACATTTCCAATACTACCTGAGCAGAAGAGGGTTCCACGACAGCAGGGGCAGGGCACTGGCTGCTTTCATGGCATTCAGGGGTGATGAAAACGAGGCCCCTGCTGCTCTGTTCACCTCAGAAGTGCTTGTCACGCAGCAGCCACCTAGCACAAGGGGCCCAGCAACGGTACGTTCCTATTGTACATCTCTTGAGGCGCTCCATGCAAACTCTTCCACAGCAAGGCTGTGACGTGCCTCAGGCAGGGCTAGAAACCAGCCCTTGTGGGTCCCTGTGCTCCAGCCATTACATAGTGCTGCTGATTGTGAGCATCACAAAGAATCGGTTCCTTCCATTCTCAACCTGACTTCAAAGGTTGCTTCCCTGGGGCAGGGTTTAGGTTGGGAACAGCTGATGAGATTGAGTGAGTTGTGGTGAAAAACTGGTGAATAAAGGCCAGCAGGTTGGAGGTTTTCACATGCTTGTTTTTCCAGCTGCAGAAAAGTTAAAATGAAAAAATGTGGGGAAAGTGAGGCCAGCCTCCCCTCTGCAGGTGCCATGGGATTGGACCCCTGCTATTGGGCGTGCTCCCTCCCATCCCTCCTCTGTGCCAAAGTCTGTCTTGCAGCAGCTGTGGCTGGTGAAGCAAAATGTGCCCTAGCGAGATCTGGTCTAGCAGCTGGGCACTGAGCAGACACTCGAAGGGGGAAAGCAATGACCCTGTGTGATTTTTTTTTTTTTTTTATTTAAACTGATTGCTGGAAAGCATTTATTGTGACGGGATGAAGAATGACAATTGTTTTTTTTACAAGATAAAGAAGCTAATGTACCACCAAGCTATTTTTATAAGAAAAACGGTAGCACGTGCAACGTTTAAACAGAGAGAGAGCGCGAAGTACCATGTGTGATTGTTGTTCACAACTGTAAAAGTCACAGGAGGTCACCATCGTCTTCACAGTAGTGAAAGCTCTCCCCTCTGGTTTGCCGGACCTCCCTACCTCCTATGGGCATGCACAGGTACCTGTCTCATAGGCCTTAGCAGGCCAGAATGTGCAACTCCATCCACCTCTGTAACAAGGCTTTAAAAGAAAATAACCCCTCCACAACCAAAAAACAATATGAATGCGTTTGCTGTACAGAGGGGGACGGGCTGCTAGGAGGAGCCAGGAGCCCCTCCCCACCACACCCCTTCTGCTATTGTTTGCTTTCTTCAAAAGAAAGTTATCCCAACATAAAAAGTCCTGGATGGGCTGGGGCTGAGGAGACACTGCCATAGTCTGTCGTCTCTGCGCGACACTCAGGGGGCAGCAGCCCCAGCCTGGGGGAGCGCCAAAGCTGCCTCTGCCGTACCATCTGCCCCGAAGTAAACATGGACCGGAACTTGCCTTTTGTCTGTCTTTGGTATTGTTTTAAAAGTTGCTAGAGATGCATAGACACCTGAACAAGGAGCGGAGTACAGTTCTGGGGGTGGGGGGTTGGTTTGCTCACAGTTTGGGGCTCTCTGCCTTGGTGGGCAGGGTCACCCCCAGCAGTTCTCCAAAGCCGCGTTCCCGCGAAGGCAAACAGATGAGCGTTCCCATCTCTGCCTACTGCTCTCCCTTGAGTTTGGGCAAGCAGGAACGGGGGAGCACAGCCAGATTGCTCTCAACCTGTTGTTTTCCCCCCTTGAATTGCTTTCAATAAATCTTTGGATTTTTTTTCCCTTCTTTGATCTTTTCTTATTGTGGGTTTTTAAAAAAAACAAAACAAAAGTGAATGCGCGCACACAACCCTATTTCCCTCTTTCCTTGACCCTCCGGCGACGCGAGAGGGTCCCCTTGTCTCTCGCACTCGTTACGTTGAGTTTGTCACACCGTGTCTTAGTACTGGAGGGAGTTAAGGGGCTGTGCAGTTACGAGGGAGGTTTCGTGGTGTCGTTGATTCCAGCCATTAATGAGGGGTTTCCATTTTCCTGCTTTGGTGAGATGCGGCTAGTGGGGAGCAGGCTGCTGCTGTACGGGGAGGATACGCTGCCTGTAGAGGATGGGCGGAGCTCAGCGGGTGCCAGGTCTCGGTCTGGAGGCCGTAAGCCCGGGGGCTGCAGCGGGAATGCCATGGGGAAACTTGCCATGTAGAGAACCCTGCCAACTCGCTTGGCCACCTAAAACAAACCGGAGAAAATAGCTTACCAGGCAGCAGAGGTAGGAAGCACCATACGCTGAACTTGTGCATGGGTCATAGAACCAAAGCTTTGCCGGGGGTGTGTGTGTGTGTGGAACGACCCAGCAGCGAGCCTTGCTGCTGCAGCCTGTTGCTTGCTCAGCATGCTCTGGCCAAGCGCCTGCCACCTGAGCATGGCTGTGTGGCAAGGAGTGATTGATTGATTGATTGACAATACTAGCGCAGGAACTGCGGCATAAAACCAAACCAGAGCAAGCCCATGGGAAATTAGCCATGGGGAGAAGACCATCCTCTATGGCTCACAGTCCCTGGAAGTAGCAGGTGGGCAAACATTGATTAATATTTTACACAAGGGACCTGGGTGCGTGTTTGGTTGAATTTCAGATGTCGTACAGCAGCAGCTGTTGGCTCATCTCCCTGGCCCCAGCAGCACCTTTCCCCTGGCACTTTCCTTTTCTCTAAGGTGGGTTTGTGAGCTTTTTGGGCTGGTGGGTGGTGTGTTGCACTGAACCACACAAAAGCCCTGCCTGAGCCCAGAGAGGAAGGCAAGTGTTTGTGACCCCCAAACAGCCCCTCCTGGTGTAACAGTCACACAGCACTGCTCTCAAAGAAGACCAGTTTGTCAGGGCGCTCAGTGCCTGAAGTCCATCTCACTTTTACAGCGCACACGCTCAGGCCCTTGGCTCTAGCACTCCTGCGGGCAGTGATTCCCCAGTGCCCCAGAAAGAAGAGTGGCCCCTAGGCAGGGAAAAGAGAGGAGCACTCTGAACTGTGCCTTTTATTCTCCAGCCATTTGGGGAGAGAGGGCTCTGGCCAGGCTGTGCTAAAGCAGCAGCAGTTCTGAACCGAGGTGTGGTGCATGCAGCCAGGGGCGGCTCCAGGCCCCAGCACGCCAAACACGTGCTTGGGACGGCAAGCCACGGGGGGCGCTCAGCCGGCGCCGCGAGGGCGGCAGGCAGGCTGCCTCTGGCGGCTTGCCTGTGGGGGCGGCAAAATCCCTAGAGCCGCCCCTGCATGCAGCCCCTTGGCAGTAGGTGCATATACACGCAGTGCTGGCCCTAGTATTGCTAAATCACGGGGCTGGGACTTCCCTCCCTTTCCTGGGAAGTCACACCAGCTGCTTGCTGCACTCCTTGAATTCCACCTAGGGGAGCAGCTTGCTTAGTAATTTTTTTTTTGAGGGGGGGGGCGTGGGAGGGAGGAACCAGAGGCATGCAGGACCTTGCAGACTGCAGCAGGGATGTGTGGAGAGATCTGCTACCATTTCCTCTGCCTCGCAGTCCCATTTGCTGTGGAAAACACTAACTGCATTCGCCAGGCCAGCTTGAAAACAGCCTGAGAGCTACACCAAGGCAAACGGGGAAGGGCGCGAGGGAGATGGACTTTAAAAAAGCTGCACTACCCCCACTCCCCCATCGCACAGAAACCACCCCTGCAGCAGTTCTCACCTCCCAGCCAAGGCCCAAGTGCTCACCATGTTTCAGCACCTACAGAGCTGTTCTGCATTTAAAAACACAGGCTTGTGTTTAACCCAAACAACTGAGGGGGGGGTCTGTTAGTGAAATGGGGGCTTGCCCCCCGCCCCATTATTGAGGCAGGGCTTAAAAGCAGACTCATCCCACCCCCCACCCCCCCACCAAAAATCTAAAGTAAGGCCGTCTGGGAGTGAGTTGGCGCACTCTGCTTTTAAGAAACGTAAGAGTTTTATTTCCCAGCGAATTGATCCACAGGGAACACTTGCCCACAGAACCTTTTTATTAGACCCCTCGTAAACAGTAAGGGCTGCAGGGGAAGTAATAACGTTACCCTTCTTCTTTTAACATAATACAACAAATGTCTAGCGTGTGGGTAAGGAAAACTAAACCCGTCTGTGTGTGTGTCCCTGTATCATGAGTATTTACATAAATTAATTAACATGCATTTGTATGTAAAATTTCTATATACACATACATATACCCATGTGCATATAAGGCAGTACTGCATGGCTGTATGTACATTATAGAATTTATATATAATCATTACGGTACTGGAATTTATATTAAACACCCGTTCCCATAACATTTTACATGGATACACAACACTACAGCTACGTGTGTGCATATGGCTAGAGCCGTGGGCATTTTGTTCTACAGATACCGGTTAGAAATGTTTCTTTCCCTTTTAATGTTAGAACTGCAGGTGCCTTCATGAACTACATTTTACTTCCCTTCAAAAAAGCCAAAACCCAGTGTTTTTATACTAGACCCTATAGCATTTGTGTTTATTAGATGAATTCTGTTGGCCAGTTCAGACACGCTGACCCGAACATGAATAAATGGTTCTAAAGCCCAGGAAAGTGCTGGCTAAGTATCATCAATCTGGCCTCTCCCTCTGAGTCTGTCATTGGCATTCGGGGGGGGGGGGGGGGGGGGGGGGGGGGGGGGGGGGTTAGGACCTGTCAGCCAAAGCGAGGGGGAGGGGAGAGTGAGTGATCACTGCCTCCGGTGGGGGCACAGTAGGCTCTGCCCCACCTTCTTTAATACAAACCAGAGGCCTGATTCGGCCCTCCCTGCCTCCAAGGGTGTGTGTCTACAGTGCATCTGGGAACGAGCCTTCTGTTCGCATGTTGATACAGCTGTGCTGACAAACAGTGCTGGCGACACTTCCCTCAGGGCGCTCACACGCTAGTGAAGTAAGCCTGCTCGCACCAAGGGGGCAGGTTATAAGGAAGGGGGGGGTTAACCTCTCTGCCTGAATCGCTGACGATGGATCACAGCGTGCAGAGCGGTGAACCCAGCCCCTGGTGCTGCAGATCAACCACTAGACAGCTCCTTTCATTTTGGCCTTCACCCCATATTGTAAGAGAGCTTGGAGGGTGGGCGGGGAGGTGCAACTTTGACTTGCTCCCATTTACACCACAGCTGAAGTGGTGTTCTTACCTGTGACCTGATCTTCAGAGCTGGTCCCAGTTTGAGCCCCATGTTGGTCAGTAAGTGCTCTTCGGTCAGGAGAGGCAGCGTCTCGCCATCGATAGCCTGTTCCCTGAATACCTGCAGACAATCAAAGCACACCCCCATGCTTACACATGCCAGCGCAGCTACACATGCCCCGAGCTAGCAGCACGGGAGGCTGCAGCAGGGAAGCTGAGGAACCCAGTTATTATCATTAGGTATTTGTTGTGCGGTAGCTTCTCAGAGCACTAGTCTTGAGCCAGCTGTGCTAGGTGCTGTACAAACCCAGAACAAAGGAAAAGTTCCTGCCCCAAAGAGACTACAGGGCTCCGACACTATTGCCCAAAGCAGGGGAACTTCACCACCCAATCTCGGCTTCCCACGTACATGCATTGCCCGACATGAAGCCGCAGCGTGTTTCACTGGCAGCCACAAGGAGCAGTTGCAAGGAAAGTCCTGCTCAAGGCCTGGGATGGAGCATGCCCTGGCTTTAGCTACATGCTCTAACCACACTGGTATAAACTGCCTTAACCCTGTGGCCTCAGTTCAAGTCCAGCCCAGTGCTGCAGCAACACAAAGTTATTGCCAGCTGTCGCTGCCCTGGTACGAAGCATGTTCGGAGAGTCTCCGGCCATGTCCATAGTGGTGGCATATACCAGAATGTGGTTGCTTTTCCAGATCCCACACATTGTCCTCACAATTTTTTACAAAAGTCTCTCCTGGGCCTGTAGGACCCCTGCCCATAACGACTGAGGCCCCTCCCACCACTCAAAAGAGGGCTTTGAAGAATCTAAAAAGGCTCAGGTCATCCTCTGCAACATCCTTATACCTTTGATTTCCTGATCAAAGACGGTTTTCTCAGAAATCTCCACTGCCGGGAAATAACCTGTTCAGGATTGATTTAAGCAAAACCCAGGCCCTAAATACTGCTCGTGTGCCAGACAGACAAATGGCTAGGCAGTGTGTTCCCCGTACAAACCATACCTCAACTACGCCACTCACACTTTGTCCTGCCTTTTTAGCCGTGCTAACATCCACTTTACATTCATTAGATACAATCAATCTATGCACTCCCTCATGCTGCATTGAGCAGGGCAGGGTTTTGTGCCAAGCGAATGAGCATTTCCTCCCAGCTGAGACAGGCAGCAGTAACGATGCAAAATGACCTGCCCTTTGAACAGCCAGCTAACTAGTGACTGCCATGTAGTGTAGTGGGTTTCTCCAACACTCTCCACCCCCATTAGAATACCCGAAGCGACGTTATAACTTACACAGTCAGAACTCAAGAACGGCCCAGTATCCTGTCTTCCAACAGGGGCCAGTGCCAGGTGCCCCACAGGGAATGAACAGAGCAGGTCATCATCAAGGGACCCATCCTGTCACCCACTCCCAGCTCCTGGCAAACAGAGGCTAGGGACACTGTCCCAGCTAACAGCCATCGATGGACCTATCCTCCATGAACGTATCTAGTTACAGTGACTAGGAGCTGAAGCCTGTGCTGTTGCCCAGGTGTAATTCAGAAAATTATGTGTGTAAAAAAGCCCCAAATGGCTGAGACCTTAAAAACTGGATCATAACAGGCTGTGAACCCCAGTGATGATTGAAGGGGCTGACACTCTAAACAAAACGAGCTCTCGGCCATGGCTGTAGCTGTTTCCTTTGCTCCACACTGGCTCACAAGACATTCTAGGCTTCAGAGGAACAATCCTGGAATATTCTCATATAGATGTATAGATAACCTATATCACACAAACACACCACTATTATACATGCACACAAATCCACCCCTCCCCCTCTGTTATACACAAATCCCTAAACACCCTTCCCAAGGAAAAGGGGGAAAAAATGGAATGGTGAAAAAAACAAACTGAAGAGTTTGCTCTGCCCCCACCACAATGACTGATGGACTCAAGCAGCAGCTTGTCATTTAACAGGGCCTGTGGTAAAAGCCCAGGTCAGGGAGTCAGGATGCCTGGGTTCTAGGCCAGCCCTGCGCAGACAAGACCCCCACCTCCCCAGTGCTTCTCTTTGCCATCTCTAAAGTGGGGATGTAATTGTACCAATCTCCCTGCCAGCAGCTCTGTTCCATTAATGCTGGCTCAGTGCTTGCAGCTCCACTAGTCTGTCATGCTTCTCATTTGCTAGCGAGCCATTTCCCTTCAGTGGCGGAACCTGGGTTCGATCGGGCACACGTCGAGTTTCTCCTCCTTACTGACCAACACCTTTGCTCCACGCAGGTTTCTCCACATGTCAAGGCGTGTGCTGGCCTCGCGCCTGGGTGAACTGTCTTGGGGCCGCAGCACTAGCTAATAGCTGACTCCACTCCCACTCACCCCGGAGCTGCTTTGCATAGCATTGTTATTACAGCACAGTCAAGGGAGGGTGGCTTTCAGTTTGCTCTAATGGCTTCTTTTCCAGCTGCGGATTGCATCGCAGAGCCATCCCCTTGGAGAGCAGCAGTGGCTGCTGACACCGAGGCAGCTGAGCTGGTGCAAGGTCATTTACTGCTGGACTCCACCAGCAAAGCTGCTCTTGATGACTGCAGCATGTGCTTCTGCTCTTTGACCTAGCGAAACTTAATAGACCGATTTCTTTCCTTCCTACAGAGCCAACGTGGCCAGGAGCCAAAAGCCTCCCTCACTCAGCTCTCTACTCCCCCAAGACCTAACCTGAGCACACTGGGAGGCCTCACTTCACGGGGGCGGGGAGGGGGGGATGACACAAAGATGGACGTTGACGGAGATCGGGAGTGAGAAGGCCGATTTTCTTTTCAATTACGTTACTTTTGTGCGTCTTTGAAATGTGTTCCTGAACGCACAGCGTAACCGCCAAGCTCTCGCCGGGCTTCCTGGCGGGAGCGCGCTGCGGGCCGGGGCCAGACCTCCCCAGCAGCTGTGGTTTGGGAGGAGAGAACACACACAGCTCTGCAGCACCCCTGCACACTGCATTTTTCACACAGTAAAAACCTATTAAACACACAACCACAATGAATGACAAAAGCCTCATCGGTTTAACTCCGTGTGTGCCAGCGCCCCCTGCCATGCCGGAGTTGTTTACAATGGGCCTCATTACTTGACAGTGCCCAGGTCTGCTAAACCAGCACAGCAATCAGCTCTGGATTTTCTGTCCCTGGGCACGCAGGGAGCACTGGAGGTGTAAATGGCCGAGTCTTTGGCAAGGTGCGTGTGGTCAGGATTTCTTCACTTTTCCTACTTGCCTCAACACATGCAGCGGTGGGGTGGCCCTCTGCTCTATTACGGGGTGTAAATCCAGACGAATTCCACTGTCACCAGTGAGTTACCCCCGATCTGGGCTGGTTTAACATCTTCCCCCGGCCCTGAAACCTACTCCTTTTCCTGCCTCACTAACACAGTCTCCTGATCCCACCTCACCCCATGCATCCCCTGCCTTATTCTGCATCCACGCCCAGGCCCTTCCGTCTCCCCATGCCAGACATGAAAACCTGTCTCTCTCACACCCTCCAGCCACTCAAATCTACCCTCTTCCTTTTCTCCATCCCCTCCTCCAAAAAACTTCCCCTGCTCTCTCAAGCCCCCCTCTCGGTTCTAGCCCCTCCATTCTCTCACACACTCACGGGCCCCCCATCTCTGTCAGACGCGCTCTCTCACAGGCACAGCTGCATGCTCGGAGGAAACAGCAGTCCTACAGGTGGTTTTAATGAAGCTTGTCAGGATGAGATTAACACCACGGTTAAGGGGCAAAGAAGGACAGACTCTGCATTGAAAGCACATCAACCAGCCACCCCAGAGAACAGGAAGGGAGGCATTGCTTCCCGGCCACCATAATGAACGGCAAAGCCCGGCTCCCAGCTTCCCCCTCCCCTTGGGGAGGATCTTTAAGGAGATCTTTTATCTGTGAAAACGTGCGGTGTAGAATGAAAGGAGCTGCCTGTTCAGGCCCTGAAACCCACGCCAGGTGCCTGAGCCACTCTCCCAAGGCCTGCTCCTGGGAGCGACGCTAAGCCGGGCCTTGGCTTCCTCACACTGGCTGGGGATCGTTCAGGAAAGGTCACTTGCTGGGCCGTTAACACTCTGAGCAGCCGCTCAGCTGAGTGGTTGTTGGCCTGAATGGCTCAGGAAGAGGCAGTGATGCCTGATGCTCCAGGAGCTGGGTGGGAAGGGAGGGAGTTTTTGAAAATCAGTGTTCAGCCAGCTCAGAAGCAAGTGGACAAAGAGGATCGTTTCCAAGCGGTAGCTTCCCAACAAGCTCCAGTCCGCTGGATTCCCCAGACTTGCCCTCTCAGTGTGTGTGTGTCAAGGGAGCTGTCTTTGTTAAGCTCGATTCCCTTCTTGTCCTCTCTCCCAATTCCCCTTAGGGGCTGCATTTTAGTGCCTGGATCTCCCTGGTGTTCCTGGTCTAGGTGCGTCTGTCCCAGGAGGAGCTGGATTCTCCCCAGCTAAACCTTTGTTCTCATCCCCTCCCCCAATCCCTGTCCCTCTCCCTCTCCTGAGCACACCCTGCCCTCTTTAAAGGACTGTCTCAGACAGCTCATTAATCTGTGCGTTTGCCGTTAGTGCAGGCTCTCAATGGGGTATTTATAATGGATTTCAGCAGCCGTGGGAGCCAAAAAGCAGGGTTGTTTTTCGTGTCCCACCTAGCAGCCTCACACTGAGCAGCTTTATGAACCCTGCAGCACTGATGGATGCACTGCTCCTGCTGCAAAGGGCTTTAAAAACAAAAACAACTCTGCGTGGCAATTAATTTAGTGGAGGGGGGTCTCTCACGGCTTCCTCCCCATCTCCCAGAGCTCTCCCCCTGGAGCGCTCCCCACCACCAGAGCAGAGATTGTTCAATGTTGCCAAGCGTTAAGATGAGACCGTCTGTGACCAGCACTCTCTGGAGGCGAAAGGCTGGCCCAGCTGTGCCACGGACCGCCCTGGTGCAAGGTACCAGTGGCTTTTTACCTGGGCACCTGGCTGACATTGCTCAAGGGTGGCGAGGCTATTGATGGGCACCAGAGAGAACCCATCAGGCCAACCAGGTGCTGCCTTTTGGTGAAGATGCTGCAGGCTTCCAGCTCCTGCTGCTCCCTGAGAAAAGGCACTTCTGAATGGCACTCAAACCCGGTACAGAGTCCCTCATGATAACACGCCCAAAGCTTGGCTCCCCAGGACAGCCTGGCACAAAGCCAGCATTGTGTTTGGGTTGGTTGTGGGACACCACAGACTTCCACACACATCTCTCCTGAGGCGGGGAGTTGCTAGCTGTAATCCACCCAGCAGCAGCAGAAACCCTCTACCTCCCCCCTCCCACACTGCTAGCCACATGCACACCCCTCCATGCCCTGGGGGCATCTTGGCAGCCGGGAGGTTAAGCCTCAATTCGGTAGGAAAACGGAAACCAGACGGTTGACCGGCCCTGCAGGGCTCTTTTAAATATTCCACCACATTTGCTCTGATTGATTGCAGGAGTTGGGGGTGGGAGAAGAGTTGGAGCGAGTTCTCTCCCTCCCCCTCCCAACCCCGTCAAACGTTTCCCAAGCTGCTGTGAATTTACCTGAGTGTACTCGGCACAGCCAGACAAACTGCCCACAAAGTTACACACGTCCTCCACTGTCCATTTGCTGATGTCTTCCAGTGCAGGGCTCTCCTCCCCATCCGAGAACAGACCTCCCATGGCGCCTGGATTGTTTGGGGCAGGGGAGAGAGGGGGAGGAGAAGGAAACATAAATCATTAAATCCCACACGGACAGCAACAGGCCTGCGATCGGAATAGTTCTCTCTAGCCGCACATCCATTTTTAATGGCCTGTCAATTAAAACGCTGGGCAGGGTCAATTCATAGGCTTCTGTCTCCTGCAGGTCTCTCGCTCGGAAAAGGTGTTGGGGGGGGCAGCAGGAGGGAGGGGGAAAATCCCCTCTAATGTGTTTCATGTGTGTAATGTTCTTCAGCTGCAGCAAAGGGAGGGGGGAGAGAAGCCCTCGAAGGCGTGTTTCTCCACACACACTGCAAAATGGAAAAACTCCGGCTGCCCTGGGAGTTTCCCTTCCTCCAGCCCTTCTCCCCACTACGTGCTCCAAATGATAACAAGCCCCGACATCTCGCCCCTGCGGCCTGCTGCTTGGCTGGAGCTGGTGTGGAGGAGAGAATTTTCACTCCTTCCTTACGAACAAACCTTTGTTTTAAATCCCCCACAGCCCAAAACGTCAGGCTGCCTAACACCCGTTGCCGTGGTTTAAATGCATATGGCCCCGTCTCTCTGCTGGGGCAGGGTCTAGATGGGTGGGGAGGTGACCCCAAAGAACCTCACTGGAGCTCGGAGGAGAGCATGGTGCGGTTCACGCAGACAGGTCAATCCTCTGAAACGCAAGAGTGGTTCAAGGCCCAGCCCTGTCAGCAGGGCAGGAAGGCGACGGAGAGAGTGCTCCAACCCCAAAAGAGGAGAACTAAGCTGTCCCTGCTTCCCAGCGCCCGACAGCACGGGACAAACGTGGAAGGAGAGAGCTGGATTAGAGCCTAGAGAGGAACAGGGCAGAGGTCTGGAGAATGAAAAACGATGGACAGAAACCAGCCAGGCAACTCCAGCTTCTCCTGTATCACAACAGAGGAGCAAGGACCACCCACGTATTTACCACTGATCACAGAAAATACTTGTTTGGAAAATGCCTTATTCACCTGTGAAACTCACCGCCTACCTGACCACTGAGGCCAAGAGTTCAGGAGGATACTTAAAAGGACTGGATATTTACAGGAATCAGAACATCCACAGTCACATTGGAGAGGGCAAAACTCTCATATCAACTCTCATGCTTCAGGGCATAAGCCAACCAATAACTGGAAGTGACGTTGTAATTATCTGTTGTGGAGGTTTCAGAGCGTCCTCTGGACCATCTGGTGCTGGGCATCGTCCTCAGCCACATCTATCCACTTGAAAAGGGGGCAGGAATTGTCTGTCTCCCTCCTAACCCCTTTGAAGAGGTGTGGAGTGGGGGGATGAGATGGTTCATCCTCCACACCTGTGAGTGAGGTTGAGTATCCCCTGTCCCATCCTCCAGCCACATGGAGGACTGAAATCCTCAGCCCTTTGCTCCTTATAGCCCATTTTATTATTATTTGTATGACTGTAGCACCTAGGGGCCCCAGTAATGATCCAGGACTCCATTGTACTAGGGGCTGTACAAATACAGAGCAAAAAGACAGACCCTGCCCCAGAGAGCTTACAGCCCAGATCCTCAGCTTCTCCTCCCTGACCCTTGAGTGGAGATCAGAACCTAAACCCCGGCTCCTACCCTCGGCCCTGTCCCTCACTGCAATCTCTCTTTCACAGCAAGGGCACAAATTGCAAGCCCTACCCTCTGGAGCAGGGTCCTCTGTCTGTTACACTCTGCAGCGGGTCCAGTGGCACCATGACATGCTGTCCTGAGGCCTTCAAAAGTTCAGTGGGCCCCTCCAGCAACGTGAAAGCGCCAGAGATAGAACTTAGCCTCTCTGCCACATGCTCCGGACTGAACTCCCTGATCCACTTTACCCCTTGTCGTCCCAGTCAGCAACAGCTTGGGCTTCACTGAACTTTCATCCCCCTTATAAAAGCTTCCGTGGAAACTACCAGCTTTCCCAAGCTGCAGAGAGACTCGGGGGAGGCCCCAAAGGGGTCTGGGACATCACTGGAGGAGCAGCATTTTCCCTTCCCTCCCAACTATAAGGCAGATGGACAGACAGACGAGCTCCTTTGGTTACATTATCATTTTCATTTGTGGTTTGTCCCCTGCTCTGGAACCCAGACTCCCAGCTGTTTACACTGAAGTTAGCGAGACACTGGGACGGCTGATTGTTTCCCTCCTTTTTTGGAAAAGCGGCTGCTGCTCGGTAAATAGAGGAAGTGAAACTGAACTCAATTATTCCAGGCACAGCCAACACATGGGCCAGACACCTCCATCTGCAGCCAGAGCAAGTGTCTCCGAGGGGATCTGACTATAACAGCCAACGGCTTTAAAATTATGTACTTCCTTATTCCAAACGCAAGCCAAGGACTTGGGAATGAAGCCTCCAGTCAGCCAGCCTGCCCGCCCCAGCCTCAGGCACTGCCCGAGACTCCACAGAGGCTAGGCGGTACCTGCCTGGCACAGGCTGTCTCCAGATCCCTACCAGAGATTATGCAGATAGAGTCACGTTCAACTCTGTTTGCAAGTGGAAGGGCTAATGTCAGGGGACAGGGTGTGGTAATATTATGACACAGGGCTAGTGAGTCTTGGTGTAACCCTTGAGGAAATCCCTTCCCCAGGCGCCTGCCAGTGATCCTACAATTCCTGGGGTAGAATTGGGGAGATGCGCTGAGCCTGTCAGCTCTATCTGCAGCCTTGCTAATGTCACTAACAGAGCTGAGCCAAAGGTCAGTCCTGCCAGGGAGCCCTCTCCCCATCCGTTTGTGTGTCCCTCCAGGCCCACAGCCATGCGGGCAGTCAGCCTGCTGTCTCCAGGAGTCAGGGCAAGTGCAGCCCTGCCTAGGGCAGCAAGTAATATTGTCCACCTATCCACACACAGAGAAAGCTAGTATCGCCAAAGCCCTATCTCCAAGGGTCTGCCTCCCCTCCCCATCTATACCAGGAAAACACTCCGGCTAATGGGTGGAAGAGTTCTTGAAAAACGGGAAAGACCAGCACACTGGGCTCCAGCCTACTAGCAGTTTCTATAGCACAGAAGTTAAGAGACAGATGCTGAAATCTTGGCCCCACTGAAGCCAGTATCAAAACTCCCGCTGATTTCAACGGGGCCTTAACTTCCCCCAGAGAACCTGCTCTGCAGAGGTGGCAAACATTCAGAGCTTCATGGATTTCAACTAGAGATTTGGGTGCTCAGCACCTTGGAAACAGAGGACCCGGAAGCAACCTATTCAATCATCCCCCACTCTGCACATTGTCCAGGAGTCACCGGGCTCGATACATGCAAGCTCCCTCAGATGGTAACGGTACATCGCTGGACACTGCTAGACAGTGGGGACACAGCAGCATCTGTCCCCAGCCAGGCTCTTCTTCTCTCACTGAGGCTATGGCTACATTAGAAATGTCAGAGCGCTGCCGCGGCAGCGCTTTGAAGTGTGAGTGTAGTCGGAGCCGCAGCGCTGGGAGAGAGCTCTCCCAGCGCTGCTTGTAAACCACATCCCTTATGGGTGTAGCGTGCAGCGCTGGGAGCGCTGCCGTCCTGATTACACTGACGCTTTACAGCGCTGCATCTTGCAGCGCTCAGGGGGGTGTTTTTTCACACCCCTGAGCGCGAAAGTTGCAGCGCTGTAAAGTGCCAGTGTAGCGAAGCCGAGTGACGAATAAAGATCCAGGGGACTGATAACGGATTACAGAGCACGTCACCAGATGGGGTCCCAGCTTGGAGGGGGGCGAAAACTATCATCCCAGGCCAGGGTCTTGTGGACAGGTCCCCACATAAAAACATGCCCCTGCCAACTGGTATTAAATAATCCCCCCCAACCACACATTTTCTGGCAGCTGTGGTAGAAAGGCCAAGGGTCCTTGAGACTGACCTACCCATCCCTTCCAGAAAGGGGAGTCTCCACGGTGGGACGGCTGAGGCACAAGGGCTGACAGGGCAGTGGAGGGGCGACTGCAGTGGAGGTGCCCATGCTGTACCTATTCTGGAGACAATACAGGCCCTCAGTCCCCAGCACTGCACCGAGAGGAGGGAAATAAACACGGATATTGGTGTCACTGGGCATGACCTGTGCATTACCACTAGGACAAGTGTAAGCCCAGAGAGCAGGCCTGTCGGCTAGCTAGAGCAGGACCTATCCTCTCCTCGCTGCCAGCAGGGCCTCAGTCCCAACAGCCAGGCCCTGTTTTCTGCACAGATGTCTGATCAGGCCAAGAGCATCAGCAGCAAAGCTCCCTCCTCCCGCTGCCCCAAGCTCAGAACAGGCCCAGAAGCCAACACACAGATGGCTTTAATCAGTCTTGTTATCGCTCTCCCATTCCCCCACCCCCTACATGCACACACCATTGCAGGTTCGGGTCATGGAGCAGCACTGAAAGGCTCACGTTAATTGCTCTCCAGACTGTGGATCAATAAAAGGATTTTAGCCTCCCGCACACTCCATCCTTCACCTTTTCCAGTGGAAAGCAGGGAAGACGAAAACACAACTCCGCTGAAACCTTGAAGAGATGAGGTCATCCGGCAGCTGCCAGATTCCCAGGAGGAGGCTCAGGGAATCGACCAAACTCTGGCTGCCTCGTCAATATTTTTGTCATCAGGGACAGAAACCAGTTCTCTGCCTCCAAAGCATGAGAGGAGCCCTCCCTGTTCTGGAAACCTGGCTAGGCTGTCTGAGACTCCAACCAACTCCTTTCCCTTCTCCCCCATCCTCTGGGGTCTGTCATGCTACAAGCCTCTTTAGATTGTCAGCTCCTTGGGACAAGGTCTGTTTCTCCTCACCATGGTGTCCAGCATACCGTCAGGCCCCTGTGAGCTACAAGAGCAGCCCATGGACAGGACAGAGTTAAAAGAACATCTGTTTTTCTGTCCTCAGGCACAAACTCCTCCTGGGGCCAAGGCTGGCCATTTGTTGGGCAATCTGTGGTCGCACTACTTGGACTACTTGGGTTAATCAAAGCACCTCAAAACACCTGTAGCATAAGGACGTGTGAGAGAGAGCACAGTCCAGGACACTGCACAGGAGCTCTGGAGGCATGAGTTCTATTCCCCGCTGACCTGCAGTGTGGCCTGGGGCCTCAGCTGGCCCTCCTACCCGTGATCTGTCTCGCCTACGTGCATAGACTCTTCCCATGGGCTTGTCTATATAGCCATTTACTGTGCGGCAATCTACAGCGCAGCACCTGCCACACACACAGTCACCACGTGGACCCTGCCACCGTGCACTAAAAGTTCCTACGGCTGTTTCTGCACTACAGAAATTTTAGTACAGGGTCCATGCGGCCAGGTAGAGTGGCATACTAGAGGGTTGTAGATTTACTCCCCAGCCTGTCATGTGCTAACTCTTCAGAGAGACATGGCCTATGTGTCTGACCAGAGCCTAGCACAACTGGGTCCTGATCTCAGCTGCGGCCACTGATGAAATAACAACAAGGCTGCCCGGGGGGGGGGGGGGGGGGGGGGAATTTGGCCCAGGCCCCGGGCCCTGCAGGGGCCCCCACAAGAGTTTTTCGAGACCCCAGGAGCAGGGTCCTTCACTTGCTCCGGGGGCCCCGGAACATTCTCATGGGACCCCGGCCCCCAAAGCTTCTTCTGCTCCGGGTCTTCGGCAGCAATTCGGCGGCGGGGGCCCACCACCAAAGACCCAGGCCCCCTGAATCCTCTGGGCGGCCCTGAACAACAATCACAACTTTCATAATAATACATGGGGTGCTAGCTTAAAGCAAGAGAGCCCTCATGCAATGAACACAGCGATGGGCCCCGAAACTGGAGGGGTCAGTTTAAACGAGGCCTTGATCGTAAGTAATAGTAACACGGGACACATTCTGGTTTCTGATAGTTTGATGGAGGTGGACTCCCGCCTGCAATCCACACCCTGCTCTGTAGGGTCGCACATGGGGTGGCCAGAGCACAGAACCGTGTGTTTCCCCCTTTAAATGACTATGAGGGGGGAGGCTCCCACAAGGAAGCCTCCTCTGTTGCAAGCAGCAGGAATATTTATCATGCTGGCCACCTGCCTGTCCCAGAGAAATTGCTTCCTTCTTCTGGCTGGACGGTGGTTCCGAATGGCCCACGTGTGAAGGGCAGCCGCACTCATCCTGCCCAGTTCATTGATTTATAAAGGAGAAGGCCTGCCCCTGTACTCTCACAGGACACAGCATCTAGTAACTTCCTGCTAACTGCTCAGCTAAGGCATTAGACCACGTATCTCTCTTTAGTTCTGGGTTGAGCTAGCAGGGCTGGTTCGCTAGCTCAGGCTGGGAATCTGAGTTCAAGTCCCACCTAGCACTGGGATGTCCTTTACTCACAGGTCTTCAGGTTGCATCAGTGAGTCGGTAGTGTCCCCGGGTGGTGCACACCTCCCTCCACATGGAGCAGGATGCAGAGCCCATTTGAAAAGCCATGCATGGGACAGAGAGAACGTGCTTTCCCAGAGGCTGGCAGTCACCTCAGTGATGGCTCTATCACACGTGCGTGACCCTGCTGTCCTTCCTTAAACCTTGCTGTTGGGGGGGCAGATCGGTTGAATTCCAAACAACCAGCTCCTCTCCTTTGGAAAGGCATCGGAAGGTCACGGGGGCAAGAGTTCACCAAACCCATCTCCCTCTCTGCTGGGACAGGGGTCAGCTGAGCACCTGACAATAACCACAGAGGAGCTGCTGTTTCTTGCTGTGGACAAAGCTGATGTTCTTGACGGAGGACATATGAC